>NC_135232.1:283308383-283933383 GCF_051348905.1 Ranitomeya variabilis
CCAACGAAAAAGCCCAATCTTGAGGGTCACCCCGTAAGAATGAAATAACAATTTTTACTTGTTGAGCAGAGTCTCCAGACGAACAAGGTTTCAGGGACAAAAACAATTTACAATTATTCCTGAAATTCCTAAACTTAAATCGGTCTCCTGAAAACAGTTCAGGAATCGGAATCTTGGGTTCAGACCTAGGATTTCTGGTAACATAATCTTGTATACCCTGCACACGAGCGGCAAGCTGGTCCACACTTGTAATCAAGGTCTGGACATTCATGTCTGCAGCAAGCTTAAGCCACTCTGAGGTAAAGGGGAAAAGAAAAAAAAAAAAAAAAAAAATGAGAGAGGGAAAAAAAAAACTCAAAATTTTCTTTCTTATAATCCCACTTCTGCAATGCATTAAACATTTAATACTGGCCTGGCATACTGTTATGACCCCAGTGGACAGGGTCTCAGAGGAACGTGTAAGTCTGCGAGATTCAAAAATCCAGCTCATAGGGCTGTGGTAACTGGGTTGACCAAATAGCTACTCCTAACGCCAACACTAGAAGTAGCCGGGGATCATGCCTACGGTGATCGCTAGATGACTCGCGCCAGCCGGAGAATCTAACTACCCCTAGGAGAAGAAAACAAAGACCTCTCTTGCCTCCAGAGAAAGGGACCCCAAAGCAAGATACAAGCCCCCCACAAATAATAACGGTGAGGTAAGAGGAAATGACAAACACAGAAATGAACCAGGTTCAGCAAAGAGAGGCCAGCTTACTAATAGCAGAATATAGCAAGATAACTTATCTGGTCAACAAAAACCCTATAAAAATCCACGCTGGAGATTCAAGAACCCCCGAACCGTCTAACGGTCCGGGGGGAGAACACCAGCCCCCTAGAGCTTCCAGCAAAGGTCAGGATACAGATTGGAACAAGCTGGACAAAAATACCAAACAAAACAAAAGCAAAAAGCAAGGAAGCAGACTTAGCTTGAAATACAGGAACCAGGATCATAGGACAAGAGCACAACAGATTAGCTCTGATTTCAACGATGCCAGGCATTGAACTGAAGGTCCAGGGAGCTTATATAGCAACACCCCTGAACTAATGGCCCAGGTGAGGATATAGGAAAAGACAGAAGCTCCAGAGTCAAATCACTAATGACCACTAGAGGGAGCAAAAAGCAAAATCACAACAGTTTACACTCTGCAGAAACTGTCCTCACTAAAGTCTATAATGGACAGCTAAATCTAATGGTCACTACTCCATGTTGATTCTCCTGGATCTCTGCTGTATTTGATACTGTGCATAACCAACTCCTCTTCTTCTCTCTATACACCGCCCTTACCATACATACCACCAGCAGATTTGGTTTCCAGTACCATGTCAATGCTGATGACACCCAATTATACACATGTTCCCCTGACATTAGCCCTGCATTACTACATAATACCAGCAATTGTCTGACTATTATCTCTAGCATCATGTATTCACTGTTTCTAAAGCTAAATCTGTCCAAAACTACTTCTTCTTTGTCATTCTGTAAAGTTGTTTTTTTATGAGGGATCTTAAAACCACTAGTCTGGCAGAAATCTTGCAGAGAAAACAGGCATCTGTATCATAATCCCCTCTATTTCAGATGAGGGACCAACTGAGAGAATGGTGCTTAGCTAAAGAGGTGAGGATTAGCTCACCTGGCTTCTAATGCCAGCAGAGCAGTCGGTTCAGCAGGTTGCCTCCAAACCAGAAATTGGTCTGATCTCATCTAAACCTTGCATTACATGTTTAGCAAAAATAACATTATTCGGTTTAAAATGATTCAAATATTCAATGTTTGCATAAATCTTAGGTGTCGGAGAACTGCTGTTTTTAATCAGAGTTCTGAGAGGAGGGGTAGAAAACTAGATGCTTCTTAGGCACAAAAATACTATTTTAGTTTATTTTGGACCTATCAGACTAGTGATTTAACAGAACCAGAATTATGGGTTCTCTTGTTCATTTTTACATTACGTGAAAATGTATTTATATATATTTTTTTAGAAACATATTGCATGATACAGTGCTTTTTATTCAAAAACCCACACTGTTTTAAAGTTTTCTGGAGTCACTGGCCAACCAATATGGTTAGAGACCCCTACCAAACAGTGTTTTATAATAACACTAGAAATAGGCCTGATGCTATCGCATCGGGAGTGCGGTGAAATTAACATCAGATGCAGTTTGTGGCCGTAAGGCTGTTCCTGCGGCTGCACAAGTAAAACATAGTCGTCACTATGGTTGAGCGACCTTTAGTTTTTTAGGGTCGAGTCGGGTTTTGTGAAACCCGACTGTCTTAAAAGTCGAGTCGAGTGAAATCGGCCGACCACCGTGAAAAGTCGGGTTTCGGCCGAAACACGAAACCCAATGAAGGAAATTATTATTCTTTTTATTTTTTTCTCTCTCTCTCTCTCTCTCTCTCTCTCTTTCTCTCTCTCTCTCTCTCTCTCTCTCTCTCTCTCCCCCTCCGTCCCAGCACAGAAAATTTCGTATTGCACATTCCAAATCCCTACTGCGCACAAGCGATAACATGACGATAGGCGTTCACTCCCCTAAGACCTATGTCATCACTCTGCCCACGCTCATTCATTGGCTGAAAAAATGGCGCTAAACGCGTCATACGAAACGCGACTTTGGCGCCAAGATCGCGTACCGCATGGCCGACCCCGCACAGGGATCGGGTCGGGTTTCATGAGACGCCGACTTTGCCAAAAGTCGGCGACTTATGAAAATGAACGACCCATTTCGCTCAACCCTAGTCGTCACCGCTATTCCCCACGCAGGCGCAGTAACAGCCGCGTAGTTACCACGCATGCATGGGTAGAGCGGGCATTCTCTCCCCAAAAATCATCTACATATATAATCACTAGTTGTGACTACCAGCCGCTGTCCCCGAATCCCATAAGGCACCGCAGCAGTGTCACTTGCGGCCACAAACTGCGCCTGCGCAAGTGACACTGCCGCGGTGCCTTAGAGAAAAGCAAGGAGTTCAGTTTTAGATAGAGGGAGAGTATGATGTTAGAGACAGAAGAAAGACAATCCCTGGTATTTTGTAGTTATGTAGGGTTAATGTCAGGAGACAATGTGCATAATTTGGTGTCATCGGTATATAGATGGTACTGAAAACCGAATCTGCTGATAGTTTGTCCAATAGGGTCAGTAAGGGGAAGAGAAGCCAGCAAAAGATATAGTGAAGGAGTGGTCAGAGAGGTAAGAGGACAGTGTATTTGAGGACCCAAAGAGCAGGGCATAGTGAGGAGGAACTGGTGATACACATCTTTTATCTTTTGGACTTACTCAGTGGTCCTCCTCAGCCACCCACACAGACAGACATACATTAGACCTGGTCTTCACCCGTTTCTGCTCCCTATCTAACTTTACAACCTTCCGTCTCCCTCTATCTGACCACCATCAACTCACTTTCTCATCACTGTCCTCCATACCTGTCACCCATGTCCATCAACATGCACACCCGGCAGAAACCTCACACACCTAGACCCTAGCACACTCTCTGACTATTCAGCCACTGTCCTCCATAGCTTCACTCCACAACACAGACACTGCCACTAGTTTCTACAATGCCACTCTTGCATCAGCCATCAACTCGGTCGCCCCTGTCATGCATAGCAGAGTGTGACGAATCAATAGACAACCCTGGCACAATAACATCACTAAAAAGCTTCGGCAAGTATCCAGAATTGCAGAACGGCGTTGGAAGAAATCGCACTCGCAAGATGATTTCACTGCACTCAAACAAGCAACACTCGCATTCAAATCCGCTCTCACCTCTGCTAAACAGGCCTACTTTACATCCCTTGTATCTTCCAACTCTATCCCACAACCCCAAACAGTTGTTCAACACCTTTAACTCCCTCCTCCACCCACCACTGCCCCCTCTGACTTCCCTAATCTCTGCCAAGGACTTTGCCACACACTTCAAAAATAAGATACACCAAACAAGGCAAGTCTTTGTTGTCCGACTACCACAACCCCTTTGTATGCCAGACCAATGCCCTAACCCCATAACTTCCCTCTCCAAAATCACTGAAGGACAGCTTGCTCATCTTCTCTCCAAATCACACCTCACCACTTGTGCACTTGACCCCATCCCATCCCACCTCCTCCCCAACCTCACCACTACACTAATCCCATGCCTAACCTATCTCTTCAATCTATCACTAACTTCTGGTACCTTCCCCTCTGCTTTCAAACATGCCACAATCA
Organism: Ranitomeya variabilis; assembly: GCF_051348905.1. NCBI lineage: Eukaryota > Metazoa > Chordata > Amphibia > Anura > Dendrobatidae > Ranitomeya > Ranitomeya variabilis. The sequence goes on from NC_135232.1 coordinate 283,312,623, forward strand.
CACCTATCCTCAAAAAGCCATCCCTTGAACCGAGCGCTATGTCCAGCTACCACCCCATATCTTTGCTCCCATTTGCTTCCAAACTATTTCAGCAGCCGTCCATGCTGAAGTTTCCTCTCATCTTGCATCTAACTCTCTTCGACAACCTACAATCTGACTTCCGTCCCCACCATTCCACTGAGACTGCCCTGACCAAACTTACGAACAACTTACCTACAGCCAAAGCTAACAGACAATTCTCTATACTCCTCCTTCTAGACCCGTCCTCTGCCTTCGACACAGTTGACCACTGCCTCCTACTACAGATCCTCTCTTCCTTTGGTGTCAAAGACCTCGCCCTATCCTGGATCTCCTCTTACCTTACCAGCTGCACATTTAGCGCTTCCTACTCTCATTCTACCTCTTCATCTCGCCCCTTCTCTGTTGGTGTCCCTCAAGGCTCTGTCCTAGGACCCCTTCTCTTCTCAATCTATACCCTTGGCCTGGGACAACTCATAAAGTCCTATGGCTTCCAGTACATCTTTATACTGTTGAAACTCAGATCTACCTCTCTGGCCCAGATGTCACCTCTCTGCTCTCCAGAATCCCAGAGCGTCCATCAGCCATATCATCCTTCTCCTCTCGCTTCCTCAAACTCAATGTGGACAAATCTGAACTAATTATCTTTCCTCCATCTCGCACACCTTTCCTACCTGATCTATCTATCACAATAAATGAATTTATACTTTCCCCTGTCCCGGCAATCTGCTGCCTCGGAGTAACCCTTGACTCTGCCCTGTCCTTTAACCAGCACATCCAAGCTCTCACCACCTCCTCTCGCCTCTAGCTCAAAAATATTTCCAGAATCCGTCCTTTCTTCAACTCTCACTCTACAAAAATCCTTGTGCATGCCCTAATCATCTCCTGCCTCGACTAATGCAACATCATCCTCTGTTGCCTCCATGCTAACACTCCCGCACCACCCCAGTCCATCCTTTACTCTGCTGCCCGACTAATTAATCTCTCTCCTCACTACACTCCTGCTTCACCTCTTTGCAAATCCCTTCACTGGCTCCCAATTTCCCTGCGTTTCCAGAAGTTTAGAAATGATGGGGAAATTAGACACAGTTCTGTAGTTAGCAGCGCATTTCTGGTCGAGGGATTTTTTTTTAAGTAATGGGTGTATGCTGGCATGTTTGAAAGAGTAGGGAAAAATACCAGATGAGAGTGAGTCTAATATTTTAGTTAAGTGAGTGGTGACAGATGGGGAGAGAGACTGAAGGAGATGTGAGGGAATAGGGTCACTGGTGAAGGTAGTAGGGCAAGAAGATGCTAGTAGCCTGGTACCTTCTCCTTCTGTGACTGGTTCAATATGCTCAATTTTTTGTTTTAAATAATTGGCCAGATCTTCAGCGATGAGGTTGGTTGTGGGGGCCTGAACTCTTGAACTGAGGAGGAAATAAAAAGTGTCAAAGAGTTGTTTAGGATTGTTCGATAGTGAGGTGATGAGGCTGTTGAAGTAAGCTTGTTTGGAGAGATGAAGAGCAGAGCTGTATGTTTTAAGCTTAGACTTATAATGGATGAAATCTTCAGCTGGAAAAGTCTGACAGTGTGGACCAAAAAAGAAGGGAAGATAAATGAGGGTACTGGGGGGTATAAACTGAAAAGCACATTTTGCTGAAAGGAGTAGCCCAGCACCTCCACCTTCTCTGCTCTCAGGTCTGGGAGTATGTGAAAAATGTAGGCCACCATATGAGACAGTGACGTTGATGTCCATCTTCTGGGTCCATGTTTCAGTAAGAGCCAGAAGGTTAAGAGAGTTTGAAAGGAAAATTTCATGGATGTAGGATAGTTTGTTACATGCTGACCGCGAGTTCCAGAGGGCACAGATAAAGTGTACAGAAGGCTATTGAAGTATATGTGATTCACTGTGATCCAAATAAAAAAAATTGTAGAAGATGGCAAATTTGAATTTCTATAAATTAATTCATCACTAATCTCTAATGATTACATATAGATTCTGTAATAAAGTCCACCCTACAAAACCAGTCTTGACTATTATCTAAATGTAATTGCCATAATGATGTGTCTCCTTGCTTGCCTCCCTTTGGAGTCCTAAGTAATTTCATGTAATGTTTGACAAACTCTTTTCTTTTTAAATCCAAACCGAAGAGTTTTAGTGCAGAACCGGCATTATTGTTACCATCAGGAACGTTTCATTTCACTTTGAATTGCTTTTACTGTTTGTAACATCCAGTGCTTGGGGAAATTAGAGGGAATAGATCATTTTAATGGCCAAGAAAAGTCCTACAGAAAGATACCGTTCGGCTTGTAAAACATTTTATGGGCATAAGCATGATATGCATTTGTATAAAAGAGAAGTATCTCTGTAGTGGTCATTTGTGATGTGTCATCTGATGGCCGTGTCTCCTGCTATAGGATATCTCACATTCCCTTTACTGTAAAAGAAAAGAAAAAAAAAAAGATACTTCATGCTCATGTTTATACGTTCATATTATCTTTTGCTTTCCTTTAAGAAGATGTGACTTGTATATTCTTGTTATTTTGATCTATAAAGCCCCTTCCGCGCCTCTCATCCCCTGCCGCTAACACATCCTTCCACATATCCCATCATTCCCTTGGCTTTCCCTGCTGTCTTGTTTTGTCAATTGTTTCCTTGCTTTTATGTGAAAGGATATAATGATATCTCTCCTCTCTCTGCCCATGCAGAAGATAGCGTTATAACACAAATAATTCTTTGTTTTCCATGCGGCACATAGGGTCTGGCTTTTTGACATGTTCTAGTTGTTGCTTTGTAATAATCATCTGTCATGTTGCTTTATGCACCCTCCTAAATGTCATCCTTAACAAGTGTAAGAGGCGAGCCTTGCTAGAAACAGAGAAATCATGAAAGGCTACACCCCCCTTTATGTGCATTGTCAGGGAACTGAACAGAATTATTTTAGTATACTCTAGGGCCATGGCTTATCAAACAGTGAGGATCCCTCCAGACAGACAAATAATATGAGTTTTTTCCTTATCAGCTGTACAGAGTGCAGTGATAAAGTTGAGGTTAAATTATTGTAACATGTTCCAGAGAGCTCGCCAGCGCCTGGTGCGGAATTGATACTGAGGCCACAATCATCCTTCCTCATTTTCCTTTGTTATGATTTTGGACTCATGTTGTCAAAGCCCAACAGCCAGTTAAGGGGCGGCGAACATGGGCATCAGCAAAATTCCTTTTTTTCCTCTACAAAAGTATAGATAAGAGTGTATTAAGGGGGTCATCCCCTATGTGTTATTTAGTGTGTTTTATGAAAATCTGCTACTTTGCAATATAGGTTTATTTTACATCTGTTTATGTTTATTTTTATGCATTTTTTTGTTTATATTGGTACCTATTTTTTATTCCTTAAGATTTCTTCAACATTTTACTTTTTGCTGGTTGTAATAAATTCTAGAGATATTTTGATTTGTGTTTCATGCTATTATCCTCCATAACTTTGCTTGCTTTTTCTTAAATATAATATGCTTAGGGAGATTGTATAGTAGGGCACAGATAAAATATATAAAGAAGTATAATTTCCACATATGACCCCTGAGTCTCAGGTGCATATGCCACTTCATTAACCCCTACCCAACATTGGACATATTAGAATATCTTATACCTGGCCTTCATGTATGGAGCGGGCTCAAGAGTTGAGCCTACACCACACTCGGCAGATGCAGAGTTTGCTCTGATCGTTGCTGTTCAGCTATTTAAATGATGATGCGAATCCCAGTGGCATTTTAAATGGTGCGATTGCGGCAATGATTGCAGGTGCATGTCCCTAAAGGGTTCCAAAAAATAAAGCAAAATAAGTTGTCTTTTTTTTTAATTAAAATAAAAAACTATTTAACCCCCTCCCCTTTTCCCAGTGTAAAAGTAAAGAAAAATAAATACGGTAGATAAAAAATAAGCACACCTCGCATCAAAGTCTGATCTATCAAAATATAAAATGAATTAACCACTATGGTAATTACAAAAAATATCAAAATGCCATAATTGCATTTTCTTGCTTGATACACTTCACAATATATGTAATAAAAATGTCTTATGTATCCAACAATGGTGTCATAAAAGGAGCTGACTGATAAAAAAGAAAAAAAAGTAATAGGTCTCAGAAATGTATAAATATGGCAACATAAAAGGTAACACAAAAATATTTTTTTTTTAGTTACAATTTTTATTTTTAATGCTCAGTAAAAAAAATAAAAAATAAAAAGCAAATTTGGTATTTCCATAACTGTACCCACCTGGGAAATCATATTATATGGTCATTTTTAACAGCACAATGAAAGCTGTAATAATAATAACCCCAAACACAATTATGTTTATTTTTCCTTTTTTACCAACTTGGAAGCCAATTACATGGTAAAGTTATTCAAAACTACTACTCATCCCTCAGAACAAGCTTTCATATAGCTTTGCAGACAGAAAAATCTAAATACAGGTGACAGGAAGGAGTTAAAAGACTTTGGAACATAAAGCATTAAACTTATAATAATGAGAAGAGACTTAAACTGTACCAACAGAAACAACATTTGAAGTTGTTCATTAAGGCTACTTTCACACTTGCGTCGTTTGGCATCCATCGCAATGCGTCGTTTTGGGGAAAAAAACGGATCCTGCAAATGTGCCCGCAGGATGCGTTTTTTTCCCATAGACTTGTATTGCCGACGGATCGCGACGTATGGCCATACATCGCGTCCGTCGTGCACTGGATCCGTCGTGTTTTGGCGGACCGTCGGCAAAACAAAAAGTTTAAGGGAACCTTTTTTCGTACATCAGGTCCGCCATTTCCTACAGTGCATGCGGGGCCGGTACTCCGCCCCCTCCTCCCCGGGACTTTACAATGGGCAGCGGATGCGTTGAAAAACTGCATCCGCTGCCCACGTTGTGCCATATTTTCACAACGTGCGTCGATACGTCGCGCCGACGCATAGCGACGGCCCCGTACCGACGCAAGCATGAAAGAAGCCTTAGCTTGATGAGGTTGATGCACTTGCTTATAGAACCGTGATATTCAAATACCTAAGTAGTTATTGAACTATCTCATGAGTTCAATCGTATTCAGTTTCTGCCCACCGAGCCTGGATGACAAATGCAGCTTATGCTCAGCAGTGTGAGATCTCAACAGCGGCAGGAGGACACTGAGGCTTGGTGGGTGTAGATTAAGAATAAATATTCACAAAGAATTTTTACAGCAATTCTGAAATTTCAAAGTAAGTCAACCAGCCTCATCAGATCTACGAGATCTATTTAGTTTCACAAAGGTTTTATTGAAATTTCAACTTTAACATTCATAAAATGAGATTGCAATGTGGATGTACTCCCTCGCAGGGGAGTCTATAACTGAGTAATATAAAAACACATATTCCTTATAGAGACAAGGGTGGACAAGACAGAGACAACACAAGGGAAGAACATGAAGGAGAAGGGAAATTGCATTTACTTTTCAATTTATGACAAACATTATCTCCACAGAATCAAATTGCTATGGGGACAGATGAAGAGTCTGACTCAAATGCAAATTAGGTTGCAGATTCATCCAAGGACCCCATATCTTAAAGAACTGATCCCACATATCATTTCTAGTGGCCTCAATGCGTTCATAGAACATAATGTTATTCATCCTTTCCTTAACCATACGTAGCGATAACGTGGGGTTCCTCCATTTCGCAGCAATGTGAATTTTAGTAGCCATAAAGAGGAAAGAAACCAACTTAAATAGGTCTTTAGGAAGAGCCAGATGTCTCGCCCCCAGCAGAAAAACAGAGGCGTCCAGATTGGTTTTCTTCCCCGCCAGTTGGTCATCTAGAAGGTTTATTTTTTGCCATAAGTTGGACACCACTGGGCAAGTCCACCATATATGTTTCATGTCCCCAGGTAGGTTACATCCCCGAAAGCATAAATTTGAGACATTGGGGAATATGCTATGAAGTTTAGTAGGCACTAAATAAGTCCTATGAAGGACCTTGATCGAGGTTTCCACTCTAGATGACTGGTGACTACCCTTAGTTAGTGTGTCGCAACACCTCCTCCAATCTTCCAACGTCAGCTCGACACCCAACTCCTCCTCCCACCGTCTCATGAAACCCAGCTTCTTCAAATCATGGGGTGGACTCATAATAGAGTAAAGCAAAGATATTGTCCCCCTTCCCATTGGGTCTGAAAGGCATTTTTGTTCATAGCCAGAAACAGGAATGGGCCGCTTACCATGAGTTAGGCTACCAGCAAAGTGCAAAATCTGATTAATGTGCATTATTTCTCTAATCGGGGGTTCAAACTTCCTCACGAATTCTGCTCTGTCCATCAGGACACCGAAAGGGTCACACAAGTGTTTTATTGTAGTAATCCCTCTCAATATCCACCAAATGAACATACGTGAGTCTAGACCAGGAGTGAACATCGGGTTACCTAATATAGAGGTTAATGGGGAGGGATCTGATTGCAGTGAATATTTGAATCTAACCCTTCTCCACAAATTGAAAGAGTGAGCAGTATAGGGTGCCGTTATAAATAATTGTTTGGGGATTTTTCCCGTAGACCACATGAGGCCTGGCAATGAGAGTGGCTTAATAAGATGTGACTCCAGATGAACCCACCTTGGCTTGTTATTTTGTGCGCATATACTTGTTAGTTGTGCTATTTGTGCTGCTTTATAGTATAGGGATAGATTTGGAAGTGAAACTCCACCATGTCTTCTATGGAAGAACATTAATTTTTGGGGGATTCTAGCCCTTTTATTCTACCATATAAATTTGGAGATCGTGGCGTGAAGACCTGAGAACGTTTTAGCTGAAATCGGTATTGGGAGAGATCTAAAAAGGTACAAAAACCGCGGGAGGGTCACCATTTTTATTGTATGGATCCTACCCAGCCAAGATAGGTTTAGCGAAGCCCACCTGGATAAGTCAGTGTGAAGGTTCTGGATAAGTGGCATGTAGTTCCATTTGTAGAGGTTAGCTCTGTTTGTTGTGATATTTATTCCCAAGTAGGTTAAATAATTGTCCCTCTTTGTGAATTTAAATTGGGAGGTGATATTATCCTGCATAGTTTTGCTGGTATTAATAAAGAGAGCTTCCGATTTATCTATATTAATTTTCAGCCCTGAAACGTCTTCAAATCTATTAAGCAGAGATAGGAGATTGGGAATTGTTGTATGGGGATTGGTAATAGTCAACAGGAGGTCGTCTGCAAACAAGCTAACCTTGTATTGTTCGCCTAAGTTAGTTAATCCAGTAATGTTCTGATTTGTTCTAATGGCTTCTGCCAAGGGCTCCATAGCCAGAGCAAATAACGCCGGGGAGAGTGGGCATCCCTGTCTGGTACCACGCTGAATAGATATGGGAGAAGGGCTCAACGTCGGGAGCTTCAGATATGCTGTGGGAAAGTCATAGAGTAATTGAATACATTCTATAAATTCCCGGGTGAAACCAAATTTAGATAGGACTTGGAAGAGATAGTTCCAGGAGAGTGAGTCGAATGCCTTCTCAATGTCTAAGGCTAGAATTAAAAGTTGTTCCCTGCGGGAATTTGCTGTGTGGATAAGATTTATATTACGTCTGATATTGTCCGGAGCCTGCCTAGACGGAATGAACCCCACCTGGTCCTTGTGAATAAGAGAGGGCAGTATGCGATTTATTCTACTTGTGATAATTGCAGTGAATATTTTTAAATCCACATTTAGTAAAGAAATAGGCCTAAAGTTCTTGGTCAGTAAATGGTCTTTTTTTGGCTTAGGTAGAATTGTAACATGGGAAACCAGAAATTCTGGGGGCATTTTTGAGCCATGAAGGAGGGCATCTCCAAATTTTTTGATGTGGGGCGAAAGGATTTCAGCAAATTTTTGGTAGTAAAAGGCCGTGAGTTCATCGGGACCGGGGGCCTTTCCCTTTTTCAACGCTTTGATAACTGATTGGATCTCTTCCATAGATATTTCGGAGTGTAGTTGTTTAGCTAGTGCATCTGTAATTTTAGGTAGGTGGAGGTTTTGTAGAAATTGTTGAATCGGGTGAGGAGATAAGGGTTTGGGCTGGGTGTATAAGTTTTGGTAATATTCGTGGAATGTTCTATATATATATTATCTGGGTGGGACGAGATCCTTCCCGAACCATCTTTTATTGAAAAAATTGTATTGATCATTTCCCTAGAACGTAATTTGCGGGCTAATAGTTTGCTCGGCTTGTTAGCGAATTTGTAGAATTTGGCTCGCGTCCAAGTCAAGGCCTTCTCAGTTCTAGTGGTGAGGATGGCATCTAATTGAGTCTTAGTCTCCTGAATTTGTTTGGAAAGGTAGAGAGAGGAGGACATCTGGTTGGCTTGTTCTAATTTTGCTAATTTATTTTCTAATCTAGTTTGCAGTTCATTTCTCGTTTTTTTCTTTTGAGCTGCCAACTTAATTATTGAGCCCGTTATAAATTTCTTGTGTGCCATCCAAATGGTTTCGGGGGACACATCACCAGAAGTGTTAAATTTAAAATATTCGATTAATTCGTCCTTAATTGTATTTGTGATCACAGGGTCAGTTAGTAGTGATTCGTTAAGTCTCCATCTATATAAGCTAGAGGTGGACACGTTGAATTTGAATACTGAGAGTACAGCGTCATGGTCAGACCATGCTGAATGCACATGGCGTGAGAATAGGACTGTGGGAAGTGAGGTGTTTTTTGTCAACTGGAGATCTATTCTGGAATATGTTTTGTGAGCGGGGGAGTAGTACGTATATCCTCTATTATTACCGTTCATCTCTCTCCATATGTCTGCTAGGTGATGGTCCATTAATAATCGGGAAAGTTTTTTCCTCTCATTTTTAGTGATGTCAGTACGTCTTATAGCGTTGCTGTCTAATGTGGGATTTATCGTGAGATTAAAATCTCCGCACCATATCAGGTGCTGGAAGGAGTAGTTATCCAGCTTATTTAGAATGGACCCAAAGACCTGAACTTGAGACGAGGCTGGGAGGTAGCTATTTACAAAACAAAGTTTTTGCCCTTGTAATGTACCTAGTAGGATTAAGAATCTACCCTCATCATCTGATAGGGTATTAGTTATCTGTATTGGAAAATTGTTTTTGAGGAAAATTGCTACTCCTTTTGTTTTACTTGTGCCTGAAGATGTAAAAACACGAGAGTAGTTCTGGTCAAAGTACTTTGGGCATGATGAGGTGGAGAAGTGTGTTTCCTGAGGACAAAGGACATCAGGATTCAATTTTTTATAGTCCAGGAAGGCCTTTTTACGTTTGATGGGGGAGTTAAACCCCCTTACATTATGGGATAAGACCCTACACATAGACGGGCTGAGTCAGTGTTGCATATGAAGGCTTACCCTTAAGTTTTCTCCCAACCCTGAACATCTCCCGGTAACGATCTACTTGGAGTCCCTGCAAAGAAGTAGAGGAGTTCAAGCAAACATCTACGAACCTACATAAAGCAAATACAATAGAAGGGGGAAGGAGGAAGACAAAACAAGACAACATAGAACAAACAGTTATAACCAAATGGGCTAAAAGCCCGTATAACTTAGTGAACTGGTGGTCCATATTATGTGGGAACAACCAGGCTTCACTAAAAATGGGTAACGTGTGAAAAACCCTTAACAAGTCCAGCCCCTTCGAGTTGTTAAATATCACAGGTATCCATAACAAGGCAGTAGTGAACCGTCATAATACCATAGGACCCCATGAAAATATTTGTACCAACTATCCAATTCAAATTGGGGGGGGAGGGAAGAGTGGGAGGGGAGAGGGGTGGGTGGGGGAGGGAGGGAGTGGGGAGGAAGGAGGGAGGGAGTGAGAAGAAGAGGTGGGGGGAAAGGTAGTGAGGAGAAAGTGGGAGGGGTGTAAGGGGAGGGGGGGAAGGGAGAAATGTAAGTGAGCTCCTTGGAAGGTATTAAAATCCTCCAATAGAACAACTTGAACCAATCTTTCTTAGATGAGGTTCCACCCTCTTAGGTATTAAGCGCAGAGAGAAACAGTAATTGATATAGTTAAATAAGAACGCCGCATTGTTCAATATCTTTCAAGTGACATTCGTACGTTGGCTTCTTGTTACTCTTGGGACCTCTTTCCACTCCCTACTTGGTCTGGGTTTCCTCTGAGGCAGAGGTTGCGGTACATCTGATATCTTGAAACCCAATTGCTCAATCACACGTCTGCCCTCCTCAAATGATCGACACGTAAAGTGCTTGTTATCATGGGAGAAAGACAGGGCGAATGGAAAGCCCCATCTATATCTTATTTTGGCAGCTTGCAAGGTTGTAGTGAGTGGTCTGAACTCCCTGCGCCTGTTCAGAGTGGCAGGTGCTATGTCAGCATATAGGTGAACTGAGTTTGGAACACCTGGGAGATTTGGAGAGTCTCGAGCTGCTGTTAAAATGAGGTCTCTGGTCTTTTCATAGTGTAATTTCAGGACTACATTCCTTGGAGCATTATCAGACCTTGGCTTGCCCAGTGCTCTGTGTATCCTGGTGATGTGTAGCGTGCTCGGGTCTGCCTGTGGAAGAAGGGCAGAGAACAGGCCAGAAGCAGTCTCTTTCAGTGACACTATTGATTCAGGGAGGCCCCTTATGCGAAGATTGCTTCTCCTTGACCGATTTTCATAGTCCTCACATTTAATTTCTAGCTCATGAATGCGCTCCATTTGTTGTCTTATTTGTTCCTGGTCTTCAAGCGCATCTGCCACCGTATCCATTTTGTCCTCTAGGGAGGAGGTGCGCTGTAATATCTCCTGCATTTGTTCCGTGACTGATTTCATGGCAAGAGTCAGCTCCTGCTTGAATGTCTCTTGGAGAGTTTTTATAAGAATAGCCATAGGCACTACAGTGTCCTCTTGTGCCAGCCCCTCCTCGTCATCTCCTGCAGTGTCCTGCCGGGTGGCGAGGGTGTAATGCTACGTTCACATTTGCGGCCAGCGCCGCAGCGTCGGGCGCCGCAGCGGCGCCGCATGCGTCATGCGCCCCTATATTTAACATGGGGGCGCATGGACATGCGGCGCACTTGCGTTTTGCGCCGCATGCGTCGCTGCGGCGCCCGCGTCGGGGCGCAGAGGACGCAGCAAGTTGCATTTTTGCTGCGTCCAAATTCAATGAAAAAAACGACGCATGCGGCGCAAAACGCAGCGTTGTGCATGCGTTTTGCTGCGTTTTTGTTTGCGTTGTGCGCTGCGGCGCCGACGCTGCGGCGCACAACGCAAATGTGAACGTAGCCTTAGTGATATTTGGGGTTGGAGCCGTAGCCGCCATTTTGGAGCTGCCAGAATCGGACAGCAGATCTGCTATTGAGCGGCTTGCCGGCTGAGAGGAGCCACCTTTCTTTGGCATGGTAGCGCGTCGGTGTCCAGGACAGGAGAGGGGAACCCTGAAGACCTTTTTAGTAATAGTCGGTGTGCTAATAGGGGTAATTATGGACTTAACGGGGGTCGAAGCTCATTGCCGCCAATCCACCTTCATCCAACCACGGGCATGTGCCCCAAAGTATACTGATTGTGGTGTTAGTATTCCGGTTAGGCACTAGGTGTCACCGTGAGAGTATCCCAGTCCCAACCAAAGCACCAACTCAAATGCAATGTATCCTCACTGTCAGTAAGAGGGTATCAGGTGGTTAGATAAATGGTCCCGGGGCGGCAGGGAATAAGGTGTATATATGGGCTGCCAATGTATAGTGGTCCCAGCCAGGGATGCAGCTCCCTTTATTTGTGCCCACTGGTGGTAACGACTACTCCTCCCACCTGTGGTTTATCTAGCTCCGTAGGTGGTAAGCGGGAGGGTATGAGGCAGCAGGAGATGATGTGCAGCTGTAAGCTGCAGATGAGATGTGACTCCGGCAAGGCACAGTCCCCCCCTTGAGAGCCTAGGGATTCTTCTTGTATCATGCGGCGACTCCAAGATGGCGCCGGGACTGGCGGGAAATCCCCTACTCCCCACACCGACACCAGCGAAGTACCCGGGGCAGTCTCTGGGCCGCCAGGGGAGCGGAGCACCGCTGCAGAAAATGAAGCCGCCCAGCAGAGCCGCCGGCCGGCGCTTCTTCCAGCCACAAGCACCGCTGCAAGGTAGAGGACAGGTCCCAGCAGCGTCCGTCCAGCACGCCAGGGACCACCGTCAGGAGCGCCGGGTCAGGGGAGGAACCTCCGCAGGTAAGCGGAAAGCCGCATATACGGCAAGCCAGGATAGGAGAGGGGGTGCTGGGAGAGAAGGAGCACGTACCTCCCTGTGTCCACTGTGATCCGGCTTAAGCCCCGCTCGTGGGGTTGTAAAGATGGCGGCGCCGCTACCCCTGTTTTCTCCCTCTTCTCTCCGGATCTGGGTCTCGCGCCGGGATGAGATCACCGGCCTCCCGCAGACCGCTCCCAGGTCATACAGGTCTTCCCAATTGTCACGGTGGTTATTTTAGTTCTGAAAATCCTTTTATTCTCCGTGGGGATGCAAGGGTTGAGCAGGAGCTCCACGGAGATGCGACCGCTCTTCTTCACATCCAGGCCACGCCCCCCCTACGAGATCTATTTAGCCATATATGCAGCTTGTATTGTGAGATATGGTAATCTGTGAAACGGTATACCTTTGACATATCTAATTTATCTATGCAAATATACATTTGCTTTCTTTCCTCCTCTGTTCACCTAATGGAATGTTGATGACCCATATAAAAATTGTGATTTGCACTCGTATGAGTCATTAGTTGAAGGAACATCTTTTGCTGCAATCTTCTGCAAGTCTTCAGAGCAGGGGTAGGGAATCTTTTTTTTGCGAAGGGCCATTTGGATATTTATACCATCCTTCGGGGGCCGTAAAAACTCCACCCACAAAGTCCATCCTGACTCTGGCACTGGTGTCAGGATGTAATCTTTCATTGCATGCCCTTCAGTGTTCAGTAGTGAACAGTGTGTGTGTGTGCTAACAGGGCAAGAAGAAATTAATGAGCTGGTGGCAATCAAAATACAGCTCCCTGCCAAAGCACTGCAGTCCCTGAGAATCTGCCCGGGGGCCTGATAAAAGGTCATCGAGGGCCGTAAATTACCCGGGGGCCTGAGGTTCCCCACCCCTGCTTTAGAGGTATGTCCCTACCTGCTTTGCACATCTAGAGGTTGACCATTTTGCCCATTCTTTGTAGAGTAGTTCTAGCTCAGTGAGATTAGATGGAGGCGTTTTTGAACAGCAATTTACAAGTTTTGCCATGGATTCTCAATGGGATTTCAGTATGGACTTTTTCAAGGCACTGTATATGAGAATCTTACTAATAAAAAAGGAGAAATGTATAATTGTTCCTAAAGTTACCTTCTGACTAATGGTGTAACTTGAATATTGTGGGATTCAATGTAAAATTTCCAACAGTACCCTCAATTATCTTGGGTCTCTAATAGTATTGGTATTTTCAGATTTATATTTTAAAATAATTAGAAAACCACGTATCTTTCCATCACACCTCTCAAACACGTGCTCCTTTGTGTTGGTATATCATATTAAATCTCAATAAAACACATTTAAGTTTGAGGGTGTAAGATGAAAAAATGTGGAAAAGTTCACTGGGTATGAAAACCTTTTCAAGGCCCTGTATATACATATTCATATATAGTTAGATCTTGAATTGCTGCTTCCTCAGTTTAAGCCCCGATCCTCTATCACACCAACACTTTCTTGTTATGTCTTCAGATGGTCTGATTTTATTATCTTTACTATTATCTGATATCATCATTTCCTTTGTAATATGCCTGTGGAATCTGATAGCTCCATCACTTTCCACGCTAGGATCATCATCCCATGATAACATCATGTTTACTGTATATTAACATCACTTCTTAAAACGATAACGTCGGCTGACATTGATTCCGTGTTGTTATCCACACTTAGGCCTGCTTTATGAATACAGAAGAAGGTGCAGATTAAACCTCGGCTGGTATCAATGCACCATAATCAATGCTGCGGTGATAACCTCCATTGCGCGATGCTAAAAGACTGCACATTGTTGTCAGATCTCATTGCATTGTTTTGCTTGTAATGGTATAAAGTCACTACATTACCTACTGTTCCTCAGCTTATAAAAGAAATGAATTTTCTATGTTATTTGCAGTTAATGAAGCATGCATGGTAAGTGTCACCTTATATCAGATGCTTTGTGCTTTTCTCTTACTAGCGCTGTTCTGATCAGCCTACCTACTGTTGGAGTGAGCATTTGTTAACACCATGGTCATAGCGTTCTTCTTACAGCGCTAAGGAGTATTTTTCAGCTCCAAAACACATTTTCTTCGCACTAAATATCATGTTGGTCTGTTGCTGTATTGGGAGTATATATATGGGGGTGGTCTTTGTTGTCCTTTCTAGTCCTAGTTGTTCCAGCATTGCGCTTTTCTGGACAGGGAGATCAGATGTTGCTCCTGGGATCTGTTGTAGCCATTTTCCCAACTTAGGGGTCACTGCTCCAAGTGCTTCTATCACCACTGGAATCGCTGTTGCCTTCACCTTCCACATCCTCTCCAGTTCTCCTTTGAAGTCCTGGTATTTCTCCAGCTTCTCATATTAATTCTATCTGATGTTGCTGTCACTTGGCACTGCCACGTCTATTATCATTGCTGTCTTCTGATCATTGTCTAAGAGCAAAATGTCTGGTTGCTTAGCCAACACCTACTTATCCATCTGGATCTTGAAGTCAAACAGGATTTTAGCCCTTTCGTTCTCCACCACTTTTTCTGGGGTCTCCCACATGGACTTAGGGAGATTTAGCCCATATGCTATGCAGATGTTCCTGTATACAATTCCTGTTACTTGGTTTATGGTGTTCGGTAAAGCTGTTCCTGCTTGCATTTTGTATCCCACCACTATGTGTTGGAATGTTTCTGAGGTTTCTTTGCATAGTCTGCACTTTGGGACTTGTCTTGTATGGTAGATTTCCGCTTCTATGGATCTGGTACTTGGTGCTTGCTCTTGTGCTGCTGTGATTAGTGCCTCTGTGCTGTATCGGAGTCCATCTTTCTCCAGCCATTTGTAGGATTTCCCCATGTCAGCCACCTCAATTATCTGTCAAGGGTACATCCTATGCCGCAGCTTTTCTTGCCATGCGCTTCATGTTCCTGTTCTTCCTTCCAGATCTGTTGTTGTTGCTGCGTTAAGCTTTCTCTCAGCATCTCATCTTTTGGTGCCATTTTTCCGATGTATGCCTGCATACTCCTTGTTTCATCCGTGATGGTGGCTTGGATGGTTATCAAACCTCAACCACCCTCCTTTCTGTTGGTATACAATATTTGGATGTTGGACTTAGGATGGAGACGACCATGCATTGTGAGGAGCTTTTGAGTCTTCACATCCGCAGCTTCCATCTCTTCTTTTGACCAGCACAGTATGACAGCAAGGTATCTGATAACTGGTAGGGCATATGTATTGATGGCGCAGATTTTATTCTTCCCATTGAGCTGCTGGTAATTCCACTCCATCAGTGTTGACTACCTTGCCTCTCTTTATTACCAACTGGCTGCACTTCTCCAGTTCGAAGGACATCCCGATGACTTTGCTGTAGATCCTTGTCAGGTGGATCAGTGAATTGATGTCTCGTTCGTTTTCCGTATACAGCTTGATTTTATCCTTGTAGAGGAGGTGGCTGATGGTGCTTCCACTCTTGAACTTGTATCTATAGCCAGACTTTGTAATTATATGACTGAGGGGGTTCAAGCCTATGCAGAACAGCAATGGGGACAGTGCATCACCTTGGTATATGCCGAATTTGATGGTCACTTGTGCTAGTTGTCTTGAGTTGACGTCCAATGTTGTTCTCCATAGCCCCATTGAGTTTCTGAGGAAGGTTCTTAATTTCCTGTTGACATTGTAGAGAGCCAAGCATTCACAGATCCATGTGTGTGGCATTGAGTCATAAGCTTTCCTGCAGTCAATCTAGGCTGTGCTGAGGAGCTATATGAATGAGTAAAATAAATAAAAAAATAAAGTAAATTATTTATCTTTACACCCTTCTGTATTTCTGTTAACTAGCAATATAACAATATAATGTAACCGCCCAAAACCAACCCAACCTAGTGGCTCATGAGGAGATGTGCAAAAATATCTTTTTTGGGGCGGTTACATTATATTTTTATATTGCTATTTGGTCTCTATTACCTGTGTATTTTGGATGGTGTGTACTTTTTAATTATGTTTTAACTGTGATGTTTTTGAATTGTCTAAATAAAATCAGCTTGTTATTTTTATAAATGATTGTGTATTATTGATTGGTGTGCGAGTTTCTGCAGTAATGCTTTTCTTCTTGGTTTTGCAACTTTGCTTATTACTGACTTTGCACCCATGATATGCTTTATCATTATATGGTAGTGCGCCCAATGTTTTGATTATTCGATCCATGTCCAGCAACATGCGCACCCCCGCAGAAACTTCATACACCTAGACACCCACACACTCTCTGACTCTATCCTACCACTGGCATCCATATCCTCGCTCCACGACACAGACAGTGCCACTGCTTTCTACAATGCCAGTCTCGCATCAGCTGTTGACACGGTTGCCCCTCTCGTTCATGGCAGAGTGCGACGTATCAAAAGACAACCCTGGCACAATAACATCACTAAAAAGCTCCGGCAAGTTTCCAGGGTTGCAGAGCGGTGATGGAAGAAAAAAAATTTGCAAGATGATTTCACTGCATTCAAACAGGCAATGCTCACTTTCAAATCTTCCCTCACATCTGCTAAACAGGCCTACTTCACAACCCTAGTATCTTCCCTATCCTACAACCCCAAACAGTTATTCAAAACTTTTAACTTTCTCCTCTGCCCACCACTGCCCCCTCCAACCTCCCTCATCTCTGCTGAGGACTTTGCCACACACTTCAAAAATAAGATTGCCCAAACAAGGCAAGTCTTTATTGTTCAACCTCCACAACCCCTTTGCATACCAGACCAATGCCCAAACCCCATAACCTCCCTGTCCAACATCACTGAAGGGGAGATTAATTGTCTCCTCTCCATATTACACCTCACCACTTGTGCAATAGACCTCATCCCATCCAACCTCCTCCCCATCCTCACCACCACAGTTATCCCATCCCTAACCTATCTCTTCAACTTATCAGTAACTTCTGGTACCTTCCCTTCTGCTTTCAAACATGCCACAGTCGCGCCTATCTTTAAAAAGCCTACTCTAGACCCAACCGCTATGTCCAGCTATCACCAATATTGCTGCTCCCTTTCGCTTCCAAACTCCTGGAGCAGCACGTCCACGCTGAACTTTCCTCCCACCTTTCATCTAACTTGCTCTTTGACAATCTACAATCTGGTTTCCACCCCTATCATTCCACTGAGACTGCTCTGACCAAAATTACGAACAACTTACAGCCAAAGCTAACGGACAGTATTCTATACTCCTCCTTCTAGACCTGTCCTCTGCTTTCAACACAGTTGACCAGTGCCTCCTACTACAGATCCTCTCCTCCTTTGGCATCAAAGACCTAGCCCTATCCTGGATCTCCTCATACCTTTCCAACCGCACATTCAGCGTTTCCCACTCCCACACTACCTCCTCATCCCACCCTCTCTCTGTTGGAGTCCCCCAAGGCTCTGTTCTTGGTCCCTTACTCTTCTCAGTCTATACACTTGGCCTCGGACAACTCATAAAGTCCCATGAATTCCAGTACCACCTTTATGCTCATGACACTCAGATATACCTCTCTGGCCCAGATGTCACCTCTCTGCTGTCCAGAATCCCAGAGTTTCTATCAGCCATATCCTCCTTCTTCTCCTCTCACTTCCTCAAACTCAACGTGGACAAATCTGTACTTATCATCTTTCCTCCGTCTTACAGATCTTCCTTACCTGATTTATCTATCACCATTAATGACATCACGCTTTCCCCTGTATCTGAAGTCCGCTGCCTCTGAGTATCCCTTGACTCTGCCCTGTCCTTCAAACCGCACATCCAAGCTCTTTCCACCTCCTGTCGCCTCCAGCTCAAAAATATCTCCAGAATCCGTCCTTTCCTCAACCCTCAATCTACTAAAATGCTTGTGCATGCCATAATCATTTTCCGCCTCAACTACTACAACATCCTTTTCTGTGGTCTCCCTGCTAACACTCTCGCACCTCTCCAGTCCATCCTTAACTCTGCTGCCTGACTAATTCATCTCTCTCCTTGCTATTCCATCGATTCTCCCTCTGCAAATCTCTTCACTGGTTCCCATTCCCTCAGTGTATACAGTTCAAATTACTAATAATGACCTACAAAACCATCCACAACCTGTCTCCCCTATATATCTCTGACCTAATCTCCCGATATCTTCCCTCACGTAATCTCCGGTCCTCCTAAGACCTCCTTCTCTCCTCCACACTTATTCACTCCTCACCTAATCGCCTCCAAGACTTCTCCCGAATATTCCTCATCTTCTGGAATTCTGTGCCCCAACACGTCTGACTATCAACCACATTTGGATCCTTCAGACGGAACCCGAAAACCCACCTCTTTAAGAAAGCCTACAGCCTGCAATGACCCCCGCTGCTTCCTCACCACTACCGAAGCTACCGCCTCACCCACACCGGAGCTGCTGCAATCCCCCAACCCATTGTCTCCTTCCCCACCATCCTGTATAATATAAGGTTGCAAGGGCAGGGTCCTCGCCCCTCTGTATCAGTGTCTAATTTTTAGTTTGCTTACTGTAAATGATATCTGTAATTTGTATATAACCCCTCCTCATGTACAGCACCATGGAATCAATGGTGCTATATAAATAATAATAATAATAATAATAATAATAATATTAATGAATAATCTATTGGCATCTTCTAGTTTATCTAAGATCTTCAATTTCAGATCAGCTGTAGTGCTCTCTAGTTGCAGGTCTAGATTAGGATCTTCAGGGGGTAGCACATGTTGTTCTTCCAGGTCTTCATGTGGGGTGGATCTGCAGTGCAGTTGATCCATGTCAAGCTGTGATAATAGCTTTCTCTTTCTGACATTAAAACGTCAGGTGAAGAGTTGTTTCTCAGTCAGTGGACATGCAGGTCTTTTATCCATCCAGAGTTTCCTTATAGGCTTCATATATCGTCTCTCATTTGGTCTGCCATTATAGTAGCATTTCATTAGATCCAGGTTCTCTTGCCTTTTCCATGTATGGTTTGTTCCAGTAGCTCATTTATCATCAGATTGTCCTGGTTCCTCAACATCTGACGTGGACCTTGTTAATCCGGGCGACGTACGAGCAGACATGACTCCTTGTCACTTTCATGTTTATTGAGCTAGGCACTATAGTATTAGTAATTTTGCCCAAGGACCACTACTGAACCACTACTGGCATATTGTTTCCAATAGGGCAGAGTCGGGATTTGAACCCCAGCCACCTAAGGTAGGTATTATAATGTCAGGAGCCTTGGTATATAATTTATTTAATTTATTTTTCCACAGGGCAATATATATATATATATATATATATATATATATATATATATATATATATATATATATATATACACTCACTGGCCACTTTATTAGGTACACCTGTCCAACTTCTTGTTAACACTTAATTTCTGATAAGCCAATCACATGGCGGCAACTCAGTGCATTTAGGCATGTAGACATGGTCAAGACAATCTCCTGCAGTTCAAACCGAGCATCAGTATGGGGAAGAAAGGTGATTTGAGTGCCTTTGAACGTGGCATGGTTGTTGGTGCCAGAAGGGCTGGTCTGAGTATTTCAGAAACTGCTGATCTACTGGGATTTTCACGCACAACCATCTCTAGGGTTTACAGAGAATGGTCCGAAAAAGAAAAAAAATCCAGTGAGCGGCAGTTCTGTGGGCGGAAATGCCTTGTTGATGCCAGAGGTCAGAGGAGAATGGGCAGACTGGTTCGAGCTGATAGAAAGGCAACAGTGACTCAAATCGCCACCCGTTACAACCAAGGTAGGCCTAAGAGCATCTCTGAACGCACAGTGCATCGAACTTTGAGGCAGATGGGCTACAGCAGCAGAAGACCACACCGGGTACCACTCCTTTCAGCTAAGAACAGGAAACTGAGGCTACAATTTGTACAAGCTCATCGAAATTGGACAGTAGAAGATTGGAAAAACGTTGCTTGGTCTGATGAGTCTCGATTTCTGCTGTGACATTCGGATGGTAGGGTCAGAATTTGGCGTAAACAACATGAAAGCATGGATCCATCCTGCCTTGTATGGAGCATCTTTGGGATGTGCAGCCGACAAATCTGCGGCAACTGTGTGATGCCATCATGTCAATATGGACCAAAATCTCTGAGGAATGCTTCCAGCACCTTGATGAATCTATGCCACGAAGAATTGAGGCAGTTCTGAAGGCAACCCGTTACTAGCATGGTGTACCTAATAAAGTGGCCGGTGAGTGTATATATATATATATATATACACACATGTATATATATATATATATATATATATATATATATATATATATATATATATATATATATATATAATAAAGAACTCCTGCTGCCATTGATATGGTCCAGAACTTGTATGACAATGTTTTGTACAGTTCAGAATCCAAACCTTTAGACCGCCTTGTAAACTGTACTTTGTCAGTTGTTAAGAAGGAACTGACATTTATTTTAAAGGTTCCTATATATATTAGATAAAAGTCAGCTAAAGCTCTTGGTTTTGAAAAGACTGCTCTTCTATCAAACATTTACATCTCCTACAATAGTAGAATTTAGAGGAAAAAAAGGACCGAACATATTGAATTCCAACATGCTCAATCTTTCCTTCCTTCAAGAGGTAAGCTGCTCCCAGCTGATATGATATATGCAGCTTATTCCTCTATTTTAATCTGGAAACTCATGCCTGAGCGTGCATGTCTAGGGGGGAGTCTGGAGGAAAAGCTGGAGGCCAAATAAGCAACAATGCTCAGCTCTATCGTAGCTCTTTAGCCTCGCAGTTACCTGGAGGTCTGTTTGTATTGTCTTTTTTTACTTATAGTAGATGGCGGGCACAACTTTTGCATGGTCATAGAACCATAAGGTTGCTGCATACAACATTATTATTGGTATTCTGGTAAATCGATTCCTTGTGTTATTTCTTCATAATATAAACATAATACTTCTCTGTATACCACTCTGCACATACAGTCCATGTAGGAGCACTGGACTTTAGATTGGTGTTTTTACTGATCAGTGGGGGTTTCAGTACCCGGTCCCCCACCAATCAGAAACACTATGCAATGCCTGTAATATACTGTATCATTTTTGTTTACAAAATTTCAGATAACCTCTATTGAACCTGTAGTATATCGAAGGCTAGGTTCAGACAACATTTGTGCATCTTGTTGTTTTTTCAGTTTGTTTCCTTTAGAATAAGATTCATCAGGACACAAATCCAGGGTCTTTTTTATGTCCCGATGGCTACTATTTTTGTACAACAGAGTTAAATGCCAACAGGATATAACACAATATACATGTATTGAGATTCTGATTATTTATGAGAACCTGTCATGTGAAAAAATGCTTTTAACCTGCAGATATGGGGTTAATCTGCAGTTTCATAATGTTCTCAATCTGCTCAGTGCAAGCACTTTGAGCACTGCTACTCGGAGGAAATGAACTTTGTTCCTCCCGGCAGCATTTGGGTTTCAGTCACGGGGGTGGCGCTAGTGCAGGTTCAGTAACCACTGTGTATAGGGAGCAGCGGCTGTAACGCGCCTGACTGACTGACAGCAGCTCAGCATTAAGGTCAGCTGTCAGTCACTGCTGCGGCCCGGTAAAGCTGCCGCTCTCAGAGTGATGACTGAGACCGCATCGGCGTCGCCCCGTGACTGAAACCCGAACACTACCGGGAGGAATAAAGTTAATTTCTTCCTGGAAGCGCTGCTTTAAGTGCTGACACCAGGCAAGCTAATAACCTGCAAATTAACCCCATATCTGCAGGTTAATAGCAGTTTTTCATGTGGCAGGTTCCTTTTACGGTACCTTCTACTAAATACCTTCCAACAGGGTGCATAAGCGTGGTGTGAACCTTTCTTAAAACTTTTGACTATTCCACATCTCGGATGAAGGTTACCTCTAGAAATCTTCATAAGAAGATGTTGGAGTAACTTTTTTTTTTTTTTTTCAAGTAGATTTTTTAGAAAATATCTGTCTCCCTGTGAAATGAGTTAATTGTGTGACTTTCGGAGTGTGTACTTTCCTTTGAATATGAATAAAACATTGTAGATTTCATTATGCAATGTTAGGCACAAGCCCATTTCTGTCATACGAGACTGACACTTTGATGCAAGTAGCGCAGGACGCCGATCCTCGTATTTATTTGCATATTTAATCATGTAAATATGATATAAAATGGAAATATATTTCCTTGGATAAGAAGATTTTTGCTTTGGCCTTAGGAATGTGTGAATATTTATTTCAGAATGAAGAGAAGCATATGAGTTAGAGATGCTTAAGTCTCTTATCTGCCGCCCCATTCTCCTCCATAGTTTCTCTACATAAACATAAGCTTTTCCGCTTCAGCAGTCCAAATCTGAACCTCACCAGGGCACATTGGAGGCTGTTGTGGAAATTTTGCAGATGCCAAAGAACAAGACTTCCCAAAGTCACTTTGACTCCAAATAGCAGGGATACATTGTGAGATCCGCAGCTGTGTGATTGATGCTCGCAAATAATTTACATGCTTTCAATTCACAAACCAGGCACTGGCCCGCTTGCTTGTTTCACAGACAGAAGAGAAAATGATTGCATTAATTGTAGACCTCCAGTTGTCATGATAAATGTAAGGGAAAGCGCATTTCCGACGCCTTGTCTGGAACCGTTCCGATTTTTTATGTAAGACAGCGCTAGAGCGGCTTGCACTCACATTTCTTTTTTTATATGCAAATTTCATTTTTATTGATTTTGACCATTTAGAAATAAGATGATTAAAGATTGAACCCTCCACCAGTCAGTCTGTCCGCCCGCCAGTGAGCAGTGATAATGCCGTCTGATGGCTAACATATGTCTGTTGCGTGCTCCTAATAAACTATGCCTTCTTATCTTTTGGCAGAGATGAATTATATTTTAATGATGTGTCATTTTGATGCAGTTAATCTTCATGCTCAGCTGTGGCTGGCGATGCTCCACTGACCCTTTCTTTGTTTTGCCGAGTCTGTATATTAATTAAACATCGCCATTCTTTTTGGATTTCACTTGTAACAACTGACCTGTAATCAAATTGTTTGTGTGCCTGCTTTTAGCGCCACGGTTTAGCAGATGACACGGTTTCATCTCCATTTAGTTGAGGAGGTCCCAGAAGAAATGTTCATGTTCTGCTAGTGCAATCTTATAGGGGAAGTGAAGTTATATGATAAGTGTACATGATTGCGGTGTAAATTTTATCTTATACAGCAAGTATATATGGCTGCAGAGTGAATTTACAAAGCAAGTGGGGGGCACGGGTGACTATCAAAACGATGCGTTTCCCATCTTTAGGCTGAACAAGCGTAGGAACATAGTAATAGGTCAGATTACACTTTTCTGTTTCAGTCTATTTGGAAAGTGGTGACTTATGATCAGAAACAATTACTTACAAGATTTATTTGAAGGTTGAAGTTTTTTGTAGGAAGTGGGAGAAATGTTCATTTTTATAGGTAATCAGGTGGAAACGCCGTCTAACAGAACTCTGCAAGATTCATTTGACCTTTTGATTTATATTTCGAGCTGTCTTACATTGGGAATTCAGTTTCTTAGCAGTAGCGGTTCATGGCCACGGCTGGGGAGAACAGTGGGTTATTATGCTGTACAGCAAGAGCAACAATCTTTTTTTACAGCTCCAAATGCTTTGCCTATGAGTTCTGTATGGTTTGTCAGAAATAAATATTGTATTTAATGTATTTTTTTTAGGTTTATTTGGAATTATAAAAGAGATACAGGCTACATTTATTTTCTTACACTAGTACAACACAATCATCAAGGGTGTATAAAAAATGCACAGGAGGCAGCATAACATAGATTGGATTGGGTCTCCACTCCACCATGACTGCCTTTAGCAGCAAGTTCAGAAAATGAAAAAGCTTTTGATTATTTTGATCTCTGTATTGCGCCAAGATATTACATATAGTGGTGTTACAGTACAGACAAAGTGCACACAGTATTGTCACAATAGTGTGATAATGCGCACAGCAAAGTTACAACAAACATTGGTGTCACAGAGAAGGCATAGTGCACAAAGTGGTGTCACATTGTAGGGACTTTTCACTAAGCAATTTTTTAATTTTTTAACGGCCTTTGGCTCGACCTTGAGCCTTGGCGACTTGATAGATGATCGATCTGTAGGAAGATCGATCACGTACAAGCCTATATAGGTCCACCTGGTCTTCTCTGCCATTATCTTGATACTATCAAGCCATCGGATTGCTGGTCTTCCTCTTAAGGTACCTTCACACTGAACGATATCGCTAGTGATCCGTGACGTTGCAGCGTCCTGGCTAGCGATATCGTTGAGTTTGATAGGCAGCAGCGATCAGGATCCTGCTGTGCCATCGTTGGTCAGAGCAGAAAGGCCAGAACTTTATTTCGTCGCTGGATCTCCCGTAGACATCGCTGGATCGGTGTGTGTGATGCCGATTCAGCGATGTCTTCACTGGTAACCAGGGTAAACATCGGGTTACTAAGCGCAGGGCCGCGCTTAGTAACCCGATGTTTACCCTGGTTAC
This sequence comes from Ranitomeya variabilis, assembly GCF_051348905.1. Taxonomy (NCBI): domain Eukaryota; kingdom Metazoa; phylum Chordata; class Amphibia; order Anura; family Dendrobatidae; genus Ranitomeya; species Ranitomeya variabilis. The sequence continues at coordinate 283,337,273 of NC_135232.1, forward strand.
CAGCGTAAACGTAAAAAAAAACAAACACTACATACTTACATTCCGGTGTCTGTCCCCCGGCGCTGTGCTTCTCTGCACTGTGTCAGCGCCGGCCGGCCGGAAAGCAGAGCACAGCGGCACAGCGGATGTTTACCCTGGTTACCAGGGGACTTCGCATAGTTGGTCGCTGGAGAGCTGTCTGTGTGACAGCTCTCCAGCGACCACACAGCGACGCTGCAGCGATCGGGATCGTTGTTTAGATCGCTGCAGCGTCGCTAAATGTGACGGTACCTTTAGTCTTGTTCCTTCTATTCTTCTGACCTTCTCCAGTGATTGCTCTCATTGTATGATGTGCCCAAAGTAGGCACATTGTAGCTTGGTGATCCTTTTCCTTAAATGACATGTCTGGCTTGATTTGTTCCAAAATTGATTTACTTGTTCTTCTTACCATCCACGATATTGATAAAATCCCTTCCCAGCACCACAGTTCGAAGGCGTTGATTCTTTTTCTGTTTTGTTTCTTTATTGTTCAGGCGTTCCCTCTGTATGTAACCACATAAAAGACCAAATTATTTTCGAGGCACGTTTTTGTCGCCAGTGAAATGTTCCTTGATCTGAAGACCTTGTCCAGTGACTTCATTGCTGATTTGCCTACAGCTATTTTCCTGCTGACTTGATCTTACAGCAAGGGAATTATACGCACAGTGATGGCACATGTCACATACATACCGTGCCAAAGTAACCTGAAAAATGTTTAATGCACACATAAAAGGTATAATGTAGTGATGTCACAGCACAGAAATAATGCCAAAAATGTAATTCTGCAGAGAAAAGAAAAAGCAAATGGCAGAAGGATCCATGAGACCTGATAGTAAAATTTAACACCCCTCTTACTGTCATACATATTAAAGCCAACTAAACCAGCCAATATTAATTATCTAATATCTAATCGGGCTCTCGACGTTCCACCAAAAGATAATGTTGGGAGAAAGAAGGATTTGGCAGGTTGAGTTCATACAGCCGATTCTTTTGTTTCTGTTGGAGATAAGCCTCTGCCAGAGATGTTCTCCCTTTAAAAAATATTTGAACGCTTATCAGATCTCATATGTGTGGTCAAATCATGGAATGACAAAAATCTAAGGTGTATTGGTCCCTTTAGGATGGAGTGAATCCAAATTTCCACACCCCCATAAAAAGTCCTCACTGTCTGAACTTTTTATCTGAGTCAATGAACCCCCTGTGGGGTCAAAGAAGAGCTGTTACACCTGCTGTTTGGGAGTTACAATCATGGCCAACATATTCCGCAGTTTTGATCGTCATTATTCTTCTTTATTCTGCTGCTCAGACTGTGGAACTAACAATCTAATTTTCCTATTTAATTTGAACTGGGGTCAAATTCATAGAAAACCAATTAACCTAAAAGTATGTTATTGGGGGACACTTGGATAGCCACACAAACACGCCAAGACACACAGTCTCCATGTAGATGTGTTCTCCAGATGCCACGGGATAGGTGCTTGGTTCAAATCCATAGTATTTTTGATGAGCTCTGTATTAATTTTACTTGAAGGTTATATGGAGGAAAGTACGATAACATTCTCTTCCTCATGGGTGTGTCGGTTTGACTTTTGATCGCTTTACTTGTTTCTGTTACCCACTGTTGTATTGGGGGATTTTTTTATTCTTCTAAAAAAATTGCTCAAAATTAGAAAACATAAAAGAAGTATGGTATGCAGAGTTAAAAGCTGAATAATGATCTAGAGAAACAGATAAAATGGATTCAAAATTAGAAGCTGATATCAGAGCCTGATTCTATGTGTTACAGACAAAGTATCTTATCTCAGGCCCACGCAGTTTCAGAACACCCATCCTAGTCTTCAGAGACAAATAACGTTTACGGCAAGAATAAAACTGTCCCAGACACCCTGTAAAGACTAATAGGACAGAATGAGCGATAAGCCATAAAGTTTTTTCTGTCCTTCTGTCCATAAACAGTTTCATTTACAACATCTATATCAACTTCACCCATATCTCTTATTTTCTTGCTGGAGAAGATCAGCAGCCTCTCTGTAAGGCAATATCATCCATGTTGAAATGGTTTCAACTTCCCAAGAAACCAATCATTTGTGCAGTGATCTGAAGCTTAGCTGACAATCATGGAAGGTGTTTTCAGGTCTGGCTCTATTAAGCTGCCCGGTGGATTGTCACTTACGGTCACAGAAATCGTTTCTGGAGTAGGTAGAACACATAAAACTATTGGACTACTAATCAGGCTCCATTTTATGTTCACAATTAGTGATGTACTTTAAATGATCATTTTATTGATTTATTTGATGGCCCAAGGAGAAATGCAAATCACAATTGTACTTAGTGAAGTATTCAGTGTATGCATCTGGAATACATATTCATGGCTTTTACCACTGAATCGATTCTTCAGCTAATTTTACTTTATTAAAAATGTTGTATTTGTCATCTGGGTTTTATCATCTTTGGTTGACCCATCTAGTTAAACAATTTAGGGGCATTTATTATAAATGTTGCATAAATAACACAACTTCATTCTCTTGATTGTAGGGTCCCAGAGGTCAGCCCCCCATTGATCACACATTGGTGGCCTATCCTAAATATAGGCTAACAGTGTAGACTCAGGGAAATCCTCTTTAAAAGTATTCATTAATCTTTTACTCAAAAGTACACAACTTAGTAAAGTTGTCTCCTACTGCTTTTAGCAGGTTATTAGCAGTTTAGTATGAATAAACTACAAAGAAGAAAAAACACTTTTAAATCTCCTTCCATTTCTAGTGCATTTACATATTCTATGGATTATAGTACCTCCCAACCTCTCTAAACACACAGAGACTGTGCGTGTTTTCTTCATGGGAACATGAGAGTAGGGGTATGTTCACACGTTATTTACATGGATTTTGGCGCTGATTCTGGGCTAAAATCCTCACTAACTGCTTGAAATACTTTTTGAATAGTCATACTATTGATTTAAATGGGAAAACATGCTTCTAATATAGATGGTGCATTTTTTTGTCTGCTTGTTTTTTTTTCATATGAAGAAGAAAAAAAACAATATGTCAACTGTTGAGTCATTTTTGCTCAAAATAAGACTCTAGATTTGACCAAGAAATAGCAAAAAAAATAAATCACCCTATACTCAAATGTACAAAAAATTCTTAAAAAAAACCCCTAAAACTATTTTTTAATAAATTTTTGGACATGGAGTTTTCAGCCACAATAAATTCACATAAAAATAAAATGTGAACATACCCTATGGATTAGAGTATGTTCACACACCTTTGACAGTCAGCAGCTCACCCTATAACCTATAGAGTTGGGTGTACAAGCTATCTAGTCCTTGCCGGGGAAGGGGGGTGGAGTTGGGAGGACCCCGGGCGACATTATTCCTATTTGTATGTAATTTATGCATGACACTGTTATGATTCCTGGCTTTGTTAACCACAGTTTTATTCACTCGTGCCTGGCTCCCATGGTTATACGTTAGTGTCCTCGTGTGTGGACTCAAACAAGTGCTGATGGACAATGTATGAAGTTGATCTATGTATATTTTACATGGGGCAATAATCATTATTGCGTCAACTGTATGGGGGTGAATAACCTTTACTTTGCATTGTTCTCTGCAGCACAACCCTGTTGATTATAAGGGGATGTGCTGCCAACAAATAAAAGATGTCCAAATAGAAGAAAAAATGAATGGCACTGAGATTAAATGTAATGAGTTACTTATTGGTATGGAGGGATACACTCTGAATCATTGGCACATTGTGGGAGTGGAGTCACTTGGTGGAGGTTGCTTGCCAGGATTAAAACATGTAGATAAGTCCAAATGAAGAAGAAAGCAGCAACACTTCCATTATGTGACGAAGAAACCTAGGCTTAGTCCTTTATTTCCAATATAAAAACATGGACAAGGTAATCAGAGCAGGGACAGTGCAAGTAAAAGGACGACGGCCGTTTCGCGTTAAACACGCTTCCACGGGTCCAGATATGTCAGGTAGCATGTCATTTCCTTTTTTAAAAGCAGTCATGTGACAGCATTTGCATATCATTAAAACATACCATATAGAAAACTAAAAAGTTCGTATAGAACTCATCATTAACAAATGACACACTTCAAACATGTATCTTATTTCGTTGATTGACTAAGTAATACGTATTAACTACAAGAAAAAAACAATAAAAAAAAATTTTAACAAAAAAAATGTTTTCAAAATTTTTTTTTTACAAAAAGCACGAATAATTCAGACGTTCATTCAGTCCCAAAGGACCTTGCGCGTTTGTTTTAATTATCCATTTTGCCTCATGCTTTAACAGGATTTTATTGTGATCACCGCCACAAGGTAGTAAATTAACCACTTCCAAACCTGCAAAATGCAAGCAGCGGGGATTGGAATCATGTACTGTCTGAACGTCCTGTATAAAAGGAGGTGAACCTTTGCCGGTGGAAACTGAATGGAAGTGTTCCCGAAATCTAATATTCAGCGATCTAATTGTTTTCCCTATATAAAAGAAAGAGCAGTGACAAAAGATGATGTAAACAACATATTTTGTCTTGCAAGTAATCAAATCCTTTATTTTATGTTGCAAAGGGCCAATCTGCAGGAAATTCCCTGTTAGGCTACTTTCACACTAGCGTTTTCTGTGTAATTTTGTTAGAATGTTGCAATCACGAATACTAATATCAATGTCTAAGAAATTTAGACTCTCTTGCCCGAAGCATGATGTGAAGCACATGTTTTCGTTATTTACAGTATTAAGATATACAACAAACTCATCTAACTCAACTTTATTACCATCCCAGATGATAAAAATATCGTCCACATAACGTATATAACTTTTTATGTGTTTTAAGAAGGGATTTTTTTCACTAGTAATAAATTTTTCTTCAAAAATTCCAAAAGGTTGGCAAAAACGCAAGCGACAGGCGTGCCCATGGCAGTCTGTTATGACCCCAATGGCGAGGGTCTCAGAGATATCAGCAAGTCTGCAAAGTACAAAAATCCAGCTCATAGGGCAGTGGTAACTGGGTTGACCATATATCTACTCCTAACGCCAACCCTAGAAGTAGCCGGGGAACATGCCTACGTTGGTCGCTAGATGTCTCGCGCCAGCCGGAGAGCTAACTACCCCTAGAAGAGGAAAACAAAGACCTCTCTTGCCTCCAGAGAAAGGACCCCAAAAGTAGGATACAAGCCCCCCACAAATAATAACGGTGAGGTAAGAGGAAATGACAAACACAGAGATGAACTAGGTTTAGCACAGAGAGGCCCACTTACTAATAGCAGAATATAGTAAGATAACTTATATGGTCAACAAAAACCCTATCAAAAATCCACGCTGGAGATTCAAGAACCCCCGAACCGTCTAACGGCCCGGGGGGAGAACACCAGCCGCCCTAGAGCTTCCAGCAAGGTCAGGATACAGATAATATACAAGCTGGACAAAAAATGCAAACAATAACGAATAGCAAAAAGCAAAAAAGCAGACTTAGCTTAATCAAGCAGGAACCAGGATCAGTAGACAAGAGCACTACAGATTAGCTCTGATATCAACGTTGCCAGGCATTGAACTGAAGGTCCAGGGAGCTTATATAGCAACACCCCTGACCTAACGACCCAGGTGAGCATAAAAGGAATGACTGACAAACCCAGAGTCAAATCACTAGTAGCCACTAGAGGGAGCCAAAAAGTAAATTCACAACAGTACCCCCCCCCTTAGTGAGGGGTCACAGAACCCTCACCAAGACCACCAGGGTGATCAGGATGAGCGGCGTGAAAGGCACGAACTAAATCGGCCGCATGCACATCAGAGGCGACCACCCAGGAATTATCCTCCTGACCATAGCCCTTCCACTTGACCAGGTACTGAAGCCTCCGCCTGGAGAGACGAGAATCTAAGATCTTCTCCACCACGTACTCCAACTCGCCCTCAACCAACACCGGAGCAGGAGGCTCAGCAGAAGGAACCACAGGCACAACGTACCGCCGCAACAAGGACCTATGAAATACGTTGTGAATGGCAAACGACACCGGAAGATCCAGGCGAAAGGATACAGGATTAAGGATCTCCAATATCTTGTAAGGACCAATGAATCGAGGCTTAAATTTGGGAGAGGAGACCTTCATAGGAACAAATCGAGAAGACAGCCATACCAAATCCCCAACACGAAGTCGGGGACCCACACCGCGGCGGCGGTTGGCAAAACGCTGAGCCTTCTCCTGTGACAACTTCAAGTTGTCCACCACATGATTCCAGATCCACTGCAACCTATCCACCACAGAATCCACCCCAGGACAGTCAGAAGGCTCCACATGTCCCGAGGAAAAACGAGGGTGGAAACCAGAGTTGCAGAAAAATGGCGAAACCAAGGTGGCAGAACTAGCCCGATTATTAAGGGCAAATTCAGCCAATGGCAAGAAGGTCACCCAATCATCCTGATCAGAAGAGACAAAACACCTCAAATACGCCTCCAGAGTCTGATTAGTTCGTTCCGTTTGTCCGTTAGTCTGTGGATGAAAAGCGGACGAAAACGACAAATCTATGCCCATCCTACCACAAAAGGATCGCCAGAACCTGGAAACAAACTGGGATCCTCTGTCCGACACAATATTCTCAGGAATGCCGTGCAAACGAACCACGTTCTGGAAGAACACAGGAACCAGATCAGAAGAGGAAGGCAGTTTGGGCAAAGGAACCAGATGGACCATCTTGGAGAAACGATCACATATCACCCAGATGACAGACATGCCCTGAGACACCGGAAGATCCGAAATGAAATCCATAGAGATGTGTGTCCAAGGTCTCTTCGGGACAGGCAAGGGCAAGAGCAACCCGCTGGCACGAGAACAGCAAGGCTTAGCTCGAGCACAAGTACCACAGGACTGCACAAATGACCGCACATCTCTTGACAAGGAAGGCCACCAAAAGGACCTGGCCACCAGATCTCTGGTGCCAAAAATTCCCGGGTGCCCTGCCAACACTGAGGAATGAACCTCGGAAATGACTCTGCTGGTCCATTTAGCAGGCACAAACAATCTGTCAGGTGGACAAGAGTCAGGCCTACCAGCCTGAAATCTCTGCAACACACGTCGCAGATCTGGAGAAATAGCTGACAGGATAACTCCTTCCTTAAGAATACCCACAGGTTCAGCGACTCCAGGAGCATCAGGCACAAAGCTCCTAGACAGAGCATCGGCCTTCACATTCTTAGAACCTGGTAAATACGAAACCACAAAGTCAAAACGGGAGAAAAACAATGACCAGCGGGCCTGTCTAGGATTCAGGCGTTTAGCAGACTCGAGGTACATCAGATTTTTGTGATCAGTCAAGACCACCACACGATGCTTAGCACCCTCGAGCCAATGACGCCACTCCTCAAATGCCCACTTCATGGCCAACAACTCCCGATTGCCCACATCATAATTTCGCTCTGCCGGCGAAAACTTCCTAGAGAAAAAGGCACAAGGTCTCATAGTAGAGCAACCAGGGCCTCTCTGCGACAAAACGGCCCCTGCCCCAATCTCCGAAGCATCCACTTCAACCTGAAAGGGAAGTGAGACATCAGGCTGGCACAAAACAGGCGCTGAAGTAAACCGGCGCTTCAACTCCTGGAAAGCCTCCACGGCAGCAGGAGCCCAGTTAGCCACATCAGAGCCTTTCTTGGTCATATCCGTCAACGGTTTAACAACGCTAGAAAAATTAGCGATAAAACGACGGTAGAAGTTAGCAAAACCCAAGAACTTCTGAAGACTCTTAACTGACGAGGGTTGAGTCCAATCATGAATAGCTCGAACCTTGACTGGGTCCATCTCCACAGCAGAAGGGGAAAAAATGAACCCTAAAAAGGGAACCTTCTGTACACCAAAGAGACACTTTGAGCCTTTAACAAACAAAGAATTTTCACGCAAAATCTTGAAAACCATCCTGACCTGTTCCACATGCGAGTCCCAATCATCAGAAAAAAACAGAATATCATCCAGATAAACGATCAAAAATTTATCCATATACTTCCGGAAAATGTCATGCATAAAGGACTGAAAAACTGAAGGTGCATTAGAGAGCCCAAATGGCATCACCAAGTACTCAAAATGACCTTCGGGCGTATTGAATGCGGTTTTCCATTCATCTCCTTGCTTAATGCGCACAAGGTTGTACGCACCACGAAGGTCTATCTTGGTGAACCACTTGGCACCTTTAATCCGGGCAAACAAGTCTGACAACAACGGCAAAGGATACTGAAATTTGACAGTGATCTTATTCAAAAGCCGATAGTCAATACAAGGCCTCAAAGATCCGTCCTTTTTAGCCACAAAAAAGAATCCCGCACCAAGAGGGGAAGAAGAAGGACGGATATGCCCCTTCTCCAGAGACTCCTTGATATATGAACGCATCGCGGTATGTTCAGGTACCGACAGATTAAACAGTCTTCCCTTAGGAAACTTACTGCCTGGAATCAAATCTATTGCACAGTCACATTCCCTATGAGGAGGCAATGCACTTGACCTAGACTCGCTGAAGACATCCTGATAATCAGACAAATACGCCGGAACTTCCGAAGGCGTAGAAGTAGCAATAGACACGGGCAGGGAATCTCCATGAATTCCATGACAGCCCCAACTTGACACTGACATTGCCTTCCAGTCCAAGACTGGATTATGGGTCTGTAACCATGGCAACCCCAAAACAACCAAATCATGCATCTTATGCAGAACAAGAAAACGTATCACCTCCCGATGTTCAGGAGTCATGCACGTGGTAACCTGTGTCCAAAACTGTGGCTTATTTTCTGCCAATGGCGTAGCGTCAATACCCCTAAGAGGGATAGGATTTTCTAATGGCTCAAGAACAAAACCGCAACGCTTGGCAAATGACAGATCCATAAGACTCAGGGCAGCACCTGAATCTACAAACGCCATGACAGGATACGATGACAGTGAGCAAATCAAAGTTACAGATAGAATGAACTTAGGTTGCAAATTACCAATGGCGACAGGACTAACAACCTTAGTAAGACGCTTAGAGCATGCTGAGATAACATGTGCAGAATCACCACAGTAGTAACACAAGCCATTCTGGCGTCTATGAATTTTCCGCTCATTTCTAGTCAGGATTCTATCACATTGCATTAAATCAGGTGCCTGTTCAGATAACACCATGAGGGAATTTGCGGTTTTGCGCTCCCGCAACCGCCGGTCAATTTGAATCGCCAGGGCCATGGAATCATTCAGACCTGTGGGAATGGGAAAACCCACCATCACATTCTTAATGGCTTCAGAAAGGCCATTTCTAAAATTTGCAGCCAATGCACACTCGTTCCACTGGGTCAGCACGGACCATTTCCGAAATTTTTGGCAATACACCTCAGCCTCGTCCTGGCCCTGAGACATAGCCAGCAAGGCTTTTTCTGCCTGAATCTGAAGATTGGGTTCCTCATAAAGCAAACCGAGCGCCAGAAAAAACGCATCAATATCAGCCAATGCCGGATCTCCTGGCGCCAGCGAGAAAGCCCAATCCTGAGGGTCACCCCGTAAAAAAGAAATAACAATTTTCACTTGCTGAGCGGAGTCTCCAGAGGAACAGGGTCTCAGGGACAAAAACAATTTACAATTATTCCTGAAATTTCTAAACTTAAATCGGTCTCCGGAAAACAGTTCAGGAATCGGTATCTTAGGTTCTGACATAGGATTTTTGGTAACATAATCTTGTATGCCCTGCACACGAGCAGCAAGCTGGTCCACACTTGTAATCAAGGTCTGGACATTCATGTCTGCAGCAATCACAAGCCACTCAAAGGTAAAGGGGAAAAGAAAAAAAAAAAAAATGAGAGAGAGAAAAAAAAACTCAGAACTTTCTTTCTTATAATCCCACTTCTGCAATGCATTTAACATTTAGTACTGGCCTGGCAAACTGTTATGACCCCAATGGCGAGGGTCTCAGAGATATCAGCAAGTCTGCAAAGTACAAAAATCCAGCTCATAGGGCAGTGGTAACTGGGTTGACCATATATCTACTCCTAACGCCAACCCTAGAAGTAGCCGGGGAACATGCCTACGTTGGTCGCTAGATGTCTCGCGCCAGCCGGAGAGCTAACTACCCCTAGAAGAGGAAAACAAAGACCTCTCTTGCCTCCAGAGAAAGGACCCCAAAAGTAGGATACAAGCCCCCCACAAATAATAACGGTGAGGTAAGAGGAAATGACAAACACAGAGATGAACTAGGTTTAGCACAGAGAGGCCCACTTACTAATAGCAGAATATAGTAAGATAACTTATATGGTCAACAAAAAACCCTATCAAAAATCCACGCTGGAGATTCAAGAACCCCCGAACCGTCTAACGGCCCGGGGGGAGAACACCAGCCGCCCTAGAGCTTCCAGCAAGGTCAGGATACAGATAATATACAAGCTGGACAAAAAATGCAAACAATAACGAATAGCAAAAAGCAAAAAAGCAGACTTAGCTTAATCAAGCAGGAACCAGGATCAGTAGACAAGAGCACTACAGATTAGCTCTGATATCAACGTTGCCAGGCATTGAACTGAAGGTCCAGGGAGCTTATATAGCAACACCCCTGACCTAACGACCCAGGTGAGCATAAAAGGAATGACTGACAAACCCAGAGTCAAATCACTAGTAGCCACTAGAGGGAGCCAAAAAGTAAATTCACAACAGCAGTCCCGGCCACTTGTAAATACCACTGATTGAGAAATGTGAACGCATTATGAGTTAATACAAAATCTAAACCTTCTAAAATGAAGATGATAAACTCAGATGATTTATGCGAATTCTGTAAAAAAAATTTAACTGCCATAATTCCCAGATTGTGAGGGATTCTGGTGTAAAGACTTTCTATATCAATTGATGTTAAGGCAAAACTTGGTTGCCACTCAATGGATTGTAACACTCTGAGAAAGTCACCAGAATCCCTCACAAAAGAAGGAATTTGTGGTAAAAGTGTAATAAAAGATGTGATTACCCCACAAACAAGCATTCCTATGAACATGTATTTCTCCTGATTGTTGGCCCTTGTAATAAATTTGAATTTGATTACTTTGAATTTTATTGTAGACAGAAGAAGATGTATGGTTAATACAAGTAGTCATCTTCCACTTGAATATTTTAATTACTTTTTAAATGAACCTTTTTTGATTTTCTTATGGAAACAAACCCTACAGTTCAATATTCCCAGCACCCTGAACTTCAGGGCATTTTCTACCCAAGGCCATGAATTGCCTAAATCCAGTTCCACTACTAATGTCTCCTCCTCTCCTACTATAATCTTTTCGGATGTGTCATTTCTTTTTGTAGAGTATGGATGTGACAAATCCAGTCCAATACCAAGCATTTATGCCTACCTGTGAAATAAAGTTTCTCCTTGTGAAGAGTGACATGTTTGGCATGTCAGTGTAAGGAGGCTTATATGCCATACAAGGCTCCTCTGGTAAATTAAATATGCAAATTGTCTATTCAGAGAGGAAGAATACTTGAACTCTAGTGAAACCTATTGGAAGCAACAGTTCTAAAAGTCAATATTTTCACCCCCGGAGCTTTTTTCAGTTTGCATTTTTGTTTTTCGCTCCCCTCCTTCCCAGAGCCATAACTTTTTAATTTTTCCATCAATATGGCCACGTGAGGGCTTATTTTCTGCCGGACGAGTTGTACTTTTGAACAACACCACTGGTTTTACTATGTTGTGTATGTACGGTGAAATTGCAAAAAAAAGTGCAATCAGACACTTGTTTTTTGTTTGGCTTTTTTGCTAGATTCATTAAATGCTAAAACTGACCTGCCATTATGATTCTACAGGTCATTACGAGTTCATAGACACCAAACATGTCTAGGTTATTTTTTATCTAAGTGGTGAAAAAAAATTCCAAACTTTGCTAAAAAAAAAAATAAAAATTCACAATTTTCCGAGACCCGTAGCGTCTCCATTTTTTCGGATCTCTGGTCAGATGATTGCTTATTTTTTGCGCACCGAGCTGACGTTTTTAATGATACCATTTTTGTGTAGATACGTTCTTTTGATTGCCCGTTATTGCATTTTAATGCAATGTCGCGGCGACCAAAAAAACGTAATTTTGACACTACACCGTTTAGCGATCAGGTTGATCCTTTTTTTTATTGATAGATCGGGCGATTCTGAATGCGGTGATACCAAATATGTGTAGGGTTTTTTTTATTGCTTTATTTTGAATGGGGTGAGAGGGGGGTGATTTGAACTTTTATATTTTTTTTATTTTTTTCAGATTTTTTAAAACTTTTTTTTAATTTTGCCATGCTTCAATAGCCTTCATTGGAAGCTAGAAGCTGGCATAACCTGATCGGCTCTGCTACATAGGAGCAATGCTCAAATCGCTCCTATGTAGCAGATTTACTGCATTGCTATGAGCACCGACCACATCGTGGCACTCACAGCAATCTGGCATCAACCATAGAGGTCTGCAGGAGACCTCTGGTTCCTATGCCAACGCACCGCTGACCCCCGATCACATGATGGGGGTCTGGCCTGATGGCCGGAAGCGCTTGTTAAATGCCGCTGTCAGAGTTTGACAGCAGCATTTAACTAGTTAATAGTGGCGGGTGGATCGTGATTCCACCCGCCGCTATTGCGGGCACATGTCAGCTGTACAAAACAGCTGACATGTCCCGGCTTTGATGTTGGCTCACCGCCGGAGCCCACATCAAAGCAGGGGATCTGCCATCGGACGCACTATTCTGTCCGATGGCAGAAAGGGGTTAATGAGCATTGTCATATGACTTAGGATAAAAACCAAACCAGAATCTCAATTTACAGAGAGTGTTTCGGGGTACTGCCCCTCGTAAGTCAAAGCATGAGATCTGATTTGGCTGTATAAGAGGCTTAAGACTGGGATCTAAGGGGTAACGTTTCTCTTTGTGAAGAGTGACATGACTGGCATGTCAGTGTAAGGAGGCTTATACGCCATGCAATGCTCCTCTGGGAAATTGAATATGCAAATTTCCTCTTCAGAGAGGAAGAGGACACCCCAGAACACCTTGTCTGCAAATTGAGATTCTGGTTTGGATTTTATCCTAAGTTATATGGCAAGACCCCTTTAAAGGGTAAATATTGACTTTTAGGATTGCTGCTTCTAATAGATAGTACTATAGTTTAAGTCCTCTGCCTCTTTAAAGAGACAATTTGCATACCTGTGAAATAGGCATTAATATCCAGCCCTCCATGGCTTGACGTTCATACATGGTTATAGTACATTGCTCAGTGTATCACTGGTGAAATTTATAATGCATCTGCATGGAGACATTTTTTTTTTGTTTGCATGCATAATTTAGTACACTTCATACATTTTTAACAATTTATGAGATCACAAGGAAGCCCTGGGATTAAGAAATAGAAGCAAACACTGCGAAACATGTCACACATACAGCTTGTCTATATTCTCAGGTTTATATCCGCAGAGATGACCTATGCAGTAATTACATTATCATGTTGCACTATGAAATGCATTAGCAGCCCATAGCATCAATCTGTACATTGCTGAATATGAAGAATGTTCTAAAGTCTCAGCTCTTTACATTTGTAACATCTCATTCTAGTATTAAATGGAAATATATTTTGGAGGATATAAAAAGCGTAACATTGATACAGTATCCATTACACCCACATAACATTGGGGAAGTTCTACTCCCCTAAATGATCATCTACGCTGAGGCTCATTTATGATTACTAAATTGTTCATAAATCAGCATAGAAGATCATTCAATGTGAGATAAGGGCCATAGACCTGCAATTAGAAAGTCTGCAATTTATTCCACAGTAGGCCAAGAATGTGTTGGAAAACATAGAGGCTGCAGAATGTATTGTGATCCATATAGGGTGCAGAATGTATTGTAATCTATAGAGCCTACAGAATATATTGTGGTACATAGAGGCTACATAATGTATTGTGGTATATGTTAGCTACAGAATGTATTGTGATATATTAGGCCTATAAAACCTATTGTGATACCTAGAGGCTACAGAATGTATTATGATACCTAGAGGCTACAGAATGTATTGTGATCCATTTAGGCTGCAGAATGTATTGTGAAACCTAGTAACTACTAAATGTATTGTGACGCATAGAGGGTACAGAAAGTATTTTGATACATTAAGGCTACAAAATGCATTGTGGTATATGTTGGCTACAGAATGTATTGTGATATATTAAGCCTATAAAACGTATTGTGATACCTAGAGACTACAGAATGTATTATGATACCTAGAGGCTACATAATGTATTGTGATCTATTTAGGCTGCAGAATGTATTGTGAAACCTAGTAACTACTGAATGTATTGTGATGCATAGAGGGTACAGAATGTATTGTAATACAGAGACTACTGAGTGTATTATAATACACAGAGGCTACGGAAAGTACAGTGATACATGAAGGCTATACATAAGCTAAATTCTTCAGAAGTTTTAGTGAAACCCTGTATCATTAAAAAAATAAATGCATTTAATGAACATATTTTATATTCACAAATTATAATAGCAATTGAGGTAAAATTTTACTAAACATGGCATGGACTACGATCAGTGGTGAAGGCCAGGAATCACTGTGTTCTGGCTGGTGAGGACCCAGTAGAAAACTACTGAGCGGACAAGTAGTAATGAATGGTCAAGGACTACAGTAAATAACACGTGGCCTGTAAATATTCATCCTATTAACCATTTAATTTCTATACTCCAATTGAACCAAAGAAAACAATATGTTCTGCAAATAGTTCAGATTTTCAGTATTCTCATATTTTGCTATGATCTTATGGTATAAAATGCTCTGCTTACTCAGTTGTAGACTGTTTATTGGATGCTCTATCACTTTTAATATCCTTCAGACTTTACTGCTTAGAGTGATATAATTTCCTATCAGCATGTCTTTAAAGGAAAGCAAATTAAATTCTGTCAAGCATGTTTAAGATGTAACATTGTCTGTTTCATCTCTAGGACTTGTGCAAGCAGTGAGACCGAGAGCGAGGCAGGAGATTATATGGACCAGCAATATGATGAGCTTAACAACAAAATGAATTCTGTAACCGACCCAACTGGATTCCTAAGGATGGTTAGCAGAAACAACACCTTCAACAGGTAGGGGGTGCTGCAGGTGCGCTAGTGGGTGTAGCGCGCATGAGGGGGCTGCACATTAAACAGTGCACTGTAATTCAGTTGTAGGATTTTGTCAGCTTTGACCGCTCTATCCCCCTGATACGGCTTTCAGTGCAAGTCAATTAGTGGAGACATTTTGCAGCTACAGAGGATCTGCACTCTATAAAATGCAAATGTTATTATTATGAAATTGTTCTTTATCGCAACTATTATGAGAGTTCCGCATAACTCACCATGGAGCTTAATTGGCTTCTTTGAGCAGATCTAATTATCCATAGAACAGCAATCTGTTCTGCTCCCTCATATTTTACATCTCAACGGGTAAGGACCTTCTCTCCCTTCTCAGTGACTGGTGAATCTCTACGATTTGTGCCTGGTGCACTCTAGATGCTTCATTACAATACATCGAGACTATCTGCAAGATAATATCATTCTTGTATTTATCACATGGGACGTTACTATTTCACACTTGTGCCTTAGGGCTTTCGTCCCTGGATCCCAAATACAAAGTCCATAAAATGCAATAGACTTTACCTCCATTTCTTTTTCTCAGATTCTTACAAAGACATAACTTACAGTTTTATTATAACGATGAAAAAATATATCGTGGAGCCATGTTAGCCAAGAAAAATCTGTGTGCATTAAATACTTTAATGTCAAAAAAGACAAAGCATATTCTAAGGGCTCATACTCACTTGCGTGAAATACGGCCGAGTCTCGCATGGTAACACCCGGCTCTGCCGCCGTCATTCCAGAGCGGAGCGTGCAGCCGCATAGCAATACATGGAGCTGCACGCTCCGCTCCCAAGTGCCAGCGGCAGAGCCGGGTGTTACCAATGCGAGACTCGGCCGTATTTCACGCAAGTGAGTATGAGCCCTAAGAGTGATATCTTTATTGGCCAAAATCCTGATGAAGAGGCCTCTGTGATCCGAAAGCTTGAAATTATAATTTTTCTAGATAGCCATTAAAGGTATCACTCCTAGAATACTTTTACTTTTGATTATTTTGACATTAATGTATTTGCATAGTTACCAGTAGCAATACTTTTAGAGAAAGATTTGGCAAAACACTTGAAACTATTTTATAAATATACAGTGTGATCTACAACAGCTGCAGACATCCAACCAAAGAGAACACGGCATCGTCATTCAGAACCCCTGTACATGATGGACGTGGCTGACATGCAACCTCTGCGTTCACACTTAATGTTAAATGCTGCCTTCTTCTGCTGCTTTTTTATCTGCATATTTTCTGCAGGCGTCCACACTGAAATATGCAATAACATTCTTCTGTGATTATTGCGTTTTTGCTGCGTTTTCCCCTTCAGTTGATGTGCTTTGGCTGCAGGTTTGAAGAAACTTGCATTTTTAGTACGGGAAACCTTTGATTCTGCACCAAAAAACGTAGAGTTCAACAGCATGTTTAAAGGGAATCTGTCATGTAAAAATATGCTATTAACCTGCAGATATGAGATTAATCTGCAGGTTAGCAGCGTTGTGAAGCTGCCCAGCGCCTGTACTGAGAGCCCCGCTGCCAGGAGGAAATGAACTTTATTCCTCTCAGCAACCTTGGGCTCTGTCATAGGGGAGGGCTGGCTCCAAGTCACCACTCACTGCGGCTGTAACCACTCTGATGGTGAGCTGGCTGTCAGTCAGTGCCGTGGCGGGGTTAGGGCCGCCGCTCACTATGCACAGAGCGGTGACTGAAGGCATGCTGGACGCACCCCTATGTCTCTAAGCCCGAGGCAGCGGGTAGGAATACAATTAATTTCCTCCCAGATGCCTAAATTTCAGTGAAGCGGCCTTACAGCTTTAGAATGCTATTAAAAGGCAGATTAACCCCATATCTGCAGGTAAAAAAAGCATGACAGATTCCCTTTAAGTGCACCGCAGAAATGAGTTTTCATGAAATCTCATCCACTTTGCTTACACACATTTACTGCCCAAAAAACGTACAGGAAAAGCTGCAGTAATTACACTACGTGTGAACATGGTCTAACTGATTACATGTGTTTTGAGGAATCACCAAAAAGTCTTAATACCCTGATGATATTAACATAGTATAGACTTGTCCTCAGTGCTCTACAGAGCATACAGTCATAAATTTTCAGTATATATATATATATATATATATATATATATATATATATATATACATACTGAAAATTCATGACTGTATGCTCTGTAGATGGCTGATGTTCTATGATGTTAGTAAGAAAAAAATATATACATATGTATGTACAGAAAACGCATGACTTTTGTAAGCTCTGTGGATGGCTGATGTTCTATAGTATGCTAATAAGAGAACACTATTTTTACCTTGACGATATCAGCTAATAAAAATGACACCCTTAGAATATCAATTAGCATTGCCAGTTCTGAAGCTGCCTGCCTAATGATAATGGCCTTTTCACTAATGAATTACTACAAGGTGTATTGTAATGTGTTTCATAGAAATTATTTTTTTTCTGTCCACGCACATACAAATAGAAAGGAATTTAGCGTATAATGATTGTATTGAACTAGTGACTGTGGGCCGGGGCACTAGATGATAACTTGAGGCTGCTTTCTCTTAGGATCAGATTAATAGGTCTTATAAGTCATCATGCAAATATGATACTATCTTATACGTATCAGGGAATCAGACGTCTTGCACTGAGTTTTCAGCAATTATGTATCGTGGTCCATATGAGATGGAGCACTCAGTTGTGTGTTTTTTGAGAGATCATTCGTTTAGCAGTGATTCAGACATTTGCCGTTTGGGTGTATGTGGGAGAACTCTGGGCTAT
Source organism: Ranitomeya variabilis (assembly GCF_051348905.1). Classification (NCBI taxonomy): domain Eukaryota; kingdom Metazoa; phylum Chordata; class Amphibia; order Anura; family Dendrobatidae; genus Ranitomeya; species Ranitomeya variabilis. The sequence continues at coordinate 283,355,193 of NC_135232.1, forward strand.
TAACTTTCATGAGTGGAACCTGTTATAGGAGGCGTTTTAATAGGTGATATCTAAAAACCCGTGCAGAATCTTCAATCAGACAAACTAGCAGCCATATTTTTTCTTAAGATCGGTTGCTTAAAACTGTGAGTACTGGGATGTGGATACTGGCAGGTCTACATTGCACTGCAGAGGAGATCTGAGCAGATCATGCCGAGGTTACAATCAGTTCTACTGAAACTAATTACGGCACATTCATCCTTATTGATATTTTAAATATAGAAAGTATATTGGGATATTGTATATTTTTTCATTAGAGAAAGAATAATATTTGCAGGAACCAGAATAACCTTCTAGTCAGTTAGTACTGACTATCCGTTTTTGCTGGTTGCGGGTTATTTGTGTGTCTTTTTACGTGCATGTTATATATATCTAGAGCACATGTGCACATGGCGCTGTTTGGCGAGTAAATAACATTGTACACCCTCACTGTACACCCTCAGTGTACCGCAGTGCCACCCTTCTTGGGCAGCATGTGTAAGTATATATGGAATCTAACAATTTGCATCTACATGGATTTGTATGGAATCCGAAGGAAAAATAACAATGAAATTCAAGGCACTGTCCCAAATACTTAGGCCCCATATTTCACTCACGCACAGAGCTGTTTTATGGTAATGAGGAAGAGACCTAAGGCTAGGGCTGCACTGGAACATGAGTATGTATTGCTTGACATTAAGATCAGAGTGTTGCTTTGCATCATTGGGCAAACGTTGCGTACTACAGACTTGAATGCAGACATAATGGCTAGGGCTATGTGGGAAGATGTGTGGCGTGATATTGAGATTGCGACATAGCTTCCAATAATTACTTATGGGCACCTACCGTCTGCAACACGCAAGTATGGCTAGGGCTATGTGGCAAGATGTGTGGCGTGATATTGAGATTGCGACATAGCTTCCAATAATTTCTTATGGGCACACAACTGTGACTAAGTCACAAATGTCTCCAAAAGTGTCTGATTTTCTGTCTCTGGTCACAAGGTCTTTTTGGTCGTGCGACTTGTTAGAGAATTTCTGCTTTGAAACACATGTTACGGAGACACATGTTGCCATGTAGCCCTAACCTAGCTACGTAAAACCCTTTGTCAACTTTACATATGCATGTATGTAATAAAAAGTCATGTAAAATGTGTCGGAAGATAAAATCAGTGAGGACTGTGAGCGTGGACATTCACCAATCTCTAGAATAAAGGGTCTATGGACGCATAGATATTTTTTATCTTTGAGTTTTGATTGTGGAGCTGTAATTTGCACACGATAATTCATTAATACAGAGACTGTTGATTGACAGCTGTCTCGTGTATCTTTCAACAATATTGTTTACAAAGGCACTTAATTTTACGATAAAGTAATATATTTGCCTTGTCCAAATAAGTCTACAAGTGATCCAAGTATATTCTGAATGGTAAATTAGTTGGAGACAGTAAGTTTCCTGTTACCCAGCTGCACTGAGGGCTGGGAATAGTCTCCGCAGACCTTTGTCTTAGCTGTTCTACTCTGCCAAGCCGATATGGGAGCGACAATTGTACTTGCCATTCTTGGGATAAATCAGTACCGTGTTGATTCAATTACAGTATCTGGACGTCATCTGGCAAACATCTGCTGTTTATGTCCGTGCAGACTCCATTTTTCTGATGAATCTTACAACTAGATTAGCTGGAAGAGAGCCAGGTGTCGCGGGAGGCTCCTATCTCCTGCAGTTTCATCATTATGTGAACATCTTCATGAAGATATTTCACACATAATTATTTAATCACTTAATTTGTAGAGAAATGAAAAGTGCTGTTATCACTCGTTTCCTTATGAAAACCTTCACTTAACACACACTGTGCAATCACCCATTAATATCCCGCTTCCTTTACATAAAGCAAATTTATCATCAAGTGGCCGCACGCTGTATTAAGTCACGAATCAGATCAAAAGCGGAAAAACTTTATATTTTACTTTTTTTTTCTTTTATTTTGAACAGGAATTAGATAATTGGCACTGGGGAAACTGTGATAGGCAGACATTTGCAAGAGGAAATTACAATAATTGACATTTAGTCTTAGTACACACTCCTTCCCTTACGTCAGTTGGTATCACTTCCAAAGTTCAAGAATGTGAAATATTGGAATGATACTATAGACAATGATTTATTTCTGCCATTACTTTTTTTTATCACTTCCCAAGTGGCTCAGAAGTATTTGATAGCATTGCCTTTACATTTTCTTCCTTGAGTCACACGTTTCAGGTAACCTTCTAGAAGCTTCTCTCAAATCGGTTGTTGTAAATTGGGCTCATTCCTCCTGACAGAGCTCGTGTGACTGAGCCAGGTTTGTAGGCCTCTTGAAGTCAGGGATTACTAATGGTAACTCTATTAACTTCACTTTTTTGTCCTTAAGCCATTTTGCCATAACTCTGAAAGTATGCTTGGTGTTCAGTTGCATGTAAACCTTAACTTCTTAGTTGATGACTTGAGTTATTACTTCAATATCTCCACATAATTAGAGCAGCACGGTGGCTCAGTGGTTAGCACTGCAGCGCTGGGGTCCTGGGTTCAAATCCCACCAAGGACAACATCTGCATGGAGTTTGTATGTTCTCCCCGTGTTTGTGTGGGTTTACTCCGAGTTCTCCGGTTTCTTCCCACATTCCAAAGACATACTGATAGCGAATGTAGATTGTGATCCCCAATGGAGACAGTGCCAATAATGTCTGTAAAGCACTGCTGAATTATTGGCGCTTTATAAGTGAGTAAAATAAATAAATTATCCTTACATCATCATCATCATTTTCCTTACTTTTAACCTAAGGGTTTGTTCACATGTGGTGTTTTTACTGCGTATTTTACGCAGCACAATAAAATGAATGGGTGAAAAAGATGCAAGTAAAAACACAAATATGACAAAAACGTGTCTATTGTATGCATCATTTTTCCTGCCGCCACTCTGGTTTATGGTGCAGAAATAAAATCTTTGCAAAAATATGTGAACATGTGAATATGTAAACTGATAACTTTATCTATAGCACTCCTGTGCCAGTGATATGGTGGGCAGACATTTCCTGCCAGGAGCAGAAACCAATGGGTACAGGGTAAGCATTGGCACAGTAGCAGCCTATCGAGCATGCCATCATTTTGTTTGCTAAATTCTTTTTTTTTACAAGATCAGATGTGAAAAAACCTCCATGTTCCTCTGTACTGTAATACAGTGAGGCACCATGCACCAATTTAGATACAAGTTGTTGGCCTAGATGTAAAAGTAGGGAACAACTCCTCGACAAACCTTTGTACTTCTTGTCAGTGACAAGCAGGGGCGTAGCTAGAGCTTTTGCCTCCCGGGGCTGTTCCCGAGTTTGGCGCCCCCCCCCCCGGCTCAATACACACAAAGGTCTGCTTACCTGACCGCGCTCCTGCTCTCTCCACGCAGCTGAAGCGTGCACTCGCCGGCGACATGCACGCTGGGACTGATGTCAGCTGCCAGCCTCAGATTGGCTGGCGGCTGAGAACTATTGACGTCTCTTAACGTCAATAGCGTTAAACAACTGCAGCCTGCAGTGCCGGCCACGGCCCGGTGACCCACCCCCGCATTGTGCCGCCCGGGGCGGCCCGCCCCCCCACACACCCCCCTTCCTACGCCACGCCTACGCCACGATCTTGACATTTATACAGCGGTGATCTGAAGGGAGACATGCTACTTTGACCCTCACCGGTTCCTGAAATGAAGTGGGAGCAGCTCTACAAAGTGTTGTGCCAAAGTCACATGCTGTCAACTCCACGTCGTTGCCTATTCCCAGTGATATACCATCAATGTCTGCCATGAGACTACCCATTTACAGCCAATGAGCTCACAGGCTTTATGCTGTGCATGTGGTTATAGACTGTAATTCACACAGGAAGATAGGGTTAACCTCCTGTATTCCATTCAGTGGTAATTCATATCATATATTTTTCTGCATAAAGGATTACTTTTCTCATTGCCTGGTGGATTTTCAGAGAGATCCTATTGTTTCTGCAGTATAAATATTCTCATCATAGACAGATAAATGCTTCAGATTGTTAAAAAGAATTGTTTCTTTCTGCCTTGAGCAGAAGCTGCGCTTCACTTTAATGGTGAGGTGGATTTGCAGAGCACAGAATCATTTTAGCGACTGTACATCATCATTTTTTCTATCCTCGTTACCTGATTTTAAGTGCATGGCTTGGTAAATGCTTTAAAATGCAGTACGGCATCCAGAGAACCGAGATTTATATCAACCGCAGGCTCTGCTTCTACATTCTGACTATTTTCAAGCGCATAAATTTCTTCTTTTTTGATAGGTAGTTCAGATTTATATCCGTGAACAGTCTATTTCTAAAGCCTCTATCTCTGTTCTCTGCTTTCACTGCTCAAAGCCGGACAAGAAATGTCTATGCAAACACGACATGTTATGTGTCGTCAGCAGTGTGGTCTCTGATGGAAACCTCTGCTCTGTGCTGTACAATATCTAGCAGCTTCTGCATGTATATAAAAGTGCAGCAGCACACTGTGGGTGCCAAGATATATGGAAGCACTGAGTAAATCACGTACATACTGTGTTAATGATATACTTATTCGTGTGTGCTCTCCAGCCATGACGAGGCATACTTTTTTTTGCTGGGTCCCAAACCTTTTCCATTAGACATGCCTTTCCTCGTCAAAACCTACAAATTTACAGGCCCGGTATGATTCAGCACTAATGAAAAACAGCCTAAGGCCACGTTCAGTATTTGGTGACTTTTTACCTCAGTATTTGTAAGCCAAAACCAGGAGAAGGTGATAAATACAGAAGTGGTGACATGTTTCTATTATACTTTTCCTCTAATTGTTCCTCTCCTGGTTTTGGCTTACAAATACTGAGGTAAAATAGTCGCTAAATACCTAATATGTGCACGTGGCCTAATTAAGGTTACTACGTTTTTTTTCATTGTGTTTTGGAGTTCATTTTTTTCATGCATTTTTATCGTGTTTTTGACCTTGTGGTTTTTGTCTCTTGTTGGTGTGTCATGTTTTAAATAAAGCTTCTACTGTATGTTTTTAATAATCCTGGAATTTCGCTTTGAAAAAGTATTATTGGTACAGTCTTGTGCGGATTACATGCATTTAGTGGAAATGCACTGAAAAAAAAAGTTTACTTTTTTGACCTGAATGAGTAAAAAGGACATGGACGGGACAAAAGAAGAGTGCATGGTAGTCAGGATCACAACATTTTATTAAATAACCCCCCAAAAACACTTATTCACAAAGCAGATAAAGATATACATGATAAAAAAACATTTAAGAAGCCAGAAAGACTTGTATATTACTTATATCCATGTAAGGATAAAAACACCCCTCATCCAATGTACACGATTGAGGTAACCCTCAAAAATAATATATTAATGTGAAAAGACTGGAAAGAGATGACAATGGACTCATTCAATAAAGGCAATACCATGTGATGTTCTCAAGTATAAATAACTAACTAAAAAAAATGATCAAAACATGATCTTTTTGAAACCTTAGTAATAGTACATATGTAAATCCAATAAATCCAAATGCACTAGAAGAATCCAGTGTCTCACAGTAATACAAACTGGGACCTGTATATAGCAGCCTTCTTTTGTCTAGTCCATGTTCACACCAAGTGTGTAGTTGGTGATCTTATTATGATAATGACCTCAGTTTTTCTCAATCTAATGAGTAAAAAGGAAGCACAGTGTGCGAGAGATTTCTATCCCCTTAACGACCGCTGATATGCCGTATAACGGCGGCAGTTAAGGGTACTTATTCCTCAGCACCGCTTTTTAATGGTGCTGAGAAATAAGGTTATAGAGCCCCCAGAGTCGAAAATTCTCTGGAGTCTTGGCTAAGGGGAAGCTGAGACCCTAAAGAACATGATTTGGGTCGTTTTTTACTAACCCTAGTGTTGCTATCACCGTTATTCACGGAATAACGGCGACTGCAACAAATAAAGTCAGATTTCCCATTTAATTTCTCTCTCCTCTGATATGATCCACATCAGAGGAGAGAGAAATGGGGTCCCCCGTACCCCCCTAGTACCTTCGGTGTCCCTAGACCCTCCTGCATCCCCGGTCCTGTTCCCTGGCCGTCGGCATCTTCTTCCAGGAAGAAAATGGCGGGCGCATGCACAGTGCGCCCGCCGATATCTGCCGGCCGGCACCCGGCAACAATAGGAAATTTTTCATATTGCTTCATTATGATCACTGTGATAGACCCTTTCACAGTGATCAAAATAAAAAAATAGTAAATTAAACCCTCCTTTATCATCCCCTTAGTTAGGTAAAAATACTAAAATTAAAAAAACGTATTTATTTCCATTTTTCCATTAGGGTTGGGGCTATGGTTATGGTTAGGGTTAGGGTTGGGCTAGGGTTAGGGTTGGGTTATGGTTAGGGTTGGGGCTAGGGTTATCGTTGGGCTACAATTAGGATAGGGCTAGGGTCGGGCTAGGGTTCTCCTGATACCCTTGTGGAAATATAAAAAATTGGTTCCAAAGCACATTTTTTGTGAAAAACGCTAAATGATAATTTTTCCTTCCACATTGCTTTAGTTCTTGTGAAGCACGTGAAGGGTTAATAAACTTCTTGAATGTGGTTTTGTGCACCTTGAGGGGTGCAGTTTTTAGAATGGTGTCACTTTTGGGTATTTTCTGTTATATTGACCCCCCCCAAACTCACTTCAATGTGAGACGTGACAAGCTGCTGTAATGACTCACAATCCAGAAACGTCAGTGGCTGGATGAAAGATGCAAGAGTCTGTCTGGATCCAAGAAACTCAATCAGCTTTTATGCACACACACTGATTATAAGCAAACAAGTCACAGATGAGGATATTACATTTAGTAGCCATTCAAACCCATTTGTGTCAACTTTTGTGCATGTTATCAGGCCAAAATCAATCACCGGGGTATGTGAACTTTTGATCAGGGTCATTTGGATGTTTTGGGTTGTCATTATGATTTAAAAAGAGAAAAAATAGTAGTTTGCCAATAAATGGCTTCACCCAACCACTAACCATGAGTGGAGAAAAAGTTTTGGTGTTATCAATCATATTCTCTGAAAAAAGGCCAAGAAAGCAAAAATTCTGCTAGGTTATGTAAACTTTTGAGCACAACTGTACATGCTGTAAAAAAGTAAAATGTGCTAGCTGCGTTTGCAGTGTCAGAACTTATGGACATATCTATATTTGCCTGTAACTTTATAGAAACATTATCCTTACTATTTCTCAAGTTCCTTCACCTTCTTTCCTAAGGAGACATATTATACATTTTAACTTTTAATCCTGCTTAGTACTGTTTTTTACTTTAGCCCCACATCTAAAATTCTTTACATTAGCCCTGTGTATAGTTTAGTGCCCCAAATTACTGACCTTTTAGTAGTTTTAATCCCTTCACGCCACAGCCCGTTTCTGTTTTTTGCCCCCCCGCTTCCCAGAACCATAACTTTTTTATTTTTCCGTCAATATGGCCATGTGAGGGCTTGTTTTTTGCAGTACAAGTTGTACTTTTGAACAACACTGTTGGTTTTACCATATAGTGTACTGCAAAATGGTAAAAAACTTCCAAAGTGCGGTGAAATTGCAAAAAATGTGCAATTCCACAACTGTATTTTTTTTTTACCATGTTCACCAAATGCTAAAACTGACCTGCCATTATGAGTCTCCAGGTCATTGCTTGTTCACAGACACCAAATATGTCTAGGTTCTGTTTTATTCAAGTGGTGAAAAAAAATCCAAAGTTTGTTAAAAAGAAATGGCACCATTTTCCAAGACCCCATTTTTCAGGATCTGGGGCTGGGTGAGTGCTTATTTTTTGTGTGCCGAGCTGATGTTTTTAATGATACCATTTTGGTATAGATACAATCTTTTGATCTCCTGTTATTGCATTTTAATGCAAAGTTGCAGCGACCAAAAAAACATAATTCTGTCATTTTGACTTGTTTTTCGCTACGCCGTTTACCAATTGGATTAATTATTTTTATACAGTGCCTTGCGAAAATATTTGGCTCCCTGGAACTTTTCAACCTTTTCCCACATATCATGCTTCAAACATAAAGATACCAAATGTAAATTTTTGGTGAAGAATCAACACCAAGTGGAACTCAGTTGTGAAGTTGAATGAAATTTATTGGTTATTTTACATTTTTGTGGAAATTCAAAAACTGAAAAGTGTGGGCGTGCAGTATTATTCGGCCCCTTTACTTTCAGTGCAGCAAACTCACACCAGAAGTTCATTATGGATCTCTGAATGATCCAATGTTGTCCTAAATGTCTAATGATGATAAATACAATCCACCTGTGTGTAATCTAGTCTCCATGTAAATGCACCTGCTCTGTGATAGTCTCAGGGTTCTGTTTGAAGCACAGAGAGCATCATGAAGACCAAGGAACACAACAGGCAGGTCACCATCACATTAAATGCCGCTGTCAGCCACTGCGATTTCACCCGTGGCTGTTAGGAACACATGTCAGCTGTTCAAATCAGCTGACATGTGCCGGAAAAGAAATGGGCTCAACGCTGGAGCCCACATCAAAGGGAGAGAAGCGACATGTGCCGTACATGTACGGTGCATGTCGTGAAAGCGTTAGACAAGACTAGACCCATTCTTTAGTACTCCCTCATAACTGTTAGACCTATGTAATACTCATGCAAAGTTGTGCCAGCCCAACACTACGCACTATAGTGACCTCACATAGTGTAGAGTGGTTTATATCAACCCAATGCAATTGAACTTAACCTTACTATGTATATATATATATATATATATATATATATATATATATATATATATATATATATATATATATATATATATTAATATTAAAGTAAACTTGACATTATGTACAGGCCAACAGTTATCTAAGCAGACCTGACATGTTGGTGGAGCTCGGTCCCTTGGTATAGTTGGACGGACTGCGCTCCACTGAGTTGTCGGGTCTATTTAGATACAATTCTCCATGTTCATATATTTCTTGTACTATTCCTGAGACTTTATATATGCCCTACATGTATGTACACTTTATGTAACCATAGTGATGGAAACAGACAGTCACTTCATTGATTGGAGGACTTTTTCCTCAGTTTGAAATGCCTCTGCATTAAGAATATGGTTTACTGTCAGCATTTCATGGTTCAGTGAGTTTCTGGCTGTGCCCCTGCTGACAGAGCTATGGTCTACCTTGAACCTTTGGGTATTTTAAGGAAGACACAATTTATGGCGCTTTTTTCTTTGGCAGTGTTTATGGAAGCACATGATTTGTATGTGACCTGCTCTGCATGCTTCCCTTGAACTTTGTCTTGTGAAGGTTTGTGGTCATTTATGTGCACAGTGAACTGCAACAGATATAAAGTCATTTATTCAAAAGAGGCTTTGTCAGCTCTCCTGCTTGTTTGTTGTAGTACATACCCCAAAATATGATAAATCTGAAGTATCTTTTCTTATTCTGTCTTGTGGTGTTGCTCTATTATTCCTAATTGAACTGTGTGTTGCCATTCCCTTTGTCAAAAGGGGGTGTCAAACTATTTAAGGACACGCCCCAACATGTAACACCCACTAATCAATTTCTTCAAACATTTTTAGTAGGAATAACAGAGGAACAGCACAATGTTAATTTCATTATTTCATTTACATATTACATTTTTTAATCAATCAGACATGGTAGGTCTTCACTTACACCTTAGTGCAAAATGTCATACTCATACATGAACATCAGCGCTGTGGTCACCATCCTCTCTTGTGATGATCTCAATAATCTAGTAAATACATGCAATGAACACCAAATATTCAAGTACCTGTCTTCTATTTTTAGGTAGGGCAGTCAACTTTTTTTATTCTTCCATTTTATTGGATTTCTTCAATGTCTGCAAAGGTACTATGGTAGTAAATACATAAAGCAAAGGCATCTTCAGTAGTAAAGGTCAGTGCATCTAGACCACACATATATTCCAATAACAAGGAGCTGAAAGCATAAATTAGTTAAATAGTCCGTACACCCAGTTGTCATCAGTCAGCAGAGGATGACCAGTGATATATGTGTTCCTTAGTGTCCAGCCATGTGTAACTCTAGGCAGCCACGGGCAATAGAGCAGAGCTTATCAGAGGAATAGAAGACATACAGTTCTTTTACATTTTTTTGTATCTATATTACTATAAAAATATGTTTCTAAGAACTTTACTGGAGTACATAAATGACACTAGGGTGCATTTGTCATCTACACTGTTTAGCTTTTTTGCAATTTCTTCTTTAAATGACGACAATATTCATCCATCAGCTATTATAATTTGCAATTGCGTTCTTCATGTGGCAGCGAATGTGCATATTTGTACATACATTCACTAGAGATGTAAGGATCCTTTTAGAGGGGCAGATACATTTACTTGTAATGAGCACCGATTACTGATAAAGTAAAGCTCTTTAAATCTGAATTACATACAATCTTGTCTACACAAGACAGTGTGATACCGGCAATTTTTTTGTCAGATGATCAGTAGCAAATACCGTAAGTGAATCATCATTGTTTAATAGCAGATGCTTATTAGGAACGATCCTTAGGATGGTTACAACAATCAGGTGTCAGATAACTCGTGGTTACGACATCATCACTTTGAATTCCGACAGGGACCATCAGAGTTGCAGCAATGGAGTGTCAAGGAATTCCAGTTTTAAGTACTAGTGCTTGTTTCTTTCTTTGCTTTATTCCATATATCCAATCACTCACTTGTTCATGTTACCTGAACTGTAAAACTCTTACTGTCGCTCTTATTCACTCTTGTCTGGACTACTGCAACTCTCTTCTCTCCAATCCGTCCAGCCAGGGTTTGTATTTCTGTCCAGCCACCACCGATGCCTCCACCTTGTGCCAGCCATTACACTGGTTACCCATTCGCTACAGAATACAATATAAACTAATATCGCTCACCCACAAAGCCCTCCACAGTTCTCCACCACCCTATACCTCTTGTCTCATCTCTATCACCCTACACATTCCCTCCGTTCTGAAACTGACCTAAGACTAACATACACTCCCTGACAAAAGTTATGCCGCTTATCCATGTTATGTAAATAAAAGCTTTTAACCTGACGTTAAATTCATCCATTGGTTGTATAAATTATTCTTTTGAAAGCTGAAACCCTCCGAAATGTGGTTTAGGTTAAGAAAATAAATTGGCATCAATGCAGAAATATTGATCAGTTAATGGACAAAGAATGGTCAGATTTTGGCAAGACAAAAGTTGTGTCGCCCACAGAAAGTAGTGTGATATTCAAACTAATAATTAACTTAAAATACAAATATATGTTGCATAACATTGGTGAATGAAGTTGTGGTGCTATTAGAGTCATATTTAATATTTTGTGTAACTTCCATGAGCTTGAAGGACTGCATCCATGTGGTTCAACAATGATTCATACAATTTATTAATGAAGTCATCAAGATTAGCAAAGAATACAGTCTTACATGCCTCCCAGAGTTCATCTAGATTCTTTGCTTTTGTCTTCCAAGGTTCCTCTTTCATCCTACCCCAAACATGCTCAATAATGTTCATGTCTGGCGACTGGGTTGGCCAGTCCTTGAGCACCTTGATCAAAAAAGGAACTTTGTTGTAGAGATGGATGGATGAGATGGAGCGCCATCCTGCTGCAGAATTTGACCCCTTTTAAGATTTGGAATATAAGAGGTAGCTAATACTTCTTGATATTTTAGGCTATTGATATTGCCTTCCACTTTGCAAATGTTTCGCACACCCCCATACTGAATGTAACCCCAGACCATGATCTTTCCACCACCAAATTTAACGGTTTTCTGGGTGTATTTTGGATCCATACGGGCTCCATTAGGTCTCCTGCAGTACTTGCGGCGGCTGTGGTGTAATTCTACTGAAGATTCATCAGAGAAATCCACCTTCTGCTTTTTTTCCAGCATCCATCTGTTTAGCAGGCTGTGGGACTTTGCAAATGCCACACGGTTTTTTATTTGCCTTTTGTTTAGTGCTGGCTTCTGGGCACTGATTTGACCATGGAGGCCATTTCGAGACAGAATCCTACAAACTGTTCTAGTTGACACAGGGACTTGAGGTAACCAGGCCTGTCGGAGCTCTGCTGCAGTGGAAGAGGGGCTTGCTTTGGATTTTCTAACCAACAAACGTTCCTCCTGAGCAGTTGTCTTGCGGGGTCTGCCAGACCTGGGCTTGTCAAACACATCTCCAGTCTCTTCAAATTTTTTTTAATTCTTTGTACTTGACGCTGAGACACATTAAAGGTGCCAGCCACATTTGCAGTGGATCTGGTTTTAGCCTCCTGATAATCCAGGCTTTGGTCGCATGGTGGATTTTTGGCATGTTGTCAGAGCTCAAGTTGCAGTTCAAGAGAAGGTCTGAGGTGCTGGGTTTCTTTTTATACACACACTAATTAGCCGATCATTTACTGAGCCCAGGTTAGGATGTAAACTAGGACTGGGTGCATTTTATGAAAAATTTTGTCTTGCCAAAATCTGACCATTAACTGATCAATATTTCTGCATTGATGCCAATTTATTTTCTTAACCTAATCCACATTTCAGAGGTTTTCTGCTTTCAAAAGAATAATTTATACAACCAATGGATGAATTTAACGTCAGGTTATAAGCTTTTATTTACATAACATGGATAAGCGACATAACTTCTGTCAGGGAGTGTACTCCATAATTCGAACCTCCCACCTCCGTCTCCAAGACTTCTCCCGTGCTGCGCCAGTTCTCTGGAATGCACTACCCCACAAAATCCGACTGTCACCTAGCCTCCATGTTTTTAAGTGTGCTTTAAAAACACATCCCTTTAAACAAGCCTATCACCTCAACTCACTAACCTAACTCTCCCCTGTTCCCTCATGTCTCCACACCCTCCATGCACCTGATAACTGCACTTGATAATTGCACTTAAACACACTGGCTGATGCCCAGATAATTCATCTTTATATAAATCCCTTTATTACAATTGCTGGATCTGAAATAACAATTGTGTACCCCTTATTTCCTGGTAGATTGTTAGCTTGTGAGCAGGGCCCTCACTCCTAATGTAACTGTTAAACGGTCTTATCTTGTATTGAATTTATTATCTGTACATGTCCCTGCTTAATTGTAAAATGCTGCGGAATATGTTGGCACTGTATAAATAAAAAATATTATTATTATCTTAGTAATGTAATGACATATGTAATACATGATGAGGTCAAATGATGTGTGGGCTATCCTTTAATCTATGCTACACACGGCAGGGCTACATGATCATTCTCAGTTATTGAGCGTTGCCTGTCACCTCGGTGGAATTTTTTATTTTACATTAACCTTCGTCAAAAATGTAGGAAGATTTTTGTAATGCTTTAATGTATCCCTTTCTTGGGGTTTCTTTCAAAAATTGTTATTTTAGAACAGATTGTTCCTTTAATTAGTAACATGCTCCTTCTTGGTTTATTAGGCAAGACAATGCGTCCTTGTGGAGAGGTTTTTTTAATCCACTTTGAAAGTTTGATTTTGCCTTAATAGCGTAACATATGCACCAGAATATTGTCTAACCAGTGGGTGGTCTCTGTGACATTTAAAACAGATAATTAAAGCAACTGGTGCAAAGAATATGTTCTGCATCACACCATGACAAGAGAGACAATTAATCTGAGTTTGTTGCTTTGCCTTTAAGGGCAGACACAGTCTTTGGGGAGGTATTAGTGGTTACACAAAATATTTCCTAACGGTCCTTTTTGCAAAATTAACCAATTTTTAGAGTATAGATTGTTTTATATAAGTTAAAGTATGTTACTGTAATGCTGCCATTCAGATTAGACTAATAATGTCTCTCGCCGATTTTGACAGATGCAGCCGACACTTTAATGTTTGTGGAGGGGCTGACCAACCGATTGTTGGGGAAGATGTCGATTGGGCGTGTCCAATTTCAGACTGGAGATTGTGTTGTTCTCCCAGGGATAAGCTGCTGGCAGACATATCTGTTGGCGACTTTCTGATAGAGAACTCAAAGCATTCTGCCAAACAGGTGTACTGTTCCGGTGTACAGGAGTGAAGCCAACAGCCATCTAATGTGTATTGGGGCCTTAATACTGTAAAAAAAGTTATGATGGTGTGCAAGGTCGGTGTCACTATCCGGCGCACCCGCGCAACTGTTGTGGACCTGGACGAAGGGGGGGCCCACTTGCCGTCGGGGACACCGGCATGCTATGGGGCCCATGAGTTGGGGGATCCCAGTGACAGCGCTGGCATCGGGCCCCCCCCCATCAAATACTCACCTTTCCCCTATTCATACTACACTGTTTTTTTTCAGCCTCTTCTGACTTTCTGTGATGTCTCAGGACAGAGGGCGTGATGACATCACTACAGCGTGCCCTCTGCCGAGCAGTGCAGAGTGAGAAGACGCTGATGCAACCGCGGCAGCGGGAAATGAGGAGAGGTGATATTTGATTATTTATTTTTTCATGTATGTAGCAATATATGGGACCATTATATACTGTATGGAACATTATTTGGGGCCATTATCTACTTTACGGAGCATTATATCTGGACATTATTCTGTATGGAGCACTTTATGGGGCCATTATATACTGTATGGAGCAATATATGGAGCTCATTACACTGTATGGAGTAATATATGGGGCCCATTTTACTGTATAGAGCATTAAATAGGGCCATTATACAGTTTGAAGCAATATATGGGGCCATTATACTGTGGAGCATTATATGGGGCCATTAAATACTATGTGGAGCAATATTGGGGCCCATTATACTGCATGGAGCATTATATGGGGCGATTATATACTGTATAGAGTAATATATGGGGCCATTAAATACTATATGGAGCAATATTTGGGGCCATTATACTGCATGGAGCATTATATGGGGCCATACCAGGGGTGTTTGCACCTCCACTCCCAGACTGGGAATGAACAGCTCAGCTGCCTTTTTAAACCAGCTACACCTCCCAGATTGGAGGGTTAGAATGACTAGTTCCGTCCATCTCATCTAATCATTCCTAACAAACATGGACCTAAAAATTGATCCTATTAACCCTCTCAGCGCCTCTTATCCAGGATTCTGCCAGCTGTTTGTCTGCACCCCTTACTAAGGTTTATTTGGCTCTGTACTTGTCTGGCAATTATGTGATAGATTTTTTTCTGGTTATTTAGTTCTAGTGGTTTACAATACATGTATCCTTGCTGCAATAAATGTTAAATAAATTATGGAGAAAAAGCGAACCCCTGTCCCTTTAACCTCATCAGGCGTGAAGTGTTGTGCTCTCAGGGTGGGATTGGCTATCCAAAGTACAACAAATTTCTGTAGTGGCTTAGGATCTAAAAAAATTTTTTCAAACATTGACTTGTAATTGAAGTCTTTTTCTAATGGATTGATAAGTAACCTTTTTGACCATATTGATCATATGTCGGTGCCATGAGAACATAGTTTAAGATGAAAATCCCAGTGTGCAGATATGCTGTCAGGGTGGAAGTTGAATCGCATGTTAAATTTTTCTGGTGGACCCCAAACTGCAGTGCATCTTGCTGTATGTGAGGAACGGTGCCTGTTCACATTAATGGTTTCAAAGTGAATGTGTATTTGGTGGAGATAGTGAAAATTTACAGCAATAAACAATAATAATCTAAAGACAGTATTACATGCTAAACTGTGTAATATCCTAAAGAATTAACTTTGCAAATACAGTCCCTTTATGTACAGTATCATTATATTATATATTATTATATTATATATTATAATTATATCGTGACTGCTAAACTTAGCCTTACACATGTTCATTTGGCCAACAGCTGCCTCTCCGGACTTCCCCCTGCACATGAACGTTTGTCATGACTGAGTTTTCATATGTTGTCTATGGGGATAGTGTGGAAACCCACTGCCAGACACCTTTGGCAGTGGCTTATCTCCAAAACAAAAGGCTTGGGTATTTAAATTCACACTTCTGTGCACCTGTAACCTAAATATTAGATGGTTGGCCAATGCCACCGATATCGGCTAGTTCTGTCTATTTTATTCTAGTGTGTATGGGGGCATTAAGTGGTCTTTATAACTCTAAAGGGCTGCTAGTGATGAGTGTGCGTGCTCGGATCAGGTGTTATTCGAGCACACTCGAGTGCTAATTAGAGTATCTTCAGCGTGTTCAAAAACTATGTTTCAGCCCTCGCACCTGAATGTCTCACGGCTGTTGACAGCCGTAAGACATGCAGTGATTGTCTGTTTGTTAGGAGACAGACATGCACTCTCTACGGCTGTACAGCCATGACTTGCCGGACTACATATGGAGGGGTGTTGTGCCTCCTAAATAAAACACTGAACAGTGAACAGCCATTGTTGTCTTTACCTGTGTTTTATGAAATAACTCAAACCATAACCAAGACCAAAGGGGGGAGAGCCTTATGTGGTAATAATAAGTGGTCTCCAGAATGCCGTCACCACCCCTCCTGCGGTGACCATGTCATAGCTGATATGACTTGGTGCCTTACTTGATGACGTCAAACTTCTTCTTGCAAGGCTCTCCCACCCGCCAGCTGTGACAAATTCTAACATTCATAAATTGTAAAGGAAATTGACAATGAAGAACGGAAAATTTGACCAAATAAAGTTTGAAACGCTTTCCTTAATCCTGGAAGAGATTGTGTGAATGGGCCGTAATGTGTATTAACAGCTCACGAGGGTAAGAGAGTGAGTCCAGCACATGCATTTAATTTTAAGGACCTCTCTGACCCCTCCTATTGGGACAGCACATTTTATGGAGGTAGAAAACTGACACCACCACAGCTTAGGACAGCGGCTGTGGTTACAAGTAATTATAGTTTTTTTTACTTAAAAACTGGTCATTAATATGGGTCACAAAGATCATTTCACTTCATCTAATGTATGATTATGACACCGTAGGTCAAAAGGGACCCTCACCCCCATCCTTCATATAGCAGGACAGTCGGACCCGCCTGATTACCATGCTATTATTGAGACTGGTATCACTGTGCGTCTTGTAGGGAAGGGCCCACTATTCTCATAGTCAATACAGTAGCTAAAGCACCATTGAATTTACCCTAATATATTCAGAATTCCATAATATACAGTGGGTACGGAAAATATTCAGACCCCTTTAAATTTTTCACTCTTTGTTTCATTGCAGCCATTTGGTAAATTCAAAAAAGATCATTTTTCACAATAATGTGCACCCCATCTTGACTGGAAAAAAAACAGAAATGTAATAATTTTTGCAAATTTATTAAAAAAGAAAAACTGAAATATCACATGGTCATAAGTATTCAGACCCTTTGCTCAGTATTGAGTAGAAGCACCCTTTTGAGCTAGTACAGCCATGAGTCTTCTGGGAATGATGCAACAAGTTTTTCAGACCTGCATTTGTGGATCCTCTGCCACTCTTCCTTGCAGACCCTCTCCAGTGCCGTCAGGTTGGATGGTGAACGTTGGTGGACAGCCATTTTCAGGTCTCTCATGGCTGTACTAGCTCAAAATGGTGCTTCTACTCAATACTGAACAAAGGTTCTGAATACTTACGACCATGTGATATTTCAGTTTTTATTTTTTAATAAATTTGCAAAAATTTCTACATTTCTGTTTTTTTTCGGTCAAGATGAGGTGCAGAGTGTACATTAATGAGAAAAAAATGAACTTTTTTGAATTTACCAAATGGCTGCAATGAAACAAAGAGAGAAAAATTTACAGGGGTCTGAATACTTTCCGTACCCACTGTACATCTAGTAAGGAAATTGCTACTGATACTTGGAGGAGTGATCAAATAAACCAATGTGATTACTGGGGGAATCCAACTTTACTACAGCCTGTGTATTCTCCATAAGAGAAATACATGCTCTTGTAGACACTCCATTAGACCAACCTTACGTCTACATAATTAGTCATCAATAAGTAAAGAATACTTTAGTTTTACGGTATTCTTTTGTGAGAATTATCCTCAAAGTGTCAAATTTGATGCTTCTTTTCTCTGAATTATCAGTGTACACTTGCTGTACACGTCAGGAAAGTTTATAGGAGCATAGTCCATAGGCCCATATACACCTGATGGAATTTTTTAAGCCCACTTGGCCAGTATACATCAGGGTTTCTGGGTTTTTTCCCTCTATCTAAAATGTGGGAAGATTCCAGTAAAAACTGAAAACCACAGTATGCATTTGACATGAAATTTCAATAGACTGAGTATCTATAATAACTTCCATGAAAGCAATCTCCTCCATTATGGTGAAGAAGAAAATCTGCCATGGAATTGTCATTAATAAATTAATTAATAAATGAATTTCTGCGTAATCATGGTGTCAGAATGTGGCGACTATTCATAATTTGCATATAGTAATGACATTTACTGAACAGCAAATATGATCAATATTCTGGGTGGTTTAGTTGCACTCTGAAAGGACTATTTAACGGGTGGCCCATGTTAGCACTCCGCACTTTCCAAGCATTACAGCAATGGTATAAAATGAAGAATCAGCAGCTCAGCGGGATGTAAGGTAGCGAAGAGCACACTTTATTGTAACCGCTGCTTTTATAGTGGAGTGATTTGACATACTGTAAACCTAATTAGATTTTGGAATGGTCGCTACAGCAGCTTTAAGAGATGAAGCTCTCTTTATCGCCTTGGCATCATGGGTAAGGATTAGGTTGATCATCTTTGTTACAGATATTTCCTTCTTTAACTTGTTTCAAAACCTTAAATATCCAGAACCTTATTGCATGAGATGTTAAGCAAACAAGTAAAAAAAATGGTTTTGCCTATTGTCAACTATCCATTACCCAAGAGCTAAAGTAATAAAATAACATATACGTTAACATATTTATTATGCCTTGCTTATATAGCGCTATCTTATTCCGCGGCGCCTTACTGACATTATCATCACTGTCCCCATTGGGGCTCACAATCTAAATTCCCTATCAGTATGTCCTTAGGAAGAAACCAAAGTACCCAGGTAAAACATATCAGCTCCTTGCAGATATTGTCCTCGGTTGGATTTGAGTCTAGGACTCCAGGACTGCTTCCCCACAGTGCTAACCACTGAGCCACCTTGCGGTGACAAATATTTCTCATGCATGCCATCCATCAACCATCTATCAGCCACCCATACCTAAAGACTTCAACATAAAAATACACTATATGCATCTGCAAACGTTAAGGGTGGACACATCTGTATCTTTGCAGGAAAAGCTTAGAATATTTGAGGTAATTGCAGGAAGGTAAAGTAGGACATTTTTGTCATGTTACCTAATACTAAGTATAAAGTTGCAGTTGTAAAATATAGATTAAATGGGTGTATCAATATGTATGAGCATGCAAGCGATGGTATTCACTTACATGAAATAAATATTCTTGTGAACCAATTGGCTCAGTGCTCATGCATCTTGGATTAGCCCATTGAATGGTGATGCCTAAAAGCTCAATGTATGCACCAACGCCAGCCGATTGTAAACGCTGCAGTACATTGTGCTGTTTATTGTATTTCACAGCTTCACGTTCTTCCTAATTTTCCCAGAAATAATGAACAAGACATACCTAGCCCAGGGGACCAGTTGTGGGGGGTTGTCCTTGTTTGCACATCTAGTGATGGATGGTATATTAATGGTGGTGGTGTGAGGCCCTGATCTGTGACCCTTGGCCACTCAAACTGCTTACAGATGGCTGCACATATTTTACCTCTGACGGACAGATAAAATATCATATTTAAATAGTGTTCATTCATCATTACCTTAACATGTGCTCCGAGTTAAGGCCATAGGAACTCTGTGTTACACTTGTGCTGTCCTAGTATGAAGGGTGGATGTGTTATTTCTTATTGCCCTGTTTCCAGTAACGTGGTGGTCTGACGTTCGTAGACCGCACTTGCAGTTGAAATATGGAAAATTGCGTCTATTGTGAAGATCATTTTACATTACACCTCACATATCTAACATCATGTTTAAGGAATAAGTTGTGGGGATTAGTAATTTCATTGCATTTAGAGGGGTCGTCTTCAGAAGACCCCTTTACAGAACAGAGGCTCAGTGGTTTTCATTGTTGCTCAGGTGTTCCACTCGGACCCAAGGACAACATCTGCATGGGGTTTGTATGGTCTCCCTGTTTTTGTGTGGACTTTTTTTTCTGAATACTATAGATAGGGTATAACGTTCAATTTCAGGAATACACTTTTAAGTACTGTACTCTAGGGTTAATTGATCTCCTACCCTTTATAAAATGTATTTATTTTGCTTCTGGTATTCTTTTCACCATTACACAATGTTACTACATTAATTATGTCAATTGTTTTTGTGAAGATGGATCCTTGTATAGTTGGGAACAGTACAACACTTCACAGCCTCTCAATAAAACCTGTTTACTCTTATTACATCGCACCTCATAATATCCAAAGGAAACACCAAAATAATCATTGTCCAAAGCTGTCCTTGTGATAGTGATTGACGGAAATTGCAGGTCAGATTATTATAACAGTAGCAGATTGTACAGGCTGCAGTCAGTCACCATTGATCTTTTCCCTGGCAGTAAGCACTTACTCCAAGCAAACCTCACAATGTATAATGTGTGTGTAGAATATTGGGTTAGCGTTTTCTGCTTCTAGACATTGAATTCTTTTTTTCAGGGGTTTCTAGGGAGTAGGCTCTATGGAGAGATCAGGATTACTCCCTGTAAAGGCTACATTTTGTTTTTCTTTCTGACTCCACCAAGTTGTAACGAAGGTCTCAACATTGCTATGTCTGTCACATGAAGTGCCTCCATCCATCTGTACCGGGACATAAAGGTGTTCTGAGGATCCAAGTGTCGTTTTTGACTTTTCTCTTTAGTATTTCTTAAAAATGACTCTTTTAAACAAAGAATTTTTCAATTATGTTTTTCGCAGAGCAAAATAACCATTCAAAGGGAATTTGTAAGGCTACTCTCACACTTATGGGAATGCACTTGTCGTGCACTGGTTGCACTGGTTTTGGCGGCCCGTCATCTGGAAAAAATGTTCAAGGGAATGTTTTTCTGTGCATTGCATCCTGCTTTTCCTTCTGCGCATGCCCGGCAAGAAATCTCACTCTCTGTCTCTTTCCTGCCCAGGACTGCAGACGGAAGTGTGAGAGCACACACTTCCGTCGGTACGTCGCGCCGACGCTTTGTGACGGGCGACTACCGACGGAAATGTGAAAGTAGCCTAAGCTGCCCTAGCTCCCCAAAACCACCACCATGTCTTTATTGAACCCTATGTTTACTTGCTAACAAGCCTATCTTTGTTACATGCACAGTTGGTTTTTATACTTGAGAAAAACTCCAGCCTGGCGTGAAAATGGAATAAAAATGCTTCTTTATATTATAGGATCAAGGATTTTAATTTCGGTTAGCACAGCCCAAACCGTGCATTGCCTTTACCTTCAAGCCGCTTTTTGTTGCTTATTGATTGTTGAGTCACCATAAAATCAGTTTTAAAACTGCATTTGTGATATGCTAATTAGTGGGTGACTAATTGTGGGGACATTGATTCCCTTGGACTAATCCTCCCTCTAATCATGTTAGTAACATAGTAACATAGTTTTTAAGGTTGAAGGAAGACTTTAAGTCCATCTAGTTCAACCCATATCCTAACCTAACATGCCCTAACATGTTATCACGCCCCTGTGTGCATGAGTGACATGATTTGCAAGAGCAACATCACCACTAGCTCTTTGCAAGTCTTGCAACGTTTGGTCTTCCTGGCAACAAGTTTTCTAACCGTGTATACACTACAACGGCCCACTGTGTATGTCCAGGGAGGCTACAATGATGCCAGTTTCAGCCAGCCACGAAGGAGCTCCATGCAGTCAGCAGCAAAACTGCATAAGGCTGGTCTTACAGCTCCCATATACTATCAATTAAATACCCAACCCACTAGTGGGTGTGTTTTATTGGTGGCATATGAGGGCTGTATTCCCTTGGCTGCCTGAGTCCTGTGTTATTATTACACATCTGCCTTAGTTCGACAGGGTTTTACCACCTATCCTTATGACTGCTGCCCTCTGCTGTGCTCTGCACTGGGCTTTACAAATGGCCAAGCGTGCTCCGATGGCAACATCTGCCTAAGCCTAATACAAGGCCCACTAAGACACACACCTTCCTGCTTCAGCATCAACACCTAGGATCCGTGTGCCCACCCAGCCCTGGGGCTTAGAGGATCCTCCTCAGAAGTTGAGCCTAGCAGTCACTGCTGCCTCCCTAAGCATGCGCAGTGCAGCGATGGAGATGGAGAGCATACACCCAGCTACACTGTGCATTGCCAGGGAGGTAGAACGTTGCACACATGGGTTTGATTTGCAATTAGCAAATCACGTCACTCATAGGCCGGAGTCACACTAGACCATAGTACGGCCGAGTGCAATGCGATTAAAAAATCGCATAGCACTCGGCCCAATGTTAAGCTATGGGGCAGCTCCTATTATCCGTTGTTTTCTCGGCCGTATTCAGGATCCGAATGAAATCGCAGCATGCTGTGATTGTCAGCGTATCTCGGCCGAGAATCGCCAGTGAAAGTCTATGGGAGTGAGAAATGAAGTGACCTGTGCTAAAGTGCTAATATAATCTTGTATCTTCACATTCATTTCTCTTATTTCTTACATGTTATTATTCTTTCTTTTATACTAGACCTTTATCCCATGCTTATACATATTCATATTTATTTTGATTCCTTACCCTGCCGCATATAGGTCAGACCACATGGAGGACGCTGTATCTGCCGTTATCGGCATCCTACTTCCTCTACTGCGCATGTCATGACATCATTTTCTTCAATCATACCCTGTCAGCCGCCAATCACAGCGTTTTACACTTCGCGCATGCGCACTGTTACTTTTGTCAGTGCCGCAGCGCCATCTTAAGTGTGGCGTAGAGGAAGTAGGATGCCGATAACGGGATAAAGGTCTAGTATAAAAGAAAGAATAATAACATGTAAGAAATAAGAGAAATGAATGTGAAGATACAAGATTATATTAGCACTTTAGCACAGGTCACTTCATGAGACTGGGATTGCACAGAGAATCTTTCTATGTATATATGTCATAAAAATGTTGTATTTATTAACGATGGATGGTTAATTATGTAAATTATGGTAGATTATGCCTATAAAAGCACTATTGTTGGTAACACCCACTGCTTGAAAAAGGCTCAGTGTGAGCCGAAACGTCGCACAGAGATGTGGGCTGAATAAACTTCACATTTTTCACCCTGAAGAGGATTTGGAGTGCTGCCTTCTTTTGTCTATATATATATATATATATATATATATATATATATATATATATATATATATATATATATATATATATATATATAAATATATGTCAGTGAGACACATATATATACATATATTTATATTTCATATAGCGCTAGATAGCAGAAAACCGGTAATTCAATTGCCGGCTTTTGCTATCTCCTTCCCAAACCCGACAGGATATAAGACATGGTTTACAGACAGTAAACCATTTCATATCCCTTATTTCTTTACATATTCCTCACTATTAATGTTAGAAGTGTATGTGTGCAAAATTTGGGGACTCTACCTGTTAAAATAAAGGGTTAAATCGCGGAAAAAACTGATGTGGGCTCCCGCGCAATTTTCTCCACCAGAGTGGTAAAGCCAGTGACTGAGGGCAGATATTAATAGCCTAGAGAGAGACCATGGTTATTGGGCCCCCCCCTGGCTAAAAACATCTGCCCCCAGCCACCCCAGAAAAGGCACATCTGTAAGATGCGCCTATTCTGGCACTCCCCTGTAGCGGTGGGATATGGAGTAATAAAGGGTTAATGTCACCTTGCTATTGTAAGGTGACATTAAGCCAGGTTAATAATGGAGAGGTGTCAATACGACACCTATCCATTATTAATCCAATAGTAGTAAATGGTTAATAAAACACACACATTAGGGAAAAAATATTTTAATTAAATAAAGACACAGGGTGTTGTAATAGTTTATTATACTCTCAATCCAATTGAAGACCCTTGTCACCTGAAACAGACAAAATAAAAAGCGTGGGAATTTTTCTGAATCTTTTGTCACGCTCGAGTTCATATGAGTTTTTGCCAGCAGGGGGCGCAGCACCGCAAGTCTAGGTAGCTACATTCCCCTGCTTCCCATTCATTCCCCATATTTTACAGTCAGGAGCACAACTGCATTAGCAGATGGATTTACATCGTGGGACATGACTGAATGATGGAAGGTATGGGTTATTGTTGTTTGTTTATTTTATCTTTGTTTCATGTAAACCATGTCTCATATCCTGTCGGGATTGGGAAGGAGATAGCAAAAGCCGGCAATTGAATTACCAACTTTTCTGCTATCTAGCGCTATATGAAATATAAATATATGTATATATATGTGTCTCACTGACTATATATATATATATATATATATATATATAGACTGTATGTATGTTTTTATTAATATTTGAGGCCATGGATCCACTCTATGTCCGTTTTGCAAGCCGGCGAAAAAATGTCGCCGTACGGATGCCATACGGATGCCATACGGATGACGCACGGATAATTTGATGCGAGGAAATCACATCCTCGCACTGCACACAGATCACTGTTTTGTAAACATTTGTGCGATTCTTGTCCGTGTAAAACGGACCGTATTTTTATACGTTGTGTGTGTCCCCGGCCATACTCAGAGGTGCGTGATAACATGATTAGTAGAAGGATTAATCCGGGGAAATTGACACCCCCATGACCAACCCACTAATTAGCATGTTAATTTAACAATCAATAAGCCGCGAAAGAGGCTTGAAAAAAGTAGACATTATGTTAAATTTAAGAAACGGTTGTTTTTTTGGGTGGTTAGGATAGCTGAGAGATTTCCTTTAATGCTGGTTGATTCTTGTTAGCCTTGATACTTTTTTATTGTATTACTGAACTATCAGTACTTATTAATGAATCTTGTCAAAAGGCAAATACATGACAGTTATCAAATTACAGAAAAGTATGTACCATCACAGAGCTGTGGGGCTTGTGTTAATATTCTCATCAAGTTTCACTTACAGTACCTGCTTTACTTTCTTTATCAGAGTAAATGACATTGTTGGAATAAAGTGTGTCCTCAAGGTTGATTTTCAAACAACTCCGTTATACCTTTTTTATGGGGTTGTGACTGCTATAATATGGATACGTGTATGTGAAATGGACTTCAGGCAAGGGCCCTTAGGAGAGCAATAGAATGAGAGTGATGGCAACCTGGAGATTGAAGTACGACATATTCATCAGTCTCGTCTTATACTGATGTTTCCTGAAAACTGTCCATCCGAAATGGCTATTGGAATTTTGGTGAGAGGGGAAGTAGAATACATGTCAATCTTAGTGATCATAATGAGGTCTGGCTACTTCCTATTACAATTGTTAAATATATGTCTACCCTCTAATATAGAATACATTCACATTTAGTGCCTATTCTCATATGATTGGCACAGTTTCTGCAAGATCAGAGGGCTGTTAGTAACTGGTGGTTCTAGGTCTGTGGCCTCCAACCCTTTTACAGTACCAGACTTGACAATGGTGAAAGTTCAACAAATTGGATACAACAGTGACACTTAGGGTATGTGCACACGATGTGGAAAACGCTGCGGATCCGCAGCATTTCCGCAGCCGCGGGTCCGCAGCAGATTCCCATGAGTTTACATTACAATGTAAACCTATGGGAAACAAAAAACGCTGTGCACATGCTGCGGAAAAAAACACGCGGAAACGCAGCGGTTTACATTCCGCAGCATGTCACTTCTTTCTGCGGATTCCGCAGCGGTTTTACAGCTGCTCCTGTAGAAAACCGCAGGTGTAAAACCGCAGTGAAATCCGCAGAAAAAACGCGGTAAATCCACGATAAATCTGCAGCAAAAACGCAGCGTTTTGCCCTGCAGATTTATCAAATCCGCTGCGGAAAAATCCGCAGTGGACCATTATACGTGTGCATATAGCCTCAAAGGGTTTTCAATGAGTAAGTTTCACCAACTTCTCAGATTGCGCTGGTTAAGATAATAAAAAGAGCTATTATTCACCCTCTTCTTTGTCTGTCTTTGTTTACAGGCTGCAGCAGCCACATGCGCTGTAGTGGTAATATCACCACTGCAAACTTGTATGAAAGAGTAGCATCACAGAGAAGAAACTCGTTCCCAGAAAATCTACCGTATTTAACTTGGCTGTTATAATATCTCAGATGGTAGCCCGATTCTAACGCATCGGGTATTCTAGAATATGTATGTAGTTTATTTATGAAGATTTTCAAATAATACATTGAATACACAGGATTCGGACTGCGCCTGCTGCTGATTGTTCGTGGCCAGCCACGTAGTATATAGCACAGCCACGTAGTATATAACAGCCCACATAGTAAATAGCACAGCCACGTAGTACATAGCACAGCCACATAGTATATAGCACAGCCACGTAGTATATAGCACAGCCACGTAGTATATAGCACAGCCACGTAGTATATAGCACAGCCACGTAGTATATAACAGCCCACATAGTACATAGCACAGCCACATAGTATATTGCACAGCCACGTAGTATATAGCACAGCCACGTAGTATATAGCACAGCCACGTAGTATATAGCACAGCCCACGGAGTATATAGCACAGCCCACGGAGTATATAGCACAGCCACATAGTATATAACAACCCACGGAGTATATAGCACAGCCAAATAGTATATAGCACAGCCCACGGAGTGTATAACAGCCCACACATAGCATATAACACAGCCACGTAGTTTATAACAGCCCACGTAGCATATAACACAGCTCACGTAGTATATAACAGTCCACGAACGCAATATATAACACAGCCCACGTAGTGTATAGCATAGCCCACGTAGTGTATAACACAGGCCACGTAGTATATAACAGCTCACGTAGTGTCTAACACAGCCCATGTAGTATATAGCACAGCCCACGTAGTATATAGCACAGCCACGTAGTATATAACAGCCCACGTAGTATATAACACAGTCACGTAGTATATTGCACAGCCCACGTAGTATATTGCACATCCCACGTAGTATGTTGCACAGCCCACATAGTATGTTGCACAGCCCACGTAGTATATAGCAATTTGGGCATCATATCCCTGTTAAAAAAAAGAATTAAAATAAAAAATAGTTATATACTCACCTACCGTTGACCCCCGGATCCAGGCGAAGCGTTTACCGATGATCCTCGCGTGCTCCGGTCCCAAGAGTGCATTGCAGTCTCGCATGATGATGATGTCACGGTCTCGCGAGACCGCTACGTCATAATCTCGCGAGATCGCAATGCATGGAGTGGTCACCGGAGCGTCGCGAGAAGCGGGAAAGGCCTGTTCTGGATCCGAGGGGCCGACGGACGGTGAGTATATGACTATTTTTTATTTTTTTAATTATTTTTAACATTAGATCTTTTTACTATTGATGCTGCATTGGCAGCATCAATAGTAAAAAGTTGGTAACACAGGGTTAATAGCAGCGTTAACGGAGTGCGTTACACCGCGGCATAACGCGGTCTGTTAACGCTGCCATTAACCCTGCGTGAGCGCTGACTAAAGGGGAGTATGGAGCGGGCACTGACTGCAGGGAGTAAAGAGCGGCCATTTTGCCACTGGACTGTGCCCGTCGCTGATTGGTCGTTTTGCCGCGACCAATCAGCGACTTGGAATTTCCGTGACAGATAGAAAGAAAGACAGAAGGACAGACAGAAAGACGGAAATGACCCTTAGACAATTTTATAGTAGATTATTCAGAGACTTAATGGTTATGATAAATGATACGGAGACTTGGTGGTTACACTATATATGGTGCTGAAATGGCGATGGAAATGTCACTTTTGGATTTAAAAAAAATATGGCTTGCACATCTTTCAATACAGGAAGCACATTTTCTGTGAGACAAGCTTTGCATTCAAGATTTTGTTTTAGTAGCAAAAATAGCACTGAGGGGTTTAACACTGCCCTCCCTGTTTGCAGTATGGGTAAAAAAAAACTGTTATTAAAGGGAACCTGTCACAAAAAAACGCTATTAACCTGCAGATATGGGGTTAATCTTCAGGTTAAAAGCGTTACTAACCTGTCTGGCGCCTGCACATAGTCGAATGCTCCGGGGAGAAAATGAACTTTGTTCTCCTCAGCAGCTTTTGGGTTTCAGTCACAGGTGCGGCCCCAGCGTAGGTTCAGTCACCACTCTGAGGCTGTAACTGCGCCCCCGGCCCTGACTGACAGCCGGCCCCAATGTAGAGCCAGTGTCAGCCAGGGCTGAGGACATTGTTACAGCTGCCACTCTGTATTCTTAGAGGGTCTATACTACCTATACTACCTGGGATAGCCCCCTTATTGGTTGCGTTAGACAATGTGATGTGATAGGTGCAGGGCATTATGAGGAAGCCCACATAGCCTCCCCAGAGGGCATTAGCCCACTCTCTGAGTTTTCAGTAGTGTGTGAAATCTCACTGAGCATTTTTTTTTTAAAATCCTTCCTAATCAAATTGCAGAGTGTTCGAATGTATGGGAACCTGCACATTTTAGGAAATAAACCTCAAAGTCAATCCTCTGTGGATCAATCCGCTCATCTAATTGCATTCAGCAGGGTCTTCAGCAAACCTCCATTTGGTATGGTCTATATAGCATTAGCTTTACAGTGAAAGCATATAAACCAGGTATTTCTTTGAGGTAACATTTTTAGAATGAACAAGTATTCCTAATAGCAGTGTAAATGATACCCAAGTTGTATTTTATTAAATGCAGGGAACCAATTCATGTACCTTTTACCATGCAAATTGCCTCTTCAGAGAAAAAGAGGACTTAAACTCTATAGCGCCACCTGTTGGAAGTAGTGATCCTACAAGTCACAATCGACCCTTTAACGAGTCGTACAATATGACTTAGGATAAAAGCCAAATCAGTATCTCAATACGCAGACACGGTGTTTCGGGCTGTTGGCCCTCGTCAGTGCGAAGCATGAGAACTAATTTGGCTAGGTGAGAGGCTCTGGACTGGGTACCTTTTACCAACAGGGAAAGCTTGCTTTTCTTATAACCTTTGAGGCAGCCAACTAGGAAAGTTTGGTGCTGCAAAACATCATGTCATTACATACAAGGTGATTATCAAAGTAGCATGGACTTCAGCTTAGCCATACATTCATATTTGATCTGACTAATTGTTTGGCAATCTGTGATGTATCGAAGAACAATATGTAATCTATTCTGTTCCTTACGTGTAATCATGATGTGAATGCCTCATTATCTTTTACAAGATAATGACTCCAAATATAAACTCATGATTCAAGAGAAACATTTTATTGGGCTATAAGAACAGCAGTGTGCACCTGTTTCTTGTGTAGTGGTTTGGAAAAACGTTGTTTCTGCTACTGACGAACCATTGAAAATGATGTAGTCATTGTAAGGATTGTACTCACTCAGATGTGTAGGAGGAAACAGGGGACACATTCTCTTCAATGTCCATGTGGGTTTATTTGCTCCATAAACCATCAAGGCAGCAACAAAAAGGTACACAGTCCGTACATCAGGCCGACACAGCATTAAAGTCCATAGAAGAGCTCTGCTCTTCTCAGGCCTGTGGGCACACAGGCTGTGCAATGTCCAGCACACGGGCTCTATCTGAAGCCACGGACACAGAAAGGCTTCTCCTCCCAATACACAGACTACTCTGCAGTGTCCAGCCAGGACACGTGGAAATCTGTCCACACTGACAGACTCCCAAACACTTACTACCATATGCTAAACACACCTCCTTTAGGTAGCCTGTAACCACACCCACAGGTGAGGTAACATCACATGCACTGTCATGTGATCATGACATCACTGCAGGTCCTCAAACTCCTGCAGGGAAAAGGGTACAGTTAGCGCCCCCACTCAGAGGTGAGGTATATGGGTAGCTAGACCCTCCCATCTCTCATAGCTACCCGCAACCCTGACCCAGGTGCACTAAACGATATCTTTAGTGCTCATGTGCACTAAAGACAAAATACTCCGGGTTGCATCGCATGGAGCATCCATCCCTGTGATACATACCTCCCATTAACCACGCGACCACCAGTCACACCACATCATATAAGGTTGTGTGTGCGGTAAGATGTGGTCCTGCTTTTATAGGAAAATATAATGTTTTTAACCTGGTAAGAAAATGTTATACCGGTAATTAGAGCTGAGCAAAAACGTCCCCACAGCTGCTACATCGGTAGTATGTGGCGGTCATACAAGACCCCTGTGAACCTCCTCCTCTCTACCAGCATCCATTCTTCTGATTACGAGGCATAACGCAACATCATGCGTGCATTCCGCCACAATGGTGATGTCACGCCTGGCCTACTAATCAAAAAAGGGTCTGGGGATGCCGGTAGATAGGAGGAGGTTCGTGGGGCAACATACCAGGGTCCTGTGAAACTTTTTGCTCTTTAGTTAAAACTTAATAAAAGGCAGGGGATGAGGGCAAAAGATTACTGCAATGGAGAATTTAATTTTTTAATCTACAATCTAATGAAAATGGTATTTAATGTCAACATGAGTTCTTCTAAAAAGTTTTGTTTCATTTTGGCATTTTTAATCATTTTAGCCAACTTCCAAACACAAAAGAATTATGAAGAATGAGAACACAAAAAATGTATTTGTAGCAATATTTTAAGAAGAACTCCAGTGAAGTTGTGAAGTTTTAAACCATGATTGTTTGCAGAAGTTTTTTTTCTAGACCTCCCCTTACATTTCTGCTGTTGGACACCAAATAATAAGGCTACATCTTACTTTGGAAAACCAGTGTGAATTCTGGAATCAATATGAAATGCTAGAAACAATGCACCATTATATGTAATGCAATGCTGTGCAGAATTGATCAGGTCAACATCTGGTTAGTTCATATGTGAGATTGCATAATGGATTATGTAAAATTACCTAGAAACCTGCATTTTATGATGTTTAGCTCACGTCTAAGCTACCCTTGAGGGACTCTTATTAATGTGGGCTAACCACAAGTGCATTTAAAATTAACCTGTCACTATGGGAATACCATCCAATCTGCAGGCACCATGTTATGGACCAGGGGAGCTGAGCAGATTGATAGTTTTATGAGAAAAGATTCAATATAACCTGTGATTTAGTCACTTAATTCTCTGCTCTTTCTGGGATTTTTGGTCCAGCGGGCTGTCTTATCTGTGATTGACTTCTACCTTAGTATGCAAACTTATACATAGAAAGCTATTAGTCACTGATAGGACCATCCACTGGACTGAAAATCCCAGAAAGAGTGGTCCTTACGTCTTATGCAGGACCCCTTGAAGCGCAAGGAGCACTCGAAACGGACGTCGTCCACCACCCCCGTCTCCACAATTTTAAATCTTGATGAATTGAATGAACAAGATTTTATATTGGAAATCAGAGTGCCACCTCTTCACTTCTTTGCTTGGAGTTTTTACCCTATACCTTGCGGACGCTGGACTCCCACGTTCCATTTCTCTTCATACACTTGCCCAGGAGCTGGCCTGGTTTCTACCCGTGCATCGTGCCGAGACTTAAGCAGCACCTCCCGTGTTACAGTTAGGTCCATATATATTTGGACACAGACAACATTTTTCTAATTTTGGTTATAAACATTACCACAATGAATTTTACACAAAACAATTCAGATGCAGTTGAAGTTCAGACTTTCAGCTTTCATTTGAGGGTATCCACATTAAAATTGGATGAAGGGTTTAGGAGTTTCGACTCCTTAATATGTGCCTCCCTGTTTTTAAAGGGACCAAAAGTAATTGGACAGATTAAATAATTTTAAATAAAATGTTCATTCCTAGTACTTGGTTGAAAACCCTTTGTTGGCAATGACTGCCTGAAGTCTTGAACTCATGGACATCACCAGACGCTGTGTTTCCTCCTTTTTGATGCTCTGCCAGGCCTTCACTGCGGTGGTTTTCAGTTGATGTTTGTTTGTGGGCCTTTCTGTCTGAAGTTTAGTCTTTAACAAGTGAAATACATGCTCAATTGGGTTGAGATCAGGTGACTGACTTGGCCATTCAAGAATATTCCACTTCTTTGCTTTAATAAACTCCTGGTTTGCTTTGGCTTTATGTCTTGGGTCATTGTCCATCTGTAGTATGAAATGACGACCAATCAGTTTTGCTGCATTTGGCTGGATCTGAGCACACAGTATGTCTCTGAATACCTCAGAATTAATTCGGCTGCTTCTGTCCTGTGTCACATCATCAATAAACACTAGTGACCCAGTGCCACTGGCAGCCATGCATGCCCAAGCCATCACACTGCCTCCGCTGTGTTTTACAGATGATGTGGTATCCTTTGGATCATGAGCTGTACCACGCCTTCACCATACTTTTCTCTTTCCATCATTCTGGTAGAGGTTGACCTTGGTTTCATCTGTCCAAAGAATGTTCTTCCAGAACTGTGCTGGCTTTTTTAGATGTTTTTTAGCAAAGTCCAGTCTAGCCGTTTTATTCTTGATGCTTATGAGTGGCTTGCACCGTGCAGTGAACCCTCTGCATTTACTTTCATGCAGTTTTCTCTTTATGGTAGATTTGGATATTGATACGCCTACCTCCTGGATAGTGTTGTTCACTTGGTTAGCTATTGTGAAGAAGTTTCTCTTCACCATGGAGATTATTCTGCGATCATCCCCCACTGTTGTCTTCCGTGGGCGCTCAGGTCTTTTTGCATTAATGAGTTCACCAGTGCTTTCTTTCTTTCTCAGGATGTACCAAACTGTTGATTTTGCCACTCCTAATATTGTAGCAATTTCTCGGATGGGTTTTTTCTGTTTTCGCAGCTTAAGGATGGCTTGTTTCACCTACATGGAGAGCTCCTTTGACCGAATGTTTACTTCACAGCAAAACCTTCCAAATGCAAGCACCACATCTCAAATCAACTCTAGGCCTTTTATCTGCTTATTTGAGAATGACATAATGAAGGGATTGCCCACACCTGTCCATGAAATAGCCTTGGAGTCAATTGTCCAATTACTTTTGGTCCCTTTAAAAACAGGGTGGCACATGTTAAGGAGCTGAAACTCCTAAACCCTTCATCCAATTTTAATGTGGATAGCCTCAAATGAAAGCTGAAAGTCTGAACTTCAACTGCATCTGAATTGTTTTGTTTAAAATTCATTGTGGAAATGTCTATAACCAAAATTAGAAAAATGTCATCTCTGTCCAAATATATATGGACCTAACTGTATATCACTGAGCTGACGCTGCTGTAAAACCTCTATTTTTTAAGAGGATAGGTGCCGGTGGCATGTCTGTTTTATATAGATAAAGATATCTCTTGAAAATGAGAGTATGGAGCTTCTAACACCACTTTAATTTCAAAAAGAGAATGAACAGCAGCTGAGGCATCTATGGAGCGCCGTGCGGTCCTTGGTACCGGATCCTTCGGTTCACAGGGGGAATGTCACGGTAGCTGACCCGATCCGTGGCCCTGGGATGCCCGTGTAAAAGGGAAAGGTCTTTAAAGGGGAAATGTTCGTGACGCCACCTGTGGTATTCGGTCAGGGTGACCGATGCTGCTTTATGGGGTCTGCTGGGGTGATGTTATGGCAGCTAGATGGTATACCTTCCCACAGGTGAAGTGTATCCCCAGGGCTTCCCAGTGTGTAGATGGCGGATGGTGAGAGGCGCAGTGAAGAATGAGGACACAAGGTTGCAGTCTCTTTACCTTTACTGAAGGCTTTGGCATCCACAGTCCAGAGCACCAAACCACAGGGTAGGCAGAGTCCGGCTGGTTTGGAGGCAAGTCCAGAGTCCCCTTGTCCTGGTGAAAATCCGTAGCCTTCCTCTAGCGCCATGGTGTTGTAGTTCCTTACTGCCTAAGGCTTCACATAAGGTCCTCACAGATGTAATGTCTCTCTCTCTCTGTCCCCCATATAGGATAGGACAAACCCATATGACTGGTGGCTTGAGGCGGTTTATAGGAACTCTATCATGCCCCAGCCTCTAAGGGGTGCCACCGTGCCTCCTGGGTGTAAGTCGGACAGGTAACGTGATATTATCATATTAGCTGTCCTGACGGTCTCTGGAGCAAGGCATAAAGGGTCGTTGCTCCCTCAGTGTTCCGGCTACCGGGATCCTGCGCCTCAGAAAGAGGCAGCCTGTGTAGGGCTGGTTCCCTCCTGGTATCCACTCCTTTGCTACAACTTCTTTCACCCTCTCTGCAATACAGTTTTCCTTCTGTGTCTCTTTCTGGGAGCTTTCTTTAGGGCATGCACAGCTCTGTATCCTTCTTCGATCTCTGACAGGATCCCACCCCTGTCAGGGACCAACTACCTGAGCAAAGCTCAGCCAGCAACTAACTAACTTTCCCTACAGGCAACCAGTTTTACCCATGTGGGGAGTGACCTAATAAATAGGAGCAAGAGCTCCCCCTGGTGGCCTGGAGTGTGAAATGTGTTGCATGTTTGTGATACCTGGATGCAGTTGTCCTTCTTTGCCTCCAAACATAATATCACTCTCCCTAGAGGAAAATGACATTACTGCAACGACCAGGACCCTGGGGCGCTGCATGTATTCCAAGAGTAGATGTGCCACAAAGCTCTGTAATTCAGGCTGCAGAGTCTATTAACTATACCCATGCTGGAAAAGTAGCATTATAGCAGTCATGGTTTCCAGTGTATACAGTGCCTATGGAGAGTGCCCCCTGAAATAAAGCCACAGAGCTCCTTAATAATAATGTCAGAATATTATTGATACAAGACGGTATATTAGTATATTATTCCTCATATTAAACACTGAAGCTGCTGTACAACCTCTTTTTGAAGAGAAAGTGTGTTCTGACTGTGATTAATAGGTATAAAGCTCTTTATACCTTCTTTCTCTTTAGGGCCATTTTCCTATGTAGCGTAATTGCCATGGATTTCTCCGCTGCCTTTTTTGTGTGTAATATCTGCTGTGTTTATGTAAAGTAGACGTGATTTTGTGAAAATGCCTGCCAACTGAGCATTTGAAGACGCTGTTGAACTGTGAGTTTTTCGGCAGGTTTTATCTCTACAGGCTTCTTCAGGGATGCAGAAAAAATGCATGATCAAAATGCAGATGCGTTTTTAAGTGCAGAATCAAAGCCCACATCACTGGGGCTTGGTGATCGGATATTGGCTTGCAGTATTCCAGAACTGACAAGGCCTCATGTGTGTTCGTGACGCGCATTGTGCCCCATGTAAACTTGAGACCTAGTCAGCACTGAAAAAGCAAAGATCGATCACTAAATGGAAGGGAGCAAAGGACAAAATTGGGAGGGGGTATATAATATTTTACTATTGTTCACACCTTTCTTGCCATCCCTTTAGTTTACTTTGAAGTCTGGAGAACATAGTACTTGGCAATCAGAGAACTTTTATTTCGGGCTGAAAGTACTCGAATCGAATGGAGTCTGTTGGTCAATTGGAGCGAATCTGCCCAAAAGTAACTTTGGGAGGTTCGCTTCTCTAGTAGTTAATAAGCAAGCGGTCAGCGACATGCTATGTTTAGGCAAACGTTCTTATCTAGTATCACTCTGGTTAATAATACATCATTCTCTTTCAGGAAATGAAAGACATCTGACAATTGCGGCACAATTATGCACCTGACTTGCCAGACACAACATTAGGCAAAGTGACAAAATCAGGCAAGTGGCCAACAGTTTGAGCAGCAGCGATCCATAGTGTATGGGCACGGTACAAGGCACATAATGCCGGATACTGCACCTCTGCAATCCTCCGCATTCACAGATGACCTAATAGAAGTCATAAAAGGCAAATCTGCTGTGCCATCTACATTCAGCATCCTCTGTGCCAGTGCTACGTAAGCCCGTGTGCATCTCTTACCCCAGCCAGTGGATGAGCCAGGCGGAGAGCACAGAGGAAGCGATGATTTATATCGGCCTTATGTGTTTGCACTAATAAAAGCACATCCTTGCGGAGGCAAACTGATAAATGCAGGAATACAATGATGTGATCATCTCTTTTAAAATGAAACAATCTCTACTGATTAGACGGATCAGCTCTGCTGTAATAGATGGCTCCGATGTAATTATTTAATGGCCAATATTCGGCTGAGCAGTGCCATCTTCTGGAAGATAACATGATTTAGGACGCTTTCAGCAGCACACAGTAATTACAGCAATTTATGATAAACCTTTAATCTGCCTCCTTTGACTCGTGGAATTAGAGCGGTTATATATTTATATAGCACTTCTAAACTTGATTACATTGATGGGATATTATCCCACTGGAGCTACACATGCATTTTACAGCACATCAAATCCTGCTTGTCAGACATCAAAAAAGTACTTGGGATGTGAGCAATATATGAACCATTTCCTATAACTGCGCCAAGTTTATCTCTCGCGCTCTCCTAGCACGTTTGCCTTCAGCACAGGGGTCAATGTCATGTCACATGCCTGTACTGGTATAGTAGGGACAATTGACTGATGTTACTTATTAAGCAGAAAACATTGGTTTATCTCATTTCTGCATCACCATTTTCATGACTATTTCTTTCTGGTTTTTCCTAAAGCAAAAAAAGTAAAAAAAATTCTAAATTTTTACTATTTGGGGCAAATATTTGTTGATGTTTTATTATAGCAGTTAGAGGTAAAATACTTTAGAATGGGAATCTATGGATTTTATTAGTATATGAGAGATAACATAGATTTTTTTAAAAAATTCAATAGCCTAGTTCTCATCAATAATATTGTCTTTTTGTAGGAAAAAACTTGGTCTTTATTTCTTGACAAATTATTGCAGCAGGTTAAACTTATTGCACATTGTTTTGCGGCTTACAGTTTATTCTAAACTGATGGTGTGTTAATGCTACCGGTTTTCAAGTTTTTAAGTCATATTTCATAAATATGGCTAAATAGTAATACACCTTGTACAAGGGTAAATCTAACCCTTTAAACGACCACCAATCAACTACAGTATATGAAAGCTGATAGGTGGTCCTTTACTGACCTGTTTAGACAGTCCAACATTTTAAGGGGCATACAGAATGATGGTTAAAACGATGGTTCTGTGCTTTGTGCCCATATAATACCATTAGTTGCCAGAACATCCTGCTGCCAGTAACAAAGATTATTTATCTGGCTTACAAATGATTGCACCCGACAAACGAGTGCTTTGCTCATTTGCTTACAGGTCTTTGAAAAAGTATTCATACCTCATTCGCTTTCGCACATTTTCTCATGTTTTACCCACAGACTTAAATGTATTTTTTGGGGATTTTATGTGATATACCAACACAAAGTAGCAAGTATTTGTGAAGTGTAAATCAAATAATAAATGGTTTTCTAATTATTTTAAAAATATAATTATGAAAATTGTGATGTATTCAGCCCACTGTAGTCTGATAACCCTAAATAAAATTCTCAGTGGCCAATTGCCTGCAGAAGACACATAATTAGTAAATTTAGTCCACCTGTGTTTTAATTTATTATCAGTATAACTACAGCTGTTCTGTGAAGGGCTCAGAGGATACAACAGCATCCCAAAAACCAAGGAGCACACAAGACATATCAGGGATAAAGTTGTGAAGAAGAGTAAAGCAGGGTTACGTTATACAAAATAGCCCAAGTTGTGACATTTTTACAGAGCACTGTTCAATCCATCGTCCAAAAATAGAAGGACTATGACACAACTGCAAACTTGGAAATTGTGGTTCCCAGATGCTCACCATATAATCTCACTGAGCTAGAGCTAGTTTGCAAAGAAGATTTGGCAACATTTTTTGCCTCTAGATGTGCAAAGCTGGTAGAGACATACTTCAAAAGACTAGAAGCAGTAATGACAGGAAAAAGGTGGTACTACAAAGTTTTGAGTAAGGGGGGCCGAATTCAAATGTACTTCAATTTTCATATTAATGTTTTTAAAATATTTATAAAACATAATTTCCTTTACACTTCACAAATACTTGTTAATTTCTGTTGGTATCGAAAATAAGATCCCAATAAAATACATTTAAGTTTGTGTTTGCATAGTAAAAATTTGAAAGAGTTCACGGGGTATGAATACTTTTTCAAGACACTGCAGATAGCCTGATAGTTGGGAACAATGG
This sequence comes from Ranitomeya variabilis, assembly GCF_051348905.1. NCBI lineage: Eukaryota > Metazoa > Chordata > Amphibia > Anura > Dendrobatidae > Ranitomeya > Ranitomeya variabilis. Next base: position 283,393,279 of record NC_135232.1, read on the forward strand.
AGCATAACTCTGACCATAACCACACCTAATTGGCTAACGTGAATTACGAATTAATCCTCTTTGCTATGTTTTACTTTAAAGCATCCCTCCATACTGGAACCGAAGAGTCACTCTAGTAAGGTGCCCTCTGTTTACCTTCCACGGCCTCCTCTTCTAAAATCAGGATGCCTTCCCTCCTGCTGTGAAGGTGGCCACGGCAGTGTCGTAGTGAGGTCAACACTATGTCTAAACCACAACTCCCCTACCTTTCTTATCCCACATAACAGGAAGGGCAGAGAAGGCATGGTTTAGATTTACCATGGTACTCCCTGTGCCACTGCAGCGGCCATCGGTAAAGTAGGAGAAACAGTTGGCCATTTTTGAGCAGTGGATGGCAGCAGGACTCAAACAGAGGACATCAGGTAGGGTGATTATACATACATGTGAAATGTATTCACTTTTCAGTCTCAGGGTGGAGAGTCATTTAAAACACTGAAAAATTTAAAAACATGGTTTAAAAATTAATTGGAAAAGTGGTGAATAGTCATGGAGGCGGCTCTTCTTTGGCTGGCCTATCTTGATTAACAGTGGATGTGAGGCTATCCATAAATTTTAGATTATTGTTATATTGCTTTTTTGGCATGAACTGCCCACAATATTGACAGTACGTACAATATCTATAACAGTGCCTGCCACCTACTTTATATGAAAGATTAAAATCCATATGACATCTCTGAAGAGGGGCTATATCACCCTCACATTGAACACATGGGATTACTTATAGCTAGGGAATAGAAAAACTAATTATAACTGGGGAATCTGACACTTCAACCTCCATTGAAGTTGATACCTCCTGCAGTGAACAGGTAATGACAACAGGAGATTTGGTCTGGGAAAAGGACACCAAGGTTGAGTGTAATTTATTCAGAGGTGGAGAAGTATAGGAGCTTCCACTGTTCCAAGGATTTTTCTCAGACCTTTTGGAGCCAATTGTCAGTGATGAATATTGGGCTTTGCATCAATCCATTATTTATGGGAGATATATTTTCAGAGTCTCAGCGAAGGGATGAACATAACGCATTCATTCACATCACCATACGTATGGCAGAATCCCTGCAACATATTATTGGTTAAATGGATAGTGCTATCCATACCATATTTAATCTCTATAGATAGGTAAAATTGCTTTAAGAATCGACTATATCTTCCACCTGGGACCTCCAGGGGTGAAGATGTACTGTAAGTAGGAGATCTCATAAAATTCTAACAGACGTAGCACATCCCACAACCAAACCCCACATGGGCTTACCCTGGGGAGGTTTATGGGTGTAACCTTAATCTAAAAAGAAGAATTTGAGTTTGGTCGTTTGTCAGTCAGTCCTGGAAACTAAATCTTGCTGTGGATTCTGTTAGTTTTTCTAAGGATTACCTCCCTCTGTTAAGCCCTGAGACATTTCCATAACATCACATTATTAATTTTCTTTTGTTATCCCTTTTATTGCATGTAATTGTATGTAATGTATTGTATGGATAAATACATATGTAGTAACCCTTAATTTGTCCCAACAGCACAATACTAACACAGTCATGTGTCATGTTATCTGACAAATTATGGATTGTTACTTGGTGAGAAGCAATAAAATTAAATGAATATAGCACCAGAACCATTATCAGTACAATTATATGGTCACTAGAACCACCATCAGTACATGAATATATCACCAGAACCACCGTTATTACATGACTGCATCACCAGTCCAACCATCAGTACATGAATGCAGCACTGGAACATCTATCAGAACCTCTATCAGTACATTAATACATCACTAGAACCACAATCAGTATAGGAATACCTTAACAGAATCATCATTAGAACATGAATACATTGTAAAGATTATCTTAATATATACTTACCTTGTAATGTCTTCACATTCTGTTCCATCCAGATGTGTCCGGATCCCAGAATTCCAAGTGGCAGAAGTTCACAGACCGCCATATTGGCACACTCAAGTGATGGATGTCTCAATATGGAAACTGCTGGTGGTACCAGCAGAACACCGTCGCACCACACACACACACACTGTATACACCATATTCACCACACACACAAACACACATTGTATATGCCGTACGCACCACACACACACAAACTGTATACGCCATACGCAGCCTCTTGCGCGGTACCACCAGTGGAACACCGTCGCGAATACACCGCCGCCAGGATCAGCTGAATGATTCCCTGACCGACGCCATCTTTGTACAGGAGGAGCGCATGCGCAGTTTTAATGTGACCGACGCTATCTGTCTGCATAAAGATGGCAGCGATCTGATTTACTGCAGCTGTGCAAATTCCACACAGGCGCAGTGAATCATTCGGCTGATCCCAGCTACAGATGCGTGACGTGTCTACAGGCTGAGGAAGCCGGTAACATTAAAGGGGTTTTCCCACGAACGAAAGTTCATTTAAAAAATTGTCTATGTCTGACCGTGTACGGAGAATACCACATCTCCAGGGCAGGGGAGGAAGCAAAAGACAACACTGACATTTACAGCAGGGGATCACAGAGGATTCATTTTGTCAGGTAAAATATTTCACTGACTGTTTTTAAACAATATTTTACCTCACAAAATGTATCCTCTGCGATCTCCTGCTGTAATGTCAGTATTGTCTTTTGAAAGACAGCAGGCAAGAGGGATAGCACATGGGGTAGACAGGTCAAAGAAAAGAGCACAAACGGGAAGTCAGCACATGGGGAAAGAGAGTGGATAGGTGTGTGAGCAAATGGGGGGAGAGATTCTCAACGCTGCAAAGCCTGCCCCCATCGTGACATTACCGCCCTCCCGATGCGATAGCATCGGGCATCCATCTAGTTACTGCTATCAATTCTAATGTCAGGTCAGCCCCATATACAATTGTATCACATGATCCTACAACTCCCAGTATGTCTTCAACAATGGTAAGGAGATCCTGGGAGTTTTTGTTAACAGCCATCATCAGACTGTAGACCATACAGGAAACACATACTCAGTATCACAAAGATTTACACCCAGGTACCTTATAGGTGTTATCTTCTCTAACTGGAGTCTCTTTCATTTGTTTTCCATGTTATTCAGACACCATGTTGACTTTTTACATTCACAGCTCATCTTTACAGACATCCATCTTCACCATTTTTCTTCAGCACATCCCTACATGGTATATCCCTGAATAAATTATTACCCCTCACTGTGCTCCCTTAACAAAAAAAGACCCACTCACTGTCCCTCTTATTGTATATGGCCTCCACATTGTCCTCTACTATGAAATATTGCCTGTGCACATCCCACTTATGAATAATATCTGCCAAACTGTTCCCCTTATAATTTATAAGGGGGGCAGTATGGCAGTTCTAGTTCATAACAGCCACTGTCCATCTTTAATAGGTATAGCTGCCACTATGTCTGCTCTTATTAGCTATAACAGCCACACTGTCTGTCCTTATTATCTATAACCTCCACAATATCAATCCTTTTTAACTATAACCACCACACTGCTCGCCATTATTAGCTATAACGGCCACACTGTCCCTAAATAAATGTCCCCCCATTCTCCCTTTCCATACAGGGCTCCCTCCTTAATTTGTCCCCTCACGCTTTGTTACCTCATCCTGTCCAGTCTCTATACTGTGTCCCCTTCTCACACTTTCACCTCTCTGCATACTCTCCCACATACTGTGCTCTCACACTGTCCCTCTTTGCTGTTGCTTCTCTATACTGTGACAAATACTGTCCCCCCACCCTTCCCATGTATGTAACATGCCCTTTACTCACATTTTTCCTCCTTGTCTGCGTACTATCCCATCCATACTGTGCCCTCACACTGTCCCACCACGCTGCCACCTCTCTATACTTTTCCCCACACTGCCTAGTCTCTATAAAGTGCCCTCTCACACTTTTTCTCCCCATACTGTCCCCTCACACTATTTCCCCAATCATATAAGGCCTGTTTTTTTTCAGCTCCATTGCAGTGCTTACCTTTTTGCCCTCTGGTGCAAGAGTGACATCAGCATCATGATCAAGTGACCTCATCACACTCCTGTACATCCCGGTGACCCTTGAAGCGGTGGAGGTCACAGCTTTAATTATACTCGTATTTGAAAGGTGCAAGTACAACTAAGGCGGGAACTGTTATTTTACATGTTTTCTCAACTGGCTCTTAGTTTAATAGCCGACTCGGAAAACAGATGAATGACCATCAGCACCTCTGAGACATCTTGGAACATCAGCGCCCTCTTGCCGGCTGGGCCAAGGACAAATGCCCCTCCTTCCCCCTCCCTCTTGTTTTGCCACTGCTTCAATGGGCCTTCTTTGCACATATTTTACTATATTCCAGTGTTGATTTTTTCTCAAGTTTATAACTGACCAATAACAATGAATGATCAGATATTTTGGAAGCCTTTTTAATGCATCATTACTCATTTATCATTTTTGTTTACACTTGAGAAGAAGAAAATAAACTTGGCATCTTCTTGGTTTGTACAGGAAAATCAATAGCTGTTTCAGAAAAGTATACTTGACTATAGAGACAAAGGAGATGCTGTATCAGCACCAAGGAGGAAAGTGAAGCAATAAAACCTCCTCTCAAGATAAAAGAAACCATTACTTATCCTGTAGCACATTTTATTGAGATAAGAAAGAGAATAGACCTTTTCCTCATTTTTGGAGAAAGCCATCCAGTCATAATAACTTGCTAAATGTTTTTCTATAAAAGTATTCTTCACTTGCCATTATTTTACATAATGCTATTTATCTGCAGATCCATCATATACAGTAGTTAAAACACATCATGTTAATATTTGTTCTTGAGTTAATGAATACAGAAGTGGCCCTGTACAATCGGTCAGTAACTGTTGTTTCGACTGGCAACCAACTGATAAATGTTCATAATCATTCCAAACCCTTGTCATTCTGTTGGATTTTTTTGCCCTATGATCAGCACTGACTGCATTGTCGGCAGAAAAAATGCATTATTGGACGATGCATCATGTTATGCATTTGGGGCTACTAGCAAATGATTGTTTGTTCGGTTAACAAGTTCATTTTCCTGAGGGGCCACATGAGAGACCGTGACTGTTGTGGAGGGCCGAACCAATAGGCTGAAATTAATTCTACTCAATATTAATGTCAATATATTATAATTATTGATAATTATATTAATTTTAATCGTATCACTTAATATTGAGCAGAATTAAGAATGCTGACACACTTATATATCGTTTGAACCTGAGTACAGCCCCTTCTGTGTATTGTATGAGCCCCACAGCCCCTTATATACTGTAAGAGCCCCACACAGCCTCCCCCATGTGTCATGAACCCCACATAGCCTTCCCAATATGCGGCATGAGCCCCACACAGCCTCCCCCATACACAGCATGAGCCCCACACAGCCTCCCCATATACATCATGAGCCCCACACAACCTTCCTATATCTACTGCATGAGCCCCACATAGCCTCCCCATATACAGCATGAGCCCCACACAGCCTCCCTATATACACTACATGAGCACCACACAGCCTCCCCATACACTGCATGTGCCCCACACAACCTCCCTATATACACTGCATGAGCCCCACACAGCCTTCCTATATCTACTGCATGAGCCCCACACAGCCTCCCCATATACAGCATGATCCCCACACAGCCTACGTATATATACAGCATGAGCCCCACACAGCCTCCCCATATACAGCATGAGCCCCACACAGCCTCCCTATATACACTGCATGACCCCACACAGCCTCCCTATATACACTGCATGATCCCCACACAGCCTCCCCATGTACAGCATGAGCCCCGCACAGCCTCCCCATATACAGCATGAGCCCCACACAGCCTCCCCATATATAGCATGAGCCCCACAGAGTCTCCCTATATACTCTGCATGAGCCCCATACAGCCTCACAATATATAGTATGAGCCCCACACAGCCTCCATATACACTGCATGAGCCCCAAACAGCCTCCCTATATATACAGCATAAGCCCAACACAGCCTCCCCATATACAGCATGAGCACCACACAGCCTCCCTATATATACTGCATGAGCCCCACCCGGTCTTCCTATATCTACTGCATGAGCCTCACACAGCCTCCCTATACACTGCATGAGCCCCACACAGCCTACGTATATACACTGCATGAGCCCCACACAGCCTCCTTATATACACTGCATGAGCCCAACACAGCCTCCCTATATAGTGCATGAGCCCCACACAGCTTCCCTATATAGTGCATGAGCCCCACACAGCCTCCCTATATAGTGCATGAGCCTCACACAGCCTCCCTAGATCATGAGTCCCACACAGCCTCCATATACACAGCATGAGCCCCATATAGCCTTCCTATATCTACTGCATGAGCCCCACACAGCCTCCCTATATAGTGCATGGGCCCCACACAGCCCCCTTAAATATATTGCAAGAGCCTCACACAGCCTCCCTATATAGAATCATAGAATATTAGAGTTGGAAGGGACCTCCTAGGTCATCTGTTCCAAACCCCTGCTCAAAGCAGGATTCACTAAATCATCCCAGACAGATGTCTGTCCAGCCTCTGTTTGAAGACTTCCATGGAAGGAGAACTCACCACTAGTGTTGAGCATTCCGATACCGCAAGTATCGGGTATCGGCCGATATTTGCTGTATCGGAATTCCGATACCGAGATCCGATACTTTTGTGGTATCGGGTATCGGTATCGAAACAACATTAATGTGTAAAAGAAAGAATTAAAATAAAAAATATTGCTATACTCACCTCTCCGACGCAGCCTGGACCTCACCGAGGGAACCGGCAGCGTTCTTTGCTTAAAATGCACGCGTTTCCTTCCTTCCGTGACGTCACGGCTTGTGATTGGTCGCGTGCCGCCCATGTGGCCGCGACGCGACCAATCACAAGCCAGAACGTAATTTTAAAATCCTGAAGGACCTGAAATTACGTCACGGCTTGCTGTGATTGGTTGCGTCGCGGCCACATGGGCGACGCGACCAATCACAAGCCGGGATGTCATGGGAGGCAGGACACGCGCACATTTTAAAATGCGCGCGTGTCCAGCCTCCCGTGACGTCACGGCTTGTGATTGGTCGCGTCGCCCATGTGACCGCGACGCGACCAATCACAAGCCAGAACGTAATTTTAAAATCCTGAAGGACCTGAAATTACGTCACGGCTTGCTGTGATTGGTCGCGTCGCGGCCACATGGGCGGCACGCGACCAATCACAAGCCGGGACTTCACGTAAGGAAGTAAACGCGCGAATTTTAAGCAAAGAACGCTGCCGGTTCCCTCGGTGAGGTGAGTATAGCAATATTTTTTATTTTAATTCTTTCTTTTACACATTAATATGGATCCCAGGGCCTGAAGGAGAGTTTCCTCTCCTTCAGACCCTGGGAACCATCAGGGATACCGTCCGATACTTGAGTCCCATTGACTTGTATTGGTATTGGGTATCGGTATCGGATTGGATCCGATACTTTGCCGGTATCGGCCGATACTTTCCGATACCGATACTTTCAAGTATCGGACGGTATCGCTCAACACTACTCACCACCTCTTGTGGCAGACTTTTCCACTCATTGATCTCCCTAACTGTCAAAAGGTTTTTTCTAATATCTAATCTGGGTCTCCTCCCCTTGAGTTTCATCCCATTGCTTCAAGTCTTTCCTTGTGCAAATGAGAAAAAAGATGATCCTTCTACAATGTGACAGCCCTTGAGATATTTGTAGATGGCTATTAAGTCTCCTCTCAGTGTTCTTTTTTGCAAGGTAAACATTCCCAAATCCTGTAACTGTTCCTCATAGGACATGGTTTGCAGACCGGTACCCCATTCTGGTCTCATGAGCCCCACACAGCCTCCCTATATGCAGCCTGAGCCCTACACAGACTCCCTATATAGTGCATTGAGCCCCACACAGCCTCCCTACACAGTGCATGAGGCCCCCACAGCCTCTCAATATACTGCATGATGCCTCCATGTCCTTCCCATGTACAGCATGACGCCCCCATAGCCTCCCCATGTACTGCATAACACCCTCACAGCCTCCCCATGTACTGCATAACACCCCCACAGCCTCCCCATGTGCTGCATGACACCCCCATAGGCTCGCCATATCCTGCATATCAGCCCATTGCATCCTCATGCCCACCCAAACAATCCATATGTATTAAAAAAAAGAGCACCACATACTCACCTCGGTTGCATTCCACGGCGCTCTGCTTCTGTTCCTGTCTCTGGTGCGCTGAGTCTCCGCAGTACACAGCTGACGCAATGAAATGACGTCATCGCATCAGCTGTTTCTTACGCTGACTGGTGGAGGAAGTGGCCAGAGGCCCCTCCTCCACCAATGCAGTCAGTGCAGATGGAGACAGCGAGTGAGTGGGTACGGTGCGGCCTGTGGATCCCACGGCTGTCTCGGTTCCCGAGCCGGACTGATAGAACCAGGGGGCCCCCAGGCCGCACTTTGCCCAGGTCTGATCTAATGTGTATGAGGGCTTTGAATAGACTACTACTCGGACAACCCCTTCTCAGTTCTTATGTTTCCTTCTTGTAAAATAATAACACTTACACTCACCTCACTGTTTCTCCCAGGGATTGTGTGACGCTGTTATGTCACACGATCCCTGCAACCAATCAGCGGCCACCTTCACTGTACCCGCCTTCGGACAAATCGTGTACATCTGGAGAAAGTGAGAGAGCAGCTCGTGAATACTAGGGTTCAGCACTTGGCTCACGCTACAGCTGAAAAGCATTGATTTTGGGAAAATTCTCAAGCATATTCCTGGAATTGGGGTCTGTGTCACTGCTTTATGCTGCCCTCAGGCCAGTAACCCCTTCCAGACACATGACGTATTGTGGGTCTATGAAGTGGGCTTAGTTTGGTATCTAGCCTAAAGTATCATGTTTCCAGGACATTTTTGCCCCAAACTGAATGCCGTTAAAACAAAATTAAAAAAACAGTAACAGAATTGTGATTTTCACCATTTCACCCCACTTTGAATATTTGAACATTTTCCTGTATAATATATGATAAATGGTTTAATTCAAAACTACAAATCATCCCATAAAAAAACAACTTATCTTTATGATGACTGCTATGTGAATGTAAAAGTAAAATATTATGGCTCTGGGATAAGAGAAGGAAAAACAATTGCACAAAGACTGGCTTCAAGGTGAAGGGGTTAACAAGAAGAATTGTCTGTTCCCTGACTGCAAGTAAATGATGAAGAACTGAAAGAAAGTATAAAGTCTTATAAAGTTGGACTCTATTCACATAAGATCAAACAACTTCTGGTTCTTGTGATTTTGGAGGCCTCAGATGATATGACTGTGCATCTATCCCGCGGGTATCCTCGCTGGCGGGGAGTCCATGGACGGCCGGGCCACAGACACTGTCCCCAACGTCTCAGCTCTGGAGTCACATTGGAACATACTATAAATTGTCCCATACTTTCTGCAATCATTTCTAACACTGAAGATAAGATTAATACGACTTCTCAGAAATTCAGAAATTGTGCATCTAAATTCCAGGGAAAAAATGATAAAGAAACGGAACATACTGCAGTAAATACAAAGCTAGAATCGTAAGAAATAACCACACTTGCTCAAATTCACAGCAGTTTCAACCTTACAAATCTCATAATACCTTCAAAATATTATCCACGTTCAGGTTGCCATTAGCTATTAAATAAAATGTAAAGTTATAAATAACACTGACTTTGCCCCAAAGAGCCGCGCTCGTAATGGCTTCATATTGCAGGCGATATTTCAATAATGAACTTTTCAAAGTGCAAAGATAGAAAAACATGCATGTATTATTCTTCATTTTACCGCGTTTCTGTCCTGTCCATTTCAGATTGTCATAGCAACCCACATTAGCGGAGTCTTCCTGCAAAATTTACTGTCCGCCGAGCAGGAGAACTCAGATAAGAGACTCATAATGTTCGTAATTGAAACTTCCCATAAAAATATTCACGCTTACATTGAGTGAAATTAAAAATGGAGCGGATTGTTAGTCTTACGTGCCGAGTGATATTTAGGGGTAATTATTTTATAATGTATTTGTATTTTGTACTGCATTCATAAACCGCAGCCACCCATTCACTCATTACACCGGTGTGCAGTCATTGCTGAAGTACTAGTCAGTCTGCTTCAGGGGACTCCGGGAGACAAAAGATCAGCTAGAGAGAATGAAGTAAAGCTTTACAGAGGATCTGTCACTAGATTTCATTGTACAAAATCCCTACATTATTAAAGAAATGTCTAACACTTGATGAGGCTGGTGTACTTACTTTGAAAATCCATGTGAGTGCTGAGTCTGATGATCCCAGTCAGCACAACGGTTTGTAAAGACTTTGGAAACTTACCAACACTTCCAAGCTGCTCCCTTTTTCTGGGATCCTCTTCCACATTTTGGAATAGTTAGCTAGTATGATTGAGATCTAGTATGGCAGCACAGTGCGGCTGTGTGACTCTCTGATTCCAAGCTGTGCGTTATCTGTCACCTGCAATACAGGGTCTTTAGGGTGTCGCAAGTACACAGCTATTCTTTCCTAAAAGTGCCAATAATAATGAAAAATACTTCTGTATATGGGAGAGGAGTCCCAAACCTGCGGCTCGGGAGTCCCCCACATATGGCTCGCGTCCCCCTCATGTATTGCCCACAGCTGTCTGCTCAAGTGAGTGCCACTCTCATCTGTATTAGCATACATTGGGGCATTATTACTTAGGGGGGCACTGAAGGGAAATTATTACTTCATGAGGGGCACTCAGGATATTTTTAATTTCAAAGAAGGCACTTGTGGCATTATTACTTTTTAAGGAAGTTCTCATGGAGGGCTGTGCGGCCCTCCAAAGAAATACCACCCCACACCATTACTGACCCACTGCCAAACCGGTCATGCTGAAGGATGTTGCAGGCAGCAGATCACTCTCCACGGCGTCTCCAAACTCTGTCATGTCTGTCACATGTGCTCAGTGTGAACCTGCTTTCATCTTTGAAGAGCACAGGGCGCAGTGGCAAATTTGCCAATCCTGGTGTTCTGTGTCAAATGCCAAGCATCCTGCAAGGTGTTGGGCTGTGAGCACTAGCCCCATCAGTGGACGTCGGGCACTCACCATCCTCATGTAGTCGGTTTCTAACCGTTTGTGCAGACACATGCACATTTGTGGCCTGCTGGAGGTCATTTTGCAGGGCTCCTCCTATTCCTCCTTGCACAAAGGCTGAGGTAGCGGTCCTGCTGCTGGGTTGTTGCCCTCCTACGGCCCCCTCCACATCTCCTGGTGTACTGGCCTGTCTCCTGGTAGCGCCTCCAGCCTCTGGCCACTACGCTGACAGGCACAGCAAACCTTCTTGCCATAGCTCGCATTGATGTGCCATCCTGGATGAGCTGCACTACCTGAGCCACTTGTGTGGGTTGTAGAGTCCAACTCATGCTACCACAAGTGTGAAAGCACAACCAACATTCAAAAGTGACCAAAACATCAGCCAGAAAGCATTGGTACTGAGATGTGGTCTGTGGTCCCCACCTGCAGAACCACTCCTGTATTGAGTGTGTCTTGATAATTGCCAATAATTTCCATCTGTTGTCTACTCCATTTGTACAACAGCATGTGAAATTGATTGTCAAACAGTGTTGCTTCCTAAGTGGACAGTTTGATTTCACAGAAGTTTGATTTACTTAGAGTTATATTCTGTTGTTTAAATGTTCCCTTTATTCTTTTGAGCAGTGTACATATAGATCATTGTGGAGGTTACCGCATGTGGAGGAGGCTCAGGAGCCGAACTTCCTCCACATGCAGCAGATACCTGCTATGATATAGTCGGCATCTGAGTCTGACTAATGAGACAAAAAAGTATAAAATGAAAAAAAAAACTTATATATTTAAAAAAAAATTGAAAAAAAAAATCTTTCTGCATAACAAAATGAAAGCCTTAGATAACGTTTATTCTAGTACTGAACTTCATTGCTAAATTTGCAGAACAGTCCTGCAAAAATGTGCATATAATATATATTTTTAGTAATAGAATATTAAACTCATGAACTTTTATAGATGAGACATTTACCTTTTTTTTTTCTCTGTATTTTTAGAAGTTGCCAAAGTATGACCAGCCTGTTCAGCAACACTGCGTCACCCGTGAAGGAAAATACCTCTTCGCTCCCCCGGAAGCAGGCCTGCAGTAAGCCACCTCTCCGAGCCCTCTATGATTTGCTTCTGGCACCAATGGAAGGGGTAAGGATATGAGCTTGATAGATTTTATCAGACTGTTAGAGCAATATGACTGATTAATGACATGACTTATAAGGTGACTACTTATGGCCAACAAGGCTCAGGTGGCTAGTTCTATTTTTTATATATTTTATGCTATGTTTATGTACCTCAGCAATAGAAACTAAATTGTATAGCTCTGCTGTATCCTATTGTTTATAGCATTACAATGTAATTTAGAGCATTATACACAACATATACTCACTCACCTGCGTCTGTGGGGCTCTCAGTCTACACTAATATGCACAGTATAATGCCAGACATCGGATATATACAGAGGGCAATAGCCCGAACTGGGAGGAGACCAGAAGTAACCAAATAACAAGGATCATACTAACTTCATGCAGATGATGCCTCTCGTTGATGTTAAAGGGGGTGTCCACTACTCAGATAACCCCGTTTCGATTTCCATCGTTCCCACATGTAAAATAATCACAGCTATACACACCTCTGTTTCAGGCGCCTGCTCTCCCGGGGCTTGCATGACATTGTTATGTCACGCGAGCCCTGCAGCCCTTTAATGCAAATTCCACCTAAAAAGTGCTAAAATAATGCCAATAAGAATTAACTTATGCACCGTAATATCAGAACGACTTGCTGTGCATAGGTTCCATTTTTTATAACTTTTTTTTAACCGTTCGAGTCTTTGAAACCTGTGATGTGGCTAAAAGAAGTGACCGGTCTATAGTTTAGGTGCCACTTTGTTATATATAACATTTTTTTTAAAAGACATCGGCATCAAAGCCACTGCAAAAACAATATGAAAGACAGCAGAAGATTCTTCAGGAAAAATACTGCTGGCGTTTTCCTTAAACACCTGCTACATAAAAAATTACGCCTGTGTATAACATATATCATCTGCACATTCCCAAAATGGCAACAACTAATAATCAGACAGACCAATAAGAACAAATGTTAAACATGTAATCACACATCATCTCTAGCCTAAGAAGTTAGAATAATGTATTTTTTAATTGTTGTAAAACTGGGTTATACAAGTATGGTTGATCCTTTCAGACTATTTTATATATTTTCATATAATATTTTGTTTTTAATAGTCAATGATTAGGCTTGTTCGCTCAGTGTTTGTGTGTCCTTTCAGCATACGTCTAACTATTTTGTATCTTTTCTTATTGTACTACAAAGCGAGAGTCACCATACATTCCTGTTCAAAAGTTGCCCGTACATTATTGTGAAGAGTCCCTGGCAGATTCAGACACTTGTACCGCATCTTGTTGCATTATCTAGGGTGTATACATCTAGGGACTAATTTATATTTTGCAGGTTTTTTCCAAGTCACTTTCTCTATTTTTTGTTTTGCAGTATTTGCTAACGTATGCTCCAAATTCTTCAAAATGGTGCTAGTGGTTCATGAATTTTGCACAAAAATAAATGCTCTTTATTTTCGTCTTTGACCTCTTTCGCGACTTTTTAGTGCAAAAAGTCCCAAGTTTTGCTAAATGGAGTAGAAATGTCTGGCGGACATGAAATCACTCTGGGGGTGACTGGGGTACAGTTGCTCTAAATTTTGTGACTTTTTTTAACGTTGCCATTGATGAATCAGTCGAAAACATCTGAAAAACAAAATCCACATCCACATTAGCATACATGAATAAAACAGGTGAACAAATATAAGATAGGCTTTACAAAAAGATTAAAAGAAGAAACAACAACAAACAAATGAAAAACATCAAATCTAGACCAGAAAGAGAAGGAAATGCAATAATGAATCCGGCCCCTAGTGTGTGGAATTGCAGTCTGACTTCTGTAGGGCTACGGACAGCAAGAGTAGGAACAGTCCGTGAGCGCTCTGACCCGGTAGAGATCGGTGCCAAACAAAACAGGCAGGTGGTTACAGCGTAAGTATCTTCTTGTTAGACTATAAAAGTCCCGGATACGCACCTTCCATTGCACATGCACACACCTTTTATTTACAATAAAATTGGACAACTCCTTTGAGAAAATCCTAATGCAGGTAAAACTTCTATTATCTACCCTATACAATTAAGTAGGAAGTGCTTTTTTTTGTAAAGGTAATTAGTTTTTGTAAGTAGGCAGAAACAACTTTCATTCTATGCTTCTGTGTTATTAGCTAATAAGTAGGGAACATATTGCATTTATCAGCAGGCTGATTACCTGTAATGAACACTAGAGGGAGCCAGGTATCTAACATATTTATTAAGAAGCACAGCACTTGTTCCAAGTTTCACTGACATTTCATTTATTTTTAGTTCTGGACATACAATTACTATTTATATTTTTTATATATTTTTTTTAGAGTTTAAGAGAACAGTTGCAATTACTGAATACTTTTAGTAGGCTGTGGGTGAACGATGATCTACGGCTGCTTAACCTCCTCTAGTGTAATTACACTGAAGTTCATAAAAACCAAAATGTCTGTTATGCTGTATTCAAATAGCATTTAAACAACAGGGTCCTTTTGGCCTACCGAGGGCTGGCATGCATTTGCATAACTTAGCTATATGGAAAGGTATAACCGACTACGCTAGTCTATACAGAAGCATCCAGTAAACAAAGTGTACACAGTGTGGGATTTGTTTTTTTTTTACAGAGGGAAAATATCCCTGACTTAAAGTATACCACTGTGTTGGAGACTGTATGTCTGTGTGTATCTGCAAATACTCCCAACCTAAGCCTCTCACAGAAGTGCAACAGGGCTTAACGGGGTTGTCTAGGCAAAATAAAACTTTGCCTAAGGCCCCCTTCTCACGTCTGCTTAAAAAAAACATACGCAACAGACGGTCCGTTTTTACTGTCTGTGTGGTTTTCTGTCCGTGTGTACATATGTACCATCCATGTGCCGTACGTACCCAGTCCGTGTGACAGTAACCGGAATAGAATGCAGAATATAAATTGCAGATTTTTAGGAGTTAAAGATGTTCAAGAATATAGCAATATGTGAGATATATAATTATCCCCTTGGGTGTGTAGCTTACTGTACATGTGTTAGCCTAATAAATAAACAACCTAAATAAACAAATTTAAAAAAATGACGTTGGGTCCCTCCATTTTTGGCAACCAGCAAAGGTAAAGCAGACAGCTGTGAGCTGATATTATCAGACTGGGAAGGTCCATGATTATTACGCCCTTCCCAGCCTAAAAATGCAAGTCTGCAGTCAACCCCAGAAGTGAAGCATCACATTAGATGCTCCAATTCTGGTGCTTCGCCTTCGCTCTTCCCGATTGCCCTAGTGCATTGGCAAGCTGGTTAATGGGGCTTGGGATTGATGTCATCTTTGAATTGTCAAAAAAAGCACAGCTGACATCAAGCCCTGGAGTTAGTTACAGAGAGGTGTCGATCAGACATCCACACCCACATTACACTAACCCAGTACTAAAAAGAAAAATACAACAAAAATTCTTTATTTAAAAAAACACTCCTTGACTCTTTCCCTGGTTTACCAATTTATATAAAAAAAAACCCATTCAGGTCCAACATAGTCCAGGGAATCCAATGTAGTTCACAAATGAAAACCTGGAAAACATAAAAAGAGAGAAATACAAACAAGACACTTTCTCTCTTTCACAAATGTTATAGAAAGCAAAATTCCCACACCAGTCCGACGTAGTCCAGCGCTTCCCACTACATTCTCCGACTCCGTCGTCCAATGGCTATCGAGCCTTGTTCTGAGTCTCCATAGGCTTTAGCAGCAGCCACTCCCAGCTTATTCTGCGCTCCACATGATCTGGCGACTGTGATGAATAGTAACATTAATTACATCACCGCTCATTAGAGTCGCCGGGTGTGCTCCGGTACGTGTCACGCGGACGGCACAACGATGTCACACTTATGTCATCCGTGTGCACGTGTGCGGTATGTATTGTCATCTGTGCTGCTGGAAAAAAACACATGTCTACATGTGGGTCACACAGACAAGCGATACATGGACATGTGTGCAGCCCCATAGATTTTAATGTGTGTACGTGTCTCCAGTACATGATGCTACACATACCGTAACTACAGACGTGTGAAGGGTACCTAAGGGACAGGATAGGTGCAAAATAACTGACTCAGTCATATTCTCTCGCCGGCGCCCACCTGGATGCAAAACAGGCCATTCTGGTCTGCTAAGAGATGGGAAACAGTGATGTCCCAATTCCTCAAGCCACTTGACCTCTGCAACCTGTGATTGACTGCAGCAGTCAGTTAACGTGAGAAACACGTCATCATAATACATCCTTTTTGGCTGCTCAAGTCACCTGACTGCTGCAGCCAATCACAGATGACGGAGGTCCAGCGGTTGGTGGAACGGTGACATCACCTCTTCCTGTCTCTGTACAGACCACAGAACAGGCTGTCCTGGATGCAGGTGGGAGCCAGTAGATGAGTATGACGGAGTTTGTTATTGCTTCACGTGCCCTGAGCAAAGTTGTATTTTGCGCAGACATCCCCTTTAATGGTGTGTGGTAAATCGAATGCAGACAATTCTGCTGTATGCCTGGAAATTAGTCTTTGCTGTTGCTTTAAAGATATAAAAATATTAACATTTTCATCATATTTTATTTTTGCTTGATAAGTTCGTAGCTCTGAGGATGTTTTCATCTACAGTAGTCTTTGCAAATTATTCAAGAATCACTCAACAACTCATTTGTAACCTTTAATGGCATTGGTGGAATTTTAATGGCATCCTCTATATTAGACCTTTAAAAGACTATACATCCTGTAAGGATTGTACTCACTCAAATGCGTAGGAGGAAACAGGAGGCACATTCTCTTCAATGTCCATGTGGGTTTATTTGCTTCATAAACCATTAAGTCAGCAACAAAAAGGTAAGCAGTCTTTACATTAGGCCGACACAGTATTAATGTCCATAGCAGATGCTCTGCTCTCTCAGGCCTGTAGGTACACAGGCTGTGCAATGTCCAGCACTCAGGCTCTGTCTGGAGCCACTGACACAGAAAGGCTTCTCCTCCCAATACACAGACCACTCTGTAATGTCCAGCCTGGACACATGGAATCTGTCCACACTGGCAGACTCCCAAACGCTCACATGTGCCAAACACACCTCCATTAGGTAGCCTGTAACCACACCCACAGGTGAGGTAACATGATCACATGCACTGTCACATGATCATGACATCACTGCAGGTCCTCAATCTCCTGCAGGGAAAAGGGTACACTGTGCGCCCCCACTCAGAGGTGAGGTATATGGGTAGCCAGACCCTCCCATCTCTCATAGCTACCCGCAACCCAGACCCAGGTGCACTAAAGACAAAACACTCCGGGTTGCATCACAGGGAGCATCCATCCCTGTGACACATACCTCCCATTAACTACGCGACCACCAGTCACAACACACTCCATACAGACCTATAATTTCACCGGATGCATCAGAACTCCGTCTGTATTTTATTAGTATTTGCATTTGCATTTTCAATCACTTCCATTTTTTTGGATTTGTGATTTGCCTTAAAGGAAATAATAGCAATTAATGCAACTAGAGATGCAAAAACTGATACTGAATTAATATTGCTAGAGTATTGATGAGATACAGACTGAATACTGCTGCGTCTGTGTTTTAAGCTCTTGCAATAGACTTTAATGAGCTAAGGATCCTAAATGTAAAATACATTTTTGGTTCCTATTGGCTGGCACCCCTGCATGGTATCCCCTTCTCCCTCCATGCAGCGATGCTGGTTTACTCATCGCCCTGCCCCTCGGCGTGGTGTGATTCCTGCTGACGTGCGTGTCGCAGTTCCCGGCGGCGTGCTAAGTGCACACGTGTGCTCCCCTGCTCTTACAGGAACAGCACGTGCATATTGCTAAATGCCCTCAGCCTGTTGCTGAGAGGGATTTAGCATAATTTGTACACCTGCAAGATGGTCCTGGAGTGGCCAGTCCCCAATCCAAAGTTCACTGTCCTGATGCGGCCAGTCTTGTTCCCCAAGTCCCTTGGTCCCAGTGCAGCCACTGCCAGAGCATTGTCCTCTGATCCTGGAGGGCCCAGTCCTGAATCCAAAGTCCCCTGGCCCCAGGGTGTCTAGTCCTGTTTCCAAAGTCCCCTTGTCTCAGTGTGACCAGTGCCTGAACTGACCATTGTTCCCCAGTCCGTGTGCGGACAGTCACTGATCAAGTATCCTAGACCGATGTGTCTGAACATATCCCTAATCAGTGTCAGCGAGCCTGCAGCTGCAGTACCAGGATCTGCCCAGGAGTGGTACCTGGCGGATACCAGCAGCCCAGTCTGTCTCCATCATCAGTAGCTCCAGTTAACACCAGGTAGCCGCTTAGCCATGCCTCTTCCTGGTCAGGTCCGGTTAGCAACTTCACCTTAGCTTTGGCAATGCTAATGTGTGTTTGTATTGAAACTCAACTTTTGCAGTACTGCCCCTTTCCCCACACTGACTACCAGAAATGAAAGCTGGAGCTGTTAATCACATTCAGGTCTGCTGTGCTCCAGCACATGTCACCACACTGCAGTGAGGAGATGTTTGTCAGTACTGGACTCACGTGGAGCCTGTTTCTAAGCTATGTTGGGGTGTGTTCTTTTTCTACTGTAGATTGCTGGCTACTTATTATTAGTTGGTTTCAGAAAGAGGAAGAAGTGCACACCCCCAGTGAAAGCTCTCTGGTAACGCCCACTTGCAATTTTAAAAAAATATTTTAATTGCTAATATCTCTGCAATGGAGAGGGAAAATTATAAAAAATAAAAATAAAATGTTTTATTCTGCTCTTTAGCGCCTATTACATTGTGCATCCATTTCAACATGAAAAAAATGTTGACTGGTCCTGCTAAACCCTCACTTCTGTGACATGTCAACATTTTTTTTGATTTTTTTTAATTCATGGCCACATAGCTTCTGACTGTAATGGTGGTCTACCGTGTTACTGCACCTAGTAATCTCAAACCTTTGGATGGCTGCTTATTCCAGGAAACTTATATACAGTATACATACAATACATATGTAAAATTAACATTTTCCTTAAAAATAGAATTTGCCAGGCTCATTGTTCCGGTCACTATGTAAAACTCATATAGCCACTGCCATTTTAATTCGCTTTTCTGTACTTCTGTACTTCTCATTAACCCAACCACAGAAAGGTAGTTTGTGGTTCCACATTGTAATTTCTCTTTCTGTCCAGCATTCTCTCATATTGTAAAAATGTCTCCATCTCTCTTGAATATATATATATATATACTTTTTTACTACAGGACTTTGAGTTGCTCTCTTGTTGATTTTGGCAGATTGCACAATTTTCCAGCCATTCTCTGCTAAGAAAATCTGCGTGCATCCTTCACAAAGTATATGTTAATCCTACATTTTCACTCCAGCCTATAACCCCTCGCATCTTGTGTCTGATTTATCCGGCATGAAGTAACATATTTTATTCAGTGCATTGCTTGTCCTCAGAATATTGCATGCCATTCCCTTATGAGACATCCATGTAAGTGCCTCTTTTACAGCCTATAAACCTGAAATGTACACTTTTCTTTAGTGGAATCATTGAATTTTTTCAAAGTTTGCTATAATTAGGTAAACAGAACTGTGTGCCTATGATAATCCTATTATGACATTATTATCTTGTGATGGTCTATCCATTCTCCTCATCATCATCACATCTTGTTTGTAGCTTCAAAGTTGAGGACCATTATTTAGATGGTTTGACTCAGTCCATTGCATACCAGCTCTTGGCAATGCTGTTTGAGAATTACGATCCCCAATGTGATTTCTGGCTTCTGGACAAATCTTTTATATGAAAGTGCCAAAAAGAATTTTACATGTAACTTTTCCAGCAGAAGGAATGCTAGGGTACAGATGTTTAGAATCAAAGTAACAAACACTTACGGTAAGTACAACTTGCTTACTCTGACTGTGAGAGCCAGTTTATGAGGAATCAGTGTCGCTTACTCAACTTACTAACTGGTGAACAACTAGTCTAAATATAAAGGATTTTCCCCTTTGTATTGTATTTCATTCACAAGTGTTTGCATAGGGCATCATGTTAGGTGGATGAGTCGTGGTCAGGGTTGGACTGGCCCACCAAAGGACGGGAGAATCCTCCGGTGGGCCCTGACTTGTCCTTCTGGAGAGTTAATAGTGCAAACCTTGCCACTGCTATTTGGCTCTTGAGTGGAGGAGAAAGGTGGGCCTTCAGAATCCACTGGTGGGCCAATGTTCTTCAGTCTGAAACTGGATGTGGTCATGTCATTTTAATGGAACATTATGGTATGGTATATTTTATCATGTGCTCCCTGCATTTATACTACCTGGACAACCCCTTTTTAAATGAAGTAGCCCTTGTAACATCAAAATAAAAGATATTTGCCTATAGGATTGATGCCGTTTGAGCGATGTTGGCTCCAGGTCTCCTGGGGCTTGGGTAACATTGATATGCACATAAATCCTGCAGCAATCAGAAGCCACTATTGAACTACTGAGCTCTCACTACTTCTGATTGTTCGAGAATCCTCCAAAAAAAGTGAGAATGCAGCAGCCCAATAGCCACCACTGTGTCTATCTTAACTTACACAGGAAGCCTTGGTTGTTCCAAGATCAGCTGATTGTTCACGAGACAACATCTAGTACTGTATGCATTGCAAGCTTAAATGCTTGAAGTGAGTAAAGATGTTATTTTGTTCTGACTCTGATAAATAAAGGAAACGCAAACTAGACTGGAGCTGCACTCTTTAGTGATAGCATCGCACTCCTACACTTTTTGCCTACCAGTCATTCCATAGGGATAACATATGCAATTATTTAAGAATACTTTGTACACCAATGCAACTGATATAGTTCAGTTTTGGCATTTCTTTATCTGTACCACAAATTTATAGTCGCAGGATTTACAGAGCTTTGCAAAATATTTTGATCGGGGAGAAAGATCTATAACAGCAACCTTATCTGTGGTAATATAAGACAAGAACGTAAACAAATTACATATAAAGAGATATATAACATTGCCAAGAATTTGATGACCAATACCACCGGATATAAAAGTGTTATATCTAACATTGCAAGAATATGATGACCAGCACCACACCGGATATACAAGGGTTATATCTGACATTGCCAAGAATATGATGACCAGCACCACACCGGATATACAAGGGTTATATCTAACATTGCCAAGAATATGATGACCAGCACCACACCGGATATACAAGTGTTATATCTAACACTAGCTGTACTACCCGGCTTCGCCCGGGGTAATAACTGCTGTTAGCAAAATAGAATGTGTTAACAAAAATTTATTCTGCACAAAAAAACCACAAAACAAATAGATAGAAATGTAATTATTAAAAGGCAAAAACTAAGCTAATAGAAGCATTTTACAACATATATTTCAACACCAGAGATATTCCACACAGATTTAACTAAATTGGCCAAGTAATGTGAAGTAATCTTCTACTACTTATTCGAGAGCCTTTTGATAAACGACATTCTTAGTTTTTCCTTCAGGTGCAAAGACAAACAGATTTTTGGCTGTTCCAACTCTTGAACAGACCACATAAAGTTGACCATGAGAAAAGCATGGAGATTGTAAATCTAAGCTAGCTGAAGAGCCCGGCGTTGCCTGGGCATAGTAAATATCTGTGGTTAGTTATAGCACCTCACTTCTCTTATTTTCCCATCACGCCTCTCATTTTCCCCATCACATCTTTCATTTTCCCCCTCACATCTCTCATTTTCTCCCTCACACCTCTCATTTTCCCCCTCACTCCTCTTATTTTCCCCCTCACTCTTCTCATTCCCCCCTAACACTTGTCATTTCGACCTCACATCTGTCATTTTCCGATCACTCCACTATTTTCCCTCACTCCTCTCATTTTGCACTCACACCTTTTCATTTTCACCTCACACCTCTCATTTTCACCTCAGTATATACATGTTTGTCATCTCCCTTATATATAGTATACACCTGTATGTCATCTCCTGTATATAGTATATACCTGTATGTCATCTCCTCCTATATATAGTATGTACCTGTATGTAATCTCCTCCTGTATATAGTATATACCTGTGTGTCATCTCACCTATATATAGTATATATCTGTGTGTCATCTCCTCCTGTATATAGTATATACCTGTATGTCATCTCCTCCTATACATAGCATATACCTGTATGTCATCTCCTCCTGTATATACTATATACCTGTAGGTAATCTGCTCCTGTATATAGTATATACCTGTGTGTCATCTCCTTCTGTATATAGTATATACCTGTATGTCATCTCCTGCTGTATGTAGTATGTACCTGTATGTCATCTCCTCCTCTGTATAGTATATACCTGTGTGTCATCTCTCCTGTATATAGTATATATCTGTGTGTCATCTCCTCCTGCATATAGTATATACCTGTGTGTCATCTCCCCTGTAAATAGTATATACCTGTGTGTCATCTCCTCCTGTATATAGTATATATCTGTATGTCATCTCCTCCTGTATTAGACCTCGTTCACACGTTATTTGGTCAGTATTTTTACCTCAGTATTTGTAAGCTAAATTGGCAGCCTGATAAATCCCAAGCCAACAGTAAGCCCACCCCCTGGCAGTATATATTAGCTCACACATACACATAATAGACTGGTCATGTGACTGACAGCTGCCGGATTCCTATATGGTACATTTGTTGCTCTTGTAGTTTTTCAGCTTATTAATCAGATTTTTATTTTTGAAGGATAATACCAGACTTGTGTGTGTTTTAGGGCGAGTTTCGTGTGTCAAGTTGTGTGTGTTGAGTTGCGTGTGGCGACATGCATGTAGCGACTTTTGTGAGATGAGTTTTGTGTGGCGACATGCGTGTAGCAACTTTTTGTGTGTCGAGTTGCATGTGACAGGTTAGTGTAGCAAGTTTTGTGCAGCAAGTTTTGCGCATGGCGAGTTTTGCGCGTGGTGAGTTTTATGTGTGGTGCCTTTTGAGTATGTGCAAGTTTTGTGTGAGGCAACTTTTGCATGTGTTGCAACTTTTGTGCATGTGGCAATTTTTCCGCGTGTGCAAGTTTTGCGTGTGGCGAGTTTTCCATGAGGTGAGTTTTGCACGTGTGGCGAGTTTTGCATGTGGAGAGTTTTGCGTGTGGCGAGTTTTGAGCGACGACTTTTGTGTTTCAACTTTTATGTGGCGAGGTTGGTGTATGTGTGGTGAAATGTGCGCTGAGGGTGGTATATGTGTTTGAGCACATGGTAGTGTGTGGCGCATTTTGTGTGTGTGTTCATATCCCCGTGGTGGTGTGGTGATTATCCCATGTCGGGCCCCACCTTAGCAACTGTACAGTATATACTCTTTGGCGCCATCGCTCTCATTCGTTAAGTCCCCCTTGTTCATATCTGGCAGCTGTTAATTTGCCTCCAACACTTTTCCTTTCATTTTTTCCCCATTATGTAGATAGGGGCAAAATTGTTTGGTGAATTGGAAAGTGCAGGGTTAAAATTTCACCTCACAACATAGCTTTGACGCTCTCAGGGTCCAGACGTGTGACTGTGCAAAATTTTGTGCCTGTAGCTGCGACGCCTCCAACATTTTTCCTTTCACTTTTTCCCCATTACGTAGATAGGGGCAAAATTGTTTGGTGAATTGGAAAGCGCGGGGTTAAAATTTCACCTCACAACATAGCCTATGACGCTCTCGGGGTCCAGACGTGTGACTGTGCAAAATTTTGTGGCTGTAGCTGCGACGGTTCAGATGCCAATCCCGGACATACATACATACATACATACACACACACATACACACATTCAGCTTTATATATTAGACTAGCTGTACTACCCGGCTTCGCCCGGGTTAATGACTGCTGTTAGCAAAATAGAATGTGTTAACAAAAATTTATTCTGCACACAAAAACCACAAAACAAATAGATAGAAATGTAATTATTAAAAGGCAAAAACTAAGCAAATAGAAGCATTTCACAACATATATTAGCTTTGTTATACTGAGAATGTCTTTGTTGCCTATATTAACCAATCAGAGCTCAGGTTAATTAACTGTAGCAAAATAGAAGCTGAGCTGTGATTGGTTGCTATTGGCAGCCTGATAAATCCCCAGCCAACAGGAAGCCCTCCCCCCTGGCAGTATATATTAGCTCACACATACACATAATAGACAGGTCATGTGACTGACAGCTGCCGTATTTCCTATATGGTACATTTGTTGCTCTTGTAGTTTGCTTATTAATCAGATTTTTATTTTTGAAGGACAATACCAGACTTGTGTGTGTTTTAGGGCGAGTTTTATGTGTCAAGTTGTGTGTGTTGAGTTGCGTGTGGCGACATGCATGTAGCGACTTTTGTGAGATGAGTTTTGTGTGGCGACATGCGTGTAGCAACATTTTGTGTGTTGAGTTGCATGTGACAGGTTAGTGTAGCAAGTTGTGTGCAGCAAGATTTGTGCATGGCGAGTTTTGCGCGTGGCGAGTTTTATGTGTGGTGCATTTTGAGTATGTGCAAGTTTTGTGTGAGGCAACTTTTGCATGTGGTGCAACTTTTGTACATGTGGCAATTTTTCTGTGTGTGCAAGTTTTGCATGAGGTGAGTTTTCCATGAGGTGAGTTTTGCACGTGTGGCGAGTTTTGCGTGAGCCTAGTTTTGCATATGGCGAGTTTTGCATGTAGCGAGTTTTGAGTGGTGACTTTTGTGTTTCGACTTTTATGTGGCGAGGTTGGTGTGTGTGTGTGGTGAAATGTGTGCTGAGGGTGGTATATGTGTTCAAGCACGTGGTAGTGTGTGGCGCATTTTGTGTTTGTGTTCATATCCCCGTGTGTGGTGAGTATCCCATGTCGGGGCCCCACCTTAGCAACTGTACGGTATATACTCTTTGTCGCCATCGCTCTCATTCTTTAAGTCCTCATTGTTCACATCTGGCAGCTGTCAATTTTCCTCCAACACTTTTCCCTTCACTTTTTCCCCATTATGTAGATAGGAGCAAAATTGTTTGGTGAATTGGAACGCGCGGGGTTAAAATTTCACCTCACAACATAGCCTATGACGCTCTCGGGGTCCAGACGTGTGACTGTGCAAAATTTTGTGGCTGTAGCTGCGACGGTACAGATGCCAATCCCGGACATACACACATACATACATACACACATTCAGCTTTATATATTAGATATACCTGTATGTAATCTCCTGTATATAGTATATACCTGTGTGTCATCTCACCTATATATAGTATATATCTGTGTGTCATCTCCTGTATATAGTATATACCTGTATGTCATCTCCTCCTATACATAGCATATACCTGTGTCATCTCCTCCTGTATATACTATATACCTGTAGGTAATCTGCTCCTGTATATAGTATATACCTGTGTGTCATCTCCTCCTGTATATAGTATATACCTGTATGTCATCTCCTCCTGTATGTAGTATGTACCTGTATGTCATCTCCTCCTCTATATAGTATATACCTGTGTGTCATCTCTCCTGTATATAGTATATATCTGTGTGTCATCTCCTCCTGTATATAGTATATACCTGTGTGTCATCTCCCCTGTAAATAGTATATACCTGTGTGTCATCTCCTGTATATAGTATATAGCTGTATGCCATCTCCTCCTGTATTAGCCCTCGTTCACACGTTATTTGGTCAGTATTTTTACCTCAGTATTTGTAAGCTAAAATGGCAGCCTGATAAATCCCCAGCCAACAGTAAGCCCACCCCCTGGCAGTATATATTAGCTCACACATACACATAATAGACTGGTCATGTGACTGACAGCTGCCGGATTCCTATATGGTACATTTGTTGCTCTTGTAGTTTGTCTGCTTATTAATCAGATTTTTATTTTTGAAGGATACCAGACTTGTGTGTGTTTTAGGGCGAGTTTCGTGTGTCAAGTTGTGTGTGTTGAGTTGCGTGTGGCGACATGCATGTAGGGACTTTTGTGAGATGAGTTTTGTGTGGCGACATGCGTGTAGCAACTTTTTGTGTGTCGAGTTGCATGTGACAGGTTAGTGTAGCAAGTTGTGTGCAGCAAGTTTTGCGCATGGCGAGTTTTGCACGTGGCGAGTTTTATGTGTGGTGCCTTTTGAGTATGTGCAAGTTTTGTGTGAGGCAACTTTTGCATGTGTTGCAACTTTTGTGCATGTGGCAATTTTTCTGCGTGTGGCAATTTTTCTGCGTGTGCAAGTTTTGCGTGTGGCGAGTTTTGCACGTGTGGCGAGTTTTGCATGTGGAGAGTTTTGCGCGTGGCGAGTTTTGAGCGGCGACTTTTGTGTTTCTACTTTTATGTGGCGAGGTTGGTGTATGTGTGGTGAAATGTGCACTGAGGGTGGTATATGTGTTCGAGCACGTGGTAGTGTGTGGCGCATTTTGTGTGTGTGTTCATATCCCCGTGGTGGTGTGATTATCCCATGTTGGGGCCCCACCTTAGCAACTGTACAGTATATACTCTTTGGTGCCATCGCTGTCATTCTTTAAGTCCCCCTTGTTCACATCTGGCAGCTGTTAATTTGCCTCCAACACTTTTCCTTTCATTTTTTCCCCATTATGTAGATAGGGGCAAAATTGTTTGGTGACTTGGAAAGCGCGGGGTTAAAATTTCACCTCACAATATAGCTTTGACGCTCTCAGGGTCCAGACGTGTGACTGTGCAAAATTTTGTGCCTGTAGCTGCGACGCCTCCAACACTTTTCCTTTCACTTTTTCCCCATTATGTAGATAGGGGCAAAATTGTTTGGTGAATTGGAAAGCGCGGGGTTAAAATTTCACCTCACAACATAGCCTATGACGCTCTCGGGGTCCAGACGTGTGACTGTGCAAAATTTTGTGGCTGTAGCTGCTACGGTTCAGATGCCAATCCCGGACATACATACATACATACATACATACACACACACACACATTCAGCTTTATATATTAGATTGCCAAGAATATGATGACCAGCACCACACCGGATATACAAAGGTTATATCTAACATTGCCAAGAATATGATGACCAGCACCACACCGGATATACAAAGGTTATATCTAACATTGCCAAGAATATGATGATCAGCACCACACCGGATATACAAGTGTTATATCTAACATTGCCAAGAATATGAGGATCAGCACCACACCGGATATACAAGTGTTATATCTAACATTGCCAAGAATATGATGATCAGCACCACACCGGATATACAAGTGTTATATCTAACATTGCCAAGAATATGAGGATCAGCACCACATTGGATATACAAGTGTTATATCTAACATTGCCAAGAATATGATGACCAGCACCACACCGGATATACAAGTGTTATATCTAACATTGCCAAGAATATGATGACCAGCACCACACCGGATATACAAGTGTTATATCTAACATTGCCAAGAATATGAGGATCAGCACCACATTGGATATACAAGTGTTATATCTAACATTGCCAAGAATATGATGACCAGCACCACACCGGATATACAAGTGTTATATCTAACATTGCCAAGAATATGAGGATCAGCACCACACCGGATATACAAGTGTTATATCTAACATTGCCAAGAATATGAGGATCAGCACCACACCGGATATACAAGTGTTATATCTAACATTGCCAAGAATATGATGGCCAGCACCACACCGGATATACAAGTGTTATATCTAACATTGCCAAGAATATGATGGCCAGCACCACACCGGATATACAAGGGTTATATCTAACATTGCCAAGAATATGATGGCCAGCACCACACCGGATATACAAGTGTTATATCTAACATTGCCAAGAATATGATGACCAGCACCACACCGGATATACAAGTGTTATATCTAACATTGCCAAGAATATGATGACCAGCACCACACCGGATATACAAGTGTTATATCTAACATTGCCAAGAATATGATAACCAGCACCACACCGGATATACAAGTGTTATATCTAACATTGCCAAGAATATGAGGATCAGCACCACACCGGATATACAAGTGTTATATCTAACATTGCCAAGAATATGAGGATCAGCACCACACCGGATATACAAGTGTTATATCTAACATTGCCAAGAATATGATGGCCAGCACCACACCGGATATACAAGTGTTATATCTAACATTGCCAAGAATATGATGGCCAGCACCACACCGGATATACAAGGGTTATATCTAACATTGCCAAGAATATGATGGCCAGCACCACACCGGATATACAAGTGTTATATCTAACATTGCCAAGAATATGATGACCAGCACCACACCGGATATACAAGTGTTATATCTAACATTGCCAAGAATATGATGACCAGCACCACACCGGATATACAAGTGTTATATCTAACATTGCCAAGAATATGATAACCAGCACCACACCGGATATACAAGTGTTATATCTAACATTGCCAAGAATATGAGGATCAGCACCACACCGGATATACAAGTGTTATATCTAACATTGCCAAGAATATGATGGCCAGCACCACACCGGATATACAAGTGTTATATCTAACATTGCCAAGAATATGAGGATCAGCACCACACCGGATATACAAGTGTTATATCTAACATTGCCAAGAATATGAGGATCAGCACCACAACCAGATATACAAGTGTTATATCTAACATTGCCAAGAATATGAGGATCAGCACCACACCGGATATACAAGTGTTATATCTAACATTGCCAAGAATATGAGGATCAGCACCACAACCAGATATACAAGTGTTATATCTAACATTGCCAAGAATATGAGGATCAGCACCACACCGGATATACAAGTGTTATATCTAACATTGCCAAGAATATGATGACCAGCACCACACCGGATATACAAGTTTTATATGTAACATTGCCAAGAATATGATGACCAGCACCACACCGGATATACAAGTGTTATATCTAACATTGCCAAGAATATGATGACCAGCACCACAACCAGATATACAAGTGTTATATCTAACATTGCCAAGAATATGATGGCCAGCACCACACCGGATATACAAGTGTTATATCTAACATTGCCAAGAATATGATGACCAGCACCACAACCAGATATACAAGTTTTATATGTAACATTGCCAAGAATATGATGACCAGCACCACACCGGATATACAAGTGTTATATCTAACATTGCCAAGAATATGATGACCAGCACCACAACCAGATATACAAGTGTTATATCTAACATTGCCAAGAATATGATGGCCAGCACCACACCGGATATACAAGTGTTATATCTAACATTGCCAAGAATATGATGACCAGCACCACACCGGATATACAAGTGTTATATCTAACATTGCCAAGAATATGATGACCAGCACCACAACCAGATATACAAGTGTTATATCTAACATTGCCAAGAATATGATGGCCAGCACCACACCGGATATACAAGTGTTATATCTAACATTGCCAAGAATATGATGACCAGCACCACAACCAGATATACAAGTTTTATATGTAACATTGCCAAGAATATGATGACCAGCACCACACCGGATATACAAGTGTTATATCTAACATTGCCAAGAATATGATGATCAGCACCACACCGGATATACAAGTGTTATATCTAACATTGCCAAGAATATGATGATCAGCACTACACTGGATATACAAGTGTTATATCTAACATTGCCAAGAATGAGGATCAGCACCACACCGGATATACAAGTGTTATATCTAACATTGCCAAGAATATGAGGATCAGCACCACACCGGATATACAAGTGTTATATCTAACATTGCCAAGAATATGAGGATCAGCACCACACCGGATATACAAGTGTTATATCTAACATTGCCAAGAATATGATGACCAGCACCACACCGGATATACAAGGGTTATATCTGACATTGCCAAGAATATGATGACCAGCACCACAACCAGATATACAAGTTTTATATCTAACATTGCCAAGAATATGATGGCCAGCACCACACCGGATATACAAGGGTTATATCTAACATTGCCAAGAATATGATGGCCAGCACCACACCGGATATACAAGTGTTATATCTAACATTGCCAAGAATATGATGATCAGCACCACACCGGATATACAAGGGTTATATCTGACATTGCCAAGAATATGATGACCAGCACCACAACCAGATATACAAGTTTTATATCTAACATTGCCAAGAATATGATGGCCAGCACCACACCGGATATACAAGGGTTATATCTAACATTGCCAAGAATATGATGGCCAGCACCACACCGGATATACAAGTGTTATATCTAACATTGCCAAGAATATGATGATCAGCACCACAACCAGATATACAAGTGTTATATCTAACATTGCCAAGAATATGATGACCAGCACCACACCGGATATACAAGTGTTATATCTAACATTGCCAAGAATATGATGACCAGCACCACACCGGATATAATCACAAATGCGTAGAAATACCCTTCTGGAGCAATAGAACAAAGCTTCTGTCCTCGGCTGAGGCTACAGACTACACAGCTGAAAGCATTTGAACAGAAATAGAAATATAAAATGCTTTCCATGTATCCGTCTCTCCATCATCTTAGTCTCTGCCTTATCCTTCTGCTCAGTATAACATGAATTCCTTTAGGCCGTGTTGGATGAGTTGTTTGGCATTCATGTACCTTGTAACTCATTGATGAAACCATGTTCTCTAGCAGCGGTTTGGCAGCCATTTCTGTATCATTAACCACTTTAATGATTTGCCACAGCATCACTGACCAAGAGAGACCGCTACATGTTTTCATTATAGAGCCTGTGCTCAAAGGAGCCGCTGAAAACAATGCTATAGTGTCTTTTCTTAGCGACTGCGGCTGCACTATTGTCTCCAGCAGTCTCTTCCATAAGGAATTATAGCTGTTTTATTATTTTTTTTTACGTTGGGCTGCTATTGCTTTCTCCAACATCTACACTTGTATTAACCCGTTCACTGCCACAGGGCTAAATGAAATCAATACTGCACTTTCCTTGGCTGTTTCAGCTGAGATGGTCTAATGAGACCTGGCTGTCTAGAGGGTATCAATAGAATTCCTTGTTAAAAACAGTTCTCCCTTTTACATTGCCCCCTGGTGTGATAATATACCATATATTCTGATAATAGACCTGCATGTCTCTGATATTCACAATTATTGTATAGCATGCAAAAAAGTTGAAAGGGAAAATGTACCAAAACATGAAAAGTTAAAAAATATAACCATACAGTAAAAATCAGAAAATAAAAACACCTGCAGCCCATCAATTTTATACATAGACTAAACCAATCCAAAATAATGATGTGCACATTTTGGGTGGCCCCATAAGCATTCCAGTTTATAAAAAAAAAAAATAATGTGTACATTTCATGTAATTAGGGATAATTAAGGAAAATTGGAATTGACTATTTTGGGCTTATATTCTATTTACGCACCATAAAAAAAATAACTGCACCAAACAAATGGATATAAGAAGTGTCTGTACAGAAAAAGGTAAAGTTTGCTATCCACTATTGATTAAAATATAGCGCCCAATTCAAGCACCGCAGCTGTGAGCACTAACTGTCATTTAGTCCATGGTCACTGATAGAAACTTCCTGGAAGAACAACCTGGGGGTGGGTGAGAACGAAGAAGGTCCATGTGTACCACCGCCGAGCCCTGTGTATTTCTCAGGTTCTGGTATTGGCATGTGATTCAGACAAATATCATTTACAGACATGACAATAGTAGATTTCCATGAAAGTGTATTATAGTAATTAGAGAATGAATTCATGGGACTCTGGTCCAGCAGACTGGTAGCATTCTGTGACTGATGGATGAGAGCTCTGCAAATCGTCACTTCCCTAACCGCATCCGTGGCTCCTCTTCTGATTAGCAAGGTGACGTGATCACTGCGGCGTGATGTAGACTCATCATTGCTCCAGCCCGGCGAAATCAAAAGAGGAGCCACCGATGCCGTCAGATAAGCAGCGATTTGCAGGGCTCCCGTCCACTAGTCATAGATTTTTGCCCTAGCTTCTTGACTGGGGTCCTACGAATCCATTCTCCCACCTCTAATAATACTATTGATCACATTTCAGATTGTGGCCCTTTTTCAAAGTAGTGATAACTTCAGTGGTCACTTTCAGCATAATATGCCATGCAACGCTCAACACTCAGTCGTAGCCACATATGAGTATAGAGCGCGACATGAAGCTTGGGTATGTGGGGTCACTGCAGTCTACCATAGCTCCAAGGAATATAACTGATTAATACCATGATAATTGCAGCTGGGATTAGGGCCCCGTGTAACATACATTTCTCAAAATGCCATGTCTCCATTTCTTATACATAGAATCTAGAATGGTAGGAGAGTGATTGCACATGTACAATGTCTGCATAGTTCACTTTATCTTCTAGAAGAAAAAACCCTGAAAATATATTGTCCTAAGGAAGTGTGAGGTTAACAGTAAGATTTATTACCCTCTTATTGTAAATCCACTCTGAGATCTCTCTTTACAAGTATAATCTACACAGTAAAACTTGCCGAATGCAGTAAGCAGGGGGCAGCACAGCAACACAGCAGAGTTCATTGTTCTCAGCGCTGAGAATTATTATCCGCTCTCGTGCCATGCTGTCAGAACAATGCACATGCCGCATGCGGGCAGTGATGCCAATCCTCAGTATTCACAGTTACCCCTATAGCGTTACATACATATTCATTGCCTTTGCTGTTTCAGATTATATAAGAATTATCTGTGTTATTAAGCAGTGTAGGGCCAGGCAGCGTCATGTCAGTGCATCCAAAATACACATGAAAGCACCGTCCAATATCATAAAATACAAAAATAAAGGCAGGCCTAATTAGTAATCAGCAGGTTTTATAACATGGGGCAAGAGTGCCAGATAACTGTTAGAAGCAGGGCGTTTCTTGCGGTCTTTATAGCTCTCATATACAAATACGGGAGCGTGTAGTGCCCCCATCTATTGTATGTCCATGCTTCAGTGAAGTGTATGGCATCTTACCACCATCTCAAGAAACATGTATAGTTGTGTCATTTCAATGCCGGATCAGGCTAAAAGTAAAAATTGATGTGTATGTTACACTAAACGGAGCCTTTCAGATTGAACGTGCTGTGCAATCTATGGGCATTATGTTATAGACCAGAAGCTGAGCACCACAATATACTGTAGAAACATAGGAGTCCAGTGGGTAGTCCTGCTTGGTGTATATATATGCCAGTCACTGACTAGGACCTCCCACTGAACTCTGAAGCTCAGAATGATCAAAGATATAAGTTATAGTGAGTCTCAACGTATATATCACCTGCTCAGCTTCTGATCTATAACATTCTGTTGGCATGAAACATTCCCTCTTCATATAAAAAGTAGTCAAAGCAACAATTCAGTAATAAAATATCAGTTTTACCAAATGCTTGAACCTCGAAGTGATGATAATTTTCTTATTAGTATTCGCTATTAGGCCTCTTTCACATTTCCATCGGTATGGGGCCGTCGCAAACCGTCGGACCGTCGTACCGACGAACTTTGTGCAAATAGTGCACAACGTGGGCAGCGGATGCAGCTTTCAGACGCATCTGCTGCCCATTATGAGTTTCGAGGAGGAGGGGGCGGAGTTCCAGCCGCGCATGTGCGGTCGGAAATGGCGGTTCCGACGGACAAAAAATCGTTACATTGAACGTTTTTTCGCCACGACGGACCGCAAAATCACGACGCATCCGTTGCACGACAGATGCGACGTGTGGCCATACTTCGCAATGCGTCGCTAATGCAAGTCTATGGAGAAAAAACGCATCCTGCGGGCAACTTTGCAAGATGCGTTTTTTCTCCAAAACAACGCATTGCGACATTGGCCAAACGACGGAAGTGTGAAAGAGGCCTTAGTTGTACTGTTCTGTTGCAGTTCCAGGGTAACTTGCTAACTACTCAGATGAAAACCCATAGAGTTTTGGGTAAAGCTGTGATCACTGTTTCTCCCATGATCAGCCTGAACCTATCATTAGTGCCCTTCATCTGCTGCAGGTCATCAGGTTAACCCTCTCAGCCCTTCTGCTTTCTGAGTTCCTGAAGGGGCGCGGATATTTTGGTGCTCATAGATTTCACAATAAAAAGCAGAAAGCGGTTATATACAGCACCGCATTGTCCTGCTTTAGAGCTCAGCTGGTCGTATTAATGCGTCCTTGGTTAGATTCTCGTATTGATTGCGATGTAGGAAAAGAAAAGACCCCAGTGTACAACATTTAACATTTATGTTTCACATGGGGGAAAGAACAGATTGCTTCTTACATCCAATATTTGTAATATCAGCATGGATCAATAACCCTCCGTGATTCAAGGAGTCGCTGGAGATATAAATTGTCGAAAAGTCTTCTGGCCAAAATCTGACACTATGGTACATGTGTAGCCTCACTTAGCAGGCTTAGAAGACACGTTCTCCATCTGTAAGCTTTCTGCTCATACGGAGGTCTCATTGCCGCCTCTGTGTGAAGGTACCGTAGGTGCACAAGGCAGTGTCTTCTCAGGACCACATTAGAGGAAGGGCGTGAATTATTGTTTTGGCTATATAAAAATTATAGAGTGCATGAGATCATGTTAAATTCGTGCAGCTTTACGTCCCAGCCACATATGTTTATGGCACTGTTACTTTACCATATGTTTCAGAGCAGAAAGCTTTTACAGAGCATTTCAGATTTATGGGGAGGCATTTGAAGTTGTATAATATTATGTTGGAATTAGTTCTCTATTCTCGATACTAAAGCCAGTACTCAGAGGAGTGATCCGGAGCACTTTATGGAAGAATACACCTTATTTCATTTCACCCCGCTTTATGACATGATTGAATGTGATTTAGTAGGTCGGTAGCAGTAAAGGTGAGTCTTATTACTGAATAGCGGACATTTTGGCAAGTCATGTCTCCCGCCTTAATATGTCTCCTTTCAGATCCTCTGTAGAGTAAAGTATGACTTTTTTAGGAGTAAAAACCTTTTGTAATATGATTCAGTTTTCTTTTTATGTCCTTGTATTCTCGTGACAGTTCATTCATGCCTGAAAGCTCAAACTCTAAATTGACAATCAATGTACTGTATTTTTTGCACTGCATTTTTAGACATTGTAAACTTAGTCTTAATATACTCCAAATTTATCACAGTGGTTTATGCTGGATGATAAACTTTAGGCGTCTTTTGACTGTCTAGTATGCAAATTTCCTCTTCAGAGAGGAAGAGGACTTGAACTCTATAGCGCCACCTGTTGGAACCAGCAGTCCTACGAGTCTTGCAATATGACGTAGCATAAAAGCCAAATCTCAATTTGCAGACACAATGTTTTGGGGTATTGTCCCTCGTCAGTGCAAAGTATGAGATCTGATTTCACGTTGGTGAGAAGCTCTGGACTGAGGTCTAAGCTTAGCTAAGTAAATCTTCCCCATTGCTAAGCTTAGTAAATCTTCCCCAGTTCATGTGTTTGTTGCAGAATCTACATGTATTGGAACATCCATGGAACATGGGCCATGCTTTGGTAGCAATACTGGCCCGATCACGGGTCCTCTTGTCCTGATCTCACTGGCACATAGGCAGATATGGAGATGTTATGTCAGGTGAGTAAACCTGGTGGTCTGGCAATGTTTTTCAAGCCAAGCATCGTGTGCGTTTTATCGGTGTGTGAAACCGACCTAAATCAGAGCTCTCTGTTAGGGCATATAGATGTCATAGAGAGGAATACTTAGCAGCTGACCTCCTCTAAGAAGGAGAACAGCGAGCCATGTAAAATATGTATATTTAAATAGTGTACCCCCATATAAAACATTCGCAGCCTCTATAGGTTGGATATTTGCGACATATCCATTACAAGCTCGTGTATGTATCCCTTTTCCTTTCATACAGGCAATATATTGGTCCTAAAACCGCAGTTAAAGTCTGATATCTTTCACATTTATTGAAGATAAACATTAGAAATGCCCCGATATTGTAACCCTTTTTGTTGTTTTTGCATCAATGGTTGCGTAATTTTGCCTGAGTTCCCATTGATGTACTTTCCCTCTGATGTCTCTAATATAGTGAAGATGATAAAAAATACTTCTTCCATTAATTTTTAGATCATATACTTAACTAAAAGATGAAAAAAACATGTAATCTTTAAAATATTAAATAATGACATGAAATTGAAGATGTTAAAGACGCCAACACTTTCATTTGTGTCCCGATATCATCAAAGAGCGGCGTTAAAGTTACCTAAAATTTTATTGTTAACCGCGTTAATCCACAAACGCTGAAAATTGAATGGTACCCCTGGCATCATACTAGTATTTGATTTAATGTTTGCCTTAGGTGATAACTACACTATGGTTCTTCCTCAAAGCACTGTGTCCTTTGCTGTCATAAGTGAAGCAACACTTTCACTGACTGCATCTTTAAGAAGCACACAGCATCCAACATGAAACATCACGAAAAATTAAATCAAATCCCACTTCACCCCTCAAGGATAAAAAGCTTCATTTGTAAAGCTTCGAACATCCAAACAAGAAAAAATATACATTTGTGTCTGTAGGATATAAGCTGTAAAATAATTTATGTCTCTTGTGGTTACGGAGGAAACAAATAAAAACAAATGAAGACAATGCAAGTCAAGGATTCTCCATAATTCTCACAATAAACCTCGCTATGGAAGCAGGGCCTGCGCTCCCGGCTCCGGCTGAGTCCATCTGAATGTAGCTTAGTGCCAAACAGTAATTTCTTTAATTTTCCAAAATTGTTGAGCTGGTCACATCATTTTTAGTTTTAGATATAAACAGATCATGTTTAACATCTTCAAAGGCACAGAAATGCAGCGCCGGCAAACTGAAATATTCTACTGATAGACGTAAGGCTTCCCTGGATATAGCGAAGGTCTCAGGATCAAGTAATGTCTTTAGAGCAAACTGAGAAATGTCAGCTGGCTGTTAGAAGAAGAAGCAATAATAGTGTAATAGACATTCAGCACAGGAGTAAAGGTACCGTCACACTAAGCGACGCTGCAGCGATAGCGACAGCGATGCCGATCGCTG
Organism: Ranitomeya variabilis; assembly: GCF_051348905.1. Taxonomy (NCBI): domain Eukaryota; kingdom Metazoa; phylum Chordata; class Amphibia; order Anura; family Dendrobatidae; genus Ranitomeya; species Ranitomeya variabilis. Next base: position 283,430,460 of record NC_135232.1, read on the forward strand.
CAGCGTCGCTGTGTGGTCGCTGGAGAGCTGTCACACAGACCGCTCTCCAGCGACCAACGATGCCGAGGTCCCCGGGTAACCAGGGTAAACATCGGGTTGCTAAGCGCAGGGCCGCGCTTAGTAACCCGATGTTTACCCTGGTTACCAGCGTAAAATGTAAGTACATACATGCGTCCCCCGGCGTCCGCTTCCTGTAATGACTGAGCGCCGGCAGTAGCAGGGCACAGCGGTGACGTCACCGCTGTGCTGTGGTTTCACTTTCAATTTGCGGCGCTCAGTCAGTGTGGGAAGCGGACGCCGGGGGAAGCATGTGAGTATGTACTGTTTTTTTTTTTTTACATTTTACGCTGGTAACCAGGGTAAACATCGGGTTACTAAGCGCGGCCCTGCGCTTAGTAACCCGATGTTTACCCTGGTTACCAGTGTAAAATATCGCTGGTATGGTTGCTTTTGCTGTCAAACACGGCGATACACGGCGACCTAGCGACCAAATAATGTGCAGACCTTCTAGCAGCGACCAGCAATTTCACAGCGGGATTCTGATCGCTGCTGCGTGTCAAATACAGCGATATCGCTCCCTAGGACGCTGCAACGTCACAGATCGCTGGCGACGTTGCTTAGTGTGACGGTACCTTAATGAATGCCGCACTTGTTGCCCTATCGGCATTGTTAGCTTATACAGTACAGATAGGCTTTACAGGGAAGTTATAGTCAAGAAGTGACCTATTGATTAAATCAGGCCTAAGGTGAAATGTTTGTTTTAAATTTTGGATAATTTTATTAAAAAAAACAACAACACAGAAATTATGCAAGTTTCACACTGGTCTTTAGGTACAGAAGATTTTTCAGAAGTCTCATTATCATCACAGGCAGGATGGGATTAAAATTAAAGGTGACATCTCTATAGACAGTAGACCCACCATTCAGTATGGCTGATATCACAATTCACCTCCTTCCACTCCCTTTACAATTACTTTTAACATTTTGGAGTTCAGAAGGCTTTCTATACTAAAGATAAGGCCTTAGACAGTCTTCTGCTGCCAGTGTCCTTGTCGGAGTCCTAATGTATAGGCCAATGTGTAAGATTTTGTTTTCTAATAGGTCATTAGGTCATGACATGAAAATGAAAAGAACTACATTTAGCATAAAAGTTCTTAGAATTTCACAGCCCCAGCTTTATGGAAACGCAAATCTGAATATTACTTTTAACCTAACTCTGTACAGAAAAACAAGTTGATCACATGGCATACTACTTTTTATTGTAGTCAGTGAGAGAGTGCAAAAAAGTCTGTATGAATGCAGGCCAGGGTTGCCAACATTACTTTTTATTTTTTCTGGACAGCGTATTAAAAAATCATGGACCAACTATGGAAAACCATAATACATTTTCATGATTCTAAGCGATACATACAGCCGTAAATTCTCTTATGAAGACATCAGTTGCAGTCACTGTAAACTGTAAAATGATGATAACTGCAATCAGAATAATCTGTATAAGTTTCTTCAGCATCAAGTAATCACGGACGCCTTATTTTTTTTACGGACAGACTAAAAAAGTGATCTGTCCTGTAATTTTTTGGATAGCTGGCAGCCCTGTTGTGGTCTAACACATGCAGGAACCTGCATGTTAGCACAAGGAGTCGCTACCAGTTTCGTACTATGGAGCAACAGGGATTTTGTATGATGTTATATGGTTCCCTCTTAGGCACTACTTGTCATAAATATGGCCTAATGGTGGAGTAAGGCAACAGTAAACTCTTTAATTTCATAAAATATTTAACAGATGATGTTAGAGGACAGTCAGATCCTTTTTAATTCCTTGGAGATAAGCTGCTGCCAGAGGTGTCTGATAGTTTACGTCACTCTCCACATTGATAACATGCCCACTCATTAGACAAGCAAGCATGTGTATTGGGCAGTTGTGTCCGAGAGGTGTCAGAGGACAGTTATATCATTGGTATGGGCATATTTAGTCCATGACTCATAGATTTTCTCAGGTACTGTGATCCCTGTCTGCAGTAGTGCTCCAGGAGAAAGACATCTTAGGCTTTTTTTTTTTGAAGAATCAGTACAATTCTAGTATTCACTGCTTAGTAGTTGGTGCTTGGAATATAATATCCAGAAAACTCTCAATGCTAGAGGCAACAGTCAGAATGAAAACCGATGTGTAGAGGTTTAGTTTTTTTTATGATGATTAAGATTAATGTTCCAATTTATTTTTGCCAAGAAATAACCTTATTTTGGGAAAATTAGCTTATAAGAATCCATTTGAATGTTTATAAATGTGCATGGTGATAGGAGGTGTATTAACTGCACTAAATGTTGTCAAGAAGATGGCAGGTCATTAGTTGTCATTGCTTGTGGTGTGAAGGACCTATAGATAAAAAAGAATTATCAGCCATGGTATGTGATGTGATCTTCATAGCCTCATTATATTTTCACTTTAAAGGGGTTGTCCAGGACTATTCGATTTTTTTACTATGGGCCTAAGAGCTAACAGGCAGGTTGTTGGTAACTACCTTCCTGTTCTGCCCACTACAAATCTCTGCCGGTACAGAGTGATCACTGACCTCTCCTGCTGGCGACTCTGCTGCTTCATGTGAAAACCAGCTCTTCCTCTTCCAGGCTGCTCTACTGACAGGACATGACTGCCAATATCATGCTGATTGACACCCGTCTCCCCACAGTTGGGCAACCGGTAGCTGACTGTCAATTAGCATGACATCAGCAGCTGTTGCTCGCTTGATGGGATGTCGGTGGAAGCCACAAAATCACCAACAGGAGTGGCCTGTCCCAACAGAGATGTGCGCTGGGCAGAACAGGCATGTAGGTTGCTACTACATGCCTGTTAGTTTTTAGGCTCATAGTAAAAAAATCAAATAGTTCCAGACAACTCCTTTAAGGAGGCGCTGCTCAGAACGCAGTACATTTGTGAATGTTAACCCTTCAAACACTGGGAATATGTGCATTGCGAATTACTCAATAAATTATTCTCAGACATTTTGGTCAAGGTTGTCTTTCTAATAAAAGTCTAATAAATGCATTTTATGAAAACGTGTCCTGGATATTTCTACCTTAGAGCACTCTTTTGTAAAGTATTCTCATGGGTAGGAAAATTTTGAGCATAGAGCGGCTGGTATTTAACAGAAATCCAATGACCGATCTAAGACCAAAATTTCACACACTTCAGTCAGCAGAATCGTCTCAGTAGGAATTAATTAGTTATTGAATAATTCACAAGGACGGTGTAGGATGTATTCAACTTTTCATCATTACATGTTTAGAGAAAATTAGAAAAAATAAAAGTTCATTGGTTCTACTAAATTAACCTAGTCGTTGAAGTAACTGACATGAAAGCTTCTTGAAAGTCACTGTGATTATATTAGTAGAGGTATATAAATATAATCAGCTCATTAAACAAGCCAGGTGGTCAAATACAAACGTTGAAGGGGTTTTCCACTTTTAGCATCCTGAAAGCCATCAGCGTATCTGTGTTAAAAAAAATTAGCAACAGCCAGCACTCACCCCTACAGCTCTGGTGATTGGCTACTGGCTGCTGTGGCAAAGTCACATGTGCAGTGCTACAGCCAATCACTTGACTCAGCAGCTCATGTAATCTACATTGGCAGTGCCACTGAGCCATGTGATTGGCTGCAGTGTTGTTGTTGACGTTACTTCACTGCAGCAGCCAGTAAACAATCACTGGAGCAGCGTTACTTCACTGCAGCAGCCAGTAAACAATCACTGGAGCAGCGTTACTTCACTGCAGCAGCCAGTAAACAATCACTGGAGCAGCGTTACTTCACTGCAGCAGCCAGTAAACAATCACTGGAGCAGCGTTACTTCACTGCAGCAGCCAGTAAACAATCACTGGAGCAGCGTTACTTCACTGCAGCAGCCAGTAAACAATCACTGGAGCAGCGTTACTTCACTGCAGCAGCCAGTAAACAATCACTGGAGAGGTATCAGTGGACCTGGAGATATATCCTATTCACATGATGCTGCACAAATAACCTTAACTATGGCCAGACTGGCAAAATTTGTGAAATTGGGTGCATTGGTCATAGACGAGTATTGGAAGTTTCACAAGAAAAATTCTGACAATGCTAAATCATTTGAATAATATCACCAATTAGTGTATAATGTTAATTATTATTTTATGTTTTCTCAACGTATATTCTACGTAGCCAAGAATATTAACGCGTATTAACATGCCAGCACCTGACACCCATGAAAAAATGGTTCATGTCAAGCTGAATGTCTTCGATTGCTGTAGGTAGGAAACAGAGAGATATGTACTTTTTATATCTTTCAATTTAAAAAAACAATATTTTTTTTTACATTTTATTTGTATTTTATCATTTTAATATTTTTTAATATGTCATTTTTTATTTTGGGGGCACAGGTTAGCTGCATGGCTCATTATCAGGGAGACCTGTGAATCTTACAATTCATGGCAGATTCATTTTAAAGTTTATAAATGTAAAGTAATACACCTAGGCCGCAGTAATCGTAATGCTACATAGTCTGCAAATGGAAATATTCCAGGGACTGCAGAACACAAGAAAGACTTGGGTATTCTGATTAACAGAAAGCTAAGCAGCAATACTCAATGTCAAGCAGCTGCTGCAAAAGAAACAAGATTTTAGACTGCGTGTAAATAAAAATAAATTCCCGTGAAACCAATGTATTAGATCTACTCTAAAAATCACTTGTAAGAACCATCTTGGCTATGAGATTCAGTTATGGACAATTAGAGTGTTCAAGTACACTGTGTGCACAATTATTAAGTAATTTGTATTTTTGATAATTAATTTTATAATTAAACATCTTCAGTACTGTCTGTAAAAGTGAGGTTTTGTCTTTCTTAGGGTAATATCTATGTGTTCAGAATTATTGGCAACTACAGTTGTGGCCAAAAGTATTGACACCCCTGCAATTCTGTCAGATAATACTCAGTTTCTTCCGGAAAATGATTGCAATCACAAATTCTTTGGTATTGTTATCTTCATTTAATTTGTCTTAAATGAAAAAACACAAAAAGAATTGTCCTAAAGCCAAATTGGATATAATTCCACACCAAACATAAAAATGGGGGTGGACAAAAGTATTGGCACTGTTCGAAAAATCATGTGATGCTTCTCTATTTTGTGTAATTAACGGTACCTGTAACTTACCTGTGGCATGTAACAGGTGTTGGCAATAACTAAATCACACTTGCAGCCAGTTGACATGGATTAAAGTTGACTCAACCTCTGTCCTGTGTCCTTGTGTGTACCACATTGAGCATGGAGAAAAGAAAGAAGACCAAAGAACTGTCTGAGGACTTGAGAAACCAAATTGTGAGGAAGCATGAGCAATCTCAAGGCTACAAGTCCATCTCCAAAGACCTGAATGTTCCTGTGTCTACCGTGCGCAGTGTCATCAAGAAGTTTAAAGCCCATGGCACTGTGGCTAACCTCCCTAGATGTGGACGGAAAAGAAAAATTGACAAGAGATTTCAACCCAAGATTGTGTGGATGTTGGATAAAGAACCTCGACTAACATCCAAACAAGTTCAAGCTGCCCTGCAGTCCGAGGGTACAACAGTGTCAACCTGTACTATCCGTCGGGGTCTGAATGAAAAGGGACTGTATGGTAGGAGACCCAGGAAGACCCCACTTCTTACCTTGAGACATAAAAAAGCCAGGCTGGAGTTTGCCAAAACTTACCTGAAAAAGCCTAAAACGTTTTGGAAGAATGTTCTCTGGTCAGATGAGACAAAAGTAGAGCTTTTTGGGCAAAGGCATCAACATAGAGTTTACAGGAGAAAAAAAGAGGCATTCAAAGAAAAGAACACGGTCCCTACAGTCAAAGATGGCGGAGGTTCCCTGATGTTTTGGGGTTGCTTTGCTGCCTCTGGCACTGGACTGCTTGACCGTGTGCATGGCATTATGAAGTCTGAAGACTACCAACATATTTTGCAGCATAATGTAGGGCCCAGTGTGAGAAAGCTGGGTCTCCCTCAGAGGTCATGGGTCTTCCAGCAGGACAATGACCCAAAACACACTTCAAAAAGCACTAGAAAATGGTTTGAGAGAAAGCACTGGAGACTTCTAAGGTGGCCAGCAATGAGTCCAGACCTGAATCCCATAGAACACCTGTGGAGAGATCTAAAAATCGCAGTTTGGAGAAGGCACCCTTCAAATATCAGGGACCTGGAGCAGTTTGCCAAAGAAGAATGGTCTAAAATTCCAGCAGAGCATTGTAAGAAACTCATTCATGGTTACCGGAAGCGGTTGGTTGCAGTTATTTTGGCTAAAGCTTGTGCAGCCAAGTATTAGGCTGAGGGTGCCAATACTTTTGTCAGGCCCATTTTTGGAGTTTTGTGTGAAATGATCAATGTTTTGCTTTTTGCTTCATTCTCTTTTGTGTTTATTTCATTTAAGACAAATTAAATGAAGATAATACCAAAGAATTTGTGTTCAATTTGTGCAATCATTTTCAGGAAGAAACTATAATCTGACAGAATTGCAGGGGTGTCAATACTTTTGGCCACAACTGTATTAGTGTGCAGAATAACCATTTAACTAAATAAAAAAATTAATTGTTTATTTTCGTGAATTAAACTGAAAATAATAATCAAACAACTTAAAATGTACAACAAAAAACATTTCTGACATTTGAAAAAAAAAAATCTGTGACTACGAGTAGCCACTCTTCTTTTCAATAGCAGCCATAAGCCTTCCAGCCATGAAGTCTATCAGTTTCATAAGCTTCTGACAATCAACTTTTTGAGCAGCACCAACCACAGCCACTCAGACACTGATCAGAGAGGTTGACTGTTTTCCTTCACCATAAATCTCCTGTTAAAGAAGGGCCCACAAGTTCACCATAGGGTTTTGGTCAATTGAGGAAGAGGCCATGTCATTATTCTTTGATCTTTACTGGCAGCCAAGTAGTGGAGACTACCATATATGTCATGGAGCATTGTCCTGCATAAAAATCTTGGTTTTCTTGAAAGATGCAGACTTTTTCCTGCATCCATGGCTTGAAGTTTGTGTCTTCTAAAAACTGGGAGTAGGTTTGGGAGTTGATTTTTAGTCCATCTTCAATCTGGAAAGGTCCAACTAGCTCATCTTTAATAACACAGGTCAACAAAAAAAATTTTTTTTTCTGGTGTCCAAAATATTTTAATGAATTTGGGGTATTTTTGGGGTGCTGATTCTGAATATGCTATCAGTTTTGCCAGATTGGCTCAAGTTTTTGACATTTTTGGTATCTTATTTATAGCACTTGTTGGTAAATGCGACGCATCATCTCATTAATTTCTTTGGATTAGTACTTGAACTGAGCAGTTCTCAATATAGTTTTGTGTTAATTAGTGTTCTAAAAGTTTGTTCATAGCTTTTATAACATGATGACTGTTATTTCTGTGCAGTGCAAGTGCAAGGATTCAATAAGCATAAGAAACGAAAATGGGAGTAACATGGAATCTGCAAGAAGGCCTGTCCCTCATTGTGAAGATGTGCCTGTACCTGTGTTTACCATAAATAACAGTCATCATGATGATTTTTTGGCTCTCTCCACACCATTGGAACACCAAATTTGAAGCTTTTTCTTTGTCCTTTGCTCCATTTTCGTAATAATTCGATACGTGCTTTGCACACTATGTGTGGTGCCCAAAACTTGTCTTGGTCCCCAAGCATAACCCCAAAATAGGCAAAATACACTTTTTTTACGAAGTCTGTTATGTTTCTTCTATGTTTTGGCAGTGTGTATTCACCACAAATGTAACAGAATGAGTCTAGATCGTTAAGACAACTTCTTCTTGATGAGTTCATGCTTTTCACTGGAAAACAGACAACAACATAAAGTTAGTGCAAAAATCAAGCTATGAACAAACTTTTAGAACACTAATTAACACAAAACTATATTGAGAACTGCTCAGTTCAAGTACTAATCCAAAGAAATTAATGAGATGATGCGTCGCATTTACCAACAAGTGCTATAAATAAGATACCAAAAATCTCAAAAACTTGAGCCAATCTGGCAAAACTGATGACATATTCAGAATCAGCACCCCAAAAATACCCTAAATTCGATGAAATATCTTTGGCACCAAAAATGCTGTTTACCAGTGTAATATTTCCCCACCTCCACTTTGCTGGCGTCGTAGTGAAGGTCTGTGCCGTTATTGATCAAGCCACGGGCACCTCCATCTGGTGCTTAAGGAGGCACTCCCATCTCATCAGTCCATAAATCTTTGAAACACCTGTCTTCAGATACTTCTTGGTCGAATTTTGCCGCTTCTACTTCTCTGTCTTGCTCAGAGGTGGTCGGTTTCAGCCATCGGAGCACTGAACACCTTGTGCGTCTGGGCAATTCGGGAAGATTGCAGTTTTGGAATATGACAGCACTGGAGGATAATAGGTTCCTGGTCTGATTACATTTTATTCTACTCGAATCATTGCCAGTTTATGTGCAATGTTTTTTTCTCAACACTTTTTTCTATCCGTGTTAACTTTTGATGGTTCTGTGATCACACCCCACTCCTCTTAGCAATTTCAAGAGCACTGCATCTCTCTGTGAGACGTTTAACAATGTTTGAGTTTTCAGAGTATGTTAAATTTCCTTTTTTTTAGTCAATCTTGTTGAGGAAATCAAGCTGCCAAATAGTTCTGCACACCCTGATAAATACACATCACTTGATCTGCTTCATCAAATAAGCAATCAAGCTTATACAGCATGGAGATGGAAAATATGCATAAAAATGATGATATGGTCAAAATACCCACTTGCCTTCACACAGTGTATATTATTAGATGAATATTGTAGATACGATGGAGAAAGGGTGAACTTCATGTCTTTTCCTAACCTGAATATGAATATGAGGCACTTTTATTTGGTGGTAGGGTTGCCTGCTAGAGAACTCCCTGTCAAATATTGTTCCAGTAAACTTTCTTGCGTAAGGTACACCACAGCTCGTCATAAATTAGAGGAACTGTGGCATCACGTCCCTTTCTGCCCTCTTCCTGCTCCAGCTCTGCCCGTGTTGTTTGAGCCGGGCAAAGCTCTAAACTCCAAAAGTCATCAAATTTTTGCACAACCTCGAATTGTGCAAAAATTTAACATCTTCCCAAAGTGTTTTATGCCAGATTTGGATACACTATGATAAATCAAGGCCAAAGAGTTGTATTTGCAGCTAGAAAATAAGAAGTATTGTATTCCAATATGCCAAAGGTAAAAAGTAGACAGCACTGCCGACTTTACTGGATCTGTGCACCTTCGATGCAATGTGCGGATTGAGGCTGTGCCTACAGATCTTGGGTGCCCCTCAGAAAAAACATGTAAATATTGTCCATTGACAGAAAGAAAAATGGGTAGCACTCACCGATCCTTAAAATATCTTCATGGCCCGGGAGTGTGAGGACAGGAGTGTGCAGGTTCTGACTCCTGTCCTCACACTCCCGGGCCATGAAGAAATTTTAATGACGATTGAATAAAGGATACATATTTTTAAGGATCAGGGAGTGATACCCATTTTTCTTTCCTTCAATAGAAATTAAGAAGGCCTCACATAGCACAAACAACAAGTTAATACTTTACATACTGTGTTGTTTTTGGCTCAAGTCACTAATTTTATTTTCCATTTTCCTTCTTAAAATGAATGAAGGAAGAAAGAACACCCTACTCTGGCCTGCTGAACCTCTTACCTTGTAGGACTGGTTGGAATGTAGAGCTAAGATGGCACATTATAGCGGTGTTATAATAAGGATGGTTACTGTATATTACACATTGAATTTAATGATATGCATGTTTCACCCCTCAGCGCACTTCTGTATGATATTACTACTATAAATCTGTTCCTGTTTACATGAATATCTGCATATTCCTCTCATATGAACGCACAAGTGTTACTTGATTTCCCCTAGCTCATTAATATTAATGTATTTGTAGGGTCTTCATCTTAGGGATTTTATTTTATTTAGTGACTGTAAATGGAAGAGAAATGCAAATGTTCTTTGTTATTTCATTTGCGCAGCTCTTTCAATGCGTCTTCCATAAACCATAATACCAAACCTCAGGGGTTTCTTCTAAATTGGAACTGTGGTTAGGCACTTGTCACTATGACTTACAGTAGCTGCTAAAAGTTACCTGGAGCTAATGCTTTGAGAGCACTAAGTCAAACGTAATATAGAAGGAAAATATTTCTGGAGAACACTTCCCAGTAGTGGGAAGATACTTCTTGTCAGCTCCTACTGTGCAGGGAAAGGAAAGATTGAGCAAATACTGGTAAATTTTCCTTCAGAGAATGTGAGCAACCATGGGCTTTGGTCTATGGATGCCTCCCTCAAGGAACTATTGGTTTTTGTAAACAATTTGTCAGAATGAAGTGAAGAGGTTTCTCATGAAGTCTCCTGAGGCAGCTTAATGTCAGCATGGCTGACCCTAAATCTCTGTTTCTAGCACATACACTGACGTGAGCTTGGGATGCAAAATGAGCACAAGTAGGAGATTCCAGTAAATTATGTACAATTCTTGGGAAAGCATCAGTACCGCACTCAATATGATGTGTTAGGCTATCATGCCACGCTTATGTATCACTATGTATGCAAGGGAACCTCAGCCTGCAGTTTTTTTACAGTATTCATCCCAATTCTGCACACGTAAAGGAGAGTGCTGGCAATTCAAACACGGATTTATATATCTGAATCTGCAAATATGCATATGGTATATATTTTTTCATACATATAATATATCATATATAGAGTACAGACCAAATGTTTGGACACACCTTCTCATTTAAAGATTTTTCTGTATTTTCATGACTATGAAAATCGTAAATTCACACTGAAGGCATCAAAACTATGAATTAACACGTGGAATTATATACTTAACAAAAAAGTGTGGAACAACTGAAAATATGTCTTATATTCTAGGTTCTTCCAAGTAGCCACCTTTTGCTCTGATGACTGCTTTGTACACTCTTGGTATTCTCTTGATGAGCTTCAAGAGGTAGTCACCGGAAATGGTTTTCACTTCACAGGTGTGCACTGTCAGGTTTAATAAGTGGGATTTCTTGCCTTATAAATGGGGTTGGGACCATCAGTTATGTTGAGCAGAAGTCTGGTGGATACACAGCTGATAGTCCTACTGAATAGACCATTAGAATTTGTATTATGGCAAAAAAAAGCAGCTAAGTAAAGAAAAATGAGTGGTCATCATTACTTTAAGAAATGAAGGTCAGTCAGTCCGAAAGATTGGGAAAACTTTGAAAGTGTCCCCAAGTGCAGTTGCAAAAACCATCAAGCGCTACAAAGAAACTGTCTCACATGAGGACTGCCCCAGGAAAGGAAGACCAAGAGTCACCTCTGCTTCTGAGGATAAGCTTATCCGAGTCACCAGCCTCAAAAATCGCAGGTTAACAGCATTTCAGATTAGAGACCAGGTCAATGCCACACAGAGTTCTAGCAACAGACACGTCTCTACAACAACTGGTTAGAGGTGACTTTGTGCAGCAGGCCTTCATGGTAAAATAGCTGCTAGGAAACCACTGCTAAGGACAGGCAACAAGCAGAAGAGACTTGTTTGGGCTAAAGAACACAAGGAATGGACATTAGACCAGTGGAAATCTGTGCTTTGGTCTGATGAGTCCAAATTTGAGATCTTTGGTTCCAACCACCGTGTCTTTGTGCGACGCATAAAAGGTGAACGGATGGACTCTACATGCCTGGTTCCCACCGTGAAGCATGGAGGTGGTGTGATGGTGTGGGGGTGCTTTGCTGGTGACACTGTTGGGGATTTATTCAAAATTGAAGGTATACTGAACCAGCATGGCTACCACAGCATCTTGCAGCAGCATGCTATTCCATCCGCTTTGCGTTTAGTTGGACCGTCGTTTATTTTTCAACAGGACAATGACCCGAAACACACCTCCACGCTGTGTAAGGGCTATTTGACCAAGAAGGATAGTGATGGGGTGCTACACCAGATGACCTGGCCTCCACAGTCACCAGATCTGAACCCAATCGAGATGGTTTGGGGTGAGCTGAACCGCAGAGAGAAGGCAAAAGGGCCAACAAGTGCTAAGCATCTCTGGGAACTCTGTTGTGAAATTGGATTTTGGGCTCCCCCGGTGGCCACTGGTGGAATTGAACTGGTGTGCATCATCCTCTCTGTTCACCTGTTTCCATCAGGATGTGGGAGTCGATATTTAGCCTTGCTCCTCTGTCACTTCCATGCCGGTCAACATTGTAATCAGAAGCCTTTCTGTGCATGTTCCTGCTGCTAGACAACTCCCAGCTAAGTTGGACTTAGTCCTTGTTTGTTTTTGCATTTTGTTCCAGTTCACAGCTGTAGTTTCGTTTCTGTGTCTGGAAAGCTCTTGTGATCTGAAATTGCCACTCTGATGTTATGAGTTAATACTAGAGTCTTAAAGTAATTTCAGGATGGTATTTTGATAGGGTTTTCAGCTGACCATGAAAGTGCCCTTTCTGTCTTCCTGCTATCTAGTAAGCGGACCTCAATTTTGCTAAACCTATTTTCATACTACGTTTGTCATTTCATCTAAAATCACCGCCAATATTTGTGGGGGCCTCTGTCTGCCTTTCGGGGAAATTTCTCTAGAGGTGAGCCAGGACTATATTTTCCTCTGCCAGGATTAGTTAGTCCTCCGGCCGGCGCTGGGCGTCTAGGGATAAAACGCAGGCTACGCTACCCGGCTACTGTTAGTTGTGCGGCAGGTTTAGTTCATGGTCAGTTTAGTTTCCATCCTTCCAAGAGCTAGTTCTTATGTTTGCTGGGCTATGTTCTCTTGCCATTGAGAACCATAACAGTTTGACCGGCCTAAAAGGGTTAAATTAATTGACAGAGAAAGGAGAGAAAAGAGAAGTCTGCTGAAGATTTTTTTTTTTTTTTTTTTCCTCAGTTCTGAGTGTGCTTGTAATTGAATCTCTTGCAAGTCTGCCTATATTGCAGCCTTTCTCTCTCTCTCTCCTTCTAATCCTGGAATGGCTCTGTGTTCACCTGTTTAAAATGGATATTCAGAGTTTAGCTGCAGGTTTGAATAATCTCACCACGAAAGTTCAAAACTTACAAGATTTTGTTGTTCATGTTCCTATATCTGAACCTAGAATTCCTTTGCCTGAATTTTTCTCGGGGAATAGATCTTGCTTTCAAAATTTCAAAAATAATTGCAAGTTGTTTTTGTCCCTGAAATCTCGCTCTGCTGGAGATCCTGCTCAGCAGGTCAGGATTGTGATTTCTTTGCTCCGGGGCGACCCTCAGGATTGGGCTTTTGCATTGGCTCCAGGGGATCCTGCGTTGCTCAATGTGGATGCGTTTTTTCTGGCCTTGGGGTTGCTTTATGAGGAACCTCAGTTAGAACTTCAGGCGGAAAAGGCCTTGATGTCCCTATCTCAGGGGCAAGACGAAGCTGAAATATACTGCCAGAAATTCCGTAAATGGGCTGTGCTTACTCAGTGGAATGAGTGCGCCCTGGCGGCGAATTTCAGAGAGGGTCTCTCTGATGCCATTAAGGATGTTATGGTGGGGTTCCCTGTGCCTGCGGGTCTGAATGAGTCCATGACAATGGCTATCCAGATCGATAGGCGTCTGCGGGAGCGCAAACCTGTGCACCATTTGGCGGTGTCTACTGAGAAGACGCCAGAGAATATGCAATGTGATAGAATTCTGTCCAGAAGTGAACGGCAGAATTTTAGACGAAAAAATGGGTTGTGCTTCTATTGCGGTGATTCAACTCATGTTATATCAGCATGCTCTAAGCGTACTAAGAAGCTTGATAAGTCTGTTTCAATTGGCACTTTACAGTCTAAGTTTATTCTATCTGTGACCCTGATTTGTTCTTTATCATCTATTACCGCGGATGCCTATGTCGACTCTGGCGCCGCTTTGAGTCTTATGGATTGGTCCTTTGCCAAACGCTGTGGGTATGATTTGGAGCCTCTTGAAACTCCTATACCCCTGAAGGGGATTGACTCCACCCCATTGGCTAGCAATAAACCACAATACTGGACACAAGTAACTATGCGGATTAATCCGGATCACCAGGAGATTATTCGCTTTCTTGTGCTGTATAACCTACATGATGTGTTGGTGCTTGGATTGCCATGGCTGCAATCTCATAACCCAGTCCTTGACTGGAAAGCTATGTCTGTGTTAAGCTGGGGATGTAAGGGGACGCATGGGGATGTACCTGTGGTTTCCATTTCATCATCTATTCCCTCTGAGATTCCTGAATTCTTGACTGAATATCGTGACGTTTTTGAAGAACCTAAGCTTGGTTCATTACCTCCGCACCGGGAGTGCGATTGTGCCATAGATTTGATTCCGGGTAGTAAATACCCTAAGGGTCGTTTATTTAATCTGTCTGTGCCTGAACATGCTGCTATGCGAGAATATATAAAGGAGTCCTTGGAAAAGGGACATATTCGTCCTTCGTCATCTCCCTTAGGAGCCGGTTTTTTCTTTGTGGCTAAGAAAGATGGCTCTTTGAGGCCGTGCATTGATTATTGGCTTTTGAATAAAATCACGGTTAAATATCAATATCCGTTGCCACTGCTGACTGATTTGTTTGCTCGCATAAAGGGGGCCAAGTGGTTCTCTAAGATAGATCTTCGTGGGGCGTATAATTTGGTGCGAATTAAGCAGGGGGATGAGTGGAAAACCGCATTTAATACGCCCGAGGGCCACTTTGAGTATTTGGTGATGCCTTTTGGTCTTTCAAATGCCCCTTCAGTCTTTCAGTCCTTTATGCATGACATTTTCCGTGATTATTTGGATAAATTTATGATTGTGTATCTGGATGATATTTTGATTTTTTCGGATGACTGGGACTCTCATGTCCAGCAGGTCAGGAGGGTTTTTCAGGTTTTGCGGTCTAATTCCTTGTGTGTGAAGGGTTCTAAGTGCGTTTTTGGGGTTCAAAAGATTTCCTTTTTGGGATATATTTTTTCCCCCTCTTCCATCGAGATGGATCCTGTCAAGGTTCAGGCTATTTGTGATTGGACGCAACCCTCTTCTCTTAAGAGTCTTCAGAAATTTTTGGGCTTTGCTAACTTTTATCGTCGATTTATTGCTGGTTTTTCTGATGTTGTTAAACCATTGACTGATTTGACTAAGAAGGGTGCTGATGTTGCTGATTGGTCCCCTGCTGCTGTGGAGGCCTTTCGGGAGCTTAAGCGCCGCTTTTCTTCCGCCCCTGTGTTGCGTCAGCCTGATGTTGCTCTTCCTTTTCAGGTTGAGGTCGACGCTTCTGAAATCGGAGCTGGGGCGGTTTTGTCGCAGAGAAGTTCCGATTGCTCCGTGATGAGACCTTGTGCTTTTTTCTCGCGTAAATTTTCGCCCGCCGAGCGGAATTATGATGTTGGGAATCGGGAGCTTTTGGCCATGAAGTGGGCTTTTGAGGAGTGGCGTCATTGGCTTGAGGGGGCTAGACATCAGGTGGTGGTATTGACTGACCACAAAAATCTAATTTATCTTGAGTCCGCCAGACGCCTGAATCCTAGACAGGCGCGCTGGTCGTTGTTTTTCTCTCGGTTTAATTTTGTGGTGTCCTACCTGCCGGGTTCTAAGAATGTTAAGGCGGATGCCCTTTCTAGGAGTTTTGAGCCTGACTCCCCTGGTAATTCTGAACCTACAGGTATCCTTAAGGATGGAGTGATATTGTCTGCCGTTTCTCCAGACCTGCGGCGGGCCTTGCAGGAGTTTCAGGCGGATAGACCTGATCGTTGCCCACCTGGTAGACTGTTTGTTCCTGATGATTGGACCAGTAAAGTCATTGCTGAGGTTCATTCTTCTGCGTTGGCAGGTCATCCTGGAATCTTTGGTACCAGGGATTTGGTGGCAAGGTCCTTCTGGTGGCCTTCCCTGTCTCGAGATGTGCGAGGCTTCGTGCAGTCTTGTGACGTTTGTGCTCGGGCCAAGCCTTGTTGTTCTCGGGCTAGTGGATTGTTGTTGCCCTTGCCTATCCCGAAGAGGCCCTGGACGCACATCTCGATGGATTTTATTTCGGATCTTCCTGTTTCTCAGAAGATGTCTGTCATCTGGGTGGTGTGTGATCGTTTCTCTAAGATGGTCCATTTGGTTCCCCTGCCTAAGTTGCCTTCTTCTTCCGAGTTGGTTCCTCTGTTTTTTCAAAATGTGGTCCGTTTGCATGGTATTCCGGAGAATATCGTTTCTGACAGAGGTACCCAATTCGTGTCTAGATTTTGGCGAGCATTCTGTGCTAGGATGGGCATAGATTTGTCTTTCTCGTCTGCTTTCCATCCTCAGACTAATGGCCAGACCGAGCGGACGAATCAGACCTTGGAGACATATTTGAGGTGTTTTGTGTCTGCAGATCAGGATGATTGGGTTGCTTTTTTGCCTTTGGCGGAGTTTGCCCTCAATAATCGGGCCAGTTCTGCCACCTTGGTGTCTCCCTTTTTCTGTAATTCGGGGTTTCATCCTCGATTTTCTTCTGGTCAGGTGGAATCTTCGGATTGTCCTGGAGTGGATGCTGTGGTGGAGAGGTTGCATCAGATTTGGGGGCAGGTAGTGGACAATTTGAAGTTGTCCCAGGAGAAGACTCAGCTTTTTGCCAACCGCCGGCGTCGGGTTGGTCCTCGGCTTTGTGTTGGGGACTTGGTGTGGTTGTCTTCTCGTTTTGTCCCTATGAGGGTTTCTTCTCCCAAGTTTAAGCCTCGGTTCATCGGCCCGTACAAGATATTGGAGATTCTTAACCCTGTGTCCTTCCGTTTGGACCTCCCTGCATCTTTTTCTATTCATAATGTTTTTCATCGGTCATTATTGCGCAGGTATGAGGTACCGGTTGTGCCTTCCGTTGAGCCTCCTGCTCCGGTGTTGGTTGAGGGCGAGTTGGAGTACGTTGTGGAAAAAATCTTGGACTCCCGTGTTTCCAGACGGAGGCTCCAGTATCTGGTCAAATGGAAGGGATACGGTCAGGAGGATAATTCTTGGGTGACTGCCTCTGATGTTCATGCCTCCGATTTGGTCCGTGCCTTTCATAGGGCTCATCCTGATCGCCCTGGTGGTTCTGGTGAGGGTTCGGTGCCCCCTCCTTGAGGGGGGGGTACTGTTGTGAAATTGGATTTTGGGCTCCCCCGGTGGCCACTGGTGGAATTGAACTGGTGTGCATCATCCTCTCTGTTCACCTGTTTCCATCAGGATGTGGGAGTCGATATTTAGCCTTGCTCCTCTGTCACTTCCATGCCGGTCAACATTGTAATCAGAAGCCTTTCTGTGCATGTTCCTGCTGCTAGACAACTCCCAGCTAAGTTGGACTTAGTCCTTGTTTGTTTTTGCATTTTGTTCCAGTTCACAGCTGTAGTTTCGTTTCTGTGTCTGGAAAGCTCTTGTGATCTGAAATTGCCACTCTGATGTTATGAGTTAATACTAGAGTCTTAAAGTAATTTCAGGATGGTATTTTGATAGGGTTTTCAGCTGACCATGAAAGTGCCCTTTCTGTCTTCCTGCTATCTAGTAAGCGGACCTCAATTTTGCTAAACCTATTTTCATACTACGTTTGTCATTTCATCTAAAATCACCGCCAATATTTGTGGGGGCCTCTGTCTGCCTTTCGGGGAAATTTCTCTAGAGGTGAGCCAGGACTATATTTTCCTCTGCCAGGATTAGTTAGTCCTCCGGCCGGCGCTGGGCGTCTAGGGATAAAACGCAGGCTACGCTACCCGGCTACTGTTAGTTGTGCGGCAGGTTTAGTTCATGGTCAGTTTAGTTTCCATCCTTCCAAGAGCTAGTTCTTATGTTTGCTGGGCTATGTTCTCTTGCCATTGAGAACCATAACAGAACTCCTTCAAGATTTTGAAGCTCATCAAAAGAATGCCAAGAGTGTGCAAAGCAGTCATCAAAGCAAAAGGTGGCTACTTTGAAGAACCTAGAATATAAGACATAATTTCAGTTGTTTCACACTTTTTTGCTAAGTATATAATTCCACATGTGTTAATTCATAGTTTTGATGCCTTCAGTGTGAATTTACAATTTTAATAGTCATGAAAATACAGACAAATCTTTAAATGAGAAGGTGTGTCCAAACTTTTGGTCTGTACTGTGTATATATATATATATATATATATATATATATATATATATATATATATATATATATATATATATATATATATATATATATATATACTGTATATATATATACATACATATACAGATCTGGCAAAAATTAAGAGGCCACTGCAAAGTTTTCAGTTTGTCAGATTTTTCTCTTTATAGGTATATTTTTGAGTAAAATGTAAATTGTTCTTTTATTCTATAAACTACTGACAACATGTCTCCGAAGTTCCAAGCAATACATTTTATATTTATTTTCTGAAAATGAGAAATGGTCAAAATAACAAAAAATGCATTGCTTGCAGACCAAATATAATGCAAAAAACAACAATACTAATGTTTTAACTCGGGAAGAGTTCAGAAATCAATATTTTGTGGAATAACCATGATTTTTATTCACAGCTTTCATGTGTGTTGGCATGCTTTCCACCAGTCTTTCACACTGTTGTTAGAAGTTTATAGAAGAAAAGAACAATTTACGTTTTACTCAAAAATATACTGTGGTGAAACGCTACCTGAGTGGGTTGGGGAACACTCGCTTGGCATGGGATTTAAGCACTCAGGCACAGTTTCTCCACGTAAATAGTGTTATTCGGTTTATTAGACATCATAAACCATAACACAAACAGTTCATTACATAGATCAACGGAACACATTTACCATCGATAGTCTGTTCCAATAGCAGATCCATGTCTGCCCGTAACCCCTTGTTACCTGGAGTTACCTTACAGGAGCTCCGGCTCCACACACTGACTCCTGCCAGTGCTGGTTCACAGGGGAAAGCTGCCTCACTGGGATCACCGTCATTGTGACCAGGGCACCTCGGATAGTCCAGACCCACAGAAGGAAATGTAGTTTCCCCAACACAGAAACCGTCTCAGGCTCTGTAGATGCAGCCTCTCCATGCGCTTCCAGGAAGTCCAATCACAGGCACTTCCAACACATAGGCCATCAGTCCATAGTCTGACCAGGTGCTTGCAGGACTCCAGTCCATCCCAGGACAATCCAACACCCTGAGCATTCAGGACTCACACTCTCACCAGGTGCTTGCAGGACTCCAGTCCATCCCAGGACAATCCAACACCCTGAGCATTCAGGTCCACAGTCTCTCTAGGTGCTTCCAGGACATCTCCACTCACAGGAGACTCCAACACCAACCGTCCAGGTCCACGGTCTCTCAGTTGCTTCCAGGACGACTCCACTCACAGGAGACTCCAACACCGACCGTCCAGGACCTTACACATGGACCACACAGATCCATACACTTTGACCATGTGACCAGACCTCAGTCAAATTATATGGTTTTAACCACTCCCCTAGATGGTAGTATGTGTGGTTAGCCAGTCCCGCCCAGCTCATCAGCTAACCCTATAAGTCCGCCCTTATAAGTAAACACAACAAACTCGTGTGGATCTATAAGTCCCAGCATAACCATATCATTTTGGGCTTACAGCGCAGAGCACCTCTGCGACACATACTGGCCATTTACAATCCTGCCGGACTTTGTCTCATCGCCATAATTATGCCTCCAAACGCACACACAAACACATCGCCCCCTGGCTGTAAAATGGCTTACTGCACCCAAATACCTATAAAGAGAAAAATCAGACAATCTGAAACTTTTGAGGTGGTCACTTAATTTTTGCCTGTCAAAGCTAATTATACAGTATGTACAATGATGGTAAATTATAGTGTATGAATGGTAGGCATATAAAAAGGTGCAGTCATGGAAAAAGTAGGCACATAAATTATCCCACAGCAGATGTAAGCATGGTAAAAAAAAATGCAAGTGAAGGTGCCAAAGAATAAAAATGTATATGTAAGATGTGATAGTACAAGTAGTAATCAGGACACATGATCAATAGAGCATATCAAGGTTCACCTACCAACGACCTGACGTGCTTTTCACTGATGCTTCATCAGGGATGCTAGGTGGAGCAATGGTACCAGGTATATCACAAGTGTAACAAGACAGATTTTGAATAATACTAATAGGAAGATAACCTGCAATGGAGGATGAAGCATAGGACAGAACAACGCTGGTGTGGTGAAAAATGGAAGTGGTGACTGGTCACATGACAGTACCAAAGAGACAATGTCACAGCACCAAAAGGCTGAATGCGCATGCGCAACTGAAAACCAAACAAATCAGCTCAATGCAGTAGTCAGATGACTATCGCACAAGTAGGAGACAAGGCATTTTTATCCATGTAGGGACGGAAAAAGTAGCATTGGAGTTGGAACAAAATATGGAAGGAAAATGAGGGGAAAATGAGAAAGGAGAGAAGAAGGGGGAGATAGATATTAAAAATGAAGGATGTAAAGGAGAAAAATAGAAAAAAATGACGATCTTGAGATGAAAATTTTGGAAGAACGTGGAAATAGAGAGATTAAGAGAAAGACATGAATAAAGAGAAAGAAAAAGGGAAGGAGGGGAGAGGAGAAGCGTTTCTTTATTGAAGATGGCTGGACTATACACTTCAAGCCTTTTTAAGTTTTGTGTTCCTCATTTCCTGATCTGTTGTGTGTGGGTGTGCAGAGCTGTCACTCCTATTGCTTGAGTAGCTGAATTCTGTGTTACTCCATAATGGCTGGTATTGCTTGTACATCTACCCTTCTGAACTGTAAACTGCTGTGGAATATATTGGCGCTATATTAATATCAATATCATGAGAAGTTATTAACTCTACGCACGTTTGGGTGTACATAGCCCCTGTGCTCTAGACACACACTGTCAGCCATTTTTCTGCCTTAAGAAGTCAATGAAATTCCTTAGTGAAATAATGTCTTCCAATTGTTCTCCTATTACATCCTTCCTCTTCTCCGCTCTTATGGCAAATAGCCTTACGTCCGCTGTGTCTAAAGTCTTGTTCATAAATCGCCAATTCTGTTAATTACAGAACCAAAACTTCCTTCCTAGTTGAAGAAATATAAAGAAATATAAGATAGGTTTTAACGAACTCCACAATGTACCGTATTTTTCGGACTATAAGACGCACTTTTTTTCCTCCAAATTTGGGAGGAAAGTGTGGGTGCGTCTTATAGTACGGATATAGCATGTGGGGAGGGGGGCAGCAGTGAGTGGGATCCACTGTTATCCCACTTCAGGATGTCCCCGCTGCCCGGAATCAGCTGCTGGGGAAAGCACATGGCCCCGCTGATTAAGTGCAGTGAATATTTATTAGCTGCTCCCCGCCCACCGATCAGCTGAGCGGTGAGCCGGGAGCAGCAAATGAATGCTGCACTTAAGCAGGGACACAGTTTCCCCAGCACTGATTCCGGGGAGAATCTGTGTGTCCGGGGGAGGAGGAGGCAGCAGCAGGGGCCAGGAGATCGCTGCATACCTGCCTGTGCTGGACGAGTGCTGTGCAGGAGGACCTGTGTGATGTCAGAAGTGGGCGGGCTGGAGCATCACATGGCAGCTCAGAGCCCTCCCTCTTCTGACATCATCATAGGTCCTTCAGACTCCCACCTAGAATCTGCAGCTTCCTCTTATGTCCTGCGCTGTGGAAAGGCAACAACAACAGGGAGGGCTCTGTGTGTGTGCAGCCATGGGATGCTCCAGCTTTTACCTCACAACAGTGTGGCTGGCTGCCACAATTAAGAGGTCAGTCTTTACAAAACACAATAAAGCACTCTGCCACTCCTTTGGTGAACTATAACTCCCAGCATGTCATAGGATCTGCAGGACATGCTGGGAGTTATAGTTCTCCCATGAGATTTTAAAGCAGCACTCCAGTGTTATTTTGCAGTGCTGGAGTGGTGCTTTCACTATAAGCCCTGTGCACCCATTCTTAGGGCTCATTTCCACATGCGAGGCACACGTCCGTATCTCGCATGTGGAAACCAAGCTGTGGAGCCGGCACTCCAGAGCGGAGCGTGCAGCCGCATAGGAACACATGGAGCTGCACAGCTCCGCTCCAAAGTGCCGGCGCCAGAGCTTGGTTTCCACATGCGAGATACGGACGTGTGCCTCGCATGTGGAAATGAGCCCTTATACTCACCCTCCAGCGTCTTCATATCGTACTTCACAGACACCACACTGGTCCCGCAGCTTCCAACATAATAACATACTATTATATATAATAACACCACATATAATAGTTTGTTATTTATGTTATTAAATATTTTACCACATGTTTTTTTGCTTCAAATATTTTTTCCCCTATTTTCCACCTCTAAAACCTGGGTGCGCCTTATAGTCCGATGCATCTTATAGTCCGAAAAATACGGTAAATTGCGTTACCTACAAATTAAGTATGGTACCCGGCCTATTTTCCAAGGATGCCAGGTCACCATTCCTACGACTTTTGAGCTTATAGTTAGACATGAAACTTCTATGAAAAGTCTCATCACAGATATAAGAAGATCGGCCCATGAAACATAGCGCTGATCAGCCGACAAATGAACAAAATTCTTATTCATCAGCAGATTGGATCGTATGTATGGAGTATCGGGACAAAACAGTCACAGTAACAATCATTCTTCCCTCATACTTTGTGTTGGCCTGAGTGAACATGCCATTAAACAGGAGCTGAATGACTTGTATATAGTGGATAAGCTTTCACTTACCGGCCGAAATATGCACCTCTAAATGCAACTTTAGCCCTCTTACTTATTGTCTCGTGTCATATCTCCTGGTGCATGGTAAAATGTGCTTTTAGTCAAGCTTCTTAAGCCCCCTATACACATTTGACTGCTGGTCATATCCCCCAGTATTTTTAGGTTCAGACTAATGTGTATGGGAGCCCCGAACAATTTCTCAGTCGAAATATTGATCCTGCATGTCTGATTTCAGACTGCTGATCGAAGGTCACCCAGAGATAAGCTGACATGTCTGGTGGCTGCTCTCTGACAGAGAATATAGGGGTGCTCAGCTAAACAAGCGCTCCTGTGTTTGGGAGAACGGCCAAGGTGGCTGTTGGCTGAATTGGTCAAATCTTGGTTTGGCCAACAAGTATCTAATCTATATTTCTGGCCTAACAGCTGCTCACTATCTGAAGGAATAAATCTTGTTTTATCTGGAAATGTAGAAACGCAAAGTCTAAAAACAATTACTAACCTCTGATGTTGATTGTTTCCATGCTGAAAATTATTTTTGTTTTGTTCTTTTCCTGAAAATATAATTTACAAGAATTTGTCGTTCGCCTTTGCCAGTTTTGAACAAGAAAAAATCTATTTTTTTCTGTCGACATATTTTGTTGTAATATATACTCAATTGTAATGACAAATGTGAAATTAAATTAAAAAAAATCCTTAGTTTAATCAAAGGCAAAAGAATTGTAAAATAATTGCAAGGTTAATGTTTTGTCCTTTTGTAACCACTTTACTAAGATGCCAAGGTCAAACTTCTATGGTAATTAATATTTATATGTGATGTGATAGAAATGAAACTTTTAATAAAATGTTATCTTTATGTGATTGCACTACAGAGCATCTGCTGGAGTAATAGGATGCTTTATATTTCATCTCTATAGGGACTCATGCATTCCAGCGGGCCTGTGGGGAGACACCGACAGCTGGTGCTGGTATTAGAGGGAGAGCTGTACCTTATTCCATTTGCTCTCTTAAAAGGGAGCTCATCAAATGAGTATCTTTATGAACGCTTCAGTCTAATTGCTGTTCCTTCACTCCGATCTCTGAACATAAATTTGAAGGTAAGCTCACAATAAATTGCAGATACATGATTAATACTTCCTGTCTGTGGATGACACAAGAAATGGCAACTGAATCCTGGTATTGTCTTCAGAAAGGGAATGGCACTAGGTGCGCATGAATCACAGCACGAAAACTTTCAATCACATCACTCCATGTGGGTGCAGTCAGCGTGGAGCAACTGGATTTATGGTGCTCAGCTATGCTCAAGTGTTGCAATACGACATTTCACAGAGTTAGTTTTTAGAAAATAGCGGCACTCACTAGTTTGCTGATCCAAAGTGTTTAATCCATGTGCAGATTAATACAAACACATCTTGGAAAGTGCGGAGGGTACGGGGAGTGCAGGAGGACGACGGCCGTTTCGTGCGATTAGCACTTCTATGGGTCCAGGTGTGATAAAATGATGTCATTTCCTTTTATACAGGTTACATCAGTGATAGAAAAACAACAACTTACTGACATTTTTAGGAAATCTTATACACGAATCATATCCAAATGTTTTTCACATATGTCAGTAACTATTTTATCTTATGCTTACTGTGCGTGACAAAATTTATAAAAATACGGCCATATCCAGTTTATCATTTAGGCCTAACGGACCTTGAGCATTGGTACTTATAATCCATTTCCCCCCCTGTCTCAAAAGGAGCCTATTATGGTTACCTCCTTGAGGGGGAAGTTTAACTAATTCCAAACCAGCGAAGTACATTAATTCGGGGTTACTGTTGTGCTCTTCTTGCATATGCTTAATAAAACGCATGCAATCCTTGCCTGTAGTTATGGAATTATAGAAAAAAGGACATCATCAAGTGGTTTCAACTGATGTTCCAGTTACTATAGGCAATTTGGGAAACTAGTTGAGAAAAGAATAAAAAAATAAGTTTTTCTTTTGTAAAAAGTATATAGAAATAGATGGATGTATTAGATACGTTCAGCACATACCTTGAAATTCAGACAGACAAAGGTTGACTCATGGCACACACTAGTATACGTTTTTGATGCATACGTATAATGCATATTTCATACATCCGCACATGTGCAAACATGAGCCTAGCGTAAGCTGTAAATTAAAGATTGAAGTAAAAGAGAAGCAGTGATCAAACAACATACAGTCATGATCGTTTTAAAGGGATTGTCCAGTCTTAAGCTACAAGTCTGCAGTCACTCTATGTGACTACAGACTTGTGAATCCTCACATCGCCCGAACTGTGTGCTGTGAGGACTCTCCGGTGCAGGGAGCAGCAAGCACGTGACCGCCAGTATGTGATTTGCCCACAAGTACTCACGTGCTGACCAGATAAATGTGGCCTCACGCAATGCAACTGTAAAGAGTGAGGCCAGATACAGTCTAGTCGGAATGTGGCCAGAAGTATGCAAATTGCATACTTATGTCACGTGACGTCCTGATCCAGCGTCAGCTGTGGAGACTCCTGACATTGTGCAGTGTGCGTAATGTGAGAATTCACAAGTCTAAAGTCACATAGAGTGAATGTAGCTTAAGACCGGTCCACACCCTTAACGGCATATTGTCTAACATATCATGAAAGATGACAGCATTATAAATTAATTTTTCAATCTATATTTGTTAATGTTGATGTTTGCTGTAGCTCATGTCCTTTATGTCAAAAACATGAGAGGATACAAAAAGAAGTATGGGTCTGTACTTTATGCTTTTCTTTTCTTTTTTTATTCCACACATAGCACCAAAAACCTAACATGTAAATCCAGCCTGCCTCTGGGAAAATACATAATTTGTGGTGTATTTCTTCATTCTTGGCTGATATAGCAGGTGGGGATCTGAACTAAGGTAGACAAGCCTGAAAAGAGTATTTGAGAAGGGAAACAGCTGGCTACATTGCTTCAGCTTCTTTTTAATGTGTTTTTGACTCTCTTGGTATGTATCTTTTGCAGTCTCACTTGCGAAAGAATGCTCCGATATACTCAAGTTCTACCTCGATGGCAGCTGTCATAGGAAACCCTAAACTTCCCCCATCAGTGATGGATCGATGGCTGTGGGGTCCAATGCCTTCAGCAGAGGAAGAGGCCTACATGGTGGCTGAATTGTTGGGATGTCAACCTCTTGTTGGCAGTTTGGCTACAAAAGACAAAGTGATGAGTGCACTCACTCAAGCTGAATGTGTTCACTTTGCTACCCACATCTCATGGAAACTGGCAGCACTAATACTAACTCCCAACAGTGAGAACATCTCTGGAACAAGTAAAAGCACCTTTGGCAACACTTATACTATTCCAGAGTCCTTACAAATGCAGGACGATGCCAGTGATGTCGAGAGCATATCAGACTGTCCGCCTCTCCAAGAATTCCTGTTGACAGCTGCAGATGTCCTGGATCTTCGGCTTCCTGTTAAATTAGTAATTCTTGGATCTTACCAGGAATCCAGCAACAAAGTTACGGCAGATGGAGTTATTGGCTTAACTCGAGCCTTCCTGGCTGCTGGGGCCCAATGTGTCCTTGTATCTCTATGGCCTGTGCCGGTCGCAGCTTCCAAAATGTTTGTCCATGCTTTTTACTCGTCACTTTTAAATGGAATGAAAGCCAGTGCTTCCCTCTCGGAGGCAATGAAAACAGTGCAGAGCAGTAAGCAACACTCACATCCATCAAACTGGGCAGGTATGATAATTACTTTGTGTCTACACTGTACATCATTTTTAGTGGTTGCAGCTGCTATCCATGTCATTTGTAACTGTGCTTCACTACTTGACATTACATTTTCAGTATATCTTCAATTGTCATCACCTTTTCTGAGTGTTGCTGTGGGAACTTTAACAGTTTACTATCCCTAGCAAAATCTGATAATAATCTAACAAGTCGTTAGAGTCACTCAAGCAAAACTTTACTTGATTCTGTTCAGCAATTTACTTAAGGCCCAAAATTACCTAAATGGGCTTTCCCGTTCTGTAAAATTGATGGCCGAATGGGTCATTAATATTTGATTGTTGGAAGGTAATACATTTATTTCCTGTGTGTACAACGTAATCACATTAAAGTGAGTGGAACTGCAGCAATATCAAGTATGGCAACTACTAAAAGCATGGCATTGTACTGTATTGTCTAACCAATGAAAAGGACACAGAGTCCTTTCCAACACTTAATCAACAGGGTGCTAAGAGTCTACTAGTTCAGATGGTAGTGTAATGTGTATGGGGGTCCAGGACAATTTATTGTTGGGGGAGATTTCAGTCCGGCATGTCCGATTTTAGACTGACGATCATTTTGTTCTCCAGGAGATAAGCCGCCACCAGACAAATTTGGCAGAGGCTCTCTTATAGAGAAGACAAGATCGCTCGGCTGAACAAGTACTCCTGTGTAAGGGAGAGTCGACCAAAATGGCTGCCGGCAAAACTAACCATTGTTTGCCCGACAGCCATCTAATTTGTACAACAGGCTTAACTTCCACAGCTCTCATTTAGATGGCATCAGTGGCGTAACTAGAGTCTAATGGACCCCGATCCAAAAATGATCCCCTGATCCCCATGTTGGTCAGATGTATGGACCCTTGTAGCATTCTAAATCTTAATAGGATATACATGTTGCCACCCCCACTCACCTGTTATATAGTAATGTCCCCATCCTATACTAATGTCCTCCATCCTGGTCTTCTTCCAGGTATATCTGTTCCCTATCCAGGGCCCTTTCCTGGTATATATGTCCCCCAACCTGGCATATGTGTCACCTATCCTGGTATATACAGTGGGGCAAAAAAGTATTTAGTCATTCAGCAATAGTGCAAGTTCCACCACTTAAAAAGATGAGAGGTGTCTGTAATTTACATCATAGGTAGACCTCAACTATGGGAGACAAACTGAGAAAAAAAAATCCAGAAAATCACATTGTCTGTTTTTTTTTATCATTTTATTTGCATATTATGGTGGAAAATAAGTATTTGGTCAGAAACAAAATTTAATCTCAATACTTTGTAATATATCCTTTGTTGGCAATGACAGAGGTCAAACGTTTTCTGTAAGTCTTCACAAGGTTGCCACACACTGTTGTTGGTATGTTGGCCCATTCCTCCATGCAGATCTCCTCTAGAGCAGTGATGTTTTTGGCTTTTCGCTTGGCAACACGGACTTTCAACTCCCTCCAAAGGTTTTCTATAGGGTTGAGATCTGGAGACTGGCTAGGCCACTCCAGGACCTTGAAATGCTTCTTACGAAGCCACTCCTTCGTTGCCCTGGCGGTGTGCTTTGGATCATTGTCATGTTGAAAGACCCAGCCACATTTCATCTTCAATGCCCTTGCTGATGGAAGGAGGTTTGCACTCAAAATCTCACGATACATGGCCCCATTCATTCTTTCATGTACCCGGATCAGTCGTCCTGGCCCCTTTGCAGAGAAACAGCCCCAAAGCATGATGTTTCCACCACCATGCTTTACAGTAGGTATGGTGTTTGACTGATGCAACTCAGTATTCTTTTTCCTCCAAACATGACAAGTTGTGTTTCTACCAAACAGTTCCAGTTTGGTTTCATCAGACCATAGGACATTCTCCCAAAACTCCTCTGTATCATCCAAATGCTCTCTAGACTTCAGACGGGCCCGGACATGTACTGGCTTAAGCAGTGGGACACGTCTGGCACTGCAGGATCTGAGTCCATGGTGGCGTAGTGTGTTACTTATGGTAGGCCTTGTTACATTGGTCCCAGCTCTCTGCAGTTCATTCACTAGGTCCCCCCGCGTGGTTCTGGGATTTTTGCTCACCGTTCTTGTGATCATTCTGACCCCACGGGGTGGGATTTTGCGTGGAGCCCCAGATCGAGGGAGATTATCAGTGGTCTTGAATGTCTTCCATTTTCTAATTATTGCTCCCACTGTTGATTTCTTCACTCCAAGCTGGTTGGCTATTGCAGATTCAGTCTTCCCAGCCTGGTGCAGGGCTACAATTTTGTTTCTGGTGTCCTTTGACAGCTCTTTGGTCTTCACCATAGTGGAGTTTGGAGTCAGACTGTTTGAGGGTGTGCACAGGTGTCTTTTTATACTGATAACAAGTTTAAACAGGTGCCATTACTACAGGTAATGAGTGGAGGAAAGAGGAGACTCTTAAAGAAGAAGTTACAGGTCTGTGAGAGCCAGAAATCTTGATTGTTTGTTTCTGACCAAATACTTATTTTCCACCATAATATGCAAATAAAATGATAAAAAAACAGACAATGTGATTTTCTGGATTTTTTTTTCTCAGTTTGTCTCCCATAGTTGAGGTCTACCTATGATGTAAATTACAGACGCCTCTCATCTTTTTAAGTGGTGGAACTTGCACTATTGCTGAATGACTAAATACTTTTTTGCCCCACTGTATCCACCATCCTGGTATATATGTCTCCCACCCTGATATACACAGTATGTCCCCCATCATGGGCTCATCTTGTTACATATGTCTCCCACCTTGGTATATATGTTCCCCATCATGGATTCATCCTGGTATATATATATCTACCATCCTGGTATATATGTCGACCATCCTGGTCCCACCATGGTATATATGGCTTCCATCCTGAGCCCATCCTGGTATATATGTCATCCCTTCTGCCACCGTTCTTTAATGGAAAAAAAAGATTCTTACTGCCTTTCTCCACTCCCATGCCATGTGGCATCCTCTTCTGTGGATAACTTTAGCGAGCAAGCAATGGGCAACGCATGACATCACTGCCATGTGCCTCCAGTTACTTGCACTCCAACGTCAGCTGCTGGCCTCTCATTGGCTGTGGCATGTATTGCAGTGAAGGGACCTGACGGATGTCTGCACTGCAATGCATTGCAGCTAAATATGCATCCTTGGACACACATCCAGCTAAAATATGCGCTGGCGTCGGAAGGCACACCTCCAGCACGGGCCTGGTCTCGGAAGCACCCTCTGTGACCGTGATTGTTACACCCCTGGATGGCATTTTCTAAAGATAGGCCATTAGTTGTAAAGTAAACACTTTAAAAAAAAATCATTTTTGCATCAATAAATGTCCATTTAAGTATAAAAAACAATTAAAAAATATAGCATTTAAGATTGGGTGGTAATGATGTTTATGAAGGATTAGACTGAGTTAAGGCAGGAAACTTAGTAAGGCAAATGAAGCAAACAGCATGCAGGGATAGCGTTTGAGGCAGGCAGACTAGGCATCTGCCTAAAGCCCCCACTACTCCAGGGGCCCCAAGCCAGTGGTGTGCTCCTAATAGCGGCACACCACTTGGCCGCTATGAGGCCCGTGAGTCAGGTGGGCCCGGTGCCAGCACCCCCCACATCGTGCATTCCACTGTATTGGCATCATAGATCGGCATGACCTTGGTCCATTGGCCACTTTGTTAGTCCATGGCTACAAGACCAAAGTCTTGCAAGCCTCCTCTAACCTCTTGACAGCCCTGGCGCCTCTTCTGATTAGTAGGCCTGACACAATATCATGTTTGCATCACGCTTCAATGATGACATCATACCGGCTCTATTAATCAAAAAAGGGCAGGGTATACCAACAGGTAGGAGGATTTCTGTAGGTCACTGGTCCAATAGAAGTTAATCACCACCATGGCAGTTACACCAGAGTACGGTAAATATTTTTGCTCAAAACTTTAAGATTTTCCCTTCAACTTTTAAAGGGGTTGTCCAGATTTAAGAGCAAATTTTCTGCAGTCACTCTGTGTGCCAGAAGACTTCTGAAATATGACAAGGTGAAGTGAGCACTCTATCACGATTCCCCGCTATTGTCGTGCGAGAGACTTGCATACATACGGTCACATACTGACTAGTCTCATCCAGCTTCACTCAAAAGAAGTGAATTGAGAGACCACTCATTTGCACCAGCAATACCATAGAGATAGAGTCACGGTAGACTTTGCTCTCAAACCTGGACAATCACTTTAAGGGCTCTCTCACACCAGTGTATTCATCGGACGAGAGTTATTCAATGTTTCATCTTATAGCACTCGGACCAATGTTGTTCTATATGGCAGTACAGATCTGCAATTTTTTCTACAGACCGAATCGGTCTATAGAAAAAAATCACAGCATGCCATGAATGGCTCCGGAATTCGGATCACGAGCACCTATACAAGTCTATGCGTGTGTGAAACATCGGACCGCACTCAGATATCACTCGCTGAGTGTAGTCCGACACCTGAGGACACAGACAATGGAGAAGATGGAGAAATGAATTTCTCCATCTTCTTCGCACTTGTGCTCTGACACTCTGATCAGAGTTTGAGCCGAGTGTCATTACCATAATTGATCCGATTGTCTCGCATGAGAGAATCTACGATCGTGTGAGCGAGCTCCAAAGATGGCAGTTGCAGGAACCAGGACATAATGGCAGTTCCATATGTCCCAATTTGTATGGTAAACACATAATATTGGAGTTCTAAGTGGAAAGATTTATTTGCAGTCCCTAATGGGAAGCAATTAGACCTTTGCACTTAATAATCTAGTATCACTTTGAGCAAAGGTAATTGCTGATTGAATTACTGCATTGCCGCTGCTAACATTGGGGCAGTGTGGTGATGCTTTATATCAGGAGTGAGATGCGGCAGCTCTATTATTACAGCCCTCCATCTGTGGCAGTAACTAATCTGCCTCTGTACAGTAATCCAGAAAGTTCAGCAAATTAAATTATTGATCAGTATTCTTTAGTGCGCTGCAATCCTTATTTATTGCCTCTCATATGTTATCTGAAACATAATGGCAAGGAAAAGGTTGTGATCAATATTTTATTATAACCTGTTTATTAAGTTAAGAAATTGAATGAAAAGCCGACAACATTGGAAAAAATTTGGTTCTCCAGACAGATTTCCTATTGTGTGTATTAGTAGCAATAATTACAGATACATGTAATATAGCCTCTTACTGGTGGAGGGAATGGATTGCTTCATTTGCGTCCATGTTAATTATTTATACTGTAGACAATTAAATTGCCCCTTGTGGCCAATAAATGCAGATGCGCAGTTTTCAGCAACTATTTTAGTACTGGGAGAAATGAGAAAAAAAACTGTAATTTTACCTCGACCTTCGCAGTCAGCAGTTTTTATGTGTCATGCTGAATAGGTCAACACTGCTAACTATTTATAAGCCGAGGCCAAAGGTGATAAATGTATTACCCCTTAAAAGAAAAGCAAATGAATCCTATTTTGTTGATTGTTTTTTTTTTTTGATGCTGAGCTACAGCTTTTATATTATAGTTTATTTTCATCTTTCTGCTGGTTCTTCTTTGGGGATCAGTAGCCAGACCTTGGGCAATGAGATGCTCAATGTTACACTTTTCTGAATGTTAATCACCAGACCACAAGCCAGTAAGGAATGTTGTAAGATTTCAGCTCTGAATCCTTTAGTTGCCCCAATTTTTCCAAATGGCCTGCAATAACATTGCATGAGGCATTAGAAACTGGCACATGTGCAAGGTCACACATGGAAGACGTGATCACATACCCTCCACCATTGGCCATGATCAGTACCGGAGCAACATTTTGATGACAGGTCCTCTTTAAATTACAGCTGGCAAATCCTGGGTATGAAAGACATAAAGTTGGCCTCAAATATTTTTACATGCTACATTCAATTGAAATAATACATAGAAGTGAGATCAATGTTTCTTTCAACCACCCAGGGTTCATGCTTATCGGAAGTGATGTGAAGCTGAACAGTACATCGTCATTGATAGGCCAATCCCTATCGGAGATCCTCCAGAACCCGGACCGTGCTAGAGATGCTCTTCGTGTTTTATTACATCTGGTAAGAAAACTGTGCCTCAAAAGTATGGGATATTGATGTACTCAGGAGAAATTGCGTAACAAATTGTACTGTTCGTTTTCTCCTATTAATCCTTTTGAAAATTGCATACTTGGGGTCAACACAACATTTTAGTAGAAAAAATAGTAATATTTCATTTACTTAGCCCAATGTTATACGAGTTTGTGAATCGCCTGAGGATTAAAAATACTCACTACTCCCCTAGATGAATTCTTTGAAAGGTGTAGTTTACAAAATGGTATCATTAATGCAGGTTCCACCTGTTTTTGCATATCAGGGGCTTTTCAAATGTGACATGGTGTCCGCAGCCTATTCCAGCCAAAATAGCGCTCATTCCCTTTCCAGCCCTCCCAAGCAGTCGTTTTCCAACAAACATGGGGTACCTGGCAAAATTTCACAAAAAATTTTGGCATCCATTTTCTCATATTACCCTTGTGAAAAATGTAATTTTTTATTTTCATGGCTCAACGTTATAAATTTCTGTGAAGCACCTAGGACATTCAAGATGCTCACTGCACATCTAGTTAAATTGCTTGAGGGGTGTAGTTTCCAAAGTTGGGTCATTTGTGGGGGGTTCCACTGTTTAGGCACATCAGGGACCCTCCAAACATGACATGGAGTCCAAACTGTGCTCCTTCCCTTCTGAGCCCTGCCGTGTGCCCAAACAGTAGTTTTCCACCATGTATGGGGTATTGGCGTACTCAGAAGAAAATGCGCCATAACATTTGTTGTGCGATTTCTCCTTTTACCCTTGTGAAAATGAAAAATTTGGGCCAAAGTAACATTTTTGTGTTATAAAGTTCAATGTTCATTTCTTCTTTCCACATTCCATTAATTCCTGTGAAGCACCTGAAGAATTAATAAACTCCTTGAATGTGGTTTTGAGCTCCTTGAGGGGTGCAGTTTTTAGAATGGTGTCACTTTTGGGTATTTTCTGTCATATACACCCCTCAAAGTCACTTCTAATGTGATGTGGTCAGTAAAAAATGGTTTTGTTAATTTTATGGAAAAATTAGAAATTGCTGATCAACTTTTAACCCTTCTAACTTCATATATATATATATATATATATATATATATATATATATATATATATATATATATATATAAAAAAAATATGTTTCAAAAATTGTGCTTCTGTAAAGTAGACATGTGGGAAATATTATTTATGAACTACTTTTGGGTGACATAACTCTCTGGTTGATGGGCATTTAAATTAAGTTTGAAAATTGCAAAATTTAAAAAATGTTCTCAAATTTTTCAATATTTTTAGAAATAAACGCAAGTTACATCAAACAAATTTTACCACTATCATGAAGTACAATATGTCTTGGAAAAAAACAACCTAACAATCAGTAGGATCCATTGAAGCGTTCCAGAGTTATTACCACATAGAGTAACACTGGTCAGAATTGTAAAAATTGGACTGATTATGAAGGCGAAAACAGGCTCTTGCGCAAAAGGGTTAAGAACACCTGGGTAAAAGGCCATGCTGATCCCTGACCTTCTCAAATCACCTCATTTAAGCATTTCTCTATTCTTTACCAGAATCATATACCCACACAAAATGTCATCTGTGAAGGTACCAAGTATATTGCCTACATTTTCTCTGCATATTAATGCTGTTCTTACTTTACAGGTTGAAAAGTCTTTGCAGAGGATTCAGAATGGACAGCGTAATTCCATGTACACGTCCCAGCAGAGTGTGGAAAATAAAGTGGGGGGAATCCCAGGCTGGCAGTCACTGTTAACAGCTGTAGGATTTCGACTTGACCCCCCAGCCAGCGGCCTTCCTGCAGCAGTCTTTTTCCCGACATCTGATCCTGGCGATCGCCTGCAGCAGTGCAGTACGACCATACAGTCCCTCTTAGGTACCTTTCATCTCTAATACTAATGAAGTTGGAGCGGTCAGGACTTCAGCAGGAAACTATTAATAAAAGTGGAAGTTATTGCTGAACTTTTAGAAAACAAGGCCAGTCTCAGAGGATGAGAAAAGCACTATAAAAACATAATTGTGTCTCCTTTCTGGAGCTTTGTTCTCCATTCCCCTGATAATAGAACAACATAAAAGTTCCTTTATCCTTCTTACAAGGTATAATACAGTCTTATTATCCCAGTACGTACAGTACAGTAAGTCTAATTAAACCGTGTTGGAAAAGAAAATACCAGCAGCTCCATGAAGGACACAGAAATTAGGTATTCTTGGGCCAAGGATTTTAATGGAGCTCATTAAAGGATTTGAGCAGGAATACACACTTGGGTGCTTTCATACAGCTAAAAACTGCTAAGCCCAATTACACAATTCTAATAGGGCCATTATGGTCCCACACACCAGTTCTATGAGATCTAACATGGAAGTTGTAAAGTGTTTGGTGTATCTTAAAATAATCCGTAAAGTAATAAAGAACCATTGTGTTATGGGTGGCAGTAGTCCGGAACGTTGTTACTTTGTGCAGCCAATTCTAACTGATGGAGTCTAATATTTGTATGTCACCAGTCTACATATACTGAAAACCCTAATCGAGAGCATTGTTGTAAAAGACCATTTCTTTTCGTCTATGGTCTGGGAGCTCTGAGTTTTCACATTTCTAGTATGTGATATCAAACTATCAGACCGAGGGATATCTGCATCCTCCTCCACCATTTTTGTAGTGAACATATCTGTGCTCAGGTTTACATATGTCATCATACATGGTACTGAGGCATGTATAATATACCTAATTTGCCTGTGGATGTGATTATGTCAGGGCCAGCTACTTTATCTGCTTATTTCGCCCTTGCTCTCTATATACTATGTTCACATGCTTTATTCTAGTACTTTCTCACTGTAGCTCATTCTTAACGTCTATGTTTAAGAATGCTTTTAAATACAAGATATTGTATTGGGCCCCTTTGTTACTTTTGTTATAAATTGACAAGTGGGTGTTCCTAGTTAGGGGTGTGTCCCTGTACAGTCTCACATTGTCGAAATAAGTGTTGATAGTTGTAATGACACAGATAGTGTCACTGTGGCAAGCCTAGATGGCGCAAACAGAGGGCACGAGACCGAGAGCCGGGAGTGAAGGGAGCAGGGCACGATGTGCACATAGGACCTGAGGCTAAGGCACGCAGTAACCACAGGACCTGACTCTAGACAGTCACGTGATCGCAGAGGGAAAACAGAGGCAGAAGTCAGGGGCAAAACTGGGTCATACACAACAAAGCTCACCAGCATCAAATAGCCACCCCAGAACCAGAAAGAGGCAACTCACATTAACCCTGACCTGACCAGGACGGAGGCTGAATCATGATAATAGTGTTATACTGTGTAAAAATATGTCTTTTTGACAAAGAAAATGGTAGCCCACAGGAGGCAATTTACTTATAATATTCAGGAGGAATAACGGAGATGGCACAACGCAAAAGTATGTGAAAAAATTCTCAAGAATTGTTATTTTATGAGGAATGAGAAATGTTACTAAAACAGACGTCAGAAGAGCTGACAGGTCTTCTTTAAAAAGTAACTAAACTTTTTTTTTTTTAAAGGGGATGTCTTACATTGGTAAATGGGCAACATTTCAAACTGTTTGTAAACACAATCAACTTTGCAATGTACCTCTTACTAAAAATCATCTCTGTTCTCAAGAATGGAGGAATTAATAGTTCTATAGTTTATAGCTTATAGACTAGTCCACCAGCCACTTCTGTAGTGTTTTGTGGTGGCTGGTTTCCTTGGAAAAGAGCACTTTGATGTTGGAAGGATAACTGAATCCAGCATCAACGTCCCTGCACTTCTATAATGCCGCAGAGAAACTGGTAGGAGGCAGGGAGGAATGAGAGTGGTAAGCTTCTGAAGACACAACTTAAGAACATTCCTTTAATTATTCTCCAGGCATTGCAAATGTTGTACTGCTGTTTCACATAGCCAGTTCATGCTTTTTTAGAAGCTCCTTTCAACTGCAGCTCAGCAAGATCCCTATACTAATTTGAATTAGGGTACAGGACTTTCCCTTATGCCACCTGAGCCTCCGTGATCTCAATCTCTATGCCCAGAGAGGGGAATTCTATGTTCTGATTATTTGAATGTAGTGTATGGCTCTTGTTGAGCCACAGTTGAAAGCAGCTTCTAATGTTGCATGAACTGGGAAGTGAAACAGCACTGCAACATAGTGTTTGGGAGAGAAGGAAGCAAATTAAGGCAATGAAGTTTATTACAAAAATTATTTCCTTTATAATGCTTGGACAATAAAATATAATACATTAATGTATTCTTTAAATATTCATATTTTAAACTGTATTATTTAGAAACTGAAATTACAAGAAGAACGGACAGGAAACAGTAGCACTTGAGCAACAAGAGAATAGCTGAATAATTTAGGAACAGCTTTGTAAATGCTTATGTACACAAGAATACTTGTACTGCTGTGACTATGGAAGCAAGTCTAGCAGTATTTATATAGATTATCACTATTCACACAGAGCAATGTATTCTTTCTATAGGATTGCCGCACGCTGCACTTCAGGCTCTATGTAAGCTTATCACTGCTTCAGAAACCGGAGAGCAACTGATTAATCGGGTAAGTGGTGCCAGACAGACCAATGCAATTTCTTAGTAAATGTAGAAATTAATCTCTTGCATTCATTGGACATCACAGGTCTGCCAAGCTGGACCATGTGGTTCTTATATTTTTTCAAGCATTAACTTTATTTTTACTTTCTGGCAATTATATTGCAATATATAGTGTGACTTATCAATCCAGTATAAATTACACTAACACCCTTGAAGCCATCAGTGCATGAAAGCTGCCAGCATGGTTTGGGCAGAGTGATCAATGTATGCGACCTAATAAATAATTGTATTTACCGTGCGCTGGAAATCGTCTACAGACATCCATCACGTTGTATTTAGGTTGATCTGTGCTATAAGCTTGCATGCACCTTCCCAAAGTAAAAACAGATCTCTCTAAAGAATGCCATGAATGTCTAAACAGACAGCCGGGACCAGATTTGCAGCTTCAATTGCTTGTCTTGTTTGCACGCTAGCTTTACTGTGCTCTAATCATCTGCATAAAAGACAGTTACAATTCTATTGTCGGACCAGTATAGTAGTGGTACATGAGTCAGTAAATGGGTGCATAA
This sequence comes from Ranitomeya variabilis, assembly GCF_051348905.1. Classification (NCBI taxonomy): domain Eukaryota; kingdom Metazoa; phylum Chordata; class Amphibia; order Anura; family Dendrobatidae; genus Ranitomeya; species Ranitomeya variabilis. The sequence continues at coordinate 283,468,064 of NC_135232.1, forward strand.
GTTTTTGCCCCCTTCCTGATTTCCTATTCTTTTGCATGTTTGTCACACTTACTGTAAATGTTTCAGATCCCCAAATAAATTTAAATATTAGACAAAGATAACACAAGTAAGCATGAATTGCAGTTTTTAAATGAAGGTCTTTATTATTAAGGGGAAAAAGAAATCCAAACCTACAAGGACAGGGGTGAATAAGTGATTGCCCCCTAAACCTAATAACTGGTTGGGCTACCCTTAGCAGCAACAACTGCAATCAAGCATTTGCGATAACCGTCAATGATTCTTTTACAGGTCTCTGGAGTAATTTTGGGCCACTCATACTTGCAGAATTGTTGTAATTCAGCCACATTGGAGGGTTTCCGAGCATGAACCACCTTTTTAAAGTCATGCCACAGCATCTCAATCAGATTAACGTCAGCACTTTGACTAGGCCACTCCAAAGTCTTAATTTGATTTTCTTAAGCCATTCAGAGGTGGACTTGGTGTGTTTTGGATCATTGTCCTGCTGTATAACCCAAGTACACTTCAGTTTGAAGTCAAGAACAGACAGTCAAACATTCTCCATCAGGATTTTTTGGTAGACAGCAGAATTAATGGTTCCATTTACCACAGCAAGTCCTCCAGGTCCTGAAGCAGCAAAACAACCCAGACAATCACACTACTACCACCAAATTTTACTGTTGGTATCATGTTCCTTTTCTGAAATGCTGTGTTACTTCTACTCCAGATGTAATGGGACATACACCTTCCAAAAAGTTCAACTGTTGTCTCATCAAGTATTCTCCCAAAAGTCCTTGGGGATCGTCAAGATGTATTCTGGCAAAACTGAAACTTTGTGTTCTTAATGCTCAGCAGTGGCTTTTGTCTTGGAACTCTGCCATGCAGGCCATTTTTGCCCAGTCTGTTTCTTGTGGTGGAGTCATGAACGGTGATATTAACTGAGTCAAGTGAGGCATGGTGTCTAGCTTTTGAGGACGTTTGGCCTCCTTCACTTTGTCAGGCAGATCCTCTTTAAGTGATTTCTTGATTGAAAACAGGCGTGGCAGTAATCAGGCCTGGGTGTGGCTAGGGAATTAAAACTCCGCTTCCCAAACATGTGATAAACCACTGTTAATTTATGTTTTAAGAGGGGTGAAATAACTTTTTCACACAGGGCCCTGTAGGTTTGGGGGGTTATTTTGGTAATAATAAAGACCTTCATTTAAAAATTGCATTCTGTGTTTATTTGTGTTATCTTTTTCTAATATATTTGTTTGCTGATCTGAAACATTTAAGTGTGACAAACATGCAAAATAATAGGAAATGAGGAAGGGGCAAACACTTTTTCACACAACTGTATTTTGTGTAAGAGAACTGTATACCACAGCAATATCCATATACTTCTCATATGTTGTATTAATAGAAGGAGATAATTGGTGAAACATGGTAACAATCACCTGACAAACAAGCAAAATGATAATTTATCGGGTGACCAGATTGCTTATTCTAGCAAAAAAATCATTGTTATCGGCAGCACATTGCCTGTTTACACGGGATAATATGCTGCCAATAGCAATGATCTATTTTTCAGCACCAGCAATTCGATCACCTGATGAATGAGCATTTTGCTCATTTGTTGGGTGATTGTTAAATTGTTTACATGGGCCGATAATTGAGAAAGATACAGTTTCGGGACTGAATGATTCTAGTGGCGATTGATCATAATTGTCAGTTGGAAGAAGGACATTCATTCAAGTGCGTTAATCAGCCAAAGTTACAACTCCTAAATGCAGCATTAATCTGACTACTTTTATTTATGATCGGGAGTCATGTGATTATAGAGCGTCATGCATATTTCACATTGGCTCCTAAGGTCTTGCCAGACTCTGTTCACATTTGTAGTTGAGCCTTTCATTTGTTGCATATGTGAAATATATACAGAACAAAGGATTTCATTCACTCAACAGAAGCTCAAACATGTTCTTCTTTATTGGACTAGCGTATATTGTTATACTTTTTTCTTAATAGATAAGGCTACGTTCACATTTGCGGTCAGCGCCGCAGCGTCGGGCGCCGCAGCGGCGCCGCATGCGTCATGCGCCCCTATATTTAACATGGGGGCGCATGGACATGCGTTGTGCTGCGTTTTGCGCCGCATGGCCGCAAGCGTTGGACGCAAGAAACGCATCAAGTTGCATTTTTTTTGCGTCCAACTTTCGGCCAAAAACGACGCATGCGGCGCAAAACGCAGCGTTTTAGCGTGCGTTTTGCCGCGTTTTTGTTTGCGTTGTGCGCTGCGGCGCCGACGCTGCGGCGCACAACGCAAATGTGAACGTAGCCTAAGGGCAGTTGACAACATTTTTTATGCAGAGGCATAATATGCATTATGGTAACATTTCTGTATAATGGGAGCTGATAGAAGACATATGCCAAATACCAACCACATAACTCAACTGCAGGATAACACTTGTCCCCATGTTATTTTATTGGGCTATGCACATGTCTGTTCTTTTACTCGAACCAAGTCGGTCGGAGGAAAAAAATCGCAACATGCAAGATTTGCCTCCAAGAATCGGATGGCACTTGCCCATTTAATGCTATGGGTCCACAAAAAAAATTGGACTGCACTCGGATGAACTGACATTATAAAGAAGATTGAGAAACTTTTTTTTTTTACTCTCCATCTCTGAGAATATTGAATCACACTCTGATCGAACTCTGCTCAAACTCTGATCAAAGTGTGATTATCATAATTGAACCAATTTTCTCAAATTTTTTCTGCATCTGTCCGAAGTAAGAGGGATTGTGAGAATTTTTTGTAATAACAGGTAATCCTTACTATAGTCTTTAAAACATCACCAATGTATTTCTACACTTTACATATTTTCTCTATAAATAAGGACAAGTTTGGTTGGCACTGAATAATGTCAGAAATTGGTGTCCTCGTTGAAAAATTTTGTTTAAAAAAAGCTTAGTAATTCATGCTTGAAGTTCCTTCTTGCTAATGCATGTTTAATGCTAATACCACTTTACTCAGCATGCGCAGAAATGAATGAAAATTTTGCTCTGTAACCTATGCTCGATTTTTAAGGTTCTTTTTCTCTTTTCTTTTTCCTGCGCTAAACTTTATTTTTCTGCTTGTAATCTGCTGGCTTCTGAAGGCTGTTAAAAATATGGTTGGAATGGTAAGTGCACAGAATGGATTGGCTTATTTTGCAATATGTGCCACTGTTTCCTAGCAGAAATCATATTTACTGATACATTTTGTAGTAATTACTGAAAATTAAAATTTATTGAACAAACAAAAGAAATCATAATTTTGTATAGGTTAGGCCGGTTGCACACGTCCTGATATTTCCAGTATCGGAAAAAACTGGTTCCAAAGATATCAGTGTCCGTGTGTGTAATGCTTGTGGCACACGTGTGGCAACCATGTGCCGCATCAGTACCACACATACCGGCACTAGGGAAGCAGCAGTACAGTTAGCGCTGTTTCCCGGCGTCAGGTGCTGAAGACCTCTCACATCATTCTCCCCTGCTCTGCCAGCGATCTGTGTGAGCAGTGGAGAATGATGAAAGTTATACTTAACTGATAACAGCTACAGCAGGCGGCGGCTGATGGGACTATTACGCCCATCAGTCAACACCTGCTGCTGCTAATATCAGTGAGAACCGGGAGGTGGCTGATGGGAGTACTCATCAACTTCCACCTGCGCTATAAATAAATAATTAAATAAAAAAAAAAGGTGTGGGTTCCACCATTTTTGACAACCAGCCTGCTAAAGCAGACAGCTGGAGGCTGGTATTCTCAGGCGGGCTGCAACCCTCAGCTGTCAGAGTTAGGAAGGTTGGTTATCATGGTCAGAGGGGTACCCACGCTGTATGTATTATTTAAATAAATAAGTTTAAAGAACGGAGTGGGGCCCCCCCATTTTTGACAGCCAGCCTTGCTAAAGCAGATGTCATGGTTAGGACATGGTTAATGTTCTGTTCTCTCAGGGTCAGCTATACTTTCTATTCTAGTCTGTGTGCCTGACCCTTGGAGTTTGTGCCCGGTTTGCAATTGTTTTCCTTGCTCTCTGTGCGTTACTCTGTTTGTTTGTTCTGGATTTCTGACCTCTGGCTTCACTTCTGACAATCCCCTATCTCGCCCCTTTGGTACTTCGTGATCTCCTGGCTCCGATCTTAGCTTGTTTGACTACTCTCTTGTGTTTATCCCTTCTCTGCACCTCGGCGTCCGGTTCTGCCCCAACCACCTCCTACTCTGTCACATGGTTTAGGTTCTAGTTGTTACCTAGTTAGTTCCCGGCACATTGCTCAGCTCCCTTGCTGCTGTGTGCAGGGCTCCCCACAGCAATATTACCCGGAAGTCATGACAGCAGTTGGAGGCTGGTATTCTCAGGTTGGTAAGGTGCCATGGATATTGACCCCCCAACCTAGAAATAGCAACCCGCAGCCGCCCAGAAAAGGCGCATCTATTACATGCGCCAATTCTGGCACTTTTCCAGGTTTTTCACACTTGCTCTGTAGCGATGGCAAGTGGGGTAATATTTCTGGGGTTGATGTCACCTTTGTATTATCTGGTGCTATCAATGTACATTAGCATAAATCAAACTTCCTAGGAGACAGTTTAGCTAAATGAGTTTCCACATATGAATCAATTCTAAAGTAGAAAAATGTATCTGCTTTTGGTATATATCCAGATTATTCTTGAATTCTCTGGGCCCCTACTATAATGCAACATTTGTCTCTTTTGCATCTTATAGTTCTAAATTACACTGCATACTTAAAATAACCCTCTGGTGTTTTTTAAATCACTCTGTAGCTAGTTCTCTAATATCTATAATTCAGCTTGCTTTACCTTATTTATTTGATTTAGTAATCCTCTTTGATAATTCATGAATTCATTCTCTTTAGTGTGGTTATATTGTGTACCATCCCCTGGGAATTGAATACTGTTTGGAATTTCTAGTAACCTCCTTGAGAATTAATGTCTAATGAAAGTGTATGGCCTATATCACATAAGTTTTCAGGGAAAGTAGAAACTTCTATCAGAGAAACTGATGATGATGACACAGCTCCTGTCACAAACATATACCGTTAAAGGTAGATAGATAGATAATAGATAAGCCTTTACTTTACTGTATACTCATAATCTATGCTGTGCTGATGCATCATGAGATTGATAGCAGAACCTAGAAGGGTTGAACTAAAACTAAAATCTGAAGTTCAAGATAGTTCGGAAGGTTGAACTGCAGGGGAGAAAGTACAAGACATATAAAATAAATCCAGAGCATGAGGGACACTCGGATTCGTAGAAGGGGGTCGTGGGCAGGGATGGAAAAATGATTAAATGGAGTGCTTCTTTAATAAAAAGAAAAAGAAATGTTGAATTTCAGGTAGGAAATGGTCCTCAGAATTTTATGTACCATTCAAGGCAGTTATTTTTTATTGTCTTGTTTTATAACCAGTGATAACTACTCCTATATGACGAATGTTGTCATTTCTTCTCTTTTAGCTGCATCAGGTCCTTGTTCAGCTGCAGACCGACAAAGAACATGATTTCTCATCAGTGCCCATCCAAGTTTCTATCAGCGTTCAACTTTGGAGATTGCCTGGATGTCATGAATTTTTAGCAGCTTTAGGTATATGATTTTTTTTACAGCTATTTAAGAGTACCAGACTGCATATATTCTGGATAAGAAAAGAAGAGGCAGCGATCCCCAGCTTTCAATGTCCAAAAAAGGCTGGGATGTAAGCCAAAATGCTGCATATTGGATAACCATACAGTTTTTTCCATAGAAGCTCAGGATTTCAGACTTTTCTTTTCTGTTCTAAGGCTCCTTCGGTTGGATGATAAACTGCCATAAGGCGTGCACCATTATTCCCTACTCATTATGCTGTGCTTCTCATTTTCTTCCTGTGCACATATACAAAACTGTGCAAAAGTTTTAGGCAGCTGTAAAAAAAAATGCTGTAAAGTAAGAAAGCCTTAAAAAAATAGAAATGCTAATATTTTATTTGTATCAGTTAACCAAATGCAAATGGAATGAATAAGAGTAATCATTTTCAAATCACTATTTGGTGTAACCATCTTTTGCCTGCAAAACACCATTAAAGCATTAAGTTTCTAGGTACACATGCATGTTTTTAAAAGAACTCGGGAGGGGGGTTGTTCCAAACATATTGTAGAACCAACAACAGATATTCTATGGATGTAAGCTCTCTCAACTACTTCTGCCTCTTCATATAATCCCACATACACTTACTGATGTTAAGATCGTGGCTCCGTGAGTTCTTTATACTGAAGATAGCATATATTTACATTGGCTGTATGTTTGGGGTTGTTGTCTTGTTGCAGAATAAACTTAAAGCCAGTAGGACTTCTTCCCAATGTTATTGCATGATGGAAAATTATCTGCCTGTATTTCTCAGCATTGAGGAGACCAAGAAATGGTCGTCATTGAGGAACGTAGACACAGCGGTCAGTCATGGAAGCTTAGTGCAGTAGATAAAAGACACGTCATGCTTACTTCTCATTCAAAATTGGAAGATGTCCTGTAGTACCATCAGCACAGAACTGGAATGCAGCTACAACCATCTATTGTTCAGAGAAATTTGGCCAGAAGTGGTCTTTTTAGATGAATTGTGGCCAAAAGTGATACATTCGACATGGAAAAAGGCCATTTATACATGTAAACATAGGAACTGGCATACAGAAAAATGGCAGCAGCTGCTCTAGACTGATGAGTCAAAATTTGAAATATTTTACTGTTGTAGAAGGCAGTTTGCTTGTGAAGGGCTGGAGAGCGATACAATAATGAATGTCTTTAGGCAACAGTAAAGAATTGTGGAGGTTCATTGCAAGTTTGGGGTTACATTTCAGCAAAAAGAGTTGATAGTTTGGACAATATTAATGTTGCACTTAATGCTGAGAAATACAAGCAAACGCCTATCATCATGCAATACCATCACGGAGGCATGGTTGGCAGGACAACAAGCCCAAATATACAGCCAATGTCATTAACCACCATTTTTATCATAAAGAAGAACAAATATCCCTGGAAGTGATGATATCACCCACCCTGAACCGTGATCTCAACATTTTAGAGACTTTCACGGATAGACAGAAGGGATGCTGTATTTGAAGATATAAAAACTACCTGCAAACCCTGTCAAAGTCACTAACAAATCACTAGATCAATAAAAGAATCAAAAGTGCCCTAGATGACTCAGCACCCCCTACAGAATAGACCAATACAACAGCAACCCAGGCAACAAACGCATTTTCTTCAGCGGTGCTCTAGTTGTGCCGAACGTCTTGGACAAAATCATATTCTGCAGGACCTCCCTATCTAATAGTCAAATGACTTTTTGACTCTTTTCAGTCCTTACTTAGTCCTAAAGTACAGGTCCTGTCAACAATTTCTGCGCTGACAATCTGGCTACTTATTTCAAAGAAAAGATTGACAATATCAGTCTAGACATTATCTACCAAACCCTTAATAGCATAGGTCCCCTTTCCTTCTACATTTCATCAAGTTCTAATTTTCAACTTTGAGCCCATCACAGAAGTTACCAGGATACTCTCTTCTTCTCCCCCCACTACTTGCTCTAATGACCTTATTGCCTCACATCTCCTCCAGTCCATCTTCCTGGCTGTCACTACCCACGTAACTAAAATATTTAACCTTTTTCTTGTGGTATCTTTTCGTCCTCTTTTAAGCATGTCGCTATAACGTCATTATTTAAGAGAATCATCTCTTGACTAGCACTGCTCTGCTAATTACAGACTTATCTCTAAACTCCTCAATCGCCTGGTCTCCTCAGGTATGATCTGCTATCTTTTAAATTATTTTCTTCTTTACCCATTACAATTGGGTTTCTGCTGTTCACACTCTACAGAAACTTCTTTTGCTAAAGTCTCTAATCATCTAACAACCAAATCTAATTAACTACTTCTAATTCTCCTGGATTTCTCTGCATCAATTCACACCATGGATCACCAACTGATCCTCACTATGCTCCAGTCTATCAGCCTTATCAATACTTTTTGACTGCTCTAATAGATTCTCAGTTGTTCGGTCTCCTTCCACTTCACTTACCCTATCGGGGCTCCTATTAGCACAGTCATAGGTCCATGTCTCTTATCTGTCTTTTCTATTCCCTATTGGACAAACCATCAGTAGATTTGGATTTCAGTACCATTTCTATGCTGATGACACCCAACTTCACACAGCTTCTGACATCATACCTGCACTACTACAAAATACCAGAGAAAGTCTGTCAATGGCTCTAACATAATATCCACTCTCTATCTGAAACTGAATCTATTCAAAGCTTAACATCTTGTGTTTCCTTCCTCAACTGGCCCACAAAAACCTGATATGTCAATTTCAAATGTGGTACTAATAGAATTCTCATTCAACATGCTCGCTATCTTAGGATTACATTTAGCTCAGATGGTTCCTGTACTACTTGTCATAACTCACTTGCTTAGGTCAGCTGCACATCAAGACATCTCCAGAATTTACCTTTGAAACTGCAAAACATCTATCACTCTTGTTCATTTTTGTTTTGTCTACTAAACTCACATAATATATTACACTTCTACAAATTTCCTCCCTCATCACTGTCTACCAAGCCACCCTCTGGTCTGAGTTCTGCTAATGACCTAAGATCAGAGGCGTAGCTAGGGTTTTGGTTCAGGGGGGGCAAAGCTTCTGAGTGGGCCCCTAACCAGGTAACCTTGATTACAACTCGGTGATGCACCCTAATAGTGGAGGAGAACCTCAGCAGGTGACCGCGCTATTACTGAAGATAATCTCTATATAAAGACCAACATGGATATTACCGCCATATGGTCAGTGGTAGATACCAGTCCTACAGAACATAGATCACAGCACAGATAATGTCTTACCACTGACATTCTATATGATTGAGTCGTCACTTTTCCCGTCTTTTCCATCTGGCCCAGACCGACATGACAACTTCTTCCAGCCAGGACTCGGCTGCAGAGAATACAACAAAGACACATTTCACTTCTCATTTTCCAGGCCCATCACCATCTATTCCCAACTTGCACAAACTCCTCATCCTGCTGATACCCCAATACTGAGCTGCTGCTGCCGTATGTGTCCCTATTACTGCACCTGATATCCCAATACTGAGCCGCTGCTGCCGTATCGGTCCCTATTACTGCCCCTGATACCCCAATACTGAGCCGCTGCTGCCGTATGTTTCCCTATTACTGCACCTGCTGTGTGGTTCTGTGTGCCCTCTAAATTCTAAGGCACTCTCTATAATATAGAAATGCTGGGTGCAAGTGCCCTAGAAAACAGTGCCCATATTTTGCCCCCTAGAAAGTAATATTGCCCTGTGTGCCCCTTTGATAGTCGCAGTAACCTGAGTTCCCCTATAACAATAAGTGCCCACTTTAATTATGTCCCGAGTCTCCCCCCTGTACAGCTCCTCTATACACAGCATGATGCTCTGTTATACACAGTATACTGACCCCTTAGAAGCCTCCAAACTGTTTGATGGCTCCAACACTGTAATCCCCACACTGTATGATGCCCCTCTAGATGGCCTCCATATAGTATAATGCACCAGATCGTCCTCAATATAGTATAATGTTCCAGATAGTCCTCAATATAGTATAATGCACTCCCCATAGGCAGACTCTATAGCACAAGGTAGCACCCCGCAGGCAGACCCTGTAGTATAAAGCAGCACCCCCATAGGCAGACCCTGTACTATAAGGCAGCACCTCCACAAGCAGACCCTGTACTATAAGGTAGCACCCCCATAGGCACACCCTGTACTATAAGGCAGCACCCCCATAGGTAGACCCTGTACTATAAGGCAGCACCCCCATAGGCAGACCCTGTAGTATTAGGCAGACCCCCCATAGGCAGACCCTGTATTATAAGGCAGACCCCCATAGGCAGACCCTGTATTATAAGGCAGACCCCCCATATGCAGACCCTGTAGTATTAGGCAGACCCCCATAGGCAGACCCTGTAGTATTAGGCAGACCCCCCATAGGCAGACCCTGTAGTATTAGGCAGACCCCCCCATAGGCAGACCCTGTAGTATTAGGCAGACCCCCCCATAGGCAGACCCTGTAGTATAAGACAGCACCCCCCATAGGCAGATTCTGTAGTATAAGGCAGCACCCCTTAAAAAAATAAATACATACTCACCTCTCTTCTTTCTGGTTCCTGCGCTGCTCTGAGCTCCTGCTGGTGTCCTGACAGCGGGCGCCGGGCAGTGATGTCATCGCGCCCTCTGTCAGCGTCGCCGACGTCAGATGCGAGGGGGATGATGGGGGAAGGAGCGCAGCGCTCCTTCCCTCATCATTGCGGTCAGCTGTATCGGCTAAATGCCGGTACAGCTGACCCTGTGATGACAGGCGGGGTGCCCACTGCTTGCACCAGGCCCCCCCTCCTGCTCAGGGGCCCCATAGCGGCAGAGCAGTGAGATCGATTCTCCCTGGTCTGCCGCAGAAGGTAACTATATCGGTGGTGCACTCGCCGATACAGTTACAGTAGCGTAGCTCCGGGTGGGCCCCCTCTGAGCACCACACCCTCTGCCCCCCCGCTACTGCCTAAGACTAATATCCTCCATAATCAGAACCTCTCACTCCCATCTCCAAAATTTTTCTTCTGCCTGTTCTGTGGAATATGCTACCAAAGACAATAAAGTTAATACCAGAGTTTTAAATGTGCCCTAAAAACACATATCTTCAAGTATGCCTATCACCTCACTCGACTAATCTAACCATTGTTAGTTTTTCTTTTCTACACTGTCTTCAGAATCTGGTCTTTTTTGCCATCTGTTCCTACACACTCCTTGCACTTGATGGCACTTTGTATCTGGACATATAAGATAAAGGCTGATGACCTGTCAATGCGCTTTACCTTACTGATCTTATTTTTTTTATAAAGATGGCTGCAGCATACATTACAAGCAGTTTTTATCTTTTGTATCTTCCCTACTTCCTTGCGAGCAGGTTCTTCATGCCTCTTGTTTAAATTCATGACTTATGTTTTCCTCTGTAACATAGGTTATTGTTTGTACATGCAGACCTGAATTGTAAAGTTCTACAGAATATAAAATGATTATTATTATTATCAATGGTCAAAACGTTTAACATTGAGGAAAACTAGTGTGTTTTTATTCTTTGTAGGCTTTGACCTGTGTGAAGTAGGACAAGAAGAAGTCATATTGAAAACTGGCAAACAGGCAAATAAAAGGACAATGCAATTTGCTTTGCAGTCACTTTTGGCTCTCTTTGGTAAGTTTCATAAAAATGTTTTGTGTAAGATAGTTTGCGCTTATGTAAGGAAAACTGAGGCTGCATTGCCATTTGAGAATTTACATTGTGCACTGCATGAAAATGTAATAAGGCTTTTGCTATAAATCAAATGTGCAAATTTGTAGTAAATCTTATTTTTAGATTGTGGACATTATGTTGGATGTAAAGATTAAGAAAACCCCATTGTATGAGCTTTAAACACAAAGTACAATTGATATGGGAGCGCTGAGCAACCTCCGATTTTTAGACAATTAATCATGAAGCATTACAATATATTGATGTACCTGATCCCTCAGAGTGAGAACTTCCATTTATAAACCACTCTACCATTGGTTTATAAAAGTCCCATGTCCAATTAGAAAGTTGTTCTCTATAGATTATATAATTTCCGTAAAAACATTTCAAAATGTATCTAAATTCAGACTTCAAATAGAGGTCAATGCTTGTAACTGTAATTGCACTAGAAATCTGGCTTAAATGGTAATTTCCCCCTATTCAAAAGGTAAGGGATAACTTTCTGACAGCTAGGGCTCTGGAACCCAAAAACAGGGCTCTGCAACCCCGTCTTGAATGGTGTGAAGGTGCCAATGCCCGAACCCGATACCATTTATTGTCTGCGGTAATGCTAGAGAAAGTCAATGTCACGGCACTGTTGCAGGATATTCTGGGGCTATGGGCTGCTACCCTAATCCTTAAACTAGGGGTGCCCTAGCAATCCCTGCTCCCTGGATTACTTCTGATGGTGAAGATGCCACGTGCCTTGCTGAGCTCTTAAGTCAGTCCTTATCTGTCCCTTCCCCACCCAGGGAAGTGAGGAGTTGTATTGTATAAGAATACCCAAACCAGACTAACAAGGGAAAACACACAGGGATAAATGAATACCAATACCAAATACCAATCATTCAAATATGCATTTACAAACAGCAGAGTGGAACACCAGGAAGTAAAGGGTAGAAAACCCAAATAGGAGAGGATGAGGATATACACACAGACAATTTCCAAGTAACAGTCTTCAGAACAACACTCTAAACGCCTTCTCAAACAAACAACACCTCAACTCCAGAGCCAAGCAGTATGAGATTAACACTGGCAATCCCTGATTGCTAGAGGCGAGTATATATAGTAGAGGGGAGTGGCCAACACTGAACAGCTGAGACCATCAAAGAAAGAAAGCTCCAGGAGCTGTCAACTGAACAGATTAACTCTGCACTGCTTGCAGAAATCTGCACTGTTTAATATGGTGGTGAAATGCTTCTAATCAATGCAGGAGTACATGAAATCAGACACTATGGTCTTCTGGCCCTCTCTGTCACAGTAAACCTGTGATAGTCAACCACTGTTCTCAGCATTGTTATAGACAATGAATGGAGTAGAAGTCAAGCATGCACACCTGTGCTCTATTCAGGAAGAAGCTGCACAGCCCTATTTTCAGGGTTCTAGAGCCCCGATCTCCAATTGACTGGGGGTTCCGTCTGTTGAACCCTCAGGCATCAGCAAGTTGAGCCCTATTCTATGACTAGGTGATAACTATTTTTTTACAATTAATATACAAAGCAAATCAGTTTAAAGACAAATTAATTATTGATTTGCGCCAAAAAGAACAGATATGCGCACCTCACTAGACATTTTTCCAAATTTTCTAGAAAAGTGGCATTGCTTTGGTGAGTCTAAAAATGTGCCAGGTTGACTATTGGCATGTACCATTTTTAAGCACAAAATAATGACCTAAAGTTAAGTAAAATTAGAGTTGATGTAAGATGTAACAAATCCAACGCACATTGAGTGCCATTGTGTATAATTATGTGCCTATTGTAAATGTCAGGCCAAGTGTATGCTGTCCACCTATTACACAGTATTAGGAGCTAAATTGGTGTGTTAAACTTGTGTCACCGGAATACTAAACCCCCGGAGGGCATGATGAAACGATAACTATAAAAATTGGCAAAGACTGTGCTTCATGCTTACTCCAAATAGGGGCACCCAAGCCAGAGACCAAGGGGAAGAACCCTTGAAGAAAGAGTAAAATGAAAAATTAGAACAGTTTGAACAAAAAATAATGAAAATAACCTCTACAATATATTCTATATTTATATAATGTATAGTAAATATGAAACACAATAAAACAGTACTTCTGAAATGATAAGTTAACCAATATGGTGAGGAGCAGGTGGGCAGGCAGTCATTATATGTAACGCAACCATTTCTCTGACTGAACCAATCTCTGATTTGGTTTCATAACAAAATAATTGTGTGCTCATTTTAATATTCTGCGAGATTTTTTACATTAACTAAATCAAGTGGAGAGGTTAAGGTATCACCATGGTAGAACTGGTAAGACCTAAAAATTGTAAAGCTTTGCATTAAATTATAGTAATTCATGCTGTATTTAAACTGCATTTTACAGCACTTATATGCTCTTTGTCTGTATTTCAGATTCCACTGAGCTACCAAAACGTCTAAGTCTTGATAGTTCTTCATCACTTGAATCCCTGGCATCTGCACAGTCAATGTGTAATCCAATCCCTCATGGATATCTGGGTCATCCCTTCTCTCCAACATGTCCAGATAGCATGTCTTCAGATGCTATCTCTGTATACAGTCTAAGTTCAATTGCATCGTCAATGAGTTTTGTGTCTAAGCCAGACTGTTTAGCTGATGGTGAAAATAAGGTGCGGCAGGACCACGATAGACCAAAATATATTTATTCTCTCAGAAGCTCTACAAGAGGCCAGTCTTCCCCACAGACCCAGATGTCATTAAGCAAAGAGGAGCAAGAGGAGTACGATGGGTTTTCTATAATAAGCAATGAACCTCTTTTATCATACACAGAAAACTTAGATCCTAGTCTCATAAAGGAGAACGTCCAAGAAATAATTCAAGTTTCTGTAAACTCTAAGGGCAGTATAAGCACACCAAATTCACCTGTTAAACTGGCTCTGATTTCAAGTCCAAATTCACCTTTCCAAAAAGTTGGAAAACACGCAAGCTCCGATACTGGGGAATCAGATCAATCTAGTACTGAAACAGACAGTACAGTCAAATCCCAAGAAGAAGGCAATCCTAAACTTAATCCTGAGGAGCTTGCACAAAAAATCTTAGAGGAAACTCAAAGTCATTTAATTGCAGTTGAACGTCTTCAAAGAAGTGGCAGTTTGAACAGGGTGAATCAATCACCCGATGGTGCTTCTACTCCGAATGGCAGCTCTATGTTCAGGTCATCAGAAACAAGTGCTTTTAGTAGACCTGTTCAGAAAGGGTTGCCTTCTCCTGTTACTGTGAAACCAAAGCCTCCAACTAGAAGCTCTTCTCTTCAAAAGGTGAGCTCAGGATACAACAGTCCAGCAAATTCTGATTCATCCTTAAAGGAAGGTGCAAGTCTTCACAGTAACCAGCCGTCTCCAAGTTCAGATTCACCTTTCAAACTGAAATACCCTAGCTCTCCTTACAGCTCCCACATCTCAAGATCTCCTCAAAACATATCTCCAAGCTCAGGTCACCAATCTCCAGCAGGAAGTACCTCATCTCCAGCTCTTTCATATTCTTCTGCTGGATCTGCTCGATCCAGCCCTGCTGATGCGCCTGATCTGGATAAGTTAAAACTTGCTGCAATTGATGAGAAGGTGAAGGCCATACACAATCTCAAGATGTTCTGGTCAAGTAACCCTCAGCATACATCGGGTCCTATCAAAATATTACGTGGAACTCCTGGAACAATGACTTCTAAGAAGGACGTCCTTAGTTTATTAAACTTGTCTCCACGACATAATAAAAAGGAAGAGGCTGTGGATAATCTTGAACTAAAGGAACTGTCTGTTCAGAAAAAGCATGCCGAAGCCACACAGCAAAATCCTCAAAATGGACATAAACATACAGAAAACATTAATGTAGCAAACATAACTCAGTCAGCATCATCCATTAACATGTCTGGTTCTATACGCAATTTAAAACTCTCGTCTGGAAATGGGTACAAGTTCCTTTCACCTGGAAGATTTTTTCCTTCTTCAAAGTGTTAAAATGTCTTTTATACAACTTTTAAGCCTGTATTGCCATTTATATATTGTTTATGTCCGAATGCCTTCATAACTGTAAGACTAAAATATTACATGTGAAGCAGTGGTTATCATGGATGTAACACTGAAAACAACAAAACAGAGTTTTAATGAGAATTTACCAAAAGTCCCATCTGTTTGTACAATACGATAAGTTATAAAAGTGAGAATATTAGAGTAGGGGTAATAAACTTGTGATGGGTAGAGGTTCCATATCACAGAAATGAAACATAGGTCATTATTTATTTAGATCCATATAATCAGATACATTTGTACATTTATTTGTAAATTTTGACACTTGAAACATCAAGACCATTTTATTATTCTATGATATATGTTCTGTTTTATGCCTAGTGTAGGGTGGCAGCTTCTTTGTAATTGTCTGTACTATAGGATGCCAACAGTAATGCAAATGTGGTCATAGCTGTGTTGTTTTTTTTTCTCTGCCAGGTCTGAATTTCAGTCTTCATCCCCAGCACAAGTTCCATACATTTAATAGTGTCTGGTACTGAAGCTTGGTCCTATTCAAGTGTATGGGACTGAGATGCAATATCGATCACCACCACTACGAAAAAGTATGGTACTGTGCTGAGTAAACAATGCACCGCTTCCTGGGCGCCACTACCCCTTCAATGAGCTCATTAGTAAAAGGTATTGGTGGTCAGACCCCCAACTTATCTGATATTGATCTATTGACCGATTCTAAGGATAGGCCCTCAATATTAAGGTCTAAAGCAAAATAAACTCTAAATGAAGCCATATTTTATTATATAGTCAAATGTAAAGCTTTGTAAACCTTCATGTATGTAACACGTTGGCCAAATATCATCAAAATTGTCAGTGAATAGAACTTTTGCCCATGTCAGCAGATACTAGAATGAACCCCAAGGCCATTGGAGAAGAATATGCTGGTATTTAGTATGATACAGCTCAATAAGTCCGTATATGTCAGTACAGCGCAGTGAGTCCTCTAGAAATGAAGCAAATATGAAAACTGAGACATATCCATTGGAAGCTGAATTAGATGACTGCTTGTGTAATCCCCAAAGATTAGCAACTACAGGTATGAACAGCTCTATAGTAATGCAGAAATGATTAAAAGGTGAGTCTGTCACATGGATTTGCATCACTAAACTGCCACCAACCTTATTCCTCTCCATTACAGCATTATACATAAGTCTTTATAACGACGTTTGGAAAAGTCGCTAGGAAAAAAGCAAATTTATAATCCTACAGGTCCAATATTCTGATCACTTGGCACCAATCATACCTATATTGGCATGATTAACATGCTAGGCTAGGTCAAACGTTCCCAGAATATGCAGTGAAATCCCAAATCCCAGATGTGATTTTTTTTTTTTAAAGGGAACCTGCCATTTGAAAAAAATGCTATTAAATTGCAGATATTGGATTAATATGCAGGTGGTTTAACGCCTTCTGAACCTGGGTGGCCTCTGAACAGAGAACCCAACTGAAGGCAAAAAATGAGATTTTAATACTCCCAGCAGCCTTGGGTTTTCAGTCGTAGAGATGTGGCCGGCGCTCATTCAGTCAACACTCAGTACGTAATAAGCGGCGGCCCGACATTGACTGACAGCTGTCCCTACCGGACATCAGTACAAAGCCAGCTGTCAGTCAGTGCCTGGAAGCACTTACAGCCGCCACTCATTATGCACTGGGCAGTGACTGAAGCCACGCCGGACGCTCCTCTATGACTGAAAGTTCGAGGCTGCCGGGGGATTAAAGTTAACTTTCTCCTGGTAGCCGAGCTTTCAGTGCTGCGGCCGCTTGGCTTCAGAATCCTATTAACCTGCAGATTAACCCATATCTGCAGGTTAATAGCTTTTTTTTCACATGACAGGTTCCCTTCAAATAAAGTTCTTATAATAGCAGGTCTGTGGCACTGCAAAATAGAAGAGTAACAAGGTGGTGGAGATTGTCAAATCCATGTGACAAGTTCCCTTTACCACTTACATGTGTCATTAGACCCTAATTCCCACTGTGGCAAAAGCATAACCATACAAAGTGTGAGCAATGCTGGTTCTTACTCATTTTCCCATACAGGCTAAACAAGAAATACATTTGTAAAAACAGATTAAGAACTGCATTTGAATTTAGTATCTAAATTAAGTGCGGACACAATTTAAGAGTATACAGATGTACATTGCTTAAAGGAATATTTCAGATAAGGTATATCAGACCAAATTGGCATACAGTTTATAAGTTGGAGAGTAGTCAAATTCAATGTACGTGTGTGATCACTAGCCAACCACTGTGATCACTAGCCAATTACTGGGAAGGGATAGGTGGAGTCTGCTGTGACTGTTCTTGGCCTTAGAATAAAAAAGTACAGAGCAGCTAATATAGATATTATTGATAAATATATTCAGTTTACATGGTATGCCAAGATATTAGAAGAGCAAAATCATTTTATTTGTAGAGAATCCTGTTTAAAGAGGTTAGAGTATAAGTCTGCAATCACTCCTTAAATCTTGTGAATCCTTGGGCATTGGGAGCGACTGCGGGTATGTGATTTGCATACATTCAGTCATTTGCAGACTAGATGAATGTGTCCTTGCTCAGTGCAAGTCTAGTTGGAATGTGGCTGGGTGTGTCCATATTACATGTTTGTGGTCACAAGACTGCCGACACCTTGTACCAACACCGGAGAATCCTCGCACGACGTAGTGTACACGCTGTGAAGATTCACAAGTCTGCAGTCACACAGAGTGACTACAGGCTTCTAACCTAAAGTCGGACAGCCCCTTTAAAGGGAATGTTTTATCAGAATTGATGTCTTATTTTAAAACAAGTTTTTATGTTAAACATCATTTTAATATTTTCAGTCATGTTTTTTAAGTTTTCCATGTCACTATATAGAAAACAAAGCAATCCTGAATGATTAGGCCACTGACCCTTCTAGTTCTCATTCTGTAGTGATCACTTCTTGGTAGTCATCCATTATCGCAGGCAGGATTACAATGACTAGATAACACAAGATCCACCATTAGGCGATGGTCACAAGTCACCTTCTGTCCTCTGCAGGCGACGCAGAACATGCCTACAACACTCTCCCAATGAAGACAGTAGACCATTGTTTGACTAAAGTTTCTCATGTCATTGTAATTGCAGTAAAGCAAATCTCCGAGTCACAGCTCAAACAATATGGCTGTCTACAAACACAAAGTAATTAAAAAAAAATGATTACAAAAAAAGAATATGTTTTGCTAAAAAAAAGAAAATGTGATACACACTTCTGCAGATTGTAGTATGGACCTAGGAAAGGAATACTGGGTATGGCTGTACTAATAATGCACTTTATACTAATCTAGAAGACTCACGATGACATTAATCACAGACAGTATTAGTACATGGTATCTGCCACTTTAATAATCACTCTCATTTCTTAAACCATTTATATTTGGCCAGTTTTATATTTTTCATTGATCACATTGCTGTAAAGGCATAAAACCTGCTAGACGCCTTCTGACATAAAGCCGTCGTTCTGCTCCCACAGTTCTAGAACCCCTGGGATAGAATACCGAAATGATAACACAAGAACCCTGCTTCCCTCGAATATTTTAGCCACTGATGAGTTTACAAAGCAACTTTTGTATTTGTACTTTGTAGCTACGAGCTTGACACTGTTGTATCCACATATCCCTATGCAAACCGTTTGTGAAGATTTGGGGCTTGTTTGCAGATGTTTCCATGGTTAAGTGGAACCGAAGATCATGTAAATAGCACCTTGTTAGAAAGCTGCATGCACGTTTTGTGATCTGAGCCCTTGAAATACATCTGTGTTTGTGAATCGGTGGGTTTCATAGAGTTACCGTCTAGATGATCTTTACTTGGTGTAAAGAGAACTTTTCCGTCATAGAAAACAAAGCAGCCTGCGGGGCGGCCCTAACGACTGGTGCTCCTCACAGCGGCCCTTGTATCCGTATGTCTGATTTACATTGGTTTTGTAAATTAAACAATGTTTTTTTCCCTGGCAGCACTAAACTTTTCTATAATATAATATGTACCTTGTAAAAAGTATTTCATATTTTTTATTGAAATTGCGGAGGCATTTGGCCTACTTCTTTGTGATCTGTGTTTATTAAAGCATGAAACTATATATGATGTGTCATATACCTGATCCAATGCTAAAACATTGTTGAAGCCATAACTGTCTTTTTTCTACGGTGCTGCGGTTTTCCTACCTGGCAGTATGAAGTCATTATCAAGATCCAAATAAAGCAATTAGAAAATGCTATCTCATCCTTCCTAATTTAACTGTAGACTGCTCACAATGTAGGCAGACAGATTAGAATGGATTTACATGGCCGGTCTTTCTGATAAATAAGACAAATAGCTAGATCAGGGCTCAGCAACCTGAGGCACTGTAGTGGTTGTGAAAGTACAGCCTGTTGCAGCATGCTGGGAGTTGTCATTTTACAACACTCGTGAGTCCTGCAGGTGGCTGACACCTGGATTAACAATTAGTGTTAAGGTACCTTCACACTTAGCGACGCTGCAGCGATATCGACAACGATGCCGATCGCTGCAGCGTCACTGTGTGGTCGCTGGAGAGCTGTCACACAGACAGCTCTCCAGCGACCAATGATGCCGAAGTCCCCGGGTAACCAGGGTAAACATCGGGTTACTAAGCGCAGGGCCGCGCTTAGTAACCCGATATTTACCCTGGTTACCAGTGTACATGTAAAAAAAACCAAACACTACATACTTACATTCCGGTGTCCGTAATGTCCCCCGGCGTCTGCTTCCTGCACTGACTGTGAGTGCCGGCCGTAAGGCACAGCACAGCGGTGACGTCACCGCTGTGCTCTGCTTTTACTTTACGGCCGGCACTCACAGTCAGTGCAGGAAGCGGACGGCGGGGGACGTGTGACAGACACCGGAATGTGAGTATGTACTGTTTGTTTTTTTTACATTTACAATGGTAACCAGGGTAAATATCGAGTTACTAAGCGCGGGCCTGTGCTTAGTAACCTGATATTTACCCTGGTTACCATTGTAAAACATCGCTGCATCGTTGCTTTTGCTGTCAAACACAACGATACACGCCGATCTGACGACCAAATAAAGTTCTGAACTTTCAGCAACGACCAGCGATATCACAGCAGGATCCAGATCGCTGCTGCGTGTCAAACACAACGATATTGCTATCCAGGACGCTGCAACGTCACGGATCGCTATCGTTATCGTTGCAAAGTCGCTTAGTGTGAAGGTACCTTAAGGCTGGAATCACAGTAGTGTATGGCATCCAATGCAAGAGCATCTGATGTGATATCCTAATGGCAGTCGGCTCCAGCTCTGCTGCGAGTGTGATCCAAGTGTCAGTGCTCCAATCATCTTGCATGAGGGAATTGCAGCACAGGTATGGAGGAGATGGAGAAAGTGATTTCTCTGTCTCCTTCATTGCCTGTCTCGGCATATATCGAACTGCACTGGGATGACATCGGAGTGCAGTCCAATGTTTCACGCGCACCCATAGACTTGTATGGTTGTGAGTTAGCCAAGTCTCGCTGTCAAACTCAGCATGCTGCATTAGTTCTCTCATGCTGAAGCAGCATGAGAAAATAATCGCTGATCTGCTCTGCCCCATAGTATAACATTGGCCGAGTGCTATCTGATAAAACATCGGATAGCGCTCGCCCTTGTTATACGCTAGAGTGACCCCAGCCTTGGTGCAAGACTCACTCCAGCGGCCAGGTCAATAATCTCTGGCTGCTGGATGAGAGCCCTGAGAGCTGCCTACTATCTCCAGGTACACTCAAAACATAATTGTTGTGGTGTGTCAAATGTTATGTCGTCAAATAAAGGGATATTTGTGGATGGGTTCCACCCTGCTAGATGAACTTGAGACCGATACTCCGGTATAATAAGTGAAAAGGTAGTGGTTTATTTGATGCGTTTCGAAGTACAAAATTACTTCTTCCTCAGGATTGACCACATGTATCTGAAGAATGTAATCCTGAGGAAGAAAGTAATTTTGTACTTTGAAATGCGTTGAATAAACTGCTACATTTTCACTTATTATACTGGAGTATAAACCATCCACAAATATCCCTTTATTTGATGTCCAATGGTCACTGACTGACTCGTGGATCCCGTGGATCCCATGCAGCTGACGCTCACATTCGATGCTTTCTGTAATAATTATAGGTTATAAATCAGGAGACTCTTTGCGTGGAACAAGACAACTACAGGACACAGTTTTATAAGTGGTAAAGTCTATATTATCACACGGTGATTCAAACAGGTGCAGAGTCCACAACACTTGGTGCAAATATCAAATGCAGCTCAGCAGTCTATAGGAAACTTCAGAGGAAAATGCAATCACGCAGAAAGTCTATGAAGCACAATTATTCTTGAGGATACTTGACACGAATAAGTCCTTGCTTAGTCCAAAACAGATAGATATGCTATAAGGCAGTTAAAATAATATCTTAGCTCAACCAGGGAGGTCTGGGTAATAGTCTCAGGTTCTTGCAGAGCAGCAACAGCTTACATGTCCAGCAAATGCAGATGGAAGTAAACACGAGCAGCAGATGAAGGAGGATTACTGGAACTGGTGTATGCAGCAGGAACTCAGAGCAGAGTAGCAGGATCACCACAGGTTCACAGGAGCCAGGGAGTCACCAGAGGTCAGGAGCTGGATGCAAGGCAGAATACTCTAGAACAGACTGAAGGCTGGGGTGGAGTTTTATTGCAGGAAGACACAGTGCACATGAGACCAAAGATGCCATCTTGGAAAAGGGCAGTAATGCACAAAAAGGTAATAAAAAATGTTCAGAGTCCTGACATTACTCCCTCCTTAGAAGCGGCCTCAGGACGATCCTGGACCTGGTTTCTCATGGAATCTCTGATGAAAATGAGAAATATTCTGTTGGGCATTGATGTTTTCCACAGGTTCCCAAGAGTCTTCCTCAGGGGGATATCCCTGCCATCTTATCAGATATTGGAGCCGATTCCTGCGAATTCTGGAATCAGCAATTTCTTCCACCACAAATTGTTCTTGCCCATCAATCACCACAGGCTGCGGAGGTGGCACAACACGTCCCTGGAAGGTATTAGGAGATACAGGCTTTAGTAAAGATACATGAAAAACTGGGTGTACCTTCATAGTCCTAGGCAGCTTCAGCCGGCAGGCCACAGAGCTCACAATACCGTTGATCTTGAAAGGGCCAATGAATTTCTGTCCAAGTTTTTGTGAAGGAACATGTAACTTCAGATTCTTAGTTGCTAACCACACGGAATCTCCTATCTTGAACATGGGTGCAGGTTTACGGAATCTATCAGCCGATCTCTTATAACGTTCTTGAGCTGTGGTCAGGGATTCCTTCAGAACCTCCAGATTTTGCCTCATCGCAGTTAGCCTTTCCTCCACTGCCGGAACCAGAGAATTAATAGGAGACCTAGGTAACATACACGGATGATAACCCAGATTGGCAAAGAAAGGTGTAAATTTAGTGGAGGCGCTCTGAGAATTGTTATATGAAAATTCAGCTAACGGCAGCAACTCCAACCAATCATCCTGGAGATGGCTGACATAGCATCTTAGATATTGTTCCAGCGTCTGGTTGGTACGCTCAGTCTGACCATTTGTCTGGGGATGGTAAGCGGAAGAGAGACAGACATTAATATTGAGTGCAGAGCACAACCCCTTCCAGAATCTTGAAGTGAACTGCACGCCACGGTCAGAGATGATCTCATCCGGAACCCCATGCAACCGAAAGACATTCTGTATAACCAAGTTCACTGTATCTTTAGCTGAGGGGAGGCCGGTGCACGGAACAAAATGAGCAGCTTTAGTCAGGCGATCAACTACCACCATGATTGTACTCATGGCCCCCGATGTAGGCAGCTCCACAATAATGTCCATTGATATAGACCCCCAAGGGCAGGACGGAACAGGTAATGGTTGTAGAAGACCCGTAGGTGCCACATGAGGAGTCTTGTAACGAGCACATATCTCGCAAGAGAGAACATAGTCCTTGGTATCCTTCAGGCAAGTTGGCCACCAGAAGAATTGGCTCAGGAACTCTTGTGTCTTCTGTACCCGCTGTGACCAGCCAACTTGGAGTCATGTACCAACTTAAGGATCTGCAGACGGATGACCTCATGGACGTAGATACATCAATCTCTGAACCACATGCCACCCTTAAAGACAAGATTAATATCCACAGGTGGGTTGGCCAGAAATACATCACCGTCATAGGCCTCCCTGCACTCCTTCCACAAGTCCTGATCGTGGATAACTCCGATGAAATTGGCATCAGATAGAATGGTCTTGGACGGGGCTCCAGGTACGGAATCCGCAGCATGGATTCGGGATAAAGCATCAGCCTTCCCATTACGAGAACCTGGACGGTACGAGATAACAAAGTTAAATTGATTTAAAAATAAGTTCCAACGAGCCTGACGAAGAGAAAGACATCTAGCGGATCTAAGGAACTCTAAATTGCGATTGTCAGTTAGCACTATGATCTGTTGTGCAGCTCCTTGCAGATGATGCCTCCATTCTTTGAAAGACGCAATAATAGCCAGCAATTCCTTGTCTCCCACGTCGTAATTCTTCTCTGCTGAGGTTAGTCTACGGGAAAAGAAAGCACAAGGATGTAGCAGACCCTTCTCTCCAGTTCTTTGGGAGAGAATAGCCCCCAAAGCATTATCAGAAGCGTGCAACTCCACAATGAAAGAAAGTGTTGGATCTAGGTGTATCAACAGTGGTGCTGATGTGAAACAGATCTTAAGCCGATCAAAAGTTTCTTGAGCCTGTGATGACCACTTAAAGGGCTTTTCCTTCTTTGTCAAGGAAGTAATGGGACGGACAATATCAGAAAAATTTCGAATAAAGCGTCTGTAGAAATTTGCAAAACCAATAAAACGTTGGACCTCCTTAACGTTCTTGGGTACCGGCCAGTCAAGGATAGCCTGAATCTTACTAGATTCCATGTTCAGCCCCTGGGGAGAGATGATATAACCTAAGAACTGTATCTCAGAACAATGGAACTCGCATTTCTCCGGCTTAATATACAGATGGTTCTCTTTCAGACGTCTTAAAACAGTTTTGACATGCTCTTCATGTTCCTGTAGAGAATCAGAAAAGATTAGTATATCGTCCAAATAGATCACCACAAACTGGTCCAACAAATCTCATGAAAATGTCATTAGCAAGGTGTTGAAATGTTGCAGGGGCGTTACAAAGCCCGAAGGGCATCACAAGAGATTCAAAGTGTCCATACCGGCATCTGAATGCTGTCTTCCACTCATCCCCTGGACGAATACGCACCAAATTATAAGCCCCACGAAGATCCAGTTTAGAGAACACCTTAGCATGGCAGACTCTTTCCAGTAATTCGGGAATCAGAGGCAAAGGGTAATAGTTTCGTACGGTTACCTTATTGAGTTCCCGATAGTCAACACAGGGTCTCAGGGTCCCATCCTTCTTCTTTACAAAAAAGATAGGTGCCCCTGCTGGTGAGGAAGAAGGACGTATGAAGCCTTTGGCCAGATTTTCATCAATATACTCCTTTAAGGCTTGAAGCTCAGGTGCCACCAAAGGGTATACGTCACCAAAAGGAATAGCTGCCCCAGGAAGTAGCTCAATGGGACAGTCATAATGCCTGTGTGGAGGAAGCTGATCTGCATTCTTCTTGTCACAGATGCCAGAGAACTCTTTATATGCTGGAGTGTTGTGATCTGGTGGCCTAGGAGCAGCATGGGACGTACTCTGGAGAAGGTGGTACCTGTACTGACCGCAGACCCTGAACTTAACACCGCAACTAGAAGTAGCCGTGAAATGTACCTAACACTCCCTGGACATCTCGACACAGCCGGAGGACTAATTACCCCTAGAGATAGAAAAGGGAAAACTATCTTGCCTCAGAGAAAATCCCCAAAGGATAGACAGCCCCCCACAAATATTGACTGTGAGAGGAGAGGGAAATAACATACTCAGACTGAAATCAGAATTTAGCAAAAGAGGCCACTTCTAGCTAAATAGAAAGGATAGGACAGAGTACTATGCGGTCAGTATTAAAACACTAGAAAATATCCACCACAGAAAATACAAAATCTCCACATCTAACTAAAGATATGGAGGGTATATCTGCCTCTCCAGAGATACCAGCTTGGCTAAACAAATCCTTATACAGACCAAGCTGGACAAGACAAAACATGGAAAAGAACTGAACAATAAGGCCCACAGCATGTGGACTGCAAAAATCAAGGCCAGAACTTATCTTTGTTGAAATGAACAGAAAAGCAGGAGAGACCAGGCAGGGATGTGAATCCTCCAGGAACAATGGACAACTGGCACTGACTAAAGGGTCAAGCAAGACTAAATAGCCCAGTCAGGATTGCAAAAAGTGGACACACCTGATGAATGCTGCGATCCAGAGACAGCAGCACTACCACTTATAACCACCGGAGGGAGCCCAAGAGCAGAATTCACAACACTGGAGGTAAAGTAAATACCTGTACATGTGGTTCCGTAGCCGTGGACTCCGGGACAGCTTCTGTTAACGCTGAGTTGCTCCTTGTTGGAAAAGTAATCTCCTTGGTCTCCCAGTTGATAATTGGGTTCTGAGAACGCAACCTAAAATCACAGGAAAATGAGAAGAAATTAGCAAGAAAGAAAGTTGCTCCTGATGATTAGGCTCCAACACAATTTCAAGGGGTACGGTCTCCTGATCTCCAGGCCCAAAGATTAAAGGTGACCCATCCACTGTTTCCATGGTAATTAGAGAGGCTCTTTGCTGAATTTCAATACCATGTTCCTTGGCAAATGCGATATCCATGAAATTGCCACCTGCACCAGAGTCAATCATAGCTGAACTGGAAATCCACTGTCCTGAACACAGGATCTTAATAGGGAGAGAACAGTGAGAGTTCTTTTCCTTCAGCTCCTTGGGGGTGAAGTCATAGAAAGTGAATGGAATACAGCGTTTAAAGGCAGGCTACATTCAGAGATGTCAGATTCATCATCACAGTTGTCATACTCCCCTACTGCTGCTAGCACCTTGTTAGGCCGTCTAGGACACTTAGGACAATTGATCAAGAAGTGGTCAGACTGGCAGCAGTAGAAACATAGACTTTCACGAAGGCGATGCTCCCGGCGCTCATTGATCTCGCGCCTCTGAATGGAATCAATTTGCATGGGCACCTCCTCCACCTCCTGAAAGGTTTTACCTGCAGGCTCTTTGGAAGGAAGGGAAAAGTTAGAAATACGGTTATAAGCAGCAAATTTCTCCTGCCTACGCTCAGTAAGGTGAATGTCTATGCGCACACAATGCTGTATAAATGTCTCTAGCTCTTGGGGTGACTCAGCGCGAGCTAATTCATCTTTTACAATACTAGACAGACCCCTTTTAAAAATAGGCAATTGTGCATAACTGTCCCAATTGGTATCTACCGCTAATCTCCTGAATTCAGTGGCATACTCAATAACAGAACGTTTAGCCTGGCATAAAGACAATAAAGCAGATTCAGTGGTTGCGCGGCGATTAGGGTCATCAAACATTAATGCCATAGTGGCCAAGAAATCATCCAAGTTATTTAACCGTGGGTCACGAGACTCAATCATCGGATTCGCCCAGGCGAGCGCTCGTGAGGTCAGTAGCATTATTACACACAATACTTTGGATCTATCAGTAGGAAAACGGTCAGCATGCACATCAAAATATAGCATACATTGATTCACAAAGCCACGAAATTTGACGCGATCACCATTAAATCTGAATGGGGGCAACTTAGGTGGGCTAGCTGGTGGCGGTTGCTCAGAGGGTAAAGTCACTTGTGCGGCTATTTGCGTACTTATGTCCTGAAATGCCCGTCCATACTGGGACTCTATGCCAGCAAGTTTGTTTTCCTGGGCTGCCATGTGGTTGCTTAAGTCCTGCAAAGTTTGTCCAAACACTTGTTGATTGTGTTCAAAGCTTCCAAACTTCTTTTGCAGACCTTCCACATCTTTCTGCAGTGATCTAATTATGGAAAACACCTGCTCTAGTCTGCTTTCTGCAGTCATTGTTCCAGCAGTCTCCTTTTTAAATGGCTAGAGTATCCTGTAATAATTATAGGGGATAACTCAGGAGACTCTTTGCGTGGAACAAGACAACTACAGGACACAGTTTTATAAGTGGTAAAGTCTATATTATCACACGGTGATTCAAACAGGTGCAGAGAGAAACTCAAGTCCACAAAACTTGGTGTAAATATTAAATGCAGTTTAGCAGTCTATAGGAAACTTCAGAGGAAAATGCAATCAAGCAGAAAGTCTATGAAGCACAGTTATTCTTGAGGATACTTGACACGAATAAATCCTTGTCTTAGTCCAAACACAGATAGATAAGCTTATAAGGCAGTTCAAATAATATCTTAGCTCAACCAGGGAGGCCTGGTTAATAGTCTCAGGTTTTTGCAGAGCAGCAAACGTTTACATGTCCAGCAAATGCAGATGGAAGTAAATAGGAGCAGCAGATGAAGGAGGATTACTGGAACTGGTGTATGCAGCAGGAACTCAGAGCAGAGTAGCAGGATCACCACACAGGTTCACAGGAGCAGGTATGTAGCCAGGGAGTAATCAGAGGCCAGGAGCTGGATGCAAGGCAGAATACTCTAGCACAGACTGAAGGCTGGGGTGGAGTTTTATAGAAGGAAGACACAGTGCACATGAGACCAAAGATGCCATCTTGGAAAAGGGCAGTAATGCACAAAAGGTAAAAATGTTCAGAGTCCTGACAGTAGTGTATAATGCTATATGGACAACTGAGGAGAGTATTTTAATATATGGAGGACTATAGGGAGTGTATTATACTATATGGTGGACTATGGGGAGTGTATTATACTACATGGAGGACTATGGGGAGTGTATTATACTTTATGGAGGACTATGGGGCACATATTATATGGAGGACTATGGGGTGTGCATTTTACAATATGGAGGACTGTGGTGCACATTATACTATGTGGATGACTATGGGGTGTATTATATTAAATAAGCAAACTGCTGCATATTCATCGAGTGATTGGATTGTTTATGTGGGAACAGAAATCATTGTTCTCAGCAGTACATCGTGGGTGTAAACTCTAGATGTGCTGCTGATAGCATGATATTGTATGGAGACAGATTGATCTAATAGTGATTGTTCTGTTCCCATCATTCTTTCTCAGTTGGTGTAAAGAGGCCGGGAAACAAGCAAACAACTTCAATATTGTCGATCACACTCGTTTAGCAGCCTGAACTCAGTGCATGTAAATACAACAGAAATGCTTCTGTGTGATGTACAATGTGTTACCATTTGGGGCCCCATTTTAAACTTTTGCCTAGGGCCCCACTTTGCCTAAAACCGGCCCTGGGGAGGATCCATTCCAGGACAGCTGGGACCTTATGAGGATCCATGCGGAAATCTGCAGCTGACACTAGGAAACCTAAGAACTGAACCTCCTGTACGGCGAATTCACACTTCTCCAACTTGGCATACTGTTAATTATCCTGTAGAACCTGTAACACCTGCCTGCATATGTACTTGTTGAGACTTGAGATCGGGCAAGTAGATTACCCAAGAGGTGATGGAAGATGTCATTAACAAAATGTTGGAACACAGCGGGAGCATTAGTCAAACCAAAAGGCATGACAAGATTTTCATAATGCCCTTCTATAGTTTTAAAAGCTGTCTTCCACTCATCCCCCTTCTTAATCCTAATCAGATTATAAACTCCCCTGAAATCCAACTTGGAGAAACATTTTGCCCCAATAATCTGATTAAACAAATCAGGAATGAGTGGGATGGGATATGGGTCCCGAATAGTGATGAGCGTTACTCGAGATTTCCCGAGCATGCTCAGGTGTCCTCCGAGTATTTTTCAGTGCTCGGAGATTTAGTTTTTATTGCCGCAGCTGAATGATTAATAATAATAATAATCTTTATTTATATAGCGCCAACATATTCAGCAGCGCTTTACAGCTTAACAGTTTCAAGCACAACAGTCATAAGTAACAACATTAACAATACAATAATTAAAGCAAAATAAGACGACCCTGCTCGTGAGAGCTTACAATCTACAATGAGGTGGGGAGATACAAAGTGCAGGTGTGTATTTACAATGATGTATTTACAATGATGGTCCAGCCATCTTCAGGGGTTGGGGGAGAGATGGAGATAGTGAATGGGCTACTGTCATGGTTCCCAATGGCAAGGGAACGTAAGAAACATATAAGTAACGAACGAGCTCTCGGGTGATGGAAACTCAAGTTAACCGTGAGCTAAATCTACCACACAACTAACAGTAGCCAGGGAGCATACCTACGGCTTCCTATATGCCACGCGCCAGCCGGAGGACTAACTACGCCTGGTAGAGGAAGAAACAGACCTGGCTTACCTCTAGGGAAATACCCCAAAAGATGATAGCAGCCCCCCACATGTAATAACGGTGAATTAAGAGGAAAAGACATACACAGTATGAAAGTAGATTTAGCAAAGAGAGGTCCACTTACTAGATAGCAGAAGGATACAAAAGAGGACTTCACGGTCAACTGAAAACCCTTTCAAAAACCATCCTGAAATTACTTTAAGACTCCTGTGTCAACTCATGACACAGGAGTGGCAATTTCAGCCCGCAAGAGCTTCCAGCTACAGAGAATTACAAAAAACTGCAAACTGGACAAAAGGTACAAAACAAAAGGACAAAGTCCACTTAGCTGATCAGCAGACTAGTAGCAGGAACATGCAACCGAAGGCTCTGGTTACAATGATGACCGGCAAGGAAATGACTGGAGAGCAAGGCTAAATAGGAAACTCCCAAACACTGATGGAAGCAGGTGAACAGAAGAAGCAAAGTGCAAACAAGTCACCAGTACCACCAGCAACCACCAGGGGAGCCCAAAAAGCGGATACACAACAGTACCCTCCCCTTAAGGAGGGGGCACCGAACCCTCACAAGAACCGCCAGGGCGATCTGGATGAGCCCTATGAAAGGCACGAACCAAATCCGAGGCATGAACATCAGAGGCAGTTACCCAAGTATTATCTTCCTGACCATAGCCTTTCCATTTAACCAGATATTGAAGTCTTCGTCTGGAAATACGGGAGTCCAAGATCTTCTCTACGACGTACTCCAATTCACCCTCCACCAGCACAGGAGCAGGAGGTTCAGTAGAAGGAACCACCGGTACCTCATATCTCCGCAACAACGACCGATGGAACACATTATGGATAGCGAAAGATGCCGGGAGGTCCAAACGAAAGGAAACAGGGTTAAGAATCTCCAAAATCCTATAAGGACCGATGAACCGAGGCTTAAATTTGGGAGAAGAAACCCTCATAGGGACAAAACGGGAAGACAACCACACCAAGTCCCCAACGCGAAGGTGGGGACCAACACGACGACGACGGTTAGCAAACTGCTGAGTCCTCTCCTGGGACAATTCCAAATTATCCACCACTTGTCCCCAAATCCGATGCAACCGATCCACCACCGCATCCACTCCAGGACAATCCGAAGATTCAACCTGACCAGATGAAAAACGCGGATGAAACCCTGAATTGCAAAAGAAAGGAGAAACCAAAGTGGCAGAACTAGCCCGATTATTAAGAGCAAACTCCGCCAACGGCAGAAAGGCAACCCAATCATCCTGATCCGCAGACACAAAACACCTCAAATAAGTCTCCAAAGTTTGATTAGTTCGCTCCGTCTGGCCATTGGTCTGAGGATGGAATGCAGACGAAAAGGACAAATCAATGCCCAACCTGGCACAGACTGCCTGCCAAAATCTAGACATGAACTGGGTACCCCTGTCAGAAACTATGTTTTCCGGGAATACCATGCAAGCGAACCACATTTTGAAAAAACAGAGGGACCAACTCAGATGAGGAAGGCAACTTAGGCAATGGCACCAAATGAACCATTTTAGAAAAACGGTCACACACCACCCAGATGACAGACATCTTCTGAGAAACAGGGAGATCCGAGATAAAGTCCATAGAGATGTGCATCCAAGGCCTCTTCGGAATAGGCAAGGGCAACAACAACCCACTAGCCCTAGAACAACAAGGCTTGGCCCGAGCACACACATCGCAAGACTGCACAAAAACACGCACATCTCGAGACAGGGAAGGCCACCAGAAGGATCTAGCCACCAAATCTCTGGTGCCAAAAATTCCCGGATGACCTGCCAGAGTAGAAGAATGAACTTCCGAGATGACTCTAGTGGTCCACTCGTCAGGAACAAACAGTCTACCAGACGGACAACGATCAGGTCTATCCGCCTGAAATTCTTGCAAAGCACGTCGCAAATCTGGAGAGACAGCAGACAAAACCACTCCATCCTTAAGGACACCAGCAGGTTCAGAATTCCCAGGAGAGTCAGGCTCAAAACTCCTAGAAAGAGCTTCTGCTTTCACATTCCTAGAACCCGGTAAGTACGAGACCACAAAATTAAACTGGGAAAAGAACAACGACCAACGTGCCTGTCTAGGATTCAGGCGCCTGGCAGACTCCAAATAAATTAAATTCTTGTGATCAGTCAAAACTACCACCTGATGTCTGGCACCCTCAAGCCAATGACGCCACTCCTCAAATGCCCACTTCATGGCCAAAAGCTCCCGATTACCAACATCATAGTTTCGCTCGGCGGCCGAAAATTTTCGCGAAAAGAACGCACAAGGTCTCATCACTGAGCAGTCGGAACTTTTCTGCGACAAAACCGCCCCCGCTCCGATCTCGGAAGCATCGACCTCAACCTGAAAGGGAAGAGAAACATCAGGCTGGCGCAACACAGGGGCAGACAAAAAGCGGCGCTTAAGCTCCCGAAAGGCCTCCACGGCAGCAGGGGACCAATTGGCAACATCAGCACCCTTTTTAGTCAAATCCGTCAGAGGTTTAGCAATGCCAGAAAAACCAGCTATAAATCGACGATAAAAATTAGCAAAGCCCAAGAATTTCTGGAGACTCTTCAGAGAAGTAGGCTGCGTCCAGTCGTAAATAGCCCGAACCTTGACAGGGTCCATCTCAATAGAAGAAGGGGAAAAAATATACCCCAAAAATGAAATTTTTTGAACCCCAAAAACACACTTCGAACCCTTTACACACAAAGAATTCTCCCGCAAAACCTGAAAAACCCTCCTGACCTGCTGAACATGAGACTCCCAGTCATCAGAAAAAATCAAAATATCATCCAAGTACACAATCATAAATTTATCCAAATATTCACGGAAAATATCATGCATTAAGGACTGAAAGACAGAAGGTGCATTAGAAAGGCCGAAAGGCATTACCAAATACTCAAAATGGCCCTCAGGCGTATTAAATGCGGTCTTCCACTCATCCCCCTGCTTAATTCGCACCAAATTATACGCCCCACGAAGATCAATCTTAGAGAACCACTTAGCCCCCCTTATGCGAGCAAACAAATCAGTCAGCAAAGGCAACGGATACTGATATTTGACTGTAATTTTATTCAGGAGACGATAATCAATACAAGGCCTCAGAGAGCCATCAATAATCAATACCAGAATCAATACCCTTCAGAGGTATAGGGACTTCCAGAGGCTCTAAATCAAACCCACAGCGCCTGGCAAAGGACCAGTCCATAAGACTCAGAGCGGCGCCAGAGTCCACATAGGCATCCACGGTAATAACTGATAATGAACAAATCAAGGTTACAGACAAAATAAATTTGGACTGTAAAGTGCCAATTGAAATGGACTTGTCAACCTTCCTAGTACGCTTAGAGCATGCCGATATAACATGAGCAGAATCACCACAATAGAAGCATAACCCATTTTTACGCCTATAATTCTGCCGCTCGCTTCTGGACATAACTCTGTCACATTGCATTTTCTCTGGCGTCTCTTCAGAAGATACCGCCAAATGGTGCACGGGTTTGCGCTCCCGCAAACGCCGATCAATCTGAATTGCCATTGTCATGGACTCATTCAGACCTGTAGGCGCAGGGAACCCGACCATAACATCTTTAACGGCATCAGAAAGGCCCTCTCTGAAATTTGCTGCTAAGGCGCACTCATTCCACTGAGTAAGCACAGACCACCTACGAAATTTTTGGCAGTATATCTCCACTTCATCTTGCCCTTGAGATAGGGCTATCAAAGCTTTTTCAGCTTGAATCTCCAAATTAGGTTCCTCATAAAGCAACCCTAAAGCCAGGAAAAACGCATCCACATTGAGCAACGCAGGATCCCCTGGTGCCAATGAAAATGCCCAATTTTGAGGGTCACCTCGCAGCAAAGAGATTACAATCTTAACCTGCTGGACAGGATCTCCTGAGGAGTGAGGTCTGAGAGAAAGGAATAATTTACAATTATATTTGAAATTCAAAAACCGAGATCTATCTCCGGAAAACACCTCTGGTGTAGGGATTTTAGGTTCAGAAATAGGAGCATGTATAACAAAATCTTGTAAATTTTGAACCTTCGTAGCAAGATTATTTAAACCTGCAGCCAAACTCTGAGGATCCATCTTTAAACAGGTGAGCTCAGAGCCATTCAAGGATTATAAGGAGAGAAAGGCAAAGGCTGTAATTAAAGCTGAAATACAACAGATCCAACTATGGAGCAAGCATAGAGGAAAAAGGGAAAAAAAAAAAAAAAATCTACAGACTTCTTTTTTCTCTCCTTTCTTCTGCCAATAAGTTTAACACAGGCCGGTCATACTGTCATGGTTCCCAATGGCAAGGGAACGTAAGAAACATATAAGTAACGAACGAGCTCTCGGGTGATGGAAACTCGAGTTAACCGTGAGCTAAATCTACCACACAACTAACAGTAGCCAGGGAGCATACCTACGGCTTCCTATATGCCACGCGCCAGCCGGAGGACTAACTACGCCTGGTAGAGGAAGAAACAGACCTGGCTTACCTCTAGGGAAATACCCCAAAAGATGATAGCAGCCCCCCACATGTAATAACGGTGAATTAAGAGGAAAAGACATACACAGTATGAAAGTAGATTTAGCAAAGAGAGGTCCACTTACTAGATAGCAGAAGGATACAAAAGAGGACTTCACGGTCAACTGAAAACCCTTTCAAAAACCATCCTGAAATTACTTTAAGACTCCTGTGTCAACTCATGACACAGGAGTGGCAATTTCAGCCCGCAAGAGCTTCCAGCTACAGAGAATTACAAAAAACTGCAAACTGGACAAAAGGTACAAAACAAAAGGACAAAGTCCACTTAGCTGATCAGCAGACTAGTAGCAGGAACATGCAACCGAAGGCTCTGGTTACAATGATGACTGGCAAGGAAATGACTGGAGAGCAAGGCTAAATAGGAAACTCCCAAACACTGATGGAAGCAGGTGAACAGAAGAAGCAAAGTGCAAACAAGTCACCAGTACCACCAGCAACCACCAGGGGAGCCCAAAAAGCGGATACACAACAGGCTACACACACACAAACATAAAATCTCTGGAAATCTCAAGTAATGAGAATATTCGCTCGTCACTAGTCCCGAATAGTAATCCGGTTTACCTCAAGAAAGTCTAAACAGGGACGCAGGTCCCCATCTTTCTTTTCTTTTTAACAAAGAAAAATCCCGCTGGCAAAGATGAGGGTCTAATATTTCCCTTGGCAAGACTCTCAAAGATAAAGTCTTTCATGGCCTGTCTGTCAGGACCTGACAGATTGTATAATCTGGTCTTGGGCAACTTTGCACCCGGATGCAAGTTCACAGGACAATAATACACACGCTGGACACCCCTTTTCAGAGAATACCTCCTCAAAATCAGGCAAAAAAGATGGAACGTTTTTTAGTGGAGACATTAGAGATAACATTACCTAGGCAATTATTCTTGCAAAAATCACTCCACTTAGTTATTTCTTGCACCAACCCTACTAACAATGCATTTCTGATGCAGCAGAGGAGATGGTTGTTGTGATTACTAATTCTCAAATAATGCTCAAATATTTTTGTTAGGACGGAAACATGAAAAAATGGCAACATCCTAAAAAATTAATTTATTTGTATATTAGTGACAGTGGAGACTGCCATTAACATTTACACACATTGTAGAGATCTGGGATCAATATGGATCCTTGTTGCAGTGATTACATGGATGGACCAATCAAATCTAATTACTATTGACATGGTCATGTAGTGATTTTATCTATCTCCCAAATTAAAGAGTGTGAAACCTGCAAATTATGCAACTTTTAAGCATAGTACACTTTTGTGTGACTGTCACTGGCTATGAAATCATTGAATTAGTAACTACACTTTTTATTTTTTTTTCTTAAATCAAGGACAATGCAAGAAATGTATACAATTAGAGATACTACGTAATACAGTGGGTACGGAAAGTATTCAGACACGTCTAAATTTTTCACTCTTGTTTCACTGCAGCCATTTGGTAAATTCAAAAAAGTTCATTTTTTTCTCATTAATGTACACTCTGCACCCCATCTTGACTGAAAAAAATCAGAAATGCAGACATTTTTGCAAAATTATTAAAAAAGAAAAACTTAAATATCACATGGTCATAAGTATTCAGACCCTTTGCTCAGTATTGAGTAGAAGCACCCTTTTGAGCTAGTACAGCCATGAGTCTTCTTGGGAATTATGCAACAAGTTTTTCACACCTGGATTTGGGGATCCTCTGCCATTCTTCCTTGCAGATCCTCTCCAGTGCAGTCAGGTTGGATGGTGAACGTTGGTGGACAGCCATTTTCCGATCTCTCCAGAGATGCTCAATTGGGTTTAGATCAGGGCTCTGGCTGGGCCAGCCAAGAATGGTCACAGAGTTGTTCTGAAGTTAGTTTAGCTATGTGCTTAGGGTCATTGTCTTGTTGGAAGGTGAACCTTCGGCCAAGTCTGAGGTCCAGAGCACTCTGGAAGAAGTTTTCATCCAGGATATCTTTGTACTTGGCAGCATTCATGTTTCCTCCAATGGCAACCAGTCGTACTGTCCAGGCAGCTGAAAAGCACGCCCATAGCATGATGCTGCCACCACCATGTTTCACTGTTGGGATTGTATTGGGCAGGTGATGAGCAGTGCCTGGTTTTTTCCACACATACCGCTTAGAATTATCACCAAAAAGGTCTATCTTCGTCTCATCAGACCAGAAAATCTTATTTCTCATAGTCTCTATTTTCTCTCAGTCTTGCACTGAAGAGAGGCTTCCGTCCGGCCACTCTGCGAATAAGGCCCAACTGGTGAAGGGCTGCAGTGATAGTTAACTTTGTGGAACTTTCTCCCATTTCCCTACTCAGCCACAGTGATCATGGGGTTCTTCTTTACCTCTCTCACCAAGGCTCTTCTCCCACGATTGTTCAGTTTGGCTGCA
This sequence comes from Ranitomeya variabilis, assembly GCF_051348905.1. NCBI lineage: Eukaryota > Metazoa > Chordata > Amphibia > Anura > Dendrobatidae > Ranitomeya > Ranitomeya variabilis. The sequence continues at coordinate 283,504,716 of NC_135232.1, forward strand.
CTGCCAGGTCTAGGAAGTCTTCTGGTGGACCCAAACTTCTTCCATTTAAGGATTATGGAGGTCACTGTGCTCTTAGGAACCTTGAGTACTGCAGAAATTCTGTTGTAACTCTGGCCAGCACTGTGCCTTGCCACAATTCTGTCTCTGAGCTCCTTGGCCACTTCCTTTGGGGTGCAGAGTGTACATTAATGAGAAAAAAAATGAACTTTTTTGAATTTACCAAATGGCTGCAATGAAACAAAGAGTGAAATATTTAAAGGGATCTGAATACTTTCCGTACACACTGTATATCCCACTAGAGAAAAAATGCCTTTTTCACCATTTATTGCTCAATTCTTCAACCCTTTACCTTTTCTTGAAACTGTTGCAACATCTATCTGAGACCACAGGCTCAGGGTTCAGTTTGTGCTCTCATCTGCTGGCCCGGCTGTCTTAAGAAAGACCACATGGACCAGGGCTCATACCACTGAACACGCCAGAAAAGGTACATCTGCTATTTTTAGCATGAGGGGCAATATCCATGGCTCCTTACCAGCCTGAAAATACCAGCCCTCCCAGCTGTCTGTTTTAGCTTGGCTGGTTGTCAAAAATGGGGGCACCCCACGCCTTTTTAAAATTATTTATTTAAATCATTTTCTAAAACGGCATGGGGACACTTCTATTCTTCATAACCAGCATTGTTAAAACTGAGAGCTGCAAGGGTTGCAGCTGTCAGTTTTGCCTTGCTGGTTATCAAAAATACAGGGGAACCCAAACTGTTTTTTTATTTAATATTTATGTATAGCGCAAGGGCCTGGGGAATTGCACTGCTCTGACCGGTGATGACAGTGCGAGAAACACCCTGGGTTCAGGGTGCCGAACCCGAACAGTAACACGGACTTCATGGTGAAGTCCGTGTTCAGAGTCCATGCCCAAACAGTAGGTGTTTGGTGCAGACCCTGAACTTCACTGTTTGGGTTTGCCCATCTCTAGCTGATAGTCCTTTGACGTATAGGGCCAGGTGACCTGATTGTCTCAACCTGGATTCTCTGAATGTCTCCATGGGGCTAGGTGACCAGAGGGTCCCAACCTGACTTCTCCAAACATCTCCTTGGTGCCGGGTGACTGAACGGTGCAAACCTGGCTTCTCCAAATGTCTCCATGGGGCCAGGTGACCACCAAGGTCCAAACCTGGCTTTCCCAAATGTTCTCCATGGGTTCAGGTGTTGTTCAATGGAACAGATTTATAGTCCATCAGCTAGGGCCGTGGTCCTTTAACCTGGCATCCTGTAGAATGTCAAATCTGTATTCTTGATGGAGCCATGATGTTCTGTATAGTCTCTGTGGGAAGAGGCGGATCGCCTTTTATAGTTCACAACTCTTATTCAGCCATTTTCCCACAGGATTGGAGGAAGGTGGCAGGAGGTCAACTGTCATTGTATGATTATTTAATCTATCTGCAAAGTTTGTCCTTCACGGTTTGTCGGTCGACAAACTTCATGACCTACTACAATGGGATAATCAACATATTAGCAAACATCGATTGTTCAATGACCCTGCATGTTGTCCTTCAAGGATAGTAGGAAAATAAGCTGTAAGGACTGATTAATTGGTAAACAGCATCCATTCAACAATTAACAAGCATCAATTCAAGAGTCAGTGTTCTGACTCATACGAACAACTGTCCAAGTCTCCTGAAAATATTCGTCTGGCATAGTTAAGATTAAATTCTGTGTCATTACAGCTACCTCAGACAGACTTGGCACCACCCAGTCTAACTGTTGTATTCCAGAGAAACACCCTTTAAGCCCTTTACAGCTATCTGGACTTACAACGTGGTCCAGTTGATTGCTACCTATGGAAGGGCTGCTGTGTAGAGGTGCAAACCAGAGGCAGCAATGGTGGCCAAGCAGGGTCAAAGATGAGAAATCTCGTAAAGGGCAAAATCAGGAGCTGTAGCAATAGCCAGAAAACATAAGCTGAGATCAAAACAAGGAACAATTGAAACAACACAAACTAAGAGACAGGACTGAACCAGAAAATATCTGGCAGCTGCCAGCAGTAAGCAGGAAGCTAAAGTAGGGTGTGGTGCTCTCCAATTGGCTCTAATAGGGAGCAGATAACTCCAGCTGCACAGCACACAAACCCATACTACCAGACTGGATGGCACTACATATCCCAGCCACCCAAATCGAAGTATCTGGATAGAGTTTTTGCCGTCCAAACCTTTTGGTTCCAACGTCTCTTCTATCACCAGCACCACCCACAGAATGAATGCAGCAGCACCTGGCAACAGAAGCAGATGCCGCAGGAGCAGGCCCTCGTGGAGATGTGACACCTGTCTTCAATGAGAGATCAGATTACAACTTCTGACTATAGGAGACTATGGAGAGGAGAAAAGATGGTAAAAGGAGGAATAAGCAGAGTACACCAAAAAGCTTTTTAGCTTCTAGTAACATATAGTGAGGGAAACTGCTAAATAATGGATAGAAGTCATATAATAGCAAAAACAATTCCTCATCATAAGCACACAAATGACAACTTATGTTGAAAACCATACCCAAATGCAGTTACTGTAAAGGCTGGGTTCACAACAGAATTAAAATATCATGTTGCAGTGTACGGAAAGGCTAATGAGTCAAGCATGGATCATAACCCAAAGAAGCAGTGAGTAAGACACCTATTTTACTAAAAGAGTGGAAATGTCATGTGTGGCAGTGGGTGCTCTAGTCAGCTGATTCAAGACCGTATGGACCAGGGATCATCCCACTGAACGCCCGCTCTCCTTTTAGCGTGGACATACTACTCATACAACACAGGGTGAGGGTAAAACAGTGTGGCAATACTTTATTGAACCACAAACAGACAATAACACAATGAACAGTCTCAACAAGATACCCAAGATGGTGAAAATTACAGAGTCTCACCCTTCTGCTGACTCACAGGGATAAAAGCAGCTGCAACTTCCAGGATTAACTACCCCCACATGTGGCATGCAGCGAGGAGGTAATGACAAGCTGCTTTAAAGGGAACCTGACAGCTGATTCACGTTGTCCAAATTATGGGCAATGTGATTCACACTTCAGCTGAATAATTTTATTCTGGTATGTTTAACTCTGAAACCCTGCTACATTAAAAAGCTGGTCGGAGATTGGTTAGGTGACTAGTTCAAGAGTCCGGTCCTTGATGACTTCTCTTTTCCCTGTTCTTGAGTGACAGGTCTCTCCCTAAATGTATTTATATAGAAAGATGTGTCATGCAAAGGGAGCAGGGCACATAGAAGCCGCCAAAGGCCAGCCTCTTGGACCTTTCACCCAACTTAGTCCACAGCCGGCTTTTAAATGTATGTTTTCTCTGAAACTCTGCAGATTCCTAGTTAAACATACCTGGCTGAAATGTAGTTTAAGCAACACGAATCAGTGTGTGATTCATTCTGTAAATCATTCAGGAGCACATGAACCCTGGAAGCCAGGAACTTAGGAGGCAGAGGATCGGTCTGTTCCTGAAGAAAAATATAGGACAAACCCTATAATTCAACACTGCACAATAACACATACAGTTGTGCTCAAAAGTTTACATACCCCAGGAGAATTTTTGCTTTTTTGGCCTTTTTTTCAGAGATTATGAATGACTAGATGGTGGCCCGATTCTAACGCATCGGGTATTCTAGAATATGCATGTCCACGTAGTATATTGGCCAGTTACATAGTATATTGCCCAGTGACGTAGTATATTGCCCAGTGACGTAGTATATTGCCCAGTGACGTAGTATATTGCCCAGTGACATAGTATATTGCCCAGTTACGTAGTATACAGCACAGAGCCACATAGTATATTGCACAGCGACGTAGTATACAGCACAGAGCCACGTAGTATATTGCCCAGCCACGTAGTATATTGGCCAGTCACATAGTATATTGCCCAGCTACGTAGTATATTGCCCAGCCACGTAGTATATTGGCCAGTCACATAGTATATTGCCCAGCTACGTAGTATATTGCCCAGTGATGTAATATACAGCACAGAGCCACGTAGTATATTGGCCAGTCACGTAGTATATTACCCAGCTACGTAGTATATTGCCCAGCCACGTATTATATTGCCCAGTCACGTATGTCACAGGTTAAAAAATAAACATATACTCAACTTCCGAGGGTACCCTTGTAGTTCTGTCGCCTGTGTGCGGTGCAGGCGGCAGCTTCCGGTCCCAGGGTGTGATGACGTAGTGGTCACATGACCATGACGTCATGGCAGGTCCTTCTCACGGAGACGCGCAGGACCTGTGATGAGGTCGCGGTCACATGACTGTGACGTCATGGCAGGTCCTTCTCGCATACCATCCTTAGCACCGGAACCTGCCGCTTGCATGGAGCGGTTACCGGAGCGTCGTGAGGAATGGGAAAGGCAGCTTAAGGTGAGTATATAATGATTTTTTTTTATTATTATTTTTAACATTAGATGTTTTTACTAGGGTTGAGCGAAACGGATCGGTCAATTTCATAAGTCGCCGACTTTCGGCAAAGTCGGGTTTCGTGAAACCCGAGCCGATCCCAGCGTGGGATCGGCCATGCGGTCGTCGATTTTCACGCCAAAGTCGCGTTTCGTATGACGCTTTAACCGCCATTTTTTCAGCCAATGAAGGAGTGTGGGCAGCGTGATGACATAGGTCTTGTCTTGCTTTCTGCGGCGTCACAGGGGGTGGGGGTATAAATGCCATCTTACCGTTTTGGATGTAGCGATTTACACAGTCCGAGGAATGTACTGATTTACACTCTGTCCGAGGAGAGAGAGAGAGAGAGAGAGAGAAAAAAATTCCCATTAACTTGCATTGGGTTTCGTGTTTCGGTGTGTTTCGGTCGGCCCCCCGACTTTTCACAATAATCGGCCGATTTCACACGATCCGACTTTCGAGAAAGTCGGGTTTCACGAAACCCGACTCGATCCTAAAAAAGCAAAAGTCGCTCAACCCTAGTTTTTACTATTGACGCTGCATAGGCAGCATCAATAGTAAAAACTTGGTCACACATTAACCCTGTGTCAGCCGTGACTGTGGGGAGTATGGAGGGGGCACCGGGCACTGACTGCAGGGAAGTAGGGAGGGACTAATCGGACTGTGGCCGTCGCTGATTGGTCGCGGCAGCCATGACAGGCAGCTGGCGAGACCAATCAGCGACTTGGATTCCATGACAGACAGAGGCCGCAACCAATGAATATCCGTGACAGAAAGAAAGACAGACAGACAGAAGGACAGACAGAAAGACGGAAGTGACCGTTAGACAATTATATAGTAGATAGCACAAAACCTTTTTCTCCACTCATGGTTAGTGGTTGGGTGAAGCGATTTGTTGTCAAACTACTGTGTTTTTCTTTTTAAATCATGACAACCCAAAACATCCAAATGACCCTGATCCAAAGTTCACATACCCCATTTCTTAATACCGTGTATTGCTCCATCTAACATCAATGACAGCTTGAAGTCTTTTGTATTAGTTGTGGATGAGGTTCTTTATTTTCTCAGATGGTAAAGCTGCCCACTCTTCTTGGCAAAAAGCCTCCAGTTCCTGTAAATTCATGGGCTGTCTAGCATGAACTGCGTGCCTGAGATCTCCCCAGAGTGGCTCATTGATATTGAGGTCAGGAGACTGATATGGCTACTCCAGTACCTTCACTTTGTTCTGCTGTAGCCAATGACAGGTCGACTTGGCCTTGTGTTTTGGATCATTGTCATGTTGGAACATCCAAGTACGTCTCATGCGCAGCTTCCGGGCTGATGAGTGCAAATTTGCCTTCAGTATTTGCTGATAACGTGCTGCATTCATCTTTCCTTCAACTTTGACCAAGTTTTCTGTGAATTTGTAGCTCACACATCCCCGAAACATCAGTGATCCACCTTTCATCATAGGCCTTGTTGACCTCTCTCCAAAGGTAACGTGTTTAGAGTTGTGACCAAAGAGTTCATTTTTGGTCTCATCACTACAAATCACCTTGCTTCAGAAGTTTTGAAGGCTTGAGTCTGCTGTTTTGAGTATTGTAGGCGAAATCCTTTGTGGCATTTGTGCAGTAATGGCTTTCTTCTGGTGACTTGACCATGCAGCCCATTTTCCTTCAAGCGCAGCCCATTTTTCTTCAAGTGCCTCCTTATTGTGCGTCTTGAAACAGCCACACTGCTAGTATTCAGATAGTCCTGTATTTCAGCTGATGTTATTTGTGGGTTTTTTGTTTGCATCCCGAACAATTTTCCTGGCAGTTGTGGATGACATTTTTGTTGGTCTACCTGACCGTGGTTTTGTTTTTACAGAGCCCCTGATTTTCCATTTGTTAATCACAGTTTGAAGGTTGCTGGCTGGCATTATCAATTCCCTGGATATCTTTTTGTATAACTTTCCTGTTTTATACAGTTCAACTACCTTTTCCCGTAGATCCATTGACAATTCTTTTCCTTTCCCATGACTCACAATCCAGAAATGTCAGTGGCTGGATGAAAGATGCAAGAGTCTGTCTGGATCCCAGAAACTCACTCAGCTTTTATGCACACACATTGATTACAAGTAGACAGGTCACATGTGAGGATATTACCTTTAATAGCCATGTAAACCCATTTGTGTCAGCTTCTGTGCATGTTATCAAGCCAAAATCACCAGGGTATGTGAACTTTTGATCAGGGTCATTTGGATGTTTTGAGTTGTCATTATGACTTTAAAAGAGAAAACACAGTAGTTTGACAACAAATGGCTTCACCAAACCAATAACCATGAGTGGAGAAAAAGTGTTGGTGTTATCATTCATATGCTCTGGAAAAAAGGCCAAGAAAGCAAAAATTCTACCAGGGTTTGTAAACTTTTGAGCACAACTGTAGGTGACAACTGCTGAAGTCAGCATAGCTGTCTCTACTGTATACAGCCCTCAAACAGGGCAGGATAGGCACTTATGTAAATTTATGTCTGATACTAATTGTGGCTTTAGGGGAGAAAAACTGGGCAATTGCCCAGGGCTCTCACTCTCTCATGGGCTTTTTTTTACTGCAGAAACTACATTGATAATAGCAGTTTTGCATTATCAGTGTTGTTTCTGATGTTGAGACTGCTTCAGGACTTTTGGTGACATTGCTGTCACGTGACCATAATGTCACAACTGATCCTGTACCATGCAGGCGTCTAGGAAAAATGAAGAAGAGGAGACAAGCTGGTAAGTATTCGACAGTGTGTGTATATGTATGTGCTCTCTATGCAGCATGTCTCTGTATGTATGTCCTCTGTGTATACATATTTCTGCATGTATGTGCTCTGTATATGCATGTCTGTGTATGTATGTGGTCTGTGAATGCAGCATATCTCTGTATGTAAGCACATGCATGCTACATACACAGTGCAAATGCACTGTCTATGCATGTCTATGTATGTATGTGTGCTTTGTATGCAGCATGTCTCTGTATGTATGAATGTATGTGCTTTGTGTATGCAGCATGTCTCTGTATGTATGTATGTGTGCTTTGTATGCAGCATGTCTCTGTATGTATGTATATTCCTTGTATGCAGCATGGTTTTGTATCTTTACACTTTGTGTAAGCAGTATGTCTCTGTATGTATATACTGTGTATGAAAAATGTCTATATGTATGTATGTGCTTTGTGTATGCAGCAAGTTGCTGTATGTATGTGCTCTGTGCATGTATGTATCAATATGTATATGCTCTGTATGCATCAATCTGTATGTATTTATGTGCTCTGTGTATGCAGCATGTTTCTCTATGTATGTGTTTGGTGTATGTAGCATGTCTTTGTATATGCGTTCTGTGTTTGTAGAGTGTCTCTGTATGTATGTGTTCTGTGCATGCGCGTCCCTACGTATGAATGTGCTCTGTGTATGCAGCATGTGGCATGTGTCTGTACGTATGTATGTGCTCTGTGTATGCATGTATCTGTTCCTTGCTAACTATGTTACTATATCTTACAGTTATTAGGTTCTTCTGAAGGACGTAGATCTGGAGATTTATTCTGATGGAATATAGGCTGAACTGGATGGACAAATGTCTTTTTTCGGCCTTGCTAACTATGTTACTATATCTTACAGTATGTATGTGCTCTGTGTATACAAGTCTCTGTATGTACACTGATGAGCAAAAGGGTAACAATATTTTGAACTTTTTACCTACAGGCTCCATATCTCACCATCCACTACTGCTTTGAACGTGAGACTACCATCATTTAACAGACAATCCTATTGACTATCTCATACATAAATTTGACTTGCAGCTATTTAGCATATGATTAAAGACACCTAACAATTATTCCAATAAACAAGCCATAAAGCTTAGCAATATATGTACACCGACAAAAGGAAAGCTTTAGACAAAGGTTACGTGTAAAAGCAATATTTTATTTTATTTATCAAAGTGTAAAAAAAACAAATATAGGTACATTAAAAAGTGAGAAACCACAGAAAAAATAAGTGATGGGTATACCTGGATGTTAATATATACATAATGGCAAAATTGTTTGAGAATAATAAAGACAAAGGCGCATAAAAAAGCACAAAGAAGAGACTCATGTGTATTCATGTGTATCTAGACAATATGCATAACAAAACTGAAAATAAAAATAATGAACTGTGTATATGCATTATGCATATTAAGCACACACAAAAAGACTAGTTATATTTATGTGTATACATATAGTAAGTATGCAAATCAATGCTATGGCCAAAATTACAAATGGGTATATGTAGAAAAGTAGGTATACTAAAGTATTAAAAGTCAAGCACTATAATTTCAATATAACATTTACATTAGTGTCCAGAAATAAGCATATTCACAATGCTAACATATATCATACATAGTATGGGTGATGGTGGGCTCCTGGATATCTACTTTCAAGGTAAAAATTAATATTAAAGGGAATCTGTCACCCCAAAATTCGCCTATAAGCTGCGGCCACCAGCATCAGGGGCTTATCTACAGCATTCTGTAATGCTGTAGATAAGCCCCCGATGTCACCTGAAAGATAAGAAAAATAGATTATATTATACTCACCCAGGGGCGGTCCAGATGTGGTCCGGTCCGATGGGCGTCACAGTCCCGGTCTGGTGCCTCCCATCTTCATACGATGATGTCCTCTTCTTTTCTTCCTAAAGGGCAGCGTAAAGTACCGTAGTGCACAGGCTCCGGGCCTCTCTGACCTTTCCCGGTGCCTGCGCACTGCAGTACTTGGCTCTGCCCTCAACAGGGCAGACAAAGTACGCCTGCGCCTGAGCCACGGCAGGAAGATAGGAAGAGTACATCATCGTATGAAGATGGGAGGCGCTGGACCCGGACCGTGACGCCCATCGGACCAGACCGAAAGCCCCTGGGTGAGTATAATCTAACCTGTTTCTCTTTCGGGTGACATCAGGGGCATAAGCCCCTGAATGCTGCATTACAGCATTACAGAATGCTGTAGATAAGCCCGTGATGCCGGTGGACACAGCTTATAGGAGAATTTTGGGGTGACAGATTCCCTTTAATTAATACTAATTAAAAGTTCTGCCTTTTGCTCAGTCACATACAGTGGCATGTAAAAGTAAAAATTACTGTTATTGTAAACAGTTAAGCAAGTTGAAGATGAAATGATCTCTAAAAGGCCTAAAGCTAAGATGAAATATTTCCTTTTTAGGAAAAAAAGCTATATATAGTGCCATATTTTACATTTTAAAAATTGCAAAAAAGAAAATGGACCAATGCAAAAGTTTGGGAGCCCTGCATGATTAGTATCTTGTAGCACCACCTTTTGAAAATATCACAGCTTGCAAATGCTTTTTGTAGCTAGCCAAAAGTCTTTCAATTCTTGTTTCAGGGATTTTCATCCAATCTTCCCTGGAAAATTCTGCCAGTTCTGTGAGATTCCTGGGTCGTCTTGTATGCACTACTATTTTAGGGTCTAGCCACAGATTTTCAATGATGCTCAGATCAGGAGACTGTGAGGGCCATTGTAAAACCTTCAGATTGTGCTTTTTGAGGTAGTCTTTTGTGGATTTTTAAGTGTGTTTAGGATCGTTATCCATTTCTAGAAGCCATCCTCTTTTCAACTTCAGTTTTTTTACAGATGATGTTATGTTTACATCAAAAATTTGTTGAAATTTCATTGAATTCATTCTTCCCTCTACCCGTGAAATGTTCCCTGTGCCATTGGCTGCAACACAACCCCAAAGTATGATTGATCTACCCTCATGCTTAATGGTTGGCGAGATGTTCTATTCCTGAAATTCTCTGCCCTTTTTTCTCCACATATACCTTAGATCATTGTGGCAAAAGAGTTCTATTTTAACCCCTTAGTGACAGAGCCAATTTGGTACTTAATGACCGAGCCAATTTTTACAATTCTGACCAGTGTCACTTTAAGAGGTTATAACTCTGGAACGCTTTATCGGATCCCGCTGATTCTGAGATTGTTTTTTCGTGACATGTTGTACTTCAAGTTAGTGGTAACATTTCTTCGATATTACTTGCGATTATTTATGAAAAAAATGGAAATATGGCGAAAATTTTTAAAATTTTGCAATTTTCAAACTTTGTATTTTTATGCCCTTAAATCAGAGAGATATGTCACAAAAAATAGTTAATAAATAACATTTCTCACATGTCTACTTTACATCAGCACAATTTTGGAAACTATTTTTTTTTTGTTAGGGAGTTATAAGGGTTAAAAGTTGACCAGCAATTTCTCATTTTTACAACACCATGTTTTTTTTAGGGACCACATCACCTTTGAAGTGATTTTGAGGGGTCTATATGATAGAAAATAACCAAGTGTGACACCATTCTAAAAACTGCACCCCTCAAGCTGCTCAAAACCACATTCAAGAAGTTTATTAACCCTTTACGTACTTCACAGGAACTAAAACAATGTGGAAGAAAAAAATTAACATTTAACTTTTTTTTGCAAACATTTTACTTCAGAACCATTTTTTTTAATTTTCACAAGTGTAAAAACAGAAATTTAACCACAAATTTTGTTGTGCAATTTTTCCTGAGTACGCCGATACCCCACATGTGGAGGTAAACCACTGTTTGGGCGCACCGCAGAGCTTGGAAGTGAAGGAGCACTGTTTGACTGTTTCAATGCAGAATTGACTGGAATTGAGATCGGACGCCATGTCGCGTTTGGAGAGCCCCTAATGTGCCTAAACAGTGGAAACCCCCCACAAGTGACACCATTTTGGAAACTAGACCCCTTAAGGAACTTATCTAGATGTGTGGTGAGCACTTTGAACCCCCAAGTGCTTCACAGAAGTTTATAACGTAGAGCCGTGAAAATAAAAAATCGCATTTGTTTTCACAAAAATGATTTTTTCGCCCACAAATTCTTATTTTCACAAGGGTAACAGGAGAAATTAGACCAAAAAAGTTGTTGTGCAATTTCTCCTGAGTACGTCGATACCCGATATGTGGAGGTAAACCACTGTTTGGGCGCACCGCAGAGCTTGGAAGTGAAGGAGCACCGTTTGACTTTTTCAATGCAGAATTGGCTGGAATTGAGATCGGATGCCATGTCGCGTTTGGAGAGCCCCTGATGTGCCTAAACAGTGGAAACCCCCCACAAGTGATACCATTTTGGAAACTAGACCCCTTAAGGAACTTATCTAGATGTGTGGTGAGCACATTGAACCCCCAAGTGCTTCACAGAAGTTTATAACGTAGAGCCGTGAAAATAAAAAATCTCATTTTTTCTACAAAAATGATCTTTTTTGCCCCCAAATTTTTATTTTCACAAGGGTAACAGGAGAAATTAGACCACAAAAGTTGTTGTGCAATTTCTCCTGAGTACGTCGATACCCCATATGTGGGGGTAAACCACTGTTTGGGCGCACCGCAGAGCTTGGAAGAGAAGGAGTGTCGTTTTACTTTTTCAATGTAGAATTGGCTGGAATTGAGATCGGACGCCATGTCACCTTTGCAGAGCCGCTGATGTGCCTAAACAGTGGAGACCCCCCACATATGACACCATTTCGGAAACTAGACCCCTTAAGGAACTTATCTAGATGTGTGGTGAGCACTTTAAACCCCCAGGTGCTTCACAGAAGTTTGTAACGTAGAGCCGTGAAAATAAAAAAATCGCATTTTTTCTACAAAAATGATCTTTTTGCCTCCAAATTTTTATTTTACCAAGGGTAACAGGAGAAAATGGACCCCAGAAGTTGTTGTACAATTTGTCTTGAGTACGCCGACACCCCATATGTGGGGGTAAACCACTGTTTGGGCGCATGGCTGAGCTCGGAAGCAAAGGAGCGCCATTTGACTTTTCAATGCAAAATTGACTGGAATTGAGATCGGACGCCATGTCACGTTTGGAGAGCCCCTGATGTGCCTAAACAGTAGAAACCCCCCAAAAGTGACCCCATTTTGGAAACTAGACCCCCCATGGAACTTATCTAGATGTGTAGTGGGAACTTTGAATGCCCAAGTGCATCACAGAAGTTTATAATGCAGAGTCGTGAAAATAAAAAATATATATTTTTTAACAATAAAGATTTTTTAGCCCCCAAGTTTTTATTTTCACAAGGGTAACAAGAGAAATTGGACCCCAAAAGTTGTTGTCCAATTTGTCCTGAGTATGCTGGTACCCCATATGTGGGGGTAAACCACTGTTTGGGCGCAAGGCAGAGCTCGGAAGGGAAGGAGCGCCATTTTGGAATGCAGACTTTGATAGAATTGTCTGCGGGCGTTATGTTGCGTTTGCAGACCCCTAATGTACATAAACAGTAGAAACCCCCAACAAGTGACCCCATTTTGGAAAATAGACCCCCAAAGGAACTTATCTAGATATGTGGTGAGAACTTTGAATGCCCAAGTGCTTCACAGAAGTTTATAATGCAGAGTAGTGAAAATAAAAAATTTTTTTTTTCCCACAAAAAAGATTTTTTTAGCCCCCAAATTTTTATTTTCACAAGGGTAACAAGAGAAATTGGACCCCAAAGGTTGTTGTCCAATTTGTCCTGAGTATGCTGGTACCCCATATGTGGGGGTAAACCACTGTTTGGGCGCACGGCAGAGCTCGGAAGGGAAGGAGCGCCATTTTGGAATGCAGACTTTGATAGAATTGTCTGCGGGCGTTATGTTGCGTTTGCAGACCCCTAATGTACCTAAACAGTAGAGACCCCCAACAAGTGACCCCATTTTGGAAAATAGACCCCCCAAGGAACTTATCTAGATATGTGGTGAGAACTTTGAATGCCCAAGTGCTTCACAGAAGTTTATAATGCAGAGTAGTGAAAATAAAAAATATTTTTTTTCCCACAAAAAAGATTTTTTTAGCCCCCAAATTTTTATTTTCACAAAGGTAACAAGATTAATTGGACCCCAAAAGTTGTTGTCCAATTTGTCCTGAGTATGCTGGTACCCCATATGTGGGGTAAACCACTGTTTGGGCGCACGGCAGAGCTCGGAAGGAGCGCCATTTTGAAATGCAGGCTTTGATAGAATGGTCTGCGGGCGTTATGTTGCGTTTGCAGAGCCACTGATGTACCTAAACAGTGGAAACCCCCCACAAGTGACCCCATTTTGAAAACTAGACCCCCCACGGAACTTATCTGGATATGTGGTGAGAACTTTGAATGCCCAAGTGCTTCACAGAAGTTTATAATGCAGAGTAGTGAAAATAGAAAAAAAAATTTTTTCCACAAAAAAGATTTTTTAGCCCCCAAGTTTTTATTTTCACAAGGGTAACAAGAGAAATTGGATGCCAATATTTGTTCTCCAATTTGTCCTGAGTATTCTGGTACCCCATATGTGGGGGTAAACCACTGTTTTGGCACACGGCAGAGCTCGGAAGAGAAGGAGCGCCATTTTGGAATTCAGACTTTGATAGAATTGTCTGTGGGTGTTATGTTGCGTTTGCAGAGCCCCTGATGTACCTAAACAGTAGAAACCCCCACAAGTGACCAAATTTTGGAAACTAGACCCCCTAAGGAACTTATCTAGATATGTGGTGAGAACTTTGAATGCTCAAGTGCTTCACAGAAGTTTATAATGCAGAGTAGTGAAAATAAAAAAATATTTTTTTTTCCCACAAAAAAGATTTTTAGCCCCCAAGTTTTTATTTTCACAAGGGTAACAGGAGAAATTGGACCCCAAAAGTTGTTGTCCAATTTATCCCGAGTACGCTGATGCCCCATATGTGGGGGTAAACCACTGTTTGGGCGCACGGCAGAGCTCAGAAGGGAGGGAGCACCATTTGACTTTTTTAGCGCAAAATTGGCTGTCGTGTTTGGAGACCCCCTGATGTACCTAAACAGTGGAAACCCCCAAATTATAACTCCAACCCTAACTCCAACACACCCCTAACGCTAATCTCAACCCGATCCATAATCCTAATCACAACCCTAACGATAATCACAACCCTAACCCCAAAACAGCCCTAATCGCAACCCTAACCATAACCCTAATCAAAACCCTAAATCCAACACACCCCTAACCCTAATCCCAACCCTAACCCTAATCCAAACCCTAATCCCAAACGTAACCCTAATCCCAACCCTAATCCCAACCCTAATCCAAATCCTAACCCTAGTCCCAACTCTAACCCTAACTTTAGCCCCAACCCTAACCCTAACTTTAGCCCCAACCCTAACCATAACTTTAGCCCCCGTCGTCACAAAAAAAGTTCAATGTAACCTTTTTTTTGTACGTCACGTCCGCCATTTCCGCGCATGCGTGGCCGTAACTCTGCCCCCTCCTCCCCAGGACATAGACTGGGCAGTGGATGCGTTGAAAAACTGCATCCGCTGCCCACGTTGTGCACAATTTTCACAATGTGCGTCGGTACGTTGGGTCGACGCATTGCGACCGCCCCGTACCGACGCAAGTGTGAAAGAAGCCTAAGGCTACTTTCACACTAGCGTCGTACTCGGCCCATCGCAGTGTGTTGGGCCGACTGTTGTGAATTTGGATTCTGGGCTCCCCCGGTGGCCGCTTGTGGAATTGGACTTGTCATCCTCTTTCCTGTTTCACCTGGTTCCATCAGTAGTGGGTGTCGCTATTTAAGCTCATTTCTCTGGTGGTTTCTTGCCGGTCAACAATGTTATCTGATGCCTCTCAGTGCTTGTTCCTGCTTCTAGACAACTACTAGATAAGTTGGACTTTTGTCCATGTTTCGTTTTGCCTATTTGTTCCAGTTCACAGCTGAAGTTTTGTTACTGTGTCTGGAAAGCTCTCGTTGATCAGGGATTGCTACTCTGGCGTTATGAGTTAATGCCAGAGTTTAAGGTAATCTCTGGATGGTGTTTTGTTAGTGTTTTTCTGCTGACCATGAAAGTATACTATCTGTCTTCTGCTATCTAGTAAGCGGACCTCAAATTTGCTAAGACTATTTTCCTGCTGCGTTTGTTGTTTCATCTGAACTCACCGTCATTATATGTGGGGGGCTACTGTCTTCTTTGGAATATTTCTCTAGAGGTGAGCCAGGTCTTATATTTCCCTCTGCTAGCTATTTAGGTCTTAGGCCAGAGCTGGGCATCTAGCGATAAATAGGAAATGCTACCTGGCTATTTCTAGTTGCGCGGCAGGCTTAGTTCATGGTCAGTATAGTTCCATCTTCCGAGAGCTTGTCCCTCTATAGGCTTGCTATGATCTCTGCCTGCAGAGATCATGACAGTTTGACCGGCCAATAAAGTGTTAAAGACCCAGGTTGAGAAAGGAGAGTTATAAGAAGTCTGCTGGAATTTTTTTTTTTTTTTTTTTTTTTTTTCCCTCCAGTCTGCCTTGCTGCAGTCTTTTTTTCTCTCTCTCCTCCTAATCTCTGTATGGCTCTGTGTGCACCTGACAATAATGGATCTCCAGAGTGTAACTGCGGGTTTGAATAATCTCATCACGAAAGTACAAAATTTACAAGATTTTGTGGTACATGCTCCGGTATCTGACCCGAGAATTCCTTTGCCGGAGTTCTTCACAGGGAATAGAGCTAGCTTCCAGAATTTCCGAAATAATTGTAAGCTTTATTTGTCCCTGAAGTCTCGTTCAGCTGGAGACCCTGCTCAGCAGGTTAGGATTGTGATTTCCTTGCTCAGGGGTGACCCTCAAGATTGGGCCTTCTCATTGCCAGCAGGGGATCCTGCGTTACGCGATGTGGATGCGTTTTTTCTGGCCTTGGGCTTGCTTTATGAGGAACCTCATTTGGAACTTCAGGCAGAAAAAACTTTGATGGCACTATCTCAGGGGCAAGACGAAGCTGAAGTTTTCTGCCAAAAATTCCGTAAATGGTCTGTGCTTACTCAGTGGAATGAGTGCGCCTTGGCGGCAACTTTCAGAGAAGGTCTCTCTGATGCCGTTAAGGATGTTATGGTGGGGTTCCCTGTGCCTGCAGGTCTGAATGAGTCCATGACAATGGCTATTCAGATTGATAGGCGTCTGCGGGAGCGCAAACCGGTGCACCATCTGGCGGTGTCTATGGAAAAGACGCCAGAAAGTATGCAGTGTGATAGAATTCTGTCCAGGAGCGAGCGACAGAATTTTAGACGGAAGAATGGATTGTGTTTCTATTGTGGGGATTCTACTCATGTTATATCAGCATGCTCTAGGCGTACAAAGAAGCTTGATAAGTCTGTTTCCATTGGCACCATTCAGTCTAAGTTTATTTTGTCTGTAACCCTGATTTGCTCTTTGTCATCCATTGCCACGGACGCCTATGTTGACTCTGGCGCCGCTCTGAGTCTTATGGATTGGTCCTTTGCCAATCGTTGTGGTTTTGATTTAGAGCCTTTGGAGACTCTTATTCCTCTGAAGGGGATTGACTCCACCCCATTGGCTAATAATAAACCACAATACTGGACACAAGTAACCATGCGTATCAATCCGGATCACCAGGAGATTATTCGTTTCCTGGTGCTGTATAATTTACATGACGATTTGGTACTGGGATTGCCATGGTTGCAGTCTCACAACCCAGTCTTGGACTGGAGAGCAATGTCTGTGTTGAGCTGGGGATGTAAGGGTATTCATGGGGACTTACCTTTGGTTTCTATTTCGTCGTCCATTCCCTCTGAAGTCCCTGAGTTCCTCTCTGATTATCAAGACGTCTTTGACGAACCCAAGCTTGGGTCGTTACCTCCGCACCGTGAGTGCGATTGTGCCATAGATTTGATACCGGGTTGTAAATATCCAAAGGGTCGTTTGTTTAATCTGTCTGTGCCGGAACATGCTGCTATGCGGGAATATATAAAGGAGTCTTTGGAAAAGGGACATATTCGTCCATCTTCTTCTCCCTTGGGAGCTGGGTTTTTCTTTGTCTCAAAAAAAGACGGCTCTTTGAGACCATGTATTGATTATCGGCTTCTGAATAAGATCACTGTTAAGTATCAATACCCATTGCCATTGCTTACTGATTTGTTTGCTCGTATAGAGGGTGCTAAGTGGTTCTCTAAAATTGATCTTCGTGGGGCGTATAATTTGGTGCGGATCAGGCAGGGGGATGAGTGGAAGACCGCATTTAATACGCCCGAGGGCCACTTTGAGTATTTGGTCATGCCTTTTGGTCTTTCTAATGCCCCTTCAGTTTTCCAGTCTTTTATGCATGATATTTTCCGCGATTTTCTGGATAAATTTATGATAATATATCTGGATGATATTCTGATTTTTTCTGATGACTGGGACTCTCATGTCCAGCAGGTCAGGAGAGTTTTTCAGGTTCTGCGGTCTAATTCTTTATGTGTGAAGGGGTCTAAGTGCGTTTTTGGGGTCCAGAAAATTTCCTTTTTGGGGTATATTTTTTCTCCCTCTTCCATTGAGATGGATCCCGTCAAGGTGCAAGCTATCTGTGACTGGACTCAGCCCTCCTCTCTTAAGGGTCTTCAGAGATTTTTGGGCTTTGCCAACTTTTACCGCCGATTTATTGCTGGTTTTTCGGATGTCGTTAAACCACTGACTGATTTGACCAGACAAGGCGCTGATGTTGCTAATTGGTCCCCTCATGCTGTAGAGGCCTTTCAGGAGCTTAAGCGCCGTTTTGCCTCTGCCCCTGTGTTGCGTCAGCCTGATGTGAATCTGCCTTTTCAGGTTGAGGTTGACGCTTCGGAGATCGGAGCTGGGGCAGTGTTGTCGCAGAAAGGTTCCGACTGCTCCGTCATTAGGCCTTGTGCCTTCTTTTCTCGCAAATTTTCGCCCGCAGAGCGGAATTATGATGTTGGGAATCGGGAGCTTTTGGCCATGAAGTGGGCGTTTGAGGAGTGGCGCCATTGGCTCGAGGGGGCTAGGCATCAGGTGGTGGTATTGACTGACCACAAAAATTTGATTTATCTTGAGACTGCCAGACGCCTGAATCCTAGACAGGCGCGCTGGTCTTTATTTTTTTCTCGCTTTAATTTTGTGGTGTCATACCTACCGGGTTCTAAGAATGTTAAGGCAGATGCCCTTTCTAGGAGTTTTGACCCGGACTCTCCTGGTAATTCTGAACCCACAGGTATCCTTAGGGAGGGAGTAATTTTGTCGGCCGTTTCTCCTGATCTGCGGCGGTCCTTGCAAGAGTTTCAGGCGGATAGACCGGATCGTTGTCCGCCTGATAGACTGTTTGTTCCGGATGATTGGACCAGCAGAGTCATCTCTGAGGTACATTCTTCTGCATTGGCAGGTCATCCCGGAATTTTTGGTACCAGGGATTTGGTGGCAAGATCCTTCTGGTGGCCTTCCCTGTCACGAGATGTGCGAGTCTTTGTGCAGTCATGTGACGTTTGTGCTCGGGCCAAGTCTTGTAGTTCTCGGGCTAGCGGACTGCTGTTGCCCTTGCCTATTCCTAAGAGGCCTTGGACACACATCTCGATGGATTTTATTTCAGATCTGCCTGTTTCCCAGAAGATGTCTGTCATCTGGGTGGTCTGTGACCGTTTCTCTAAAATGGTCCATTTGGTTCCTCTGCCCAAGTTGCCTTCTTCTTCTGAGTTGGTTCCTCTGTTTTTTCAGAATGTTGTCCGATTGCACGGTATTCCTGAGAATATTGTTTCTGACAGAGGTACCCAATTTGTGTCTAGATTTTGGCGGGCATTCTGTGCTAGGATGGGCATAGATTTGTCTTTTTCATCTGCTTTTCACCCTCAGACTAATGGCCAGACCGAGCGGACGAATCAGACCCTGGAGACATATCTGAGGTGTTTTGTCTCTGCTGACCAGGATGATTGGGTTGCTTTTTTGCCATTGGCAGAGTTCGCCCTCAATAATCGGGCCAGCTCTTCCACCTTGGTGTCCCCGTTTTTCTGTAATTCGGGGTTTCACCCTCGATTTTCCTCCGGTCAGGTGGAATCCTCGGATTGTCCTGGAGTGGATGCGGTGGTGGAGAGATTGCATCACATCTGGGGGCAGGTTATGGACAATTTGAAGTTGTCCCAGGAGAAGACTCAGCGTTTTGCCAACCGTCATCGTCGTGTTGGTTCTCGGCTTTGTGTTGGAGATTTGGTGTGGTTGTCTTCTCGTTTTGTCCCTATGAGGGTCTCTTCTCCTAAGTTTAAACCTCGGTTCATCGGCCCTTATAGAATATTGGAGATTCTTAATCCTGTTTCTTTCCGTTTGGACCTCCCTGCGTCCTTTTCCATTCATAACGTTTTTCATCGGTCGTTATTGCGCAGGTATGAGGTACCTGTTGTACCTTCAGTTGAGCCTCCTGCTCCGGTGTTGGTTGAGGGTGAGTTGGAGTACGTTGTGGAGAAAATTTTGGACTCTCGTGTTTCCAGACGGAGACTCCAGTATCTGGTCAACTGGAAGGGTTACGGCCAGGAGGATAATTCTTGGGTCAATGCATCTGATGTTCATGCTTCTGATCTTGTTCGTGCCTTCCATAGGGCTCATCCTGGTCGCCCTGGTGGATCTGGTGAGGGTTCGGTGCCCCCTCCTTGAGGGGGGGGTACTGTTGTGAATTTGGATTCTGGGCTCCCCCGGTGGCCGCTTGTGGAATTGGACTTGTCATCCTCTTTCCTGTTTCACCTGGTTCCATCAGTAGTGGGTGTCGCTATTTAAGCTCATTTCTCTGGTGGTTTCTTGCCGGTCAACAATGTTATCTGATGCCTCTCAGTGCTTGTTCCTGCTTCTAGACAACTACTAGATAAGTTGGACTTTTGTCCATGTTTCGTTTTGCCTATTTGTTCCAGTTCACAGCTGAAGTTTTGTTACTGTGTCTGGAAAGCTCTCGTTGATCAGGGATTGCTACTCTGGCGTTATGAGTTAATGCCAGAGTTTAAGGTAATCTCTGGATGGTGTTTTGTTAGTGTTTTTCTGCTGACCATGAAAGTATACTATCTGTCTTCTGCTATCTAGTAAGCGGACCTCAAATTTGCTAAGACTATTTTCCTGCTGCGTTTGTTGTTTCATCTGAACTCACCGTCATTATATGTGGGGGGCTACTGTCTTCTTTGGAATATTTCTCTAGAGGTGAGCCAGGTCTTATATTTCCCTCTGCTAGCTATTTAGGTCTTAGGCCAGAGCTGGGCATCTAGCGATAAATAGGAAATGCTACCTGGCTATTTCTAGTTGCGCGGCAGGCTTAGTTCATGGTCAGTATAGTTCCATCTTCCGAGAGCTTGTCCCTCTATAGGCTTGCTATGATCTCTGCCTGCAGAGATCATGACAGCCGACGTACCGACGCTAGCGTTGTAAGCGCCGCACAACGGGTGCAGCGGATGCTGTTTTTTCAACGCATCCGCTGCCCCATTGTGAGGTGCGGGGAGGCGGGGGCGGAGTTCCGGCCGCGCATGCGCGGTCGGAAATGGCGGACACGTCGCACAAAAAAGTTACATGTAGCTTTTTTTGTGCCGACGGTCCGCCAAAGCACGACGCATCCGTCGCACGACGGATGCGACGTGTGGCAATCCGTCGCAATGCGTCGCTAATGCAAGCCAATGGAGAAAAAACGCATCCTGCAAGCACTTTTGCAGGATGCGTTTTTTCTCCAACGACGCATTGCGACGGAAGCCAAAAAACGCTAGTGTGAAAGTAGCCTAACCCTAACCCTAGCCCTAACCCTAAATTTAGCCCCAACCCTAACCCTAACCCTAGCCCTAACCCTAAATTTAGCCCCAACCCTAACCCTAAATTTAGCCCCAACCCTAACCCTAACCCTAATTTTAGCCCCAACTCGTCTCTCCTGCCGGCCGGCAGATGGCAGCAGATAGCGGGCGCACTGCGCATGCGCCCGCCATGAGGAAAAAGCCGGCCGGCAGGAGAAGACAGAAGAGGACCCAGGGACAGCGGGTGAGTATGTTAGGGTCCCCGAATCCCCCTATTTCTCTGTCCTCTGATGTGCGATCACATCAGAGGACAGAGAATTACAGATCGCTTTTTTTTTTTTGCGGTCGACGGTAAACTGTTAATTACCGGCGATCGCAAAACAGGGGTCGGTGCAAACCGACCCCGATCATGTTCTTTGGGGTCTCGGCTACCCCCGGCAGCCGAGACCCCAAAGATCTTCCGGGTGCCGGGCGGCGGGCGCACTGCGCGTGCGCCCGCCATTTTTTCCCGGAAAAAAGACGGCGGCGCCCATCGGGAGCCACGAGGAGCACCGGGGGAGATAGGTGAGTATTGGGGGGCTATCGGAGGCCATCGGGGACCCTATTTCTCTGTCCTCCGATGTGCGATCACATCGGAGGACAGAGAAATTAAAAGGCAAATCTCGTTGTTTTTTGTTTTTTTTGTTGCGACCGCCGGTAAACGGTTAATTACCGGCGATCGCAACTCGGGGGTCGGTAAAAACCCCCCGAATCATGTTCTCTGGGGTCTCGGCTACCCTCGGCAACCGAGACCCCAGAGAAAATCCGACTCTGGGGGGCGCTATTCACTTTTTCCACAGTGCCGTTAATTAACGGCGCTGTGGTTTAAGTACCCTTAGCGGCCGCCGTTAAAAGGCGTATCGGCGGTCGTTAAGGGGTTAACCTCATCGGTTCACAGGACTTGTTTCCAAAATGCATCAGGCTTGTTTAGATGTTCTTTTGCATACTTCTGATGCTGAATTTTATGGTGAGGATGCAGGAGGTTTTCTTCTGATGACTCTTCCATGAAGGACATATTTGTGCAGGAGTATCTGAATAGTAGAAAAATGTAACACAACTTCACAGTGTGATAAATCTTTCTGAAGGTCTTTTGCAGTCAAGCAGGGGTTCTGATTTGCCTCACTAGCAATCCTACGAGCAGCTCTCACTGAAATTTTGATTGTTCTTCCAGATCTTATCTTGACCTCCACTGTCCCTGTTAACTGCCATTTCTTAAAGGGCCACTGTCACCCCCCTCCAGCCGTTATAAACTAAAAGAGCCACCTTGTGCAGCAGTAATGCTGCAATCTAACAAGGTGGCTCTTTTAGTTTTAGGTTCAAGTATACCCCAAATAAAGCGTTTTTATACTTAGCCACAATTCCTGTCTCTAGCCAGGTAGGCGGGTCCTCACTCCCCAGCTTGGCCAGCTCCTCTGCCGTCACTCACATCTTCCTGCGCTTTCGGCGCCGCCCCCTCAGCGCTGTTATCGTTTCAAAACCGGCGCCTGCGCTGTGTACTGGTGTCCTGCGCAGACGCAGTAAGCTCTGGCCGTCTGATGTCCCAGCCAGGCTTGCACACTGCGCCTGCGCGGGCATTGCGGCCAGCCACCTTTGGAATCCCCGCCCCGCACTGTGTTATGCATTATGCACAGTGCAGGGATTCCAAAGGTTCCACCTATACAGAATATTCCGTGTAATAGCTGATACCAGAGAACAAAAGACATCCACAGAACACCAGGATGAATCGCTGCACAGCAAATAGCTGTAGGACCTGCGATGACGTCACTGCCATGTGATTGCCCTAATCAATTGCCCTAATAAATATATGCTGATAAGAAGACGTTTTCCGGGGATTCCAAAGGTGGCTGGCCGGCGGCCGCAATGCCCGCGCAGGACACCAGTACACAGCGCAGGCGCCGGTTTTGAAACGATAACAGCGCTGAGGGGGCGGCGCCAAAAGCGCAGGAAGATGTGAGTGACGGCAGAGGAGCTGGCCAAGCTGGGGAGTGAGGACCCACCTACCTGGCTAGAGACAGGAATTGTGGCTAAGTATAAAAACGCTTTATTTGGGGTATACTTGAACCTAAAACTAAAAGAGCCACCTTGTTAGAATGCAGCATTACTGCTGCACAAGGTGGCTCTTTTAGTTTATAACGGCTGGAGGGGGGTGACAGTGGCCCTTTAACTGTATTTCAAACTGAGGAAAGTGCAACTTGAAAACACTTTGCTATCTTCTTATACGAGTAGCCTTCTCCTGCATTATGGGCATCCACCATTTTCATTTTCAGAGTGGTAGGCAGCTGTTTAGAAGAACCCGGTTTTTGGCACAAGGTTGGAGGAGGCTGGGTTTTTATAAAGCTGGGAAATTTACATCACCTGGCCTTTCCTAACGATGATAGTGAACAAGCCATAACGCTAACTGGCTAAGTATTTCTAATATCTTGGTCAAAGTTATCTGAGAACACAAATCTCCAATGGTGACCAAACATTCGCATTGGCCCATTTTCCGTTTTGTAATTTTTAAAACGTAAAATATTTGTTTGTCTTAGGCCTATAATACAAAGGAAGTCTAACATCTTTAACTTTAGGCCTTTTAGAGATCATTTCATCTTCAACTTGCTTAACTGTTCACAGTAATTTTGACCAGGGGTGCCCAAACTTTTACATGCCACTGCATGTGACTGAGCAAAAGGCAGAATAATTTATAATTTTGGCCATAGCATTGATTTGCATACTTACTATATGTATACACATAAATGCAACTAGTCTACTTGTGTGTGCTTAATATGCATATATGCAGCGCCCCCACTGCCGCAGGGCCGAGGGGTACCCGGTACCGGGCCTCTGAGTCTCTGCTCTGGGGTTGTCACGGCGGCTAGGCCCCGGTCCGTGACCCTGCCGTGGGGTGCACAGTGAAGGATGTGACAGATGTAGGTGGTGGTGCTGCTGTGGTGGTGCGGTGCAGTAAATAACGAGGACACCAGGTTGCAGTCTCTTTACCTCTTTACTGAAGATCTCTGGGTCCTCAGTCCGGAATCCGGATTACCAGGCTGCGCAAGTCCGGCCGGTCCAATGGCACCTCCAGAGTTCTCTTAGCAGGTGGAAATCTGTGCCTTCCTGCTAGCGCTATGTGTTGTGGTCCTTCCCTGCTGTGCTTACAGAAAGTACCCCACAACTGTTGTGTCTGTTTCTTAAGTTCCCTCACAACTCGATTAGATGATGTTCTGCTAATCCTCCGTCCCTCCCTGGTGTTCTGGTTGGGACGGCACCCGTTTGACGGGTAGGCTCGGAGCTCTTCCGGGACCCTAGAGTCGCCCCTCTCCACAAGTTGCCCCCCAAGACTGCATAGGTGATTAAAGTTAGACAGCCCGCCTTAGACTGACTGTCCTGCCGCTGTTTGGAGTATTGCTTGAAGCTGAATGTTATGATACTCCCTCGGCGTTCCGGCCACCGGTAGTGCGCCTCAGTAGGATGTTGCTTCGGTCTTACAGCACGACTCCTACTGGTATTTCTCCTTTTGCGTGATCTCGTTTCTCACTCAGCACAATCTATCTCGCTTCTAATCCTTCCTTGGGCACCACCGCTACCCGGAGCAGGCGCGGTCCCGTTACGTTCGTTCTGATTGCCAAGCCTCTGTCAGGATCCCACCCCTGACAGAGACCCTACTGTATCTTCCCCCCACAACACCCTCTGCCACAAGGTGTTGCCTGGTTCCAACCCAGTCAGCTTTCTGATCTAACTTCCTGCCTGACCCCCAGTTTACCCACTATGGTGGGGAGTGGCCTAGTGAATAGAACCCTTAGCTCCCCCCGGAGGCCCGACTGTGAAATGTATTGGTGTCTGTGATACCTGATCCGATGAACTCCTTCAGTGCCATCAGACGTACCATAGCTCCCCATAGTGGCGGAGCCACAGTACTGCAACGACCAGGACTCTGGGGCGCTGCACTCCCCCCTGGTTAAACACAGTACTCCGGGACTGAGAAGAAAACAACAATACAAGTTAGCAAAAAGACATAGTTTTGTTGAGTGCAATAACAATAAGCATATTTGAACAGAGCTTCCCTTTATGGGAGGTGAGGACACTTGAACGTTACAAACATGGTTAAATATCATAGCAACATGCTATAAATAGCTTTTCTTACCCAACCGGGTATTCTACTAAGTGCAAAATTATTGAACAATAATTTAACATTGCCTTTAAGGACATACACTCTGTATCCACTAAAGACCTTCTTATAATCACATTATAAGGCAATTTAACTTTTTCATTCCCCTTCTTTAAATCTGCAGGACCGCCTGTCCTAACGGCACCAGACCTACTGCCTCTCCCTTCTATGCAGGACCGCCCCGTTCAGCCCGGGCCTACTGCCTTTTCAACTACTATACACGGTATAGAACATAACATTACTTTCAGTTTAAGAGCACTGAGCCATCTCTACATGACTCCTTTGAGGACTCAGGGTTTACCTTCTATCCCACTATCTATCAACATTATCTAAAACAGTTTCTTTTATTGAACATTAAGCTTTCTCATTATCTTTCTCACTAACATGCATGCTGGACACCACGTCTACCCCTACGGGCCCACTGCATCCTTCTTTTATCTTTTACTTTTTCTTTTCAGAGAACATCATCAACATTTCTTTACAATTAACTGGTTGGATACATAAAACTTTCTCATATAAACATTATCATCACTTTCTTTCATCAGACATTATTGCTATCTATCTTAAAGCAATATCACCATTCAAGTGCAACAGATGAACATCCCCTTTAAGAGAGGAACAAGTCTCTACGAGGTAGCATAGCTTCTCAAGCTACCAGTCCGTACTCAGCAAAGGTTCCAGTGTGGTATCTTCACAAAGAGTCCTTCTTTAAGTAAAACCAGTAGGGAGCACCTTTAATAAGGTGCAAACTATATACAAAAAGTTCGTATCATGCACTGTTCATGATTTCAGCAGTTCTTTTCAACTAAAAACTTGTGCAAAAACTTTGGAAAAACAACCAAAAAAAACCCAAAACAATAGGGATCCCGGGTCAACAGAAGGATCCCCTTAAGAGTTAACCCTGGACGGGTTCAGCAGCAAAATCAGTAAACGAACGACAGTTAAGAAACTATGTACATATTAATAAAGCAGTTATGCTTACTCGTTTTTCAGGGAAGAAGGTGGTTTCCTTCCGGGCCTCACCAGACCAACGGGTCGTGCCGCCGATCCAGGGAGCGGTTCTGGTCCCAGCAACGACAGGATCCCTCGCCGCGATGCTCTTTTCCCTGAGGATCCGGCACGCCCCCAAGGTACATGGTGGGTCCGGGTTTCCCGCTGCTCCGCAAGGTCAGGCTCCGTTGCCTTTTCGGCGGGAGGCTCATCTTCAGACGTTGCA
Organism: Ranitomeya variabilis; assembly: GCF_051348905.1. NCBI lineage: Eukaryota > Metazoa > Chordata > Amphibia > Anura > Dendrobatidae > Ranitomeya > Ranitomeya variabilis. The sequence goes on from NC_135232.1 coordinate 283,531,048, forward strand.
GCGGCGGCCTGAAGTGCGACGCACCGCTGGACACCCCGCTCCATCCAGCCAGCGTCGCCTGTTGCCCTCCTCCATCTGGTGTAAGTTACGGCATCACCGGGCTCCAGGTCGCGAGCAAACCTTCCTGCGCAGGGCTCGACCTCCTCTCGATCCACGCGGACCTGTAGCGGCTCCCCGATCTCCTGTATAACCCCTCTTCCATGTCGGGGGTTGAAGGAGACCACTACACCCCAGTGGGACGATGGGACCTCCGCGACGGTGGTCAGATCAATCTGGGCTGCCGGTTGTGGTCGGTTTCGCCATGCAGCCACCAAGCGCCGCAGGTGTTCGGCTTCTGGCACAATCTTCAGGCCTGATGTCTGCAGCGCACCTTCAGCCGCGGCCGGGTTGGAAGGAGCAGGGGACACCGGAGTCAAACGGACCTCCGTGGGCTGGCCCAGCCGAGCGAGCATGCGGGCATCAGCCTCCAAGCGGCGTGCTATCTGGCGGGCCTCGGCTGCAGCTACACACTCCTCAGACGGTGGCAAGGGGGGTCGGCCCATCGGTGACTCCGTGAGGGTCAGTCCCCGCAACGTCGGCGCATCCGGGGCTGTGTCAAGTGTCGCAGCCTCTGGCTGGATCGGGTCAGTCCCACGCGGTGCTCCCGGTGTCGCCATCTTTTCTCCTTCTCCAATGTCTTCTTCCCGCGGTCTCTTTCGTGGGTGGCCCCGTCTCCATGGTCTCCACCCTCCAAACAGGATCAGGAGGCGGACCTCAGCTGTTGACGGACACGTCCTCAGGACACAGAAATATTTAGACTGGGCGGCCATGGCTGTTCGCGCTCTCCAGCTTGCCTACGCCCACTCCACGCCCCTCTTTTTTTCCTGCGCTCTCCTCAGCGCTGTAATGGCGGCGGTTTTGGCGGGACTTCTGGCGGCAAGTGGCAATACACAGTCTTTGCAATAAGTCATAGTCCAAGCACAATAAATCACAGTTCCAAGGCACACATGACCTGATTCTTCAGGCTTAAGTAGATCCTGTTCGTGATGCCAAATTTGCAGCGCCCTCACTGCCGCAGGGCCGAGGGGTACCCGGTACCGGGCCTCTGAGTCTCTGCTCTGGGGTTGTCACGGCGGCTAGGCCCCGGTCCGTGACCCTGCCGTGGGGCGCACAGTGAAGGATGTGACAGATGTAGGTGGTGGTGCTGCTGTGGTGGTGCGGTGCAGTAAATAACGAGGACACCAGGTTGCAGTCTCTTTACCTCTTTACTGAAGATCTCTGGGTCCTCAGTCCGGAATCCGGATTACCAGGCTGCGCAAGTCCGGCCGGTCCAATGGCACCTCCAGAGTTCTCTTAGCAGGTGGAAATCTGTGCCTTCCTGCTAGCGCTATGTGTTGTGGTCCTTCCCTGCTGTGCTTACAGAAAGTACCCCACAACTGTTGTGTCTGTTTCTTAAGTTCCCTCACAACTCGATTAGATGATGTTCTGCTAATCCTCCGTCCCTCCCTGGTGTTCTGGTTGGGACGGCACCCGTTTGACGGGTAGGCTCGGAGCTCTTCCGGGACCCTAGAGTCGCCCCTCTCCACAAGTTGCCCCCCAAGACTGCATAGGTGATTAAAGTTAGACAGCCCGCCTTAGACTGACTGTCCTGCCGCTGTTTGGAGTATTGCTTGAAGCTGAATGTTATGATACTCCCTCGGCGTTCCGGCCACCGGTAGTGCGCCTCAGTAGGATGTTGCTTCGGTCTTACAGCACGACTCCTACTGGTATTTCTCCTTTTGCGTGATCTCGTTTCTCACTCAGCACAATCTATCTCGCTTCTAATCCTTCCTTGGGCACCGCCGCTACCCGGAGCAGGCGCGGTCCCATTACGTTCGTTCTGATTGCCAAGCCTCTGTCAGGATCCCACCCCTGACAGAGACCCTACTGTATCTTCCCCCCACAACACCCTCTGCCACAAGGTGTTGCCTGGTTCCAACCCAGTCAGCTTTCTGATCTAACTTCCTGCCTGACCCCCAGTTTACCCACTATGGTGGGGAGTGGCCTAGTGAATAGAACCCTTAGCTCCCCCCGGAGGCCCGACTGTGAAATGTATTGGTGTCTGTGATACCTGATCCGATGAACTCCTTCAGTGCCATCAGACGCACCATAGCTCCCCATAGTGGCGGAGCCACAGTACTGCAACGACCAGGACTCTGGGGCGCTGCATATACACAGTGCTTGATTTTAATTTTAATTTTTGTTATATGTATATTCATGCTTTTAGGCAATATGCAAGAGTTTCTTCTGAATGCTTATTTACGAACACCACATTTTTGAGCCTTTGTCTTTATTATTCACAATTTTACCATTATGCTTATATTAAAGGGAACCTATCACCCCGTTTTTTAAAGATTAGATAAAAATAGTGTGAAATAGGGGCAGAGCTGGGCTTTACATTAGTGCCTCTTTGGTGCCTTTACACTCCCGTTAGGCTGCCGAAATACCTTAGTGAAGTGTCCGTTTTGTCCTGTCACTCAAGCTGGTCAGGTCGGATGGGCGTGGTCACAGCGCTGTTTGTCCCCCAGGATCCTGCTCATCATTACGTTGGTGGCGTAGTGGTGTGCGCATGTCCAGCAGATGAATCCACTGCCCAGGAGATGAATAACGGTGCGGTCTTCGCTATTCAGCCGTTTACCGGTGGGCGCGGCCATCTTTCCTGTGCAGATGGAGCGCTCTGCTTCCCGGGGCTTCAGGAAAATGGCCGCCGCGATCTCCATCTGCGCACGCGCGGAATCCCGCGGCCATTTTCCTGAAGCCCCGGGCAGCAGAGCGCTCCATCTGCGCAGGCGCGGCCACAGGAAATATCCATGTATACCCACCACTTGTTTTTTCTGTGGTTTCTCACTTTTAACCCCTTTCTGCCATTGGATGTACTATCCCGTCCATGTGACCTGGGACTTAATTCCCATGGACAGGATAGTACATCATAGGCGATCAGCCGCGCTCACGGGGGAAGCGCGGCCGATCGCAGTCGGGTGTCAGCTGATTATCACACGGACCGCTCCCGACACTTTAACCCCCGGAACAGTGCGATCAAACATGATCGCAGCGTTTCGGTGGCATAAGGAAGCATCACGCAGGGAGGGGGCTCCCTGCGTGCTTCCCTGAGACCCTCAGAACAATGCGATGTGATCGCGTTGTTCCGAACGTCTCCTCCCTGCAGGCCACCAGATCTAAAATGGCCGCGGGAGTCCTTCCGGGTCCTGCAGGGAGGCGGCATGTCAGTGCCTGCTGAGAGCCTCCTGCACTGCCTAGTAAAGTGACAGATCGCTGATCTGACACAGTGCTGTGCAAAGTGTTAGATCAGCGATCTGCCACTATACAGTGATGTCCCACCCTGGGACAATGTAAAAAAGTTAAAAAAAAAAATATTACACTGTGTAAAAATATATATATATAAAAAAAATCCTAAATAAAGAAAAAAAAATGATGTTCCAATAAATACATTTCTTTATGTAAATAAAAAAAACTATTAAAGTACACATATTTAGTATCGCCACGTCCATAACGACCCAACCTATAAAACTGTCCCACTAGTTAACCCCTTCAGTGAACAGCGTAAAAAATAAAAATAAAAATCGAGGCAAAAAACAATGCTTTATCATCATAAAGCCAAACAAAAAGTGGAATAACATGCGATCAAAAAGACGGATATAAATAAACATGGTATCGCTGAAAACATCATCTTGTCCTGCAAAAAAACGAGCCCCATACAGCGTCATCAGCGAAAAAATGAAAAAGTTATGGCAGTCAGAATAAAGCGATGCAAAAATAATTATTTTTTTTATATAAAATAGTTTTTATTGTATAAAAGCGCCAAAACATAAAAAAATATAAATGAGGTATCGCTGTAATCGTACTGACCAGAATAATAAAACTGCTTTATCAATTTTACCACACACGAAATGGTATAAGCGCCCCCCTCAAAAGAAACTCATGAATTGCTGGTTTTTGTTCATTCTGCCTAACAAAAATCGGAATAAAAAGTGATCAAAAAATGTCATGTGCCCGAAAATGGTACCAATAAAAACGACAACTCGTCCCGTAAAAACAAGACCTCACATGACTCTGTGGACCAAAATATGGAAAAATTATAGCTCTCAAAATGTGGTGACGCAAAAACTATTTTTTTTGCGATAAAAAAGCATCTTTTAGTGTGTAACAGCTGCCAAACATAAAAACCTACTATAAAAACTTGCTATAAATAGTAAATCAAACCCACCTTTATCACCGCCTTAGTTAGGGAAAAATAACAAAATAATTTTTATTTATTTACATTTTCGCATAAGGGTTAGGGATAGGGTTGGGGCTAAAGTTAGGGTTAGGGTTGGGGCTAAAGTTAGGGTTGGGGCTAAAGTTAGGGTTAGGTTTGGGGCTAAAGTTAGGGTTGGGGCTAAAGTTAGGATTGGGTTGGGGCTAGAGTTGGGGTTAGGGTTTGGATTATATTTATGGTTGGGTTTTGAACAGCTGACATGTGCCCGCAATAGGGGAGAGCAGAAATGCGATCCACCCATGCCTATTAGCTAGATAAATGCAGCTGTCAAACTCTGACAGCTGCATTTAACAAGCGCTTCCAGCCATCTGGCCGGAAATGCGCGCACCGGTGACCCCCATTATCGGGGGTCATCTGTGCGTTGGCATGACAACCAGAGGTCTCCTGAAGAACTCTATGGATGTTGATGCCAGATTTCTATGAGCGTCACCCTGTGGTCGGCGCTCATAGCAATGCTGCAATTATACTACATAGGGGCGAGCATCGCCTCTCTGTAGCAGAGGCAATCGAGTTGTGGCAGCTTCTAGCCTCCCATGGAGGCTATTGAAGCATGTGAAAAATAAAAAATAAATGTTTTTAAAAATATTTAAAAAATAAAAAAAAGTATAAAAGTTTAAGGCTATGTGCACATGTTGCGGATTAGGCTTCGGAATTTTTGTTGCGGATTCTGCATCTCCTGGCAGAAAACGCAGGTGCGGATTTGACTCGTTTTTTGTGCGGATTTGCTGCGGATTTACTGTGGATTTTTTAACGGATTTACTGCCTTTTTTTTACCCTGCGGAGGTCTATAACGGAATGGGTACAAAAACGCTGCAGATCCGCAAAAAAGAAGTGACATGCTACTTCTTTTAATCCGCAGAGTTTCCGCACTGAATTTTCCGCACCATTAGCACAGCATTTTTATTTTCCTATTGATTTACATTGTACTGTAAATCACTTGCAGATCTGCACCGCAAAAAAAACGCTGCGGATTCGCAGGAAATCCACAATGTGTGCACATACCCTAAATCATCCCCCTTTCACCCCATTCAAAATAAAACAATAAAAAAAAAATCAAACCTACACACATTTGGTATCGTCGTGTTCATAATCGCCCGATCTATTAATAAAAAAAGGATTAACCTGATCGCTAAACGGCGTAGGGAGAAAAAAAGTCAAAACACCAGAATTACCGTGACATTGCATTAAAATGCAATAACAGGCAATCAAAAGAACGTATCTGCACCAAAATGGCATCTTTAAAATGTCAGCTTGGCGTGCAAAAAATAAGCACTAACCCATCCCAAAATCACGAAAAATGGAGAAGCTACAGGTAACAGAAAATTGCACAATTAATTTTTTCTTTAGCAAAGTTTTGAATTTTTTCTCACCACTTAGACTAAAAAGAACCTAGACATGTTTAGTGTCTATGAACTCGTAATGACCTTGAGAATCATTATGGCAGGTCAGTTTTAGCATTTAGTGAACCTAGCAAAACAGCCAAACAAAAAACAAGTGTGGAATTGCACTTTTTTTGCGATTTCACGGCACTTGGAATTTTTTTCATGCTTTCTAGTACACGACATGTTAAAACCAATGGTGTCTTTCAAAAGCACAACTGGTCCCGCAAAAAATAAGCCCTCACATGGCCATATTGACGGAAAAATAAAAAAGTTATGGCTATGGGAATAGGGGATCGAAAAACGAAAACGTAAAACCGAAAAAAGCTCTGTGGGTTAAGGGGTTAAATCACAGCTTTCGGGTATCTTGGCATGCTTTCCACCAGTCTTTCACACTGCTTTTGGGTGACCTTATGCCACTCTTGGTACAAAAATTTAAGCAGTTCTTCTTTGTTTGATACCTTGTGACTGTCCATCTTTCTCTTGATTACATTCCAGAGGTTTTCAGTGGGGTTCAGGTCTGGAGATTGGGCTGGCCATGACAGAGATTTGATGTGGTGGTCTCTTCACCACACCTTGATTGACCTAACTGTGTGGCATGGCGCATTGTCCAGCTGGAAAAACCAGTCCTCATAGTTGGGGAACATTGCCTGAGCAGAAGGAATCAACTGCTTTTCCAGGATAACCTTGTATGCGGCTTGATTCATACATCCTTCGCAAAGATTAACCTGTCCAATTCCAGCCTTGCTGAAGCATCCCCAGATCATCACCGATCCTCCACAAAATTTCACACTGGGTGCAAGACACTGTGGCTTGTACGCCTCTTCAGGTCTCCATTAAACTATTAGACAACCAGGTGTTGGGCAAAGCTGAAAATTAGACTCATCAGAGAAGATTACCTTACTCCAGTCCTCTATGGTTCAATCCTTATGGTCTTTGGCAAACTTCAGCCTGGCTCTACTTTGCTTCTCATTGATGAAATGCTTTTTTCTAGCTTTACATGCCTTGAGTCCTGCCTCTAGGAGCCTGTGATGAACAGTTCTTGCTGTGCACTTCACCCCAGCTGTCATTTGCCATTCCTTTTGTAGGTCACTTGATGTCATCCTGCGGTTGATGAGTGACATTTGAATACGATGAGTCATCTTGGTCAGTAGAGATTCAGTTTTGCCCTCTTCCGGTCTGTAGCTTTGTTGTCCCCAATGTCTGCTGCTTGAGCTTGTTGTAATGGACTGCCGTCTTAGAAATTTTAAGGATGGAGGCAACATGATGCTCACTGTGTCCCTCTGATAGTAAAGCCAGAATTGAGCCCTTCTTTTCCTCACTCAAAACTTTTCTTTTCAACTTCTTTGGCATGGTTCAAAGTTATTTTTTCATTCCTTACTTTTGGGATATTCTTAAAATCGAGGAAAACACTGGCGCTCCAAACAGTTCCTAGTGGAGGGATAAGTGCTTATTGTAGAATGCTGCTGGCAATTACAACAGGTTCTGTGTGGACCTGTTAAATGTATGTTACTGATAGAAAATGGAATTCACCTGCGCTGTCTACAAAGAATGAGCAATACGGAATAGATCATGAAATGAAAGGAAATATAAATTCAAAGACACTATTTGGTACCATGGGTAATAACATGTGGATCCTGTTTGGGTTGTAGTGGGGTCTTTAAAAAATAAAAGAATAGATGTGCGTTCTTTATAATAATTATATTTGTAAATGAAGCAAGATGGTGAGATACATATGTGTGGATATAAATTTTTACTCACTTGGGTGATTTGTGACAATGCACATTCACAGTTATTGTCGTGATATCTGGGAATGGTTGTTCCCCTGGGATCTGACGGTTTCCCCTGCTTGAACAAATTAATAACCTTATTTGAGGTATAATTTTGTACATATATATGGTGTAGATCCGATGATCCTTATTGTACTTACTGGTGATGTAGTAGGAAATATGGATAATATGAAATTTTACAAGAGTAGGGTCTTGATGGCTGTGAGTGGTTTGATTGCCGGCAGCTGGCAAATGATGCTACAATCAAAGTCTGTGTTTCATACGTTCAGGCTTGAATGGAGCCTACCCTGATAGATTGGTTATATTAATGTGCTGACCTCGTGTGCCCCGGCCGGATGCAACGCCGAGGTGGCGGTCGGGGTGGGCGGAGCTATAGGTGACGTCACCAAGCTACGGAGCTAAGAGAGGCAGGTGCGCTGAGGGCAGTGTAACGTCCTTTTCTGCTCCTAAAAATCTAAATTTTAATTTTATTATTTTGTAAATCCACCTTGGCTTTCAACAATGTCTGAATCCTTCTGGCCATGCACTCAATCAGATTGAAGCATGTTTCAACCAACATCTGATCCAAGGTCTCTTCTACACATTACCAAATTTGGTGCATACTGGTTGACTCACTTGGGTATGTATACAGCTTTTTCTTCAACTCTACACACAAGTGTTCAATTGGGTTGAGGTCTGTGGACTGTGGAAGCCAAACCAGCACATCTACTTCATTGTCATTGAACCATTTCTTTGACAATCCCGACATATGCTTCTGTTTGTTGTCCCGCTGGAACATTATGTCTTCTTTTTCATACCCATAGTACTCTGGTGTATGAAGTAAGTCGTCTGGTAGGATACTCACATATAGCTCAGCACGGAGACCACCATCAACCCTGGTCAAGTATCCAATGGCTTTGGCTGTGAAATAACCCCACATCATCAGGCTTCCTCTACCGAACATGACAATTCCTTCAATTTCTCAATCCGTTAGCCCCTTTTTCCTTTGTTTCTTCCAGACCCATTTGCACCTATCAGAACTCCTATTTATAATGTCACTGGTGATCACTGTATTACCTGTACACTGACACTATATACAGAGCTTCTGTGTATAATATCACTGGTGATCACTACTACATGTACACTGACACTGTATACTAAGTACAGAGCTCCTGTGTATAATGGCACTTACGGTGATATTGGTATTGTGTTTTTTTATTAATGCTCAGCTTTGTAGTATTCAGTCACTGTGGTGGTAATATGTGGTCTGGTCACGGTGTGGCAGTATTTGTTCCTTGTATGTGATATTATTTGGTCATGGTGATGGTAATATGTGGTCTGGTCATGGTGTGGCGGTATTTGTTCCTTGTATGCGGTATTGTTTGGCCACTGTCATGGTAATATGTGGTCTGGCCATGGTGTTGGGGTATTTGTCCTGGTGTAACACACACATCAATAAAAACACCAGTAGTTCCTGATTCACTTGTTTGATTCTAAAAGCACAACAATGGTGGATAAAAGGAATCTAAAGAATATCAATTACCGTAATTCAATATCAGAAGGCTAATTTGACAGCGGCCATAACATTAGAAAGATACTGCTGACACAGAATCCCATCCGTATAGCCATATAGTTTGTTACGGCTAGTGGAACGCACCAAATAATTAGAGAGAAGGTATGAGGTGCGTTCGCAGCCCGGGGTCCACCGTGCAGAGATGGAACCTGCTGCTGAGTAGTGACGGACTAAATGGCGGTACAATATGGATACACACACGGGTTAACTTGACCATGTATGAAGGAAGCGAACCCTGTTGCATCACAGGGCCGTGGTACCGCACCTAGAGCGCAAGCAAGGAATCACAGAACTCTATCCCAGGACACAGAATTAGAGTTCGTGAAGACCTCTTGCGCTCGACACCACAATTGGGGTACCAGAGTAACTGAGAAAGTAACTTAAATAAACAAGAGTGCGTGCTGTGCCACTCTGGCGGACGCCACTAACCATCCAGACTTGGGTCAGGAAAGCGCTCTAATAGCGCACGGCACCACACTGGTGGTCACAGCAATTAGAATCTGTTTTGTGTGTTATTGTGCTGATAGCTCAGCCGGGCGCTAGATAGCAGACATCCACCTTACGTGAGCAGTCATACACAAGGGAGGGGATTAAAGAATGACTTGCACACATCAACACACACGATTTCAAATGTACACTGGTGCATGGCCTCTCGGCCATGCGAACCTTTTATAGCGGCAGTGCTACAAGACCTTCCAGATGGACCAATAGGAGCCGCAACAGGACCTGAGCATGTGACCCCCGACCTCAAATGGGAGGTCATCCCGTGGGCATGCTCAGTATGAGAAAAGCAGGACAGTCCCAGAAAGACCTGCTCGCTGCTGATCACTGCTGGCTACAAAGACAGACCCTGGAAGAGCAGTAGTAACCAGTCGTCCAGTATCAGCCGACGCTGGGACCGACGTCTCTGCTGAGCAGGCTCCACTGTGGCTGGAGAAGAATGGGAGACCGCAGCGGAAATGGTTCGAGATTCCCCCTGTGTAGAGGTGGGAACTTGACACCTAACATAGTGTTTCTTAAATACATGGGATTAGAAGGTTAAGAGTGCTCTAAGGTAAGGAAATATGGAAAAACCTCACCATGGTTTCAGTCAAGACAGGAGAGGAAAACCATCCTCTGAATCACCATCTGGCAGAGTCCGAACCTGGCCCTAGTGTGCCCTAGATGACCCTAATCCCCAGTGACTCCCGCTCTTACAAGGACAGTCCACAACTCACCCTAATGTGTACATGCCCAACTCTTTTGTCCCTTGTTGGGTTTTCAGGGGAGGACATATGCACACTAAATAACAATATTAGGGTGAGTTGTGAACTCTTAACGGTCTAATTCCATGTATTTAGGAAACACTAAATGGTCATACATACAGGATTCTGTGTCAGCAGTACCAATCTAATGTTATGACCACTGTCATATTAACTTTAAGGCATTGTATTAATTGATGCTCTTTAGATTCATTTTATCCACCATTGTGGTCCTTTTAGAATCAAACCAGTGAATAAGGGACTACCGATGTTTTTATTGATATGCGTGTTACTTTGATAATTTTAGATCTATACTTATTAAAAGTTAGGTTTAAATATTGATACTCACCTTGCTGTTACAACCACACTGAGAGCAAACACAAGCATGGCCATGCGTACAATAAAAACTGTAATGTGCTGGGGATTTCACTAAATGTAGTGTGCTTTTCTCATTTTTTCTCTACACATTTTGTTTGTAGTGAAAAATATGTACAAATAAAATGACAGTAATATAACGCTTGCTGGTAGAGAAAAACATGCAGTAATTGGGGCCAATATTATATTGACTGTGAAAGAGTTTAAAAAAGTATGAGAATGCTTTATCATTATGTATCAGCAATATTTGTGAAGATGATGCTACATAGATCTGTGTTTTCTATAGATCATTGTGCTATTACGTTACTTTAAACCTATGTAGCAGGTTTTTAAAATAAAAAGTGATATTCTACTCTATAAGGTAGTAAATATGGTGCAACTTTATCACAATTTTCACTAAAAGTTTAAAAAAAGAAACAAATCCATTGTCTTATCTGAACACAAGAGGGCAGTATTGTGTAAGTCTACGACACACAGAGCAGCAGAACAACGTATTGGAGATTCTGAAATCATCACTGTCGTTTCCACAGCACAAATATTCCACAAATAAAAAAGTAATAATTAAGTAAAATGAAAAGTAATCACAACAGACAGGAAATCCCTGACCATAAGAGCTTACAATCTAAGCAACATTTTTTTTACTATAACAGCAAATATAAATAATAAAATTAGTAAAAGTGTCATAAAATTTTGGTAATTTTTACTTTAAATTCCTATAAATTTCCTTGTAAATTGGTGGTGGTCCAAAGCCAGGTACTTAGTCCCCCACCAATCACTGAAAAGATCCTTATCCACTCTATACGTGCATTCAGGCAGGAGTTGTGCCCTTCTGAAAATGTTTACAAAATGTAGCTACACTTTAACTCTTTTCAAAAAGGTAAATTAGAAAGCTAGTCTTAAGTTTATAAATTGCTTTAGTTGGTTAGACAGCATGAAAATATGCACGTTTGCATTTAACTTTCTTTTTTCTGTCAGTTGCTATTCTCCTGCAGAGAGCTTTTGGCTTAGGCTTTGTGCACATTAAGTATTTGCAGCAGGTTTTCTTCTGCAGTCTGTTTTTGCGTGTAATTTTAATGCATTTTTTACTTGTGGTTTTTTTTTCACATTCATTTGACAGGGTGAAAAATGCTGAAAGAATTGAGATGCTGCAGATTAAAAAAATGCCTTTGGTTGTTCAAATCTGCAAGGAAAAAATAAGCAGCATGTTTATGAAATTTCAGAAATCTCATTCAATTTTCTTGTACTGAAGAACACTGTGTTTTTTCCAGGCAAAAACATTCGGAAAAAATGCAGCGTGTAAACAAGACCTTTGATAGTCTGCAGCTTTTTTCCAACAAAATTGACCACTAGACCCTGGTCCAGTATGTTCAGTAGTTATATTCCAGGCTGAGGTACCAGCCACCCCAGCAATTAGCTGTTCAGAGTCTGACTTGCAGCTGATATCAGTCCTGCAAACTCACAAGCTCCTGGTGCCCACTATCCGCTATTTTACAGAGCAGTTCTATCAATCATTGCTCACTGGAGCCCTGGACTAGTTCACATTCCCTGCTATTTTTACAAATATAGTGATAAAAATGTGACTGACAGTTAAAAGGGTGGTCCACAACGACTAGAAAAATACCAATTATGTTGAAAAACGTAGTATAAATAAATATATCAACCAAGAACTCAAAAAATACCCCTAAAATGTAGCTTTTAATATTCTTAGGTAAAATTACCCTTAGATTAGGGTCAGGAGACGAATGGTTAATCTTAACAATATAATCTTAACACTAAAAGGATAGAGGTAAAAATGGTGAGGGGGTGATCTTTCCCTTACTCACCCTACCTTACCGCGGAGGTAGGCACCCTAAGTTTGACATGGTGCCCCCACTCAACGACGGCTCTCCCTTGAGACCCTAAGGGGGACTAACAGAATTACTGCTATCGTGGGTTGGTCCAAATACAGTCCTCAACATTGAAATTGCAACACCAAGAAGGAAAGCTGCGGAATTATGGAGTTACAGGATCACTGGACATTTTAACTGGAATAGCTGGAAACAAAATTTTCAAAACATTTCGATCTATTCAGTATCAAATATGAGTAGCAGGTGCAAAATTTAATGCACGTACACCCTTTGGCTGCTATCAGTGAGGTTATTAATGTTTTTCTCAGGAATGTTCTGAGACGTTGAATGCACTTTGGCACACAAATCATCAAGCTCCGAGGCAAGCAGATTCCTGCGCAATCACTAACCAATGACATCCAAGATGTGCTCAATGGAAGACAACAAAACAAAACACAGTCCCATAATAATATTAATGGGGCAAAGAAGAGATCCCACAAATACCATGTAAAATCATATTTATTAATAAATGATTAAAATACAGCAATGGATAAATCCAAAAAATACATAAGATACCATACTAAGGAACGCCACAGGACAAGAAGAATATGGGTATGTATGTATGTGTACAGCAACCTTCTGCATATAACATATACTAGAGGGTGACGAAACGTACCTCAGTCAACAACATGCTGACACTATACCCACTTCAATATAACTTAGAAGCTGGGCGGCATCCATATTAATACTCAGGATCCTAAACCGTAGGAACTCTAATACGATGCTAAACCTCCCCACTTAATAAATACATGCCACAATGGGCTTATATACAGGGCATAACCGCCTCAATAGAAATGGGTGAGTAAAATATAGAAACATATAATATTACCTGCCGCACAGCTTCTCCCAAGCGTCCCTTCACCCCGACGCGCGTTTCACCCCCGGAAGAAGCTGGTGAGTAAAATATAGAAACATATAATATTACCTGCCGCACAGCTTCTCCCAAGCATCCCTTCACCCCGACGCGCGTTTCGCCCCCGGAAGAAGCTGGTGAGTAAAATATAGAAACATATAATATTACCTGCCGCACAGCTTCTCCCAAGCGTCCCTTCACCCCGACGCGCGTTTCGCCCCCGGAAGAAGCTGGTGAGTAAAATATAGAAACATATAATATTACCTGCCGCACAGCTTCTCCCAAGCGTCCCTTCACCCCGACGCGCGTTTCGCCCCCGGAAGAAGCTGGTGAGTAAAATATAGAAACATATAATATTACCTGCCGCACAGCTTCTCCCAAGCGTCCCTTCACCCCGACGCGCGTTTCGCCCCCGGAAGAATCTGGCGGCGAAACGTGCGTCGGGGTGAAGGGACGCTCGGGAGAAGCTGTGCGGCAGGTAATATTATATGTTTCTATATTTTACTCACCCATTTCTATTGAGGCGGTTATGCCCTGTATATAAGCCCATTGTGGCATGTATTTATTAAGTGGGGAGGTTTAGCATCGTATTAGAGTTCCTACGGTTTAGGATCCTGAGTATTAATATGGATGCCGCCCAGCTTCTAAGTTATATTGAAGTAGGTATAGTGTCAGCATGTTGTTGACTGAGGTACGTTTCGTCACCCTCTAGTATATGTTATATGCAGAAGGTTGCTGTACACATACATACATACCCATATTCTTCTTGTCCTGTGGCGTTCCTTAGTATGGTATCTTATGTATTTTTTGGATTTATCCATTGCTCTATTTTAATCATTTATTAATAAATAAATATGATTTTACATGGTATTTGTGGGATCTCTTCTTTGCCCCATTAATATTATTATGGGACTGTGTTTTGTAGTGTAGTTGAAGTGCCCTATGTTATATTTGGGCATATAGTGATTTATTCAATGGAAGACAAGCCTGGAGATACTGCAAGCTATGATAACACTTTTAGGCCACCAGGCTGATCACAATAGCATGAGCAACATGTGGCCTGGCACTGTCGTGCTAACAAAAGGGTTCTTGGGATACTTTGGAGAAATGGCTGTACTTCTGGCTCCATGACCAAATCAATGTTACGTCGAGATGTTGGAGAACCTGGAATGAAGAATAGAGGAGTTTGGCTGCCGTACATAATGCCACCCAACACCATAATCCCAGGAGTTAGTAAGGTGTGACATTCCCATGTGAACGCCTCTTTATGGTGTTACCAACATGGTCTCTAGACCAATCTCTGACTATCATAGCATCTAAGACAAAAGTGTGACTTATAACTAAAGAAAATAGACCTCCATTCCAACCTCTGTTGTCGTCTTCCTCTGCAGCATGATAGACTTTGAGAGTGATGGTGTGGGGTTAGTGGAACACCTATAGCTGCCCATCTAGCTCATAATCCAGTGTCATGGAAACACCTTCTGAGAATGTGAAGACACTGTCTGACGCCTTAGACTTGGCATGTGACGTCCAACTTCACTTGCTGTACAAAAATGGATCAATTGTGCAATCAGGTACAGCTATTTCTCCAAAGTGTCCTAGGAGGTGCTTTTCAACACAACAGCTTCAGGTCGCATGTTGCTTGTGCTACTGTGAGCTGCCTGTGAGGCCTAAACGTGCTACCATGTTCTGCAGCGTTTCCTATCAAGTATATCTGGGACATCATTGGTCAGCAATTGCATAAGAAACTGCCAGCAGTGGATTTTGATGATTTGTCCAAGTGCATGTAGCATGACAGAACATTCCTCAGATAACCATTTCTCAGAAATCGAGATGTTTTAAAAAAAATTGATTCTGTTTTTTCATCATTTGCATATAATTAATTTGTCTATCCTGTGATTTCCAGAATTCCACACATTTTCCTTCTTGGTGTTGCAATGTCAATGTTGAGGAGTGCAGCAACTACTCATCATCATCTATAAGTACTCCACTCTATTTCCTCCCGAATCTCCTCTCTTGCCTCTGACACTATGAATAATGCTTAATCTAAGCA
Organism: Ranitomeya variabilis; assembly: GCF_051348905.1. NCBI lineage: Eukaryota > Metazoa > Chordata > Amphibia > Anura > Dendrobatidae > Ranitomeya > Ranitomeya variabilis. The sequence goes on from NC_135232.1 coordinate 283,546,471, forward strand.
CCGATCATGTGCATTCATCTAATGAGAGCGCCAAATAATCGTGCACAAGAATGCAGCCGGTCAGGATGAGCTAGAAAGGAGTCACAACACATTTAGCAATTCTGGTCTTGATAAGCTTAAGACATTCATCTGCCTCGCTGGCACCCGCACTTAACACAAAGAAGGTCACTTACTGCTGTAAGGCAAAAGGTTTTACTCTCTAGCCGAAAGCTTCTGTACGCATGTGCACGGGCAGAAAGACAGAAAATGAAAATGCCATCACTTTCATCTGTCACCCCCGATTATACACACAGTGACGTATCCTGAAGGAATGCTTTTTGCCAGTGCAGGATAAAATGAGCAAATACATCATCTAAATCTCCACCACATTGGTACAATTATAAAGACATATGATACCAAAATCTTCTAAAATCCATGATGAGATACAAAGAACACAAAGTCAAAAAGGCGACAGGGTGGCTAAGTGATTAACACTGTGAGATAAAAAGATTAAATTGTGAGCCCCACGGTGGGCTAAACTGAAGTGACCAAGCCAATGATAGAAAACAAAAAGCACTCTGCCCCATCAGAGCTGGTCAGGGGTGGTCTCATAACCTTATATCCCTATTAGGGGATATAAAAGTAATAAAACAATAAATAATAAAAGATGTGCAAAAAATACTATATATAAAAAAAATTACACCATTATTGCACATTATGTCAACGGGGGGCAAACTCAAATGAACAAATATGACCTGGAAATGATTAGAGTTCATGTGTCCAAGACTGAGAAATCAACCATCAGGTATCTTTAATCATATCACAATAATAAAAATTATTAGTAATTAATTACACAGCCACAATGGATGCTAAAACATATATAGGGACCAATGGAGAGATATCAATAACTTTTGTAACGGTAATTAAAGGGAACCTGTCAGCAGGTTTTTAGATCCTAAAGTGACGAAATCACATTAACGTATGTATAATGATGATTACTTCCATACTTTTATATTATGTCTTGTGATCCATCTGGATCACAGCTTCCAGCTGGAAGAGCAGGCCAAACCCCTGCACTTGTGAGCTTAGGTGCATAAGAATTCGCTAACGGATTACAACACAGCAGACTTATAAAATAAAGATATGGAAGTAATGATTGTTACAGATACTTTTCTGTCATGACATTACTTTGTCATGGCTCCATTAATCCTTACTCTCCTCCGCTATCCTCAAAGCCCATCACTCTCCAAATAATTATCTCAGCTTCCCTCTTACCCTCCCACCTAATGTCAGGACTCTGAACATTTTTTATTACCTTTTGTGCATTACTGCCCTTTTCCAAGATGGCGTCTTTGGTCTCATGTGCACTGTGTCTTCCTGCTATAAAACTCCACCTCAGCCTTCAGTCTGTGCTAGAGTATTCTGCCTTGCATCCAGCTCCTGACTCTGATGACTCCCTGGCTATATACCTGCTTCTGTGAACCTGTGTGGTGATCCTGCTACTCTGCTCTGAGTTCCTGCTGCATATACCAGTTTCCAGTAATCCTCCTTCATCTGCTGCTCGTGTTTACTTCCATCTGCATTTGCTGGACATGTAAGCTGTTGCTGCTCTGCTTAAACCTGATATTATCACCCAGGCCTTCCTGGTTGAGATAAGACATTGCTTGAACTGCCTTATAAGCATATCTATCTGTGTTTGGACTAAAACAAGGACTTATTTGTGTCAAGTATCCTCAAGAATAATTGTGCTTCATAGACTTTCTGCGTGATTGCATTTTCCTCTGAAGTTTCCTATAGACTGCTAAGCTGCGTTTAATATTTACTTCAAGTGTTGTGGACTTGAGTTTCTCTCTGCACCTGTTTGAATCACCGTGTGATAATATAGACTTTACCACTTATAAAACTGTGTCCTGTAGTTGTCTTGTTCCATGCAAAGAGTCTCCTGAGTTATCCCCTATAATTATTACAGGATACTCTAGCCACAAAATAGGAGACTGCTGGAACAATGACTGCAGAGGGCAGATTAGAGCAGGTGTTTTCCATAATTAGATCATTGCAGAAAGATGTTGGAGGTCTGCAAAAGAAGTTTGGAAGCTTTGAACACAATCAACAAGTGTTTGGACAGACTTTGCAGGACTTAAGCACCCGCATGGCAGCCCAGGAAAACAAACTTGCTGGCATAGAGTCCCAGTATGGACGGGCTTTTCAGGACATAAGCACGCAAATAGCTGCACAAGCGACTTTACCCTCTGGGCAACCGCCACCAGCTAGCCAACCTAAGTTGCCCCCATTCAGATTTAATGGTGATCGCGACAAATTTTGTGACTTTGTGAATCAATGTATGCTATATTTTGATGTGCATGCTGACCGTTTTCCTAATGATAGATCCAAAGTATTGTGTGTAATAATGCTGCTGACCGCACGAGCGCTCGCCTGGGCGAATCCGATGATTGAGTCTCGTGACCCACGGTTAAATAACTTGGATGATTTCTTGGCCACTATGGCATTAATGTTTGATGACCCTAATCGCCGTGCAACCGCTGAATCTGCTTTATTGTCTTTACGCCAGGCTAAACGTTCTGTTATTGAGTATGCTACTGAATTCAGGAGATTAGCGGAAGATACCAATTGGGACAGTTATGCACAATTGCCTATTTTTAAAAGGGGTCTGTCTAGTATTGTAAAAGATGAACTAGCTCGCTCTGAGTCACCACAAGAGCTAGAGACCTTTATACAGCATTGTGTGCGCATAGACATTCGCCTTACTGAGCGTAGGCAGGAGAAGTTTGCTGCATATAACCGTATTTCTAACTTTTCCCTTCCTTCCAAAGAGCCTGCAGGTAAAACATCTTGGGAGGAGGCGGTGCCCATGCAAATTGATTCCGTTCTGAGGCACGAGATCAATGAGCACCGGGAGCATCGCCTTCGTGAAAGTCAATGTTTCTACTGCGGCCAGTCTGACCACTTCTTGATCAATTGTCCTAAGTGTCCTAGATTGTCTAACAAGGTGCTAGCAGCAGTAGGGGAGTATGACAACTGTGATGATGAATCTGACATCTCTGAATGGAGCCTGCCTTTAAACGCTGTATTCCATTCACTTTCTATGACTTCACCCCCCAAGGAGCTTAAGGAAAAGAACTCTCACTGTTCTCTTCCTATTAAGATCCTGTGTTCAGGACAGTGGATTTCCAGTGCAGCTATGATTGACTCTGGTGCAGGTGGCAATTTCATGGATATCGCATTTGCTAAGGAACATGGTATTTAAATTCAGCAAAGAGCCTCTCCAATTACCATGGAAACAGTGGATGGTCACCTTTAATCTCTGGGCCTGTGGATCAGGAGACCGTACCCCTTGAAATTGTGTTGGAGCCTAATCATCAGGAGCAACTTTCTTTCTTGCTAATTTCTTCTCCTCATTTTCCTGTGATTTTAGGCATTCCTTGGTTGCGTTCTCAGAACCCAATTATCAACTGGGAGACCAAGGAGATTATCTTTCCAACAAGGAGCAACTCAGCGTTAACAGAAGCTGTCCCTGAGTCCACGGCTACGGAACCACATGTACAGGTATTTTCTTTACCTCCAGCATATAAAGAGTTCTCTGACATCTGTGACAAGAAGAATGCAGATCAGCTTCCTCCACACAGGCATTATGACTGTCCCATTGAGCTGCTTCCTGGGGCAGCTATTCCTTTTGGTAACATATACCCTTTGGCGGCACCTGAGCTTCAAGCCTTAAAGGAGTATATTGATGAAAATCTGGCCAAAGGCTTCATATGTCCTTCTTCCTCACCAGCAGGGGTACCTATATGTTTTGTAAAAAAGAAGGATGGGACCCTGAGACCCTGTGTTGACTATCGGGAACGCAATAAGGTAACCGTACGAAACCGTTACCCTTTGCCTCTGATTCCCGAATTACTGGAAAGAGTCCACCATGCTAAGGTGTTCTCTAAACTGGATCTTCGTGGGGCTTATAATTTGGTGCGTATTCGTCCAGGGGTTGAGTGGAAGACAGCATTCAGATGCCAGTATGGACACTTTGAATATCTTGTGATGCCCTTCGGGCTTTGTAACGCCCCTGCATCGTTTCAACACATTTTCAGAGATTTGTTGGACCAGTTTGTGGTGATCTATTTGGACGATATACTAATCTTTTCTGACTCTTTACAGGAACATGAACAACATGTCAAAACTGTTTTAAGACGTCTGAAAAAGAACCATCTGTATATTAAGCCGGAGAAATGCAAGTTCCATCGTTCTGAGATACAGTTCTTAGGTTATGTCATCTCTCCCCAGGGGCTGAACATGGAATCAGGTAAGATTCAGGCTATCCTCGACTGGCCGGTACCCAAGAACATTAAGGAGGTCCAACGTTTTATTGGTTTTGCAAATTTCTACAGACGCTTCATTCGAAATTTTTCTGATATTGTCCGTCCCATTACTTCCTTGACAAAGAAGGAAAAGTCCTTTAAGTGGTCATCACAGGCTTAAGAAGCTTTTCATCGGCTTAAGATCTGTTTCACATCAGCACCGCTGTTGATACACCCAGATCCAACACTTTCTTTCATTGTGGAGGTGGACGCTTCTGATAATGCTTTGGGGGCTATTCGCTCCCAAAGTACTGGAGAGAAGGGTCTGCTACATCCTTGTGCTTTCTTTTCCTGTAGACTAACCTCAGCAGGGAAGAATTAAAACGTGGGAGACAAGGAATTGCTGGCTATTATTGCGGCTTTCAAAGAATGGAGGCATCATCTGCAAGGAGCTGCACAACAGATCATAGTGCTAACTGACCATCGCAATTTAGAGTTCCTTAGATCCGCTAGATGTCTTTCTCCTCATCAGGCTCATTGGAACTTATTTTTAAATCAATTTAACTTTGTTATCTCGTACCGTCCAGGTTCTCGTAATGGGAAGGCTGATGCTTTATCCCGAATCCATGCTGCGGATTCCGTACCTGGAGCCCCGTCCAAGACCATTCTATCTGATGCCAATTTCATCGGAGTTATCCACGATCAGGACTTGTGGAAGGAGTGCAGGGAGGCCTATGACGGTGATGTATTTCTGGCCAACCCACCTGTGGATATTAATCTTGTCTTTAAGGGTGGCATGTGGTTCAGAGATCGATGTATCTACGTCCCTGAGGTCGTCCGTCTGCAGATCCTCAAGTTGGTACATGACTCCAAGTTGGCTGGTCACAGGGGGGTACAGAAGACACAAGAGTTCCTGAGCCGATTCTTCTGGTGGCCAACTTGCCTGAAGGATACCAAGGACTATGTTCTCTCTTGCGAGGTATGTGCTCGTTACAAGACTCATGTGGCACCTACGGGTCTTCTAGAACCATTACCTGTTCCGTCCCGCCCTTGGGGGTCTATATCAATGGACTTTATTGTGGAGCTGCCTACATCGGGGGGCATGAATACAATCTTGGTGGTAGTTGATCGCCTGACTAAAGCTGCTCATTTTGTTCCGTGCACCGGCCTCCCCTCAGCTAAAGATAGTGAACTTGGTTATACAGAATGTCTTTCGGTTGCATGGGGTTCCGGATGAGATCATCTCTGACCGTGGAGTACAGTTCACTTCAAGATTCTGGAAGGGGTTTGCTCTGCACTCAATATTAATGTCTGTCTCTCTTATCATCCCCAGACAAATGGCCAGACTGAGCGTACCAACTAGACGCTGGAACAATATCTAAGATGCTATGTCAGACATCTCCAGGATGATTGGTTGGAGTTGCTGCCGTTAGCCGAATTTTCATATAACAATTCTCAGAGCGCCTCCACTAAATTTACACCTTTCTTTGCCAATCTGGGTTATCATCCGTGTATCTTACCTAGGTCTCCAATTAATTCTCCATTTCCGTCAGTGGAGGAAAGGCTAACTGCGATGAGGCAAATCAAAATCTGGAGGTTCTGAAGGAATCCCTGACCACAGCTCAAGAACGTTCAAGAGATCGGCTGATAGATTCCGTAAACCTGCACCCATGTTCAAGGTAGGAGATTCCGTGTGGTTAGCAACTAAGAATCTGAAGTTAAACATTCCTTCACAAAAACTTGGACAGAAATTCATTGGCCCTTTCAAGATCAACGGTATTGTGAGCTCTGTGGCCTGCCGGCTGAAGCTGCCTAGGACTATGAAGGTACATCCAGTTTTTCATGTATCTTTACTAAAGCCTGTATCTCCTAATACCTTCCAGGGACGTGTTGTGCCACCTCCGCAGCCTGTGGTGATTGATGGGCAAGAACAATTTGTGGTGGAGAAAATTGTTGATTCCAGGATTCGCAGGAATCGGCGCCAATATCTGATAAGATGGCAGGGATATCCCCCTGAGGAAGACTCTTGGGAACCTGTGGAAAACATCAATGCCTAACAGAAGATTTCTCGTTTCCGTCAGAGATTCCCTGAGAAACCAGGTCCAGGATCGTCCTGAGGCCGCTTCTAACGAGAGAGTAATGTCAGGACTCTGAACATTTTTTATCACCTTTTGTGCATTACAGCCCTTTTCCAAGATGGCGTCTTTGGTCTCATGTGCACTGTGTCTTCCTGCTATAAAACTCCACCTTAGCCTTCAGTCTGTGCTAGAGTATTCTGTCTTGCTACATACCTGCTCCTGTGAACCTGTGTGGTGATCCTGCTACTCTGCTCTGAGTTCCTGCTGCATATACCAGTTTCCAGTAATCCTCCTTCATCTGCTGCTCGTGTTTACTTCCATCTGCATTTGCTGGACATGTAAGCTGTTGCTGCTCTGCAAAAACCTGAGACTATTACCCAGGCCTCCCTGGTTGAGTTAAGATATTATTTGAACTGCCTTATAAGCATATCTATCTGTGTTTGGACTAAAACAAGGACTTATTCGTGTCAAGTATCCTCAAGAATAATTGTGCTTCATAGACTTTCTGCGTGATTGCATTTTCCTCTGAAGTTTCCTATAGACTGCTAAGCTGCGTTTAATATTTACTCCAAGTGTTGTGGACTTGAGTTTCTCTCTGCACCTGTTTGAATCACCGTGTGATAATATAGACTTTACCACTTATAAAACTGTGTCCTGTAGTTGTCTTGTTCCATGCAAAGAGTCTCCTGAGTTATCTGCTATAATTATTACGCCTAACCTCATCTGCACACACATGCCCCAAAATCTCAGATACCGCCTCCTAAAATACTAAACATGCAAGGCACTCTCCTCTACCGCTAGTTTGCAATTTCTTTGCTTCTCCTCAAAGTCGGCGATATATCTCACAATCCTGAACCTCCACAGCTGATACCCCCATTATTCCTCGTTTCTATTACTTCCCACCTACTATAAAGTACCGCAACCTCGCCAACATAAAACCCATTCTCTTGACCCCACTCTGCTGCTTTCAGTCTCTGGAGCATTTTGGAATGCCCACTCTGTGTGCAATAAGCTCTACATCATTAATGACATCTATACGTCTCAAAATCTATCCATTCTGGGCTTCAAAGAAACATGGCTGACACCCTCCGACACAGTCTCCTCTGCTGTGCTGCATTACGTGCCTTCACTTCACCCACACTCCTCACCCTGGCAGTAGACATGGTAGAGGAGTTGGTCTTTTCCTAACAACTACGCCTTCAACTCAATCCCACCTCTACCTTCCCTTATCCTTCCTTCAACCTTCCCTTATATACGCTCCCTTCAACCAGTGCCGGCTCCAGGCTTTTGTGGGCCCCAGGCGAAATGGTCTCAGTGGACCCCTTTAACACATACCACAATTCATGATGCACAGATACAACAGATAAATTTAGGTATAGTACAATGCCAAAGATTTCACTTACTTCTTACAATACATGAGTGATATCTATTGTACATTCTACAATAGGTCATAAAACAGTATAGTCCTCCATACAGTATTATGGGCACCACATAGTGCTCCATAGAGAATAACGAGCCCCATATAATGCTCCATACAGTATAATGAGCCCCATATATTGCTCCATACAGAATAATGAGCCCCATATATTGCTCCATACAGTATATAATAGGCCCCATAAATTTCTCCAATCAGAATAATGAGCCACATACACTCACCGGCCACTTTATTAGGTACACCTGTCCAACTTCTTGTTAACACTTAATTTCTAATCAGCCAATCACATGGCGGCAACTCAGTGCATTTAGGCATGTAGACATGGTCAAGACAATCTCCTGCAGTTCAAACCCAGCATTAGTATGGGGAAGAAAGGTGATTTGAGTGCCTTTGAACGTGGCATGGTTGTTGGTGCCAGAAGGGCTGGTCTGAGTATTTCAGAAACTGCTGATCTACTGGGATTTTCACGCACAACCATCTCTAGGGTTTACAGAGAATGGTCCGAAAAAGAAAAAAAATCCAGTGAGCGGCAGTTCTGTGGGCGGAAATGCCTTGTTGATGCCAGAGGTCAGAGGAGAATGGGCAGACTGGTTCGAGCTGATAGAAAGGCAACAGTGACTCAAATCGCCACCCGTTACAACCAAGGTAGGCCTAAGAGCATCTCTGAACGCACAGTGCGTCGAACTTTGAGACAGATGGGCTACAGCAGCAGAAGACCACACCGGGTACCACTCCTTTCAGCTAAGAACAGGAAACTGAGGCTACAATTTGTACAAGCTCATCGAAATTGGACAGTAGAAGATTGGAAAAACGTTGCTTGGTCTGATGAGTCTCGATTTCTGCTGCGACATTCGGATGGTAGGGTCAGAATTTGGCGTAAACAACATGAAAGCATGGATCCATCCTGCCTTGTATGGAGCATCTTTGGGATGTGCAGCCGACAAATCTGCGGCAACTGTGTGATGCCATCATGTCAATATGGACCAAAATCTCTGAGGAATGCTTCCAGCACCTTGTTGAATCTATGCCACGAAGAATTGAGGCAGTTCTGAAGGCAAAAGGGGGTCCAACCCGTTACTAGCATGGTGTACCTAATAAAGTGGCCGGTGAGTGTATATTTCTCCACACAGAATAATGAGACCCATATATTGCTCCATACAGTATATAATAGGCTCCATATATTGCTCAATACAGTATAATGCGCCCCATATAATATAATATAACAGTATAATGAGCCCCATATAATGCTCCATACAGTATAATGAGCCCCACATATTGCTGCATACATAATGGGTCCCATATAATGTTCCATACAGTATATGATGGTCCCCAGATAATGCCCCTGTATAAGATGGTCCACATATATTGCTCCATATGTAATGGGCCCTATATACTGCTCCATACAGTATAGGATGGTCCCCATAGAGTATAATGATCTCCATATATTGCTCCATACAGTATAATAAGGCTGGTTTCACACTTGCGTTTTGATCTGCAGCATTTTTTTTTTAAAAACGCATGTGGTGAAAAACGCATGAAAATGCATGCAAACGGTGCGTTTTTTAGACGCATGCGTTTTTGCGGCAAAAAAAAATGCGGCAAAACGCGTCGTTTTCCCGCGTTTACATGCGTTTTTTCCCGCGTTTGCGTTTTTTAAACGCATGCTGAGAAGTGTGTGACAGCTGCCAATCATCAAAATCAACTAGAAAACACACTATTAATAGAATTAGCTAGGGTTAGGGTTAGGATCCCTAGGGTTAGGGTTAGGGGTAGCTTTTTATTAGAATGTCCTGGTCACCAGGTCACTGATAAGCCACCCCCCACCATCAAGGTGATAAAGGGATCCAAACCCTAACCCTAACCCTACCCCTAACCCTAACCATAGGGATCCAAACCCTAACCCTAACCCTACCCCTAACCCTAACCCTAACCATAGGGATCCAAACCCTAACCCTACCCCTACCCCTAACCATAACCCTTGGGATCCTAACCCTAACCCTACCCCTAACCCTAACCCTTGGGATCCTAACCCTAACACTACCCCTAACCCTAACCATAACCCTTGGGATCCTAACCCTAACCCTACCCTTAACCCTAACCATAGGGATCCAAACCCTACCCCTAACCCTACCCCTAACCCTAACCCTAGGGATCCTAACCCTAACCCTAAGGGTTAGGATCCTAACCCTAACCCTAAGGGTTAGGGTTAGGATCCCTAGGGTTAGGGTTAGGATCCCTAGGGTTACTAGGGATCCTAACCTGAGGGTTAGGGTTAGGGTTTGGATCCCTATGGTTAGGGTTAGGGTTTTCTTGTTTTTTTTGTGTTTTCTTGTGTTTTTCTATAAAAACGCATGCGTTTTTAACGCAAACAAACGCATGTGCTTAAAAACGCATGCGTTTACATAGACAGCAATACATTTTTTTGCCGCTAGAAATTACTACAGGTTGCATATCTGCAAATGAACGCACGCGTCAAAAAACGCATGCGTTGCCGAAAACGAGTCTAAACGCATGCGAAAAAACGCATGCGTTTTTAATGTTAAGTATAGGAAAAAAAGCATGCTTTTTTTGCGTTTTTTAGCGCTAAAACGCAGCTTACAAAAACGCAAGTGTGAAACCAGCCTAAGTTCCATATAATGCTCCATACAGTATATGATGGGCCCTATATATTGCTCCATAGAGAATGGGCCCCATATAATTCTCAATACGGAATAGGCCCCATATAATGCCCCATACAGTATAGGCCCCATATAATGCTCCTTACATAATGGGCCCCATATGATGCTCCAGTGTATGATGGGCCCATCTAATGCTCCATATACTGTATAATGAGTCCCATATATGATGCTCCAGTGTATAATGGGCCCCATATATGATGCTCCAGTATATAATGAGCCCCACATATGATGCTCCAGTGTATAATGGGCCCCGTATATGATGCTCCCCATATATTGCTACAAACATTTAAAAAAAATGAAATACTCACCTCTCCTCGCTGGCTGCTGCTCTTCCCTGCTCCGGACTCCACAGCATCGCCATCTTCCGACTCTCTGCCCAGTGACTGCTCAGACAGATAGAATGCGCACAGATGTAACGTCATCGCGCCCTCTGACCTGAATGTCACAGTAAGGAGATGCGGAAGACGCTGCAGGCACAAGAATGTGGAGAGGTAAGTATTGAAAGTACCGGGACCCTGAGCAAGCGGGGCCCCTATAGAGCGCCCCCCACCTGCTCAGGACCCCGGCACTTGCCGGTGTGCTCACGCTGGCCCTGCCTCCAACATCCAAGTGGCAGTCATATACTGACAGCCCGGCCCAGCCACTGTCTTTATTGATCATTTGGACACCTGGCTTCTATAGTTTCTCTCTGCTAAAGTTCCCAACATCATTATGGTTGACTTCAGTGTCTCCTCTGACACCCACCAGTCAGCAGCCTCCAAACTCCTGTCACGTGCATCATCCCTTGATCTTATGCTGTGGTCCTCCACAGCCACCCAAACAGACGAACATGCACTAGACATACCTCCCAACATTTGAAGAAGGCAAAGAGGGACAAAGGTAGCAGCGCACCATGGAAAATTTTAGGCCACACCCCTGACCACACCCATTTCACAACTAGTCACACCCATATCCACGCCCCAACCACACCCATTTAGCACTGATGATCACATTGTTTCATAAACAATAATTATAAACAGAAACAGAGAACAGTGCTCCATACTGTATAATGGCCACACATGATGCTCAATACTGTATAATGGCCACACAGTGCTCCATACTGTATAACGGCCCCACATAATGCTACATACAGTATAATGGCTACACATGATGCACCATAGAAAACACATATTTACCAGGAACATAACTGGAAAAATATAGAGGCTAAGACAAAAGTAAAATATATATATTTTTATTAATATCCATACGTTAAAAAACATAGATAGACAAAACAAGGGAATTTCATGAAAAGATGACTGGCAGCAAAATGCAAGAATTAAGAGACACTGGGGTATAATATATCAATTACTATAAATAAATGCATACAAATAATCGAACTTCAACCTCTCCGAGCCTTTTTTAGTAAAATGCATAATGCAGAAAAGTTACATCATAGAAAGGATTGTGATACGGCCGGTTTTTCTGAAGTGGAAAGGGAAACCTTGAAAAATTTAGTAGATCTCCTGGAAGAGAATCAAGCGATGGAGGATGGTAAGTTTACATCGCACTTGCTTGGTAAATCACGCAAATTTCCAAACCTAAGCACTTGCTCGGCTGTGGAAATCTTTACGAGATTAGTGACTGAAGATATAGAAAGTCTGCCTCGAGTGTTATGACCCCAATGGCAGAGGGTCTCAGAAATAATTACTAAGTCTGCAAACACCAAAAACCAGCTCATAGGGCAGTGGTAACTGGGCTGACCATATATCTAATCCTAGCACCACAAATAGCAGCAGCCGGGGAACGTGCCTACGTTGGTTCTAGACGTCTCGCGCCAGCCGGAGAACTAACTAACCCTAGAAGGGAAAAGAAAGACCTTTCTTGCCTCCAGAGAAAAGACCCCAAAAGTTGGATACAAGCCCCCAACAAATAATAACGGTGAGGTAAGAGGAAAAGACAAACGTAAGAATGAGCTAGGTATTTAGCAAAGAGAGGCCCACTAGCTAATAGCAGAATATAGTAAGATGACTTATATGGTCAGCAAAAACCCTATCAAAATATCCACGCTGGATATTCAAGAACCCCCGAACCGTCTAACGGCCCGGGGGGAGAACACCAGCCCCCTAGAGCTTCCAGCAAAGTCAGGAATCACATTTAGTACAAGCTGGACAAAAATAAGAGCACAGCAAAAAACCAAAAAACAAAGAAGCAGGACTTAGCTTAATTTTGCACGAACCAGGATCAGCAGACAGGAGCAAACAGAAAGGATCTGATTACAACGATGCCAGGCACTGGACTAAGGATCCAGGAAGTTTATATAGCAACACCCCTGGACTAACGACCCAGGTGGGTGCCAAACTGAGGAAAGACAATCCCAGAGTCATATCACTAGTAACCACAAGAGGGAGCCAAAAAGTCTAATTCACAACACTCGAGTACCTAATTGGGTTTCCAATTTAAATGGTAAAGAAAAGAGAGCACTTGGGGAGCTACAATCTCTTAGAGATATAGTTATTAAGAGGGCAGACAAAGGTAGAAACACAGTGATCTGGCCCTGTGCACAGTACGAAAGACAAGTTGACAAAATCTTGAATAATGAGAACTGTTATAGGAAACTATCCTATAACCCTTTGACAGAATTCCAACAAAAAATTGATCGGTATTTTAGAAACAGCGTATGAGGATGGTATTATCCCTAAAAAGTTGGTTGATGAAGTCACAAAATTACAACCGAGATTAGCAACTTTTTATATCCTCCCAAAGTTACATAAAGACCCAATTGATCCGCCTGGGAGGCCTATTGTGTCTGCTATTGGTGGATTATGCGAGAGCATTTGTGCAATAATAGATTTCTATCTACAACCGCTGGTGCTAACATTACCTTCTTATATTAAGGACACCACTAGTATGCTCAGAAGATTAGACACATTGCAATTAGAGGAAGGTGCTTTCTTTGTTACGGCCGATGTGGAGGCACTTTATTCGTCCATAAGACATCAGGACGGTTTGCTGGCAGTCTCCCATTTACTTTATGAGAGTAATATGGATCTCCCCTTGATTGAGTTAATTTTGCTGTTGCTCAAATTCGTTTTAGAACATAATGTCTTTATTTTTAATAATGACATTTTCCTACAAGAACAGGGCACAGCAATGGGGGCTTTATGTGCCCCCGCGTATGCAAACCTACTCATTGGATTCTGGGAGAGAAAGATTTTTCAGGAAGACGCTATTGTAGGTATTGAGTCCATACATGGGTGGAGTCGATATATCGACAATATTATTTTTATATGGGAGGATTCTGTCGATAATCTAATGACACTCATGGACAAGCTGAACCAGAATGATTTTAATATTAGGCTTACCTTTAATTATGGGAGAAAAGTTGACTTTCTTGATCTCCAGATTGAAGCTTTAGCTAATGGCAGTGTAGTAACAAATGTGTTCCGGAAAAAGACAGCAACTAATAGTCTGCTTCATGCAGCTTCTTCCCACCACAGATCAACAATTAAAGGTATCCCTACAGGCCAGTTTAAAAGACTAAAAAGAATCGGTACTACGGAAGAGGATTTCATGAGACAAGCATTAGATCTCACTGAGAGATTGTATGATTATGGGTACAGTAAAAGATTGGTTAAAAAGGGGTTTAAAAGGGCCACTAGATTCTCCAGGGATGAGCTCCTTTATAGTCAGAATTCTAATAGGATTCAAAGGGATAGAATAGGTATTCCTAATTATGTGAGGTTCATCACCGAACATAATAAGCAATGGCCGGAACTAGTAAAAATTATGGAGAAACATTGGGGCATATTACAATAGGATCCCATTTTGAGAGAAATATTGCCCATTCGGCCATTAATGACCCCGAGGCTTCAAAGAACTTGGGTGACTTCTTGGTGCACAGTCACTATCAATGTGTCCCTAGGAGGAAGATGGAGTCAGTAGCCCAGGGATTTTTCCCATGTAATACGTGCAAGGCATGCAGCAACCATTTTAAAAGCACCTCCTTTCAAAATTATAATGGTACGAGGATTTTTAGAATTTGGAAAACTCTAACTTGTTCCTCTAAAGGGGTAGTTTATCATGCATGCTGCCCGTGTAAAAAAGTATACGTAGGCCTCACTACCCGGGAACTCAGAATTAGGACCAGGGAACACGTTAGGGATATTGAGAAGGCTGCAACAGTGGAAGACATCATGACGCTTAAAACCCTCCCTAGGCACTTTAGGCTTCATCATAAATGTGACCCTACAGGCCTAAGGATACAGGCCATTGACCAAATTAGCCTAGGACCTAGGGGAGGCAACCTCGGTAAAATTCTAGCACAGAGAGAGAGTTAATGGATTTACCTTCTGGGTACTCTGGCCCCGCGGGGCCTAAATGAAAATTTGGGATTTATGGCATTTTTGTAGGAAGAAATCTTTTTGTGGGTTTTGGATCCAATATACGTGGACTATTTAGTTTTCCTTATTCTCCTTTTTCCCTTTTCCTCTTATTTTCTTCTGATCCTGTTTTATTTTAGTTTTAATTGCATGTTTGTTACACTTTTTTAATTCTTCATATAGAATCGATCTATTTTCTGAGGCGTTTTTCAGTTTCCTGCGGTATATAAGCACCCGTTTCCCTGGAATCAATGGACTGCTCTAAGATACCATCTCTTCGAATATCTTCAGGAGAGCCACAGGATATTTTTCCTGCATAGACACTTTTATTTTTACTTGTATCATTATATACTAGGTGGTTTTTCAATTTGGACCTGTATTGTTCCAACTGTATGGTCATTAATTGTTTTATATATATTCTGTATGTTGTTAGAATATTAATTGTATTAATTATCTATTATACACTATTTATTAACTTTACCCATATATATTTTTGCACATTTTTTATTTATTTACTTATTCAATTTTTATTATGGGTACTGTATACACCGTTCACTCTTATTTTGCACTTTATTTACTTATAATATTTCATCCTTTGAGTATTAGTTACCATGCAGTATAGTTCGTATAATTGCTTGTTAAATCCCACCTTTTTATTATGTTCCGTTCCTTTCTCCCCGTGTTAGGCTGCTTGATTTCATTTACTTCAACACTTGGCCAGCGCATGCGCGGTTTGGGGTGACTCCGTGACTTCCTACCCCGCCCTCTGCTGGATGCAGTGTGTCTCACGCCTGCGTTCCAGGCGTGCGGCATGGGAAGTCACTTCTTACATGGGAGGAAGCCCGTAAAACTGCGCATGCGCAATGAGACACCGGTGATACTGACATTGATATCAGCTGAGATTACGCGCGCGCTGGGAGGATTTAAATCACGGTCACAATGTAGCACACATACACGCCCCTATTTGAGGAAGCCTGTGTGGCGAAACGGCGCTGTCGGGGTCTCTGGTGGTCACGCATTGTAAGTAATAGAATTCATTACACTGAGGTATATCTTTATTATAGCAAACCTTTACAGGTGTTTTTCTGCCGGTGCATGGGTGGCATCTGCATTTGCACAGCACTATGCACTTTATTTTATATTCTCATGCACATAGCAGCATTTACCTATAGAACATGATGTAGGTTTTTTTATTTAAATATTTTGCAGTATTTCACTCCTCTCCTTACTATGTTTGCCCTTATTTGATTTTCTGCATTATGCATTTTACTAAAAAAGGCTCAGGGAGAGGTTGAAGTTCGATTATTTGTATGCATTTATTTATAGTAATTGATATATTATACCCCAGTGTCTCTTAATTCTTGCATTTTGCTGCCATCAGTCATCTTTTCATGAAATTCCCTTGTTTTGTCTATGTTTTTTAACGTATGGATATTAATAAAAATATATATATTTTACTTTTGTCTTAGCCTCTATATTTTACCAGTTATGTTCCTGGTAAATATGTGTTTTCTATGCTGATTAAGAGGTGGTTATTCCACTATTGGACCCGTTTTGGTAATGTACATGATGCACCATACTGTATAATGGCCACACAGTGCTCCATACTGTATAATGGCCCCACATGATGCTCCATACTGTATAATGGCCCCACATGATGCTCAATACTGTATAATGGTCATACAGTGCTCCATACTGTATAATAGCCCCACATGATGCTCAATACTGTATAATGGCCACACAGTGCTCCATACTGTATAATGGCCACACATGAAGCTGCATACAGTATAATGGCCCCACATGATGCTCTATACTGTATAATGGCCACACAGTGCTCTATACTGTATAATGGCCACACATGATGCTCAATAATGTATAATGGCCACACAGTGCTACATACTGTATAATGGCCACACAGTGCTCCATACTGTATAATGGCCACACAGTGCTCCATACTGTATAATGGCCACACATGATGCTCCATACTGTATAATGACCACACATGATGCTCCATACTGTATAATGGCCACACATGATGCTCAATACCTTATAATGGCCACACAGTGCTCCATACTGTATAATGGCCACACATGACTATACCATACTGTATAGTGTCACATGATGCTCCATACTGTATAATGGCCACACAGTGCTCCATACTGTATAATGGCCACACAGTGCTCCATACTGTATAATGGCCACACAGTGCTCCATACTGTATAATGGCCACACAGTGCTCCATACTGTATAATGGCCACACATGATGTTCCGTACTGTATAATGGCCACACATGATGCTCCATACTGTATAATGGCCACACATGATGCTCAATACCTTATAATGGCCACACAGTGCTCCATACAGTATAATGGCCACACATGACGATGCCAGTGTACAGTCAGGGCTGTAGATGAGTGCCAGTTACTCTGCTTACAATGCAGGCAAAGATTTCACCACCTGTCGCTGTTCACACTGCTACCTCACAGAGCCTGCACATTGCAATGTAGCCCAGCTCTGCAAACCCTGCATGCACTCAGACAACACCACTATCTACTTGCTTCGCTCCATAACTGCTTTAAAGGATACAAATATACAGTGCCTTGCAAAAGTATTCGGCACCCTGGAACTTTTCAAACTTTTCCCACATATGCTTCAAACATAAAGATACCAAATGTAAATTTTTGGTGAAGAATCAACAACAAGTGGAACACAATTGTGAAGTTGAACAAAATTTATTGGTCATTTAAAATTTGTGGAAATTCAAAAGCTGAAAAGTGGGGTGTGCAATATTATTAGGCCCCTTTAACTTAATACTTTGTTGCGCCATCTTTTGCTGCAATTACAGCTGCAAGTCGCTTGGGGTATGTCTATCAGTTTTGTACATTGAGAGACTGAAATTCTTGCCCATTCTTCCTTGGAAAACAGCTCGAGCTCAGTGAGGTTTGATGGAGATCGTATGTGAACAGTAGTTTTCAGCTCTTTCCACAGATTCTCAATTGGATTGGGGTCTGGACTTTGACTTGGCCATTCTAACACCTGGATACGTTTATTTGTGAACCATTCCATTGTAGATTTTGCTTTATGTTTGGGATCATTGTCTTGTTGGAAGACAAATCTCCATCCCAGTCTCAGTTCTTTTGCAGACTCCAACAGGTTTTCTTAAAGAATGGTCCTGTATTTGGCTCCATGCATCTTCCCATCAATTTTAACCATCCTCCCTGTCCCTGCTGAAGAAAAGCAGGCCCAAACCATGATGCTGCCACCACCATGTTCGACAGTGGGGATGGTGTGTTCAGGGTGATGAGCTGTGTTGCATTTACGCCAAACATATCGTTTGGCATTGTTGCCAAAAAGTTCGATTTTGGTTTCACCTGACCAGAGCACCTTCTTCCACATGTTTGGTGTGTCTCCCAGGTGGCTTGTTGCAAACTTTAAATTACACTTTTTATGGATATCTTTGAGAAATGGTTTTCTTCTTACCACTCTTTCGTAAAGGCCAGATTTGTGCAGTGTACGACTGATTGTTGTCCTATGGACAGACTGTCCCACCTCAGCTGTAGATCTCTGCAGTTCATCCAAAGTGATCATGGGCCTCTTGGCTGCATCTCTGATCAGTCTTCTCCTTGTTTGAGATGAAAGTTTAGAGGGACGGCCGGGTCTTGGTAGATTTGCAGTGGTATGATACTCCTTCCATTTCAATATGATCGCTAGCACAGTGCTCCTTGGGATGTTTAAAGTATTGGAAATCATTTTATATCCAAATCCGGCTTTAGACTTCTCCACAACAGTATCACGGATCTGCCTGTTGTGTTCCTTGGTCTTCATGATATTCTCTGTGCTTCAAACAGAACCCTGAGACTATCACAGAGCAGGTGCATTTATACGGAGACTTGATTACACACAGGTGCAGGGCCGTATTTGCCACTAGGCACTCGAGGGCACGTGCCTAGGGCGGCGACATTGCGGGGGGCGGCACCTGAGCAAGGTTGTTTTTTTTTGTTTTTTTTTAGCCCCAGGTCACAAGCGAATGACCGCCCCGCCCCCCCGCCCCCCCCCGCTCCCCCCGCCCCCCTCCCGCTCCCCCCGCCCCCCTCCTCCGAGTCCCACCTGCCCTCCCGGAAGACAATACTCACAAGTCACAACTCACACCGGGCGGATAGCAGGGAGGGGGGGGGGCGTGGAGAGCAGCTGCACCATCCAGGAAGTGTCTTCTCGCGCTGCAGCTCGGAGGAGGCATGGGGCTAGAGAAGGAGGAGGCTGACGCTCGCATCTTCATGGACGAGTTCAGCCGCTCCTCTGCCCCGATGCTGACGCTGGAGGAATCGCATGACAGTCAGCCGGACCGGGACCCGCACGACTTCAACGGGCACCTGAAGGTGAGTGCTGCGCAGATGTAGCAGAACCGAGCGGTCCCGGTCTGGCTAACTGGCAAACTCCCCACACGCCATCCAAGTCCTGCATTCCTGTGTAATATGAGCCATGCATACAGGGGGGGTGGGGTGAATATGAGCCATACATACAGGGGGGGGGGTGAATATGAGCCATACATACAGGGGGGGGGGGTGAATATGAGCCATGCATACAGGGGGGGGTGAATATGAGCCATACATACAGGGGGGGGGTGAATATGAGCCATGCATACAGGGGGGGTGAATATGAGCCATGCATACAGGGGGGGGGTGAATATGAGCCATACATACAGGGGGGGGGTGAATATGAGCCATACATACAGGGGGGGGGGGTGAATATGAGCCATACATACAGGGGGGGGGGTGAATGAGCCATGCATACAGGGGGGGGTGAATATGAGCCATGCATACAGGGGGGGGGGTGAATGAGCCATGCATACAGGGGGGGGGGTGTAATATGAGCCATGCATACAGGGGGGGGTGAATATGAGCCATACATACAGGGGGGGGGGTGAATGAGCCATGCATACAGGGGGGGGTGAATATGAGCCATGCATACAGGGGGGGGGGTGAATGAGCCATGCATACAGGGGGGGGGGGTGAATGAGCCATGCATACAGGGGGGGGGGTGAATGAGCCATGCATACAGGGGGGGGGTGAATGAGCCATGCATACAGGGGGGGGGTGAATGAGCCATGCATACAGGGGGGGGGTGAATATGAGCCATACATACAGGGGGGGGGGTGAATGTGCCATGCATACAGGGGGGGGGTGAATATGAGCCATGCATACAGGGGGGGGGTGAATATGAGCCATGCATACAGGGGGGGGTGAATGAGCCATGCATACAGGAGGGGGGGTGAATATGAGCCATGCATACAGGAGGGGGGGGTGAATATGAGCCATGCATACAGGGGGGTGGGTGAATATGAGCCATGCATACAGGGGGGTGTGTGAATATGAGCCATGCATACAGGGGGGTGTGTGAATATGAGCCATGCATACGGGGGGGAGTGTGAGCCATGCATACAGGAGGGGGGGTCATTATACAGTATCATGGAGAACTGTGTGTGGCCATTATACAGTATTGAGCATCATGTGTGGCCGTTATACAGTATGGAGCATCATGTGTGGCCCATGGCAATTATACAGTATGGAGCATCATGTGTGGCCGTTATACAGTATGGAGAACTGTGTGTGGCCGTTATACAGTATGGAGCATCATGTGCGGTCATTATACAGTATGGAGCATCATGTGTGGCCGTTATACAGTATTGAGCATCATGTGGGATCATTATACAGTATGGAGCATCATGTGTGGCCGTTATACAGTATTGAGCATCATGTGTGGTCATTATACAGTATGGAGCATCATGTGTGGCCATTATACAGTATGGAGCATCATGTGCGGTCATTATACAGTATGGAGCATCATGTGTGGCCGTTATACAGTATGGAGCATCATGTGGGATCATTATACAGTATGGAGCATCATGTGTGGCCATTATACAGTATGGAGCACTGTGTGGCCATATTTTTTCGTTTATAATTATTGTATATAAAACATTGTGATCAGCAGTGCTAATATGGCTGTGGTTGGGACGTGGATATGGGTGTGACTAGTTGTGAAATGGGTGTGGTCAGAGGCGTGGCCTAAAATTTGCTGCGGCGCGCTACGCGCGCCGCACACTTTGTGCCTCCTTCCCTTCTTCAAAAGTTGGGAGGTATGGTACCACATTTGCCAGATCATGGCAAGTGCCGCAGATACCATAGGGAATGAATGAGGCCAACCGCAGTGTTGCCGTAAGTGATCCGTTACGTGGCAGATGCAGAAAAACTGCCCCATCTGCTGCAAAAGGCGACTTTCACATCAGCGATTCTTGACAAAGTCCCTGCCAATAGTGTCATACTCACCGATGGGGGGGGGGGGGGGCGGCTCTAAAAGTGCCTAGGGCAGCAGAAACTCTAAATACGGCCCTGCACAGGTGGATTATATTTGTCATCATTAGGCATTTAGGACAACATTGGATCATTCAGAGATCCACAATGAACTTCTGGAGTGAGTTTGCTGCATTGAAAGTAAAGGGGCCGAATAATATTGCATGCCCCACTTTTCAGTTTTTGAATTTTCACAAAAAATTAAAATAACCATTAAATTTCGTTCAGCTTCACAATTGTGTTCCACTTTTTGTTGATTCTTCACCAAAAATTTACATTTGGTATGGCATCTTTATGTTTGAAGCATGATATGTGGGAAAAGGTTGAAAAGTTCCAGGGTGCCAAATACTTTCGCAAGGCACTGTATATATACTGTGTCTATGACTAACAGGCTGCACTGGATTGCTCTAACTGCTGCCACTACTTCTGGTTATAATGCCTTGTACTGTAAGCACAGCAGAGCAGGGCCAGCTGCATGTATGTGTGCAACACACACACACATACCTCAGAATGTCCTCTTTCCCTCTCTGAACCACCGCCCCAGAAAAAAAGATACGGAGGGGTATGGCCTAATACAAGGGGGCGTGTCAGCTGCTTCTGCTGGCTGCGGGTGAAGTAGAGTCCCTTGCGGGACTGCGGGGCACAGCCTCAAAATCGGGACAGTCCCGCAGTATGAGGGACAGTTGGGAGGTGTGGCACTAGATCTTATCTTCACCTGCCTCTGCACCCTATTTAACCTCACAACCTCATCCTTTCCCCTATATGACCAACATCTACTTACTTTCTTATCCTTGTCCTCTTCATCTGTCCCCCCATGTCTACCAACTAGCACAATCCCACAGACACCTCGCACACCGAGACACTCACATACTCTTTGACTCTGTTATACTAATGTCTTCCATATCTTCACTCCAAGACACAGACAGTGCCACTGTTTTCTACAACGCCACACTCGAATCAGCTATTGATTCAATCTCTCCTCTCGTGCATGGCAGAGTGCGATGAATCAATAGACACCTCTGGCACACAAACCTCACTAAAAAAATTTGGTAAGTGTCCAGGGTTGCTGAGCGGCGCTGGAAGAGAACACACTCAAGACCTCACCACATTCAAACAAGCAACTTTGACATTCAAGTCGGTTCTCACCTCTGCTAAAGTGGACTACTTCACAAACCTCATATCCTTTATCCCACAACTCCAAATAGTTATTCAACACTTTTAACTCCCTGTTCCTCCCACCACTGCCCACTCCGATCTCCCCCATCTCTGCAGAAGACATTGCCGCCCATTTTAAAAACAAGATTGACTAAATAAGGCAAATCTTTACTCATGAAACACCACAACCCCTGCATATAACAGACCAATGCTCTTCCCCCATAACCTTTCTCTCCACCATCACTAACGTAGAACTTACTCATTATGAAGGAAGCATGTAATTGTAAGGGAAACTATAATGTCAGTAAAATAACTAGTAAGGCTGTATTCGCATGATTGTCTGTAAGGCCCTCTTCACACATCTGTTTTTTATGTCCGTACGAGGTCCGTTTTTTAACCCCTTAGTGACAGAGCCAATTTGGTACTTAATGACCGAGCCAATTTTTACAATTCTGACCACTGTCACTTTATGAGGTTATAACTCTGGAACGCTTTAACAGATCCCGCTGATTCTGAGACAGTTTTTTCGTGACATATTGTACTTCATGTTAGTGGTAACATTTCTTCAATATTACTTGGGATTATTTATGAAAAAAATGGAAATATGGCGAAAATATTTAAAATTTTGCAATTTTCAAACTTTGTATTTTTATGCCCTTAAATCAGAGAGATATGTCACGAAAAATAGTTAATAAATAACATTTCCCACATGTCTACTTTACATCAGCACAATTTTGGAAACAAAATTTTTTTTTGTTAGGGAGTTATAAGGGTTAAAAGTTGACCAGCAATTTCTCATTTTTACAATACCATTTTTTTTTAGGGACCACATCACATTTGAAGTCATTTTGAGGGGTCTATATGATAGAAAATAACCAAGTGTGACACTATTCTAAAAACTGCACCCCTCAAGGTGCTCAAAACCACATTCAAGAAGTTTATTAACCCTTTACGTGCTTCACAGGAACTGAAACAATGTGGAAGGAAAAAATGAACATTTAACTTTTTTTTGCAAACATTTTACTTCAGAACCATTTTATTTATTTTCACAGGTATAAAAACAGAAATTTAACCATAAATGTTGTTGTGCAATTTCTCCTGAATACGCCGATACCCCATATGTGGGGGTAAACCAGAGGTGTCAAACTGCATTCCTCTAGGGCCGCCAACAGGTAATGTTTTCAGGATTTCCTTAGCATTCCACAAGGTGCTGGAATCATTCTGTGCAGGTGATTAAATTATCACCTGTGCAATACAAGGAAATCCTGAAAACATGACCTGTTGGCGGCCCTCGAGGAATGCAGTTTGACACCTCTGGGGTAAACCACTGTTTGGGTGCACCGCAGAGCTTGGAAGAGAAGGAGCGCCTTTTGACTTTTTCAATGCAGAATTGGCTGGAATTGAGATCGGATGCCATGTCACGTTTAGAGAGCCCCTGATGTGCCTAAACAGTGGAAACGCTCCACAAGTGACACCATTTTGGAAACTAGACCCCTTAAGGAACTTATCTAGATGTGTGGTGAGCACTTTGAGCCCCCAAGTGCTTCACAGAAGTTTATAGCGTAGAGCCGTGAAAATAAAAAATTGCATTTGTTTACACAAAAATGATCTTTTTGCCCACAAATTCTTATTTTCACAAGGGTAACAGGAGAAATTAGACTGCAAAAGTTGTTGTGCAATTTCTCCTGAGTACGTCGATACCCTATATGTGGGGGTAAACCACTGTTTGGGCGCACCGCAGAGCTTGGAAGAGAAGGAGTGCCGTTTTACTTTTTCAATGTAGAATTGGCTGGAATTGAGATCGGACGCCATGTCGCGTTTGAAGAGCCCCTGATGTGCCTAAACAGTGGAAACCCCCCACAAGTGAAACTATTTTGGAAACTAGACCCCTTAAGGAACTTATCTAGATGTGTGGCGAGCACTTTAAACCCCCAGGTGCTTCACAGAAGTTTATAACGTAGAGCCGTGAAAATACAAAATCGCATTTTTTCTACAAAAATTATCTTTTTGCCCCCAAATTTTTATTTTCACAAGAGTAACAGGAGAAATTAGACCACAAAGTTGTGTGTGGTGAGAACTTTAAACCCTCAAATGCTTCACAGAAATGTATAAAGTAGAGCCGTGAAAATAAAAAATCCTTTTTTTTTCCCTCAAAAATGATTTTTTAGCCTGCAATTTATTATTTTATCAAGGGTAACAGGAGACACTGGAACCCCAAAATCTGTTAACCAGTTTGTCCTGAGTACGCCGATACCCCATATGTGGGGGGACTCTGTTTGGGCACCCATCGGGGCTCCGAAGGGAAGGAGCGCCGCTTGGAATGCAGACTTTGATGGGATGGCCTGCGGGCGTCATGTTGCATTTGCAGAGCTCCTGATGTACCTAAACAGTAGAAACCCCACAAAAGTGACCCCATTTTGGAAACTAGACCCCCCAAAGAGCTTACCTAGATGTGTGGTGAGCACTATGAACCCCCAACTGCTTCACAGAAGTTTATAATGTAGAGCCATGAAAATAAGAAAATCATATTTTTTCCACAAAAATTATCTTTTCACCCCCAAATTTTTACTTTCACAAGGGTAACAGGAGAAATTGGACCCCAAAATTTATTGTGCAATTTATGCTGAGTAGGCTGATACCCCATATGTGGGGGTAAACCACTGTTTGGGTGCATGGCAGAGCTCGGAAGGGAAGGAGCGCCGTTTTAAATGCAGACTTTGATAGAATGGTCTGCGGGCGTTATGTTGAGTTTGCAGAGCCCCTGATGTACCTAAACAGTAGAAACCCCCCACAAGTGACCCCATTTTAGAAACTAGACCCCCATGGAACTTATCTAGATGTGTGGTGAGAACTTTGAATGCCCAAGTGCTTCACAGAAGTTTATAATGCAGTCGTGAAAATAAAAAAATATTTTTTTTTCCACAAAAAATATTTTTTTGCCCCCAAGTTTTTATTTTCACAAAGGTAACAAGAAAAATTGGACCCCAAAAGTTGTTGTCCAATTCGTCCGGAGTATGCTGGTACCCCATGTGTGGGGGGGGACCACTATTTGGGCACACGGCAAAGCTCGGAAGGGAAGGAGAGCCGCTTTGGAATGCAGACTTTGATACAATGGTCTGTGGGTGTTATGTTGCGTTTGCAGAGCCCCTGATGTACCTAAAGAGTAGAAACCCCCCACAAGTGACCCCATTTGGGAAACTAGACCCCCCAAGGAACTTACCTAGATGTGTGGTGAGAACTTTGAATGCCCAAGTGCTTCACAGAAGTTTATAATGCAGAGTCGTGAAAATAAAAAAAAAATTTTTTCCACAAAAAGTATTTTTTAGCCCTCAAGTTTTTATTTTCACAAAGGTAAAAGGAGAAATTGGACCCCAAAAGTTGTCCAATTTATCCCGAGTATGCTGATGCCACATATGTGGGGGTAAACCACTGTTTGGGCGCACGGCAGAGCTCAGAAGGGAGGGAGCTCCATTTGACTTTTTGAGCGCAAAATTGGCTGTCGTGTTTGGAGACCCCCTGATGTACCTAAACAGTGGAAATCCCCCAATTCTAACTCCAACCCTAACCCCAACACACCCCTAACCCTAATCCCAACCCGATCAATAATCCTAATCACAACCCTAGCGATAATCACAACCCTAACCCCAAAACAACCCTAATCTCAACCCTAACCATAACCCTAATCAAAACCCTATATCCAACACACCCCTAATCCTAATCTCAACCCTAACCTCAAACCTAACCCTAATCCCAATACACCCCTAACCCTAATTCCAACCCTAACCTTAACCCTAATCCCAAACCTAACCCTAATCCCAAACGTAACCCTAATGCCAACCCTAATCCAAACCCTAACCCTAATCCCAACTCTAACCCTAACTTTAGCCGCAACCCTAGCCCTAACTTAAGCCCCAATCCTAGCCCTAACTTTAGCTCCAACCCTAACCCTAGCTCTAACCCTAACTTTAGCCCCAACCCTAACCCTAGCTGTAACCCTAAATTTAGCCCCAACCCTAACCCTAACTTTAGCCCCAGCCCTAGCCCAACCTTAACCCTAGCCCTAACTTTAGCCCCAACCCTAACCCTAGCTCTAAATTTAGCCCCAACCCTAAATTTAGCCCCAACCCTAACCCTAAATTTAGCCCAAACCCTAACCCTAACCCTAAATTTAGCCCCAACCCTAACCCTAACCCTAAATTTAGCCCCAACCCTAACCCTAAATTTAGCCCCAACCCTAACCCTAACCCTAAATTTAGCCCCCACCCTAACCCTAAATTTAGCCCCAACTCCTCTAGCTGCCGGCCGGCAGATCATGGCGGGCACACTGCGCATGCGCCCACCATTTTCTTTCCGGATGAAGAAGCCGGCGGGCTGGAGGGAACGCAGAAGGACCCAGGGACACCGGTAAGTATAACAGGGTCCCCGAATCCCCATATTTCTCTGTCCTCTAATGTGCGATCACACAGCTTTTTTTTTTTTTTGCGGTCGCCGGTAAACAGTTAATTACCGGCGATCGCAAAACAGGGGTCGGTAAAAACCAACCCCGATCATGTTCTTTGGGGTCTCGGCTACCCCCGACAGCCGAGACCCAAAAGATCTTCCGGGTGCCGGCCCATTTTTTGGCCGGAACAAGATGGCGGCGCCCATCAGGAGCCACGAGGAGCACCGGGGGAGACAGGTGAGTATCGGGGGGCGATCGGGGACCCCATTTCTCTGTCCTCTGATGTGCGATCACATCGGAGGGCAGAGAAATTAAATGGGAAATCGCATTTTTTTTTGCAACCGCCGGTAAACGGTTAATTACCGGCGATCGCAACCAGGAGGTCGGTAAAAAAAACCCGAATCATGTTCTCTGGGGTCTCGGCTACCCCCCCGGTAACCGAGACCCCAGAGAAAATCCGACTTTGGGGGGTGCTATTCACTTTTTCCACAGCGCCGTTAATTAACGGCGCTGTGGTTTAAGTACCCTTAACTGCCGCCGTTAAAAGGCGTATCGGTGGTCGTTCAGGGGTTAAGGACCGCAAATATGTTCACTGGTGGTGTGCACATGTAAGATTTTTCACACGGACCTTGTTTTTTTCACACACCAAAGACAAAATGCATGCCACACACGTGCACACTGATGACATATAGATGACATCTGTTTGTCATCAGCGTGACGCATACTGACGCCTGGGAAGAAGTAGTACAGTTTGTGCTGTTCCCAGGCGTCGGCTGCTGAAGACAGCTCTCATCTCCTTGCTATCAGCGTGACCAGGCGACAATGATGGGAGTGGTATTCAGCACCTGCTGTGTACTTCCTGTGCAAAAATTAAGAATTTAATTAAAAAAGTGTGGACTCCTGCGTGATGGTGAGTATAACTTTGTTTTTTTTTTAAATAAATGTGTAAAAGAGGGTGTTGATGTCAGCTGACAATACAAAGCTGACATCAACCTTAACCCTATTATCCCACTTGTCACCACCACAGTGCAAGTGGGAAGAGCTAGGCTAAGTGCCAGATTTGGCGTATCTTATGGATGCACCATTTCTGGGGCGGCTGAGGGCTGATATTGGTAGCCGAGAAGAGGCAATATATCTGTTCCCTTCCAAGGCTATTAATATTAACCCACAGCTGTTTGTCTTTTGCTGGTTTGAACTTATTGGGGGATCCTACGTCATTTTATTCTGGAGTCCCCTGCAATTATCCAGTAAAGGCTAAGCAAACAACTGTGAGATGTTATTAATCGCTTGGGAACGGTTTGGGATATTGTCCCTTTTCCCAGATTATTAACATCAGGTGGGCAGCCGTGGGCTTTCCCTCTGCTGATAATGAAAATTACGTGGGAGCCCACCCTGTTTTTTTAATTTAATTCTTAATTTTACACAAGATGCACACAGCAGGTGCTGAATACAACTCCCATCATTGTCCCCTGGTCGCACTAATCTCAGGTAGACCAGGCAACATTGATCAGAGCTGCCTTCAGCAGCCAGCACCTGGAATCAGCAAACAGGCAGCTCACGGATGTGACACACGGACAGTAAACGGATACATGGATGTCACATAATATGACACATATGTTCATATGGATAGCACATAGACACGGACCACGGATCTCACCAGTACTGTTTTTTCCTGTACAGGAATCACCAGGATGTGTGAAGGAGGCCTGAGACAAAGGACATAACATCTGCCTACTCTTATTGCAAAAACTCAGAACCACAAGAGGTCTCCTGGGAGAAGAATGAGAGATGTCAAACACGTGTGCTTCAAAAGGAGCTAGCAAATGGTTTGTAACTGGGCACAATATTTCCTACTGACTGTATAGAGAGAAGGGGAGGGTGGAGACACAACTTAGCTTACCGTCCATACACAAACAGCAACTTTTAAATGGGCCAATCTGGGTCAATCTGGAAATATGAGCCTATAGTCAGGAATATAGAAAGCTGGAAGGCACAAAAAAAGTTGTTCACATGCAGCGGACTGGAGTAGCTTGGGCCCACCAGAGAAAATCATTCTAAGGGCCCACCATGCTTAAGGGGTACTAGCTGCAGAGTCTTCCCTTAGCTTCCATCTGGTCAAGCACGCTAGACACAGGATACATACACGTGACACACACCAGTCACACGCTAGACAATAGGATACATACACGTGACACACACCAGTCACACGCTAGACACAGGATACATACACGTGACACACACCAGTCACACGCTAGACACAGGATACATACACGTGACACACACCAGTCACACGCTAGACACAGGATACACTCACACAGCATACAAACACCAGTCTCACACTAGACACAGGATTAGAGATGAGCAAACCCTTGGATGTTCGGGTCCAGCCGAACAGTTAAAAAAAAGTCCAGGTTCGGGTACAGAACAGTACCCAGACCCATTCACTTGAATGGGGGGCCCGATCTTCCAGTGTTTACCACTCTGTGAGGTGCAAGACAGCGCAGCAAACACTCTTTCTCCACATAGCCCCCTCATCTCCCCTTCTGCCCACAGCTCCTCATTATCCCCCTTCTCCACACAGCCCCTCATCATCCCTCCTTCTCCACACAGCCTCATCATCCCTCCTTCTCCACACAGCCTCATCATCCCTCCTTCTCCACACAGCTCCTCATCATCCCCCCTTCTCCACACAGCCTCATCATCCCTCCTTCTCCACACAGCTCCTCATCATCCCCCCTTCTCCACACAGCCCCTCATCATCCCTCCTTCTCCACACAGCTCCTCATCATCCCTCCTTTTCCACACAGCCCCTCATCATCCCTCCTTCTCCTCCACACAGCCTCATCATCCCTCCTTCGCTACACAGCCTCATCATCCCTCCTTCTCCACACAGCCTCATCATCCCTCCTTCTCCACACAGCTCCTCATCATCCCCCTTCTCCACACAGCCTCATCATCCCTCCTTCTCCACACAGCTCATCATCCCCCCTTCTCCACAGCCTCATCATCCCCCCTTCTCCACACAGCTCCTCATCATTCCCCCTTCTCCACACAGCCTCATCATCCCTCTTCCACACAGCCACATCATCCCTCCTTCGCCACACAGCCTCATCATCCCCCCTTCTCCACACAGCCTCATCATCCCTCCTTCGCCACACAGCCTCATCATCCCTCCTCCACACAGCCGCATCATCCCTCCTTCTCCACACAGCCTCATCATCCCTCTTTCTCCACACAGCTCCTCATCATCCCCCCTTCTCCACACAGCCTCATCATCCCTCCTTCTCCATATAGCCCCCTCATCATCCCGCTTTTCACACAGCCCCTCATCATGACCCTTTTTCCATACAGCCCGTCATTATCATCTCCCCTTCTCCACACAGCCCCTCATCATCTTCCCTTTACAAGCTCCACTCAAGTTACATCAACCCTTTCCAAAATACACCACTCTCACTGAATCCTGGGTCTTCATTCCTATTTGTGCAAGGGTCCATTGTGCAGCCCCTCGGTCCTCTCCTCACAGGGCTCCATGGTGCAGCCTCTCATTTCATTCCTCTCAAGCAGCCTCAGAACAACGCTGTTTCCTGGTCACTGGTCTGATGGAGGCCTCGCCCCTTCTAGTGACATCATGCCATTGTCCTCAAAAAATCAACTCCGCTCTAGAGGCTCTGTGCAGTGCAGTCTTACAGCCTGTGGTTCTGTGCTGTGCGTGGTGTGTTATTCCACACCCGGTGCCGTCCGTCTGCACTGCTCAGCAACAAGTGATGTGAGGTGAGCGCTTTCTCATCACCTGCTGCTGCCACTTCTATTGATCTCATCCAGCACTCCACAGCTGATAGAGCGGTGAGCACCATGAGATCAGTAGAAGCCGCAGCAAATGATGAGAAAGCGTTCACATCACATCACTTGTTGCTGAGCAGTGCAGACGGCTGGCACCGGGTGTGGAATAACGAACTCACCAATGGGTGCACGCAATCCTAATACAGGGCAGAGTAGGCACTAATGAATGAGGCAGGAGTCTGTTGCTGGTGAGGGCCCACTGGGAGGCGGGCCCACCGGAGGATTCTCCGATCTCCCGGTGGGCCAGTCCGACGCTGTTCACATGTGAGGGCTGTGTATGCTGATGTGATTCATAACTCATTTCTCCTTCCGTCAAGGAAACAGAAGAAAACTGTAGACCGAAACATTTAGAGATTTTTGCTATTTCTCCCATTTTAATTTATAACTCTTTTGCATATTTTTGTCTTTTTATTTTTACCTTTTATATCTTTTATTGTAAGCACTGTTTTCATATTAAAGTGGAAAATCTTCTAAGTTTGATCCTTGTATACTCAAAAAAATCCATAGCTTTCAGAGAGTGTGTGACCTTTTGATTGTCTTGACAGTAACATATTTCGGGGACTTATCACCCCATGTGTTTGATGAGTGGTGGCAGTGTGGGTAAGTAACGGCATATGTGGATTATGTCAGGGTGTGACTTATGCTCGCTTTATAGTCACAAACAGAGGTTTAGAGCTGGATTGAGTGAGAGGAGATAAATTAACCCTACAAGCGCACCCCATGTCACGTGCTGAGAAGTGTGTACATGACACTCATCTTCCTTCCAAATCACACCTCACCACTTGTGCACGTGATGGTTCTCCTTCCACCACCTTCGTCAACCTCACCACGATGCTTATCCTGCCCCTAACCCATTTCTTCAATCTATCAATAACTGCTGTTATTTTCAACTAGATGGTGGCCCGATTCTAACGCATTGGGTATTCTAGAATATGCATGTCCATGTAGTATATAGCACAGCCATGTAGTATATTGCCCAGCCACGTAGTATATTGCACAGCCACGTAGTATATTGGCCAGTTACGTAGTATATTGGCCAGTTACATAGTATATTGCCCAGTCACGTAGTATATTGCCCAGCCACGTAGTATATTGCCCAGTCACGTAGTATACAGCACAGAACCACGTAGTATATTGCCCAGCCACGTAGTATGTAGTATATTGCCCAGCCACGTAGTATATTGCCCAGTCACGTAGTATATAGCACAGCCCATGTAGTATATTGCCAGTCCATGTAGTATATTGCCCAGCCACGTAGTATATAGCAGAGTCCATGTAGTATATTGCCCAGCCACGTAGTATATAGCACAGCCCATGTAGTATATTGCCCAGCCCATGTAGTATATTGCCCAGCCACGTAGTATATAGCACAGCCCATGTAGTATATTGCCCAGCCCATGTAGTATATTGCCCAGCCACGTAGTATATAGCACAGCCCATGTAGTATATTGCCCAGCCACATAGTATATAGCAGAGCCCATGTAGTATATTGCCCAGCCACGTAGTATTTAGCACAGCCCATGTAGTATATTGCCCAGCCCATGTAGTATATTGCCCAGCCCACACAGTATATAGCAATGTGGGCATCATATCCCTGTTAAAAAAAAGAAATAAAATAAAAAATAGTTATATACTCACCTTCCGGAGCCCCCGGATCCAAGCGAAGCGGTTACTGACGCTGCTCGTGCGCTCCGGTCTCAAGAGCGCATTGCGGTCTCGCGAGATGATGACGTAGCAGTCTCGCAAGACCGCTACGTCATCATCTCGCGAGATCGCAGCATGGACCGGTTACCGGAGCGTCGTGAGCGGGAAAGGCCTGTTGTCGATCCGGGTGCCGATGGACGGTGAGTATATAACGATTTTTTTATTTTTTATTATTTTTAACATTAGATCGTTTTACTATTCATGCTGCAGAGGCAGCATGAATAGTAAAAAGTTGGTCACACAGGGTTAATAGCAGCGTTAACCGAGTGCGTTACACCGTGGTCAACGCTGCCATTAACCCTGTGTGAGCGCAGACTGGAGGGGAGTATGGAGCGGGCACTGACTGCGGGGAGGAAGGAGCGGCCATTTTTCCGCCGGACTGTGCCCGTCGCTGATTGGTCGTGGCTGTTTTGCCACGACCAATCAGCGACTTGGATTACTATCACAAATTTATTAAGGGGTTTTCTCAGGTGGTCAAGCCACTCACCGATCTCACTCATAAGGGGGCTGATCTTAAAAACTGGTAGTCCTCCGAAGTTAAAGCCTTTTCTACATTGAAAAAATGTTTCATGTCTGCTCCTGTGTTGATCCAGCCCGATCCATCTGAACCATTCATTGTAGAGGTGGACGCATCTGAAGAGGGAGTGGGGGCGGTGCTGTCTCAGGGACTCATTACTACGCAATAGGTCCCAGAGCAAATTCATTATTGCTAGATACTGACAAAATAAAGGATCAGATCAATTATATCTGAGCAATATTTTTATGTGACGGAGCATATGGAGTCCTTTTGGTGCCTCCTTTGGCCCCTTTATTGTAGATGAATAGTATTACCGGTGCTGTCCAGCCAGGGAGTAGAAGGCTTGCACGCTGTCCAAGCACACAGGGCATCGGGTAGAAGCATCATGGACAATTTTTTTGCCAACAGTGAATCAGTGGCAGGAGGACAGAAGAGAACTCCAGATAACATTACTCTATAGACCCCTTCACACATAACTGGAGGGGTGCTTTAAGTTTTTAACTGTAACAGGGACAATTACAATACGAGGATGAAGTAGAATTCATAATTTTATACAAAGCAATTATGGTTGGGTTCAGTTATTTACAGCAATACTCACTATGTGTTAATGTCCTATCTGTTGGACTGATCTACATCATCCTGACAGACAAAGGTTCTTCCAGTAAAAACCACAGGCTGTGGGTCATTGGTTACTGGTCATATAACCTGTCTCATGAAATCTGTCACGCAGTAAGAATTGCCATTGTAACCTGGCCCAGATAAGCCTCGGTGCCAGGAAAAGGTCAATGCAGATTATCATTGATGGACAACTTTCCCATCTACCAAAAAAGACCATTACTATTTTTATTACAGATAAATGTAGAGATGTTTAGAAAGCAGAGTAATGGAGGGCAGTTATGTAACCTCTATGCCATCAGCCTGGACTTTGGGGAGGCATTGCTCAGTGGTGCTGGTAACACATGACCTCTAATCATCTGTGTACTATTTCCCATGCCCAATATTAGTACTTCAGCATGGGTTCCTCTGCTGGGATACTGATGTAGGACATCTAGCTGGGGAATCTGCTGCTTTTTGCCATGATACGATTTGCAGAAAAAAAACTAGTGTTGGCATTGGGGCAGTTTGGATAATACAGATGCTTTCTTTGGCTGAAATAGGAAGACGGATTGGTACTTGAATAAAGTTTCTGGCATAACTGCCTTTAGACATAGAATATACCAATGTTGTACACTATATCTATGACTAAGGGCAGTTATACCAGAAACGCGTAAGAATCACTCTGTATGTTTTTTATTATGGATATCCCTATTTTTAATGGATGAAATAAACGGAAGCTTTATTCAAGCACTGATCCTTTTTCCTTTTTTTGTCCATTTCGCACTCCTGGTCGGCAGCACGGATAGAGGTATTTACTACTGATGCAGCGACAAGCCACGGTCAAGCTTTTCATGATCCAATCAGCTATCATGTGCCTCTAACAGATGTGGGTGGGGTAACGATGATCCCGCAGCTGTTAACCAGTTAAATGCCACTATCAATCGCTGACGTCAGCATTTAACATGCGCTGGCTGGAAGAGCGTCACAAGACCCACCCATCAGCACTCCTGTCATGTGATTTAGGGGAGCTGCTGAGTTGCCATGATAGCCGGGGGTATGCAGAAGACCCCCCGTGACTGTCATTGTGAATCTCCTATGAATGCCATCCTGTGGCGGGTGCTTATAGGA
This sequence comes from Ranitomeya variabilis, assembly GCF_051348905.1. NCBI lineage: Eukaryota > Metazoa > Chordata > Amphibia > Anura > Dendrobatidae > Ranitomeya > Ranitomeya variabilis. The sequence continues at coordinate 283,581,035 of NC_135232.1, forward strand.
GATTGTGATTTTTTGTTAGACATAGCAGGGTTTAGGCCTTGCCATGTATAGCACAGGCAATCGGATAATCGCAACTTCAAGTCTCCTATTGAAGCAACTAGAAAAAAATGTTTAAAAAATATTACAAAGTTACAAAAAACACGGAACACCAGAATTACGGTTTTTGACAGCAACATTGCAATCAAATGCAATAACGGGCGATCTAAACATCATATCTACCTCAAAATGGTATCAGTTTATAAAAAAAAATCAACTCAGAACACAAAAAAATAAGCCCTCACCCAGCCCCAGATCACAAAAAATGGAGATGATACAGGAAAATGGTGACAAAAGCAATTTTCTTTTTTCCTTACAAACTTTGGATTTTTTTTCACCACTTAAAGAGCCTATACATGTTTGTTATCTGCGATCTCGTAATGACCTGGAGAATTATAATGGCAGGTCAGTTTTAGCATTTAGTGAGCATGGTTAATAAAAACCTGAAAACCAATTGTGGAATTGTATTTTTTTGCAATATCAAAGCACGTGTAAATGTTTTCCTATATTCCAGTATGCTATATTGTAAAATCAATGGTGTCATTCTTAAGTACAATTGGTACTATGAAAAAAACAAGCCCTCATACTGCCAGAAAAGTTCTGGGAAGAAGGGGAGCAAAAAAGGAAAGTGCAAAAACAGAAAACTGCAAGGTGGTGAAGGGGTTAAAAGTGCTGCTGGGAGAAGGCATTCTTCAAATATGAGAGACCTAGAGCATTTGACAAAAGAAGAGTGGTCCAAAATTCCATTTGAGCCCATTGGGGTTTTGTGTGAAATGATGTCCAATTTGCATTTTTCCTCTGTATTTTTGTGCTGTTTCAATACACACAAAGGAAATAAAAGTGCATAACAAAACATATGTAATTGGAATTATTTTCTAGGGGAAATACTTCATTTTCTGGAACAATTTCAAGGTGCCAACACTCTAGGCCATGACTGTACATAGCCTAAGGCTGGGACTTTTTGTTGCAAAAAAAGAATCTGCAAATTACAGTACAAGCAAAAGCTATAAGATTTTCAGGAATCTCATGCACACACAGCTTATTTTCCTGACTTAATTTGAGCTCTGAAGGGTTTTTAAAATGAACCTGTCAGCAGTTTCGGGTGATATAAGATGCGGCCACGGCCTTTCAGGGCTTAGTGTTCTATAATGCTGTAGATATGCCCCCAGTCCAAATTGAAAGATAAGAAAAATAAGTTTTATTATACTCACCTGGGGGGGAACGGTCCTGTGTGGTCTAGTCCAATGGGTGTTGCAAGTCCTCCCATCTTCCTGTGATGCCGCCCTCCTGCTTATTCATCGCTCCCCGGAATCGGCGCTCCTGCGCAGGCTTACTTATCTGCAAAGTACTGCAGTGCGCAGGTGCTGGGAAAGGTCAGAGAGGCCTGGCGCCTGCGCACTGCAGTACTTTACTCTGCCCTCAACAGGGCAGATAAGTACGCCTGCGCAGGAGCGCCAATGCCGGGGAGCGATGAATCAAGCAGCAGGGCGGCGTCACAATAAGATGGGAGGCGCCGGACCCGGAACTGCGACACCCATTGGACCGAGCCGCACTGGACCGCCCCCCCCCCCCAGGTGAGTTTAATAAAACTTATTTTTCTTATCTTTCAGGTCGGCTGTAGATAAGCCCTGAAAGACAGTGGCCATATCTTATATCGACCAAAACTGCTGACAGGTTCCCTTTAACCCCTTTCTGACATCAGACGCACTATCCCGTCGAGGTGACCTGGGCCTGTATGACCATCGACGGGATAGTACGTCATACGCGATCAGCCGCGCTCAAGGGGGGAGCGCGGTCGATCACGACCGAGTGTCAGTGGATTATCACAGCTGACACCCGGTACTATGTGCCAGGAGTGGTCACGGACCACTCCCGGCACTTTAACCCCTGGAACACTGCAATCAAACAAGATCACAGCGTTCTGGTGGCATAAAGAAGCATTGCCCAGGGAGGGGGCTCCCTGCGTGCTTCCCTGAGACCATCGGAACAACGCGATCAATTTTAAAACACGCAGAACGGTATAAACGCCCCACCCAAAAGAAATTCATGAATTCCTGGTTTTTGTTCATTCTGCCTCCCAAAAATCGCAATAAAATGCGATAAAAAAAACCTCATGTGCCCGAAAATGGTACCAATAAAAACATCAACTCGTCCAACCTCACATGATCCGTGGGCCAAAATATGGAAAAATTATAGCTCTCAAAATGTGGTGAAGCAAAAACTATTTTTTGCAATAAAAAGCATCTTTTAGCGTGTGACAGCTGCCAAACATAAAAACTCGCTATAAAAACCCACTATAAATAGTAAATAAAACACCCCTTCATCATCCCCTTAGTTAGAGAAAAATAATAAAATAAAAAAATTCATTTATTTCCATTTTCCCATTAGAGTTAGGGTTGGGGCTAAAGTTAGGGTTGGGGCTAGAGATGGGGTTAGGGTTTGGATTACATTTATGGCTGGGGTTAGGGTTAGGGGGGTGTCAGGGTTAGGGGTGTGGTTAGGGTTATGGTTCGGGTTGGGATTAGGGTTAGGGGTGTGTTGGGGTTAAGGGTGTGTTGGGGTTAGGGTTGTGGATAGGGTTGGGATTAGGGTTAGGGGGGTGTCAGGGTTAGGGGTGTGGTTAGGGTTATGGATGGGATTAGGGTTGAGGGTGTGTTCGGGTTAGGGGTGTGGTTGAGGTTAGGGTTGGGATTAGGGTTAGGGGTGTGGTTATGGCTAGGGTTGGGATTAGGTTCAGGGGTGTGTTGGGGATAGGGTTGGAATTAGAATTGGTGGGTTTCCACTGTTTAGGCACATCAGGGGTTCTCCAAACGCGACATGGTGTCCGATCTCAATTCCAGCCAATTCTGCTTTGAAAAAGTAAAACGGTGCTCCTTCTCTTCCGAGCTCTGCCGTGCACCTAAACAGTGGTTTACCCCCACATATGGGGTATCAGCGTACTCAGGACAAATTGCACAACAACTTTTGGGAAAATAAAAATTTGGGGGCTGAAATATCATTTTTGTGAAAAAAATATATGATTTTTTATCTTTACAGCTGTAACATCTGTTCCTTAGGGGGGTCTACTTTCCAAAATGGTGACACTTGTGGGAATTTCCACTGTTTAGGCACATCAGAGGCACTGCAAATGTAACACGATGCCCGCAGACCATTCCATCAACGTCTAGATTCCAAAACGGCGCTCCTTCCCTTCCAAGCTCTGCCATGCGCACAAACGGTGGTTCCCCCCCACATATGGGGTATCAGCGTATTCAGAACAAATTGCACAACAACTTTTGGGTTCCAATTTTTCCTGTTACCATTGGAAAAATAAAAAATTGGGAGCAAAAAGATAATTTTTGTGAAAAAAATATGATTTTTTATCTTTACTGCTCTACATTATAAACTTCTGTGAAGCACTTGGGGGTTCAAAGCGCTCACCACACATCTAGATAAGTTCCTTAGGGGGTCTACTTTCCAAAATGGTGTCACTTGTGGGGGGGTTTCCATTGTTTAGGCACATCAGGGGCTCTCCAAACGTGGCCATGCGCCCAAACAGTGGTTTACCCCCACATATGGGGTTTCGGCGTACTTAGGACAAATTGTACAACTTTTGGGGTTCAATTTCTCCTGTTACCCTTGGTAAAATAAAACAAACTGAATCTGAAGTAATTTTTTTGTGAAAAAAAGTTAAATGTTCATTTTTTTTAAACATTCCAAAAATTCCTGTGAAGCACCTGAAGGGTTAATAAACTTCTTGAATGTGGTTTTGAGCAACTTGAGGGGTGCAGTTTTTAGAATGGTGTCACTTTTGGGTATTTTCTATCATATAGACCTCTCAGAGTGACTTCAAATGTGATGTGATCCCTAAAAAAAATGGTGTTGTAAAAATGAGAAATCGCAGGTCAACTTTTAACCCTTATAACTCCCTAACAAAAAAAATTTGGTTCCAAAAATGTGCTGATGTAAAGTAGACATGTGGGAAATGTTACTTATTAAGTATTTTGAGTGACATATCTGTGTGATTCAAGGGCATGAAAATTCAAAGATGGAAAATTGCAAAATTTTCTAAATTTTCACCAAATTTCCATTTTTTCCACAATTAAACGCAAGTTATATCAGATAAATTTTATGACTGTCATGAAGTACAATATGTCACGAGAAAATAGTGTCAGAATCACCAGGATCCGTTGAAGCGTTCCAGAGTTATAACCTCATAAAGGGACAGTGGTCAGAATTGTAAAAATTGGCCCGGTCATTACCATGCAAACCACCCTCGAGAGTAAAGGGGTTAAAAATACTGAAAATACTTTCAGCATTTTTGCAGCATTTTTCCAGCCATAGAATGGAATGAGAAAGTGCAAAAACATTGAAACTGACTGAGCATAACATTTGTTCTGCATTTTCGATGACTGACTAAAATTAACTTTGATAAAATCCACATAAAAAACACAGCAAAAAACCCCTCAAAAAACACAGCAAAAACTGTTTTATTCTCAGCGTACACATATATAGCTATAAAAATCTACATACTGTATACAGTGTAGAGTTACCGAAGGTGGAAGCAGGGGTGAACCTAGCCACACTGCTGCCTGAGGCGAACTTCAAAACGGCGCCCCCCAAACACATATACAGTACAGCCCCCCTATAGGGCTCCCATCTCATATACAATCCCCCCCATACATTACATGAGTGAAAACTATTGTACATTCTACAATAGGTCATAGATCAGACAGTATAGTCCTCCATACAGTATTCTGGGCACCACAGTGCTCGATACAGAATAATGAGCCCCATATATTGCTCCATACAGTATAATGAGCCCCATATATTGCTCCATACAGTATAATGAGCCCCATATATTGCTCCATACAGTATTGTGGGCATCACACAGCACCCCATACAGAATAACATGCCCCATATATTGCTCCATACAGTATAATGAGCCCCATATATTGCTCCATACAGTATAATGAGCCCCACATGATGCTCCATACTGTATAATGGCCACACAGTGCTCCATACTGTATAATGGCCACACATAATGCTCCATACTGTATAATGGTCACACATGATGCTCCATTCTGTATAATGGCCACACATGATGCTCCATACTGTATAATGGCCACATAGTGCTCCATACTGTATAATGGCCACACATGATGCTCCATACTGTATAATGGTCACACATGATGCTCCATTCTGTATAATGGCCACACATGATGCTCCATACTGTATAATGGCCACATAGTGCTCCATACTGTATAATGGCCACACATGATGCTCCATACTGTATAATGGGCCAACATGATTCTCCATACTGTATAATGGCCACACATAGTTACTCCTACACATGCGGCTGCGCTCCGTACACCTTGCACACATGGCTCCACTCCATACTCACGCGGCTCCGCTCCATACACCTCGCACACGTACCTGGTTCTGCTCCATACACCTCATACAGACCTGGCTCCGCTCCATACACCTCATACACACCCGGCTCCACTCCGTACACCTCATACACATGCAGCTCCGCTTCGTACATTGAATACACACCCGGCTCCGCTCCGTACACCTCACACACACCCGGCTCTGCTCCATACACCTCATACACACCCAGCTCTGCTCCGTACACCTCATACACACGAGGCTCCACTCCGTACACCTCATACACACGCGGCTCCACTCCGTACATCTCATACACACGTGGCTCTGCTCCATGCACCTCGTACACATTCAGCTCCGCTCCATACACCTCATACACACATGGCTCCGCTCCATACACCTCGTTCACATTCAGCTCCGCTCCATACACCTCATCCACACATGACTCCGCTCCATACACCTCATACACATTCAGCTCCGCTCCATACACCTCATACACACACTTACCATGGCAACCAGCACAGCAGAGTCCTGCAATCCATGGAGGTCCCGATCATGTGACCCCTGACTCCTCCCCTCATGTGACGTCATCACAGGTCCTGTTTGCACAGAGCAGCCAATATGTGGTGTACTGCTCTGCGGTTGCAGGGATGACCGGCTGATATTGCACACCGTGGGTTGTGAGCAGGGGCGCGCACACCGCACTAGTGACACTCAGCAAATGTCAGGGATTATGAAGAGTCGGCACCAGGTGTTCTGACCGCCGCTCTGCCGCCCCGTCTTTCAGTGACGACTGCCGCCTGAAGCAAAGGGCTGAACTTGCCCCATGATAGAGGCGCCCCTGGGTGGAAGCCATGGCCGAGCTGATACTCCATTTTACAGGAAAATCGTGTCCCAGTCCCAAAGTGCTATCATGTATGGGGTGCATCAGAGTCACTTAAGGACCTCAGACCTCCGTTTTCTCCAGGCCTCCATCTTTAGGAGCTGCCGCACATAATTTAGAGGACATGCAGTTAGTTTCTACAAGCAACAGTTTACTGGACCACTCGGGATCCTTTATCTTCTCTTCTTGCAGTTCCCCATCCATCGTCCCCTGTACACCAGAGGATACAGCACTCTCCATAGTAACAATACCGAGCTCTGGACATTGCAGGAATGTCCACAAGGGATTTTTTAAGGCCTCCCACTGCCATTAATGATGGATACTTGCTGACGCTAGTGTGACACCCCAGGTTTCTCGTTGTTACAGTGGCATTGCTTTTCTCATGGGGAGAGTGATGTCACGCTTGGAAGCGATGAAGGATCTCTTTTAACAGATAATCACAAACATGCAACATGTTCATACTCCAGGCCAGAAGGGGGAGCTCTGATCCAGCTTGTGGGTGGCTCCCCTATATATAATCTGGTCAGGAGGGAAAGTTAGTCAGTGAGTGCCAGACAGCAGACTGGAGCAGTCTGAGGCAGAGAGGAAAGGGAGGGGCCATGCAGCCATGTGCGACTGAGCTTCTTCCATGCTGAAGCGCATGAAACCAGTAGCCGGAAGACCGAGGTTGTGCAGTACTCTACGTCTCACAGCAGAAACCGGCGGGACAGCAGATTGCAAATTACCAGTCCATTATACACCTGAAGACACAGTAACACATAGAGCCTGGGTCGTGATAGAGATCCTGTAAAAAGGCTCACGTTACCTGTCATACAGGTATTGTCCTACCTAAAGGGGACAGAGAGAACATGTGAGGACTTTGTGTGAGGCCTAAGGCAGCAAGGGACTACACCACAGCGCTAGAGGGAAGGCTTCCAACTCCATCTGGTAAGGGGGATTCCAGATTCGCTTCTAAGCCGGCTGGACCATACCAGCACCTGTGATCCGGTCCCCTGGACTGTGGATGCCTGAACCCTTCAGTAAAGAGACTGCAACCCTGTGTCCTCCGTTTCTTTCTATACCATCTATCATCTGTCCCCACTACACCGGGAGCCCTGGGGACCTAGCTTCACCTGTGTGAAGCCATACCATCCCTGCTGCCACAACATCACCCCAGAAGACCCCTTTAAGCAGCGTCGGTCATCCCTGACCGAATACCACAGGTGGCGTCACGAACAAACTTTATTCACAAAACCTCTTTAAAGACTGTTCCTTTTATTTGGGCGCCCAGGGCCACGGACCGGGTCCCCGCTGCAGTGACACATCCCCTTTAAGTACCGGACCCGGTACCGAGTACCCCACGGCCCTGGTGGGTGTTCCACTAGCAGCCCATTACACTTGAACTTGGTTACTGTACTTCCCTATCTGACTAACAGGAAGTGCCCGCTTTTCACTAGCACCCTGTCTATATATAAACAATAGGTATAAAAAGTCTTCATACCTGTCACGAGTGTGCCACAACCGGCTGGTACCTGTGGTGCAACTGGGATCAGAAGATCACTTAGATTAGTTGGTCACATGTCCTCTTTTGAGGTTTACTCTTTCTTTTGCTACAGAAGAGCTTAAGACGAGTCATTGGTTTAAGGCTGCTGAGATTTCATCTGGCTTTGGTCTCAGCTGCTACTTATTGATACGCTCCACCTTCACTATTTAAAGGGAATCTGTCACCATTTTTGCGTCATACCAGCTAAAAATATCATCTTTCTCAGCGTCTGCTATGCATTCCCTAAATACTTATGTAACTCCCTGACTCCCCCTGTATGGCCCTGAAAATCCTTCTTGATTTCTCCCTCGCTGTATTCTAATTGTGTAACTGTTAATCTATTATTGTGGTCCCTCCCGCCTTGGATGTCCTCATCCCCGCTATCTGGTGGTGTTTTTGGTTTTAACATTTTTATGTTTTTCTGTAATTTTTAATTTTTGTTTTGTTCATATTATTAGTGAGATTTATGGACCAGATACTGCATGACGTACCTTGGAAATGTACTTCTGGTTCCAATGATACAACTACTATGGACACCATCCTAGTGGGGCTAAAGTGGATTCACCAGGGTATCTGCACAAAGATGAGACAGGAAACCAGCACCTTCATGGACATGTATGTGACATATGGAGATTGGTCTCACGGATCCGACACACAGAAAATGGACATTCTCATAATTTAATATAACCTGTGCATCGGACCGTAATGAGTGCAGTTTTTATCTGGTGTATTCCTTAAACCATTCATGTGATGGATATTGACAGCGCTTCGCATTGGTGTCCTTATAATAATTCCTCCACTTACACATGGTTTGTTATGGTGGCCGTGCGCATCGCGCTGCGGCCCGCCTCGTCCTGGTGTGGATCAGCGTCTCCTGGTCCGGTGGGCACGCTCCGGGTACTCTTTGTGCCCTGCGCGTGCGCACTCGATCTGACGCTTTGATCCACTGCTAGGACCTGCTGGGCGCAGTGCGCATGCGCCGACAGCGCTACTTTCATTGGCCGCCGGTCATCATGTGACCGGGGCCATGGGTTATTTCAAGGTCCTTCCATGCAGCAAGGAGTCATCCCCCTGAGGAAGTGGTCCTGTGTGGCCACGAAACGCGCGTTGGGGCTTCTCCCCACCTGTCTCCCCACCCGGTTCTGGCTCTTGGTAGGTGTAAGCACTTTTTCCATCTGTTTATTTAGGTTTTTTTCCACTGGGTCCCCATTAGGCCGTTTTGTGCCTGGTTCTATGGGTGCTATTATGCACCTATTGTGCTGTTCCTGCCTTTTATACCCCCAATTGAGGGGGCTAATATAGTGACTTACTTAATGGGCTTTATACCGGTATTGCATCTGGGGAGTGTGGTTGATGGGGGCGCATATCAGCATTTTTCGGGCACTCACTCTGTGTTTTAGCTATTGATTACTTATACTTGTTATGTATTTATCTATTACTATGTATAAAAATAAAGTTTGTTTTAATAAATCATTGCTCTGTATTTTCCTCCTTGTGCTTATGTATTCTAATTGGGTCTGTCCGTTCGATGGGCGTATCTTCGGGCCACTCCACCAACTGCTGCTAACCGAGCTGGACGTGATGACCCCTCCTGCGCCACCCTCATCGCTGTGAGAAATTTTGCGTCTGCCCAGACAAATAGTGTCTCCAACTTGCGCAGAATACTTTGCCCAACTGCGGGCAAAGCCAAAAAGCAGAAGTGTGCATGCCCAGACAAACGTATTTCCGGTACATGGAAGTAATTCCAGTACATGCGTGACAATTCTCACCCATAATCTGTACAAATCAATTGAGAAACAAACTGAAATTATTTTGAGGGGAAAAATAAAAACAACAAAACTAAACTAATGTGGTTGCAGAAGTGTGAACACCCAATTATAATTGGGAATGTGGTTGTGTTCAGAATTATCACATTTAAGTTCATGTTAAATAGCAGTAACTATGCAGCTGCCATCATATAAAGTGACTCTGATTAACGCCATATAAAGTTTAACAATTCTAGTAGGGTTTTCCTGACCTTTACTTAGTTGCATTTTACACATTTTAAAGCAAAGGCCATGGTCCGTAAACAGCTTACAACACAGCAAAGGGATCTCATGGTTGAAAGTCATCAGTCAGGAGAAGGGTACAAAAAATGCCAAGGCATTAGATATACAATTAAACGCTGAAAAGACGGTCCTCAACAAATGGCTTAAATTTGTCACAACGCTGACATTACCTACAACTGGATGGACCTCAAAAATTGATGAAAAGTCAAGAAGAAAATCGGTCTGAGCGGTTGCGAAGAGAACTACAGCAACATTAAAGGAACTGTAGTAATTTCTGGTAAGTACTGGTTGTGTACTGTGACAACAATCTCCTGTAGCCTTCAAGTCTGGACTGTGGGATAATGTGGCACGATGCAAACCTATTCCTACAAAGAAAAACATCCAAGCCCGGCTATGTTTTGTATATGTTGTTTGTTTTTATATACAATGGAGCATCTACATTGCAAGCCACTGAAAAAAAACACATTAGTAATGTGGCATTAACCCCTTCCCGACCTCGGACGTATCCATACATCCAGGTCGCTACCTACTTTCCGACCTTGAACATATGGATACGTCATGGTGATTTTGCGTGCACTCAGACTGACAGCTGACACCTGGCACTAAGTACAGGAGCGCTGGCCACACTGATCCCGACAATTTAACCCCCTAAATCTGCAATTGCTTATGATGGCAGTTTTCAGCAGGCATGCAGAGGAAGTGAGTCCCCTTTGCGCTCCAATTGGCACCACGCCGATATCATCATAGGGGCCCGAACTTTACCATGGTAACTCGATGTCGGACGACATCGGGGTCACCAGGCACTAGCAAGTTAGTTAGATCATGCACAGTGCATGATCTAACTTGTGTCAGCGCAGCACTGACTGTTCTAATTCATTGCAATGCATTAGAACTGCGATCAAACTGCAGAAAGTGAAAGTCCCATGGAGCAACTTAGTAAAAAGGTAAAAAAAAGTATTAAAAAATTGTATAATTATTTTTAAAATAATTGTAAAAATATTTTTTTAAATCGCAAAATAATAATAAAAAAATAAAATATATTGTACTCATAAATAAATATGGGTATATATTTGTTATCGCCATGTCTGGAAGAACCCAATCTATAAAACTGTCCCACCAGTTAATCCCTTCAGTAAAAAAAAAAAACGAAGCAAAAAATGATGCTGTTATGGACTGACCTGGGTTGGAGTAGTGGCATTTCAACCACTAAGGGCAGCACCAGCAGGTAGCGTACTCAGGAATTGCAAGAGGTCAGTACATGGTAGTAGCAGTATAATCTTGGATAAAGCAACAGGTGAAAGGAAAGCTTGACTACTGTTTAGTAGTTTCTTGGATAAAGCAACAGGTGAAAGGAAAGCTTGACTACTGTTTAGTAGTTATCAGGGGCTCTCAAAACACCCTGCTGTGCACCCAAACAGTAGTATTCCCCTCACAAATGGGGTATCTCTGTACTCAGGAGAAATTGCATAACAAATTTTAGGTTCCATCTCCTCCTGTTACTTTCGTAAAAATAAAAAAATTGGGGGCTAAAATAACATTTTTGTGGGAAAAACGTGATTTTTTTTATTTTCACAGCTCTACGTTATACACTTCTGTGAAGCACCTGGGGGTTCAAGGTGCTCACCACCAATCTAGATGTCACGCTTCCAGACTACCCTGGAAGGGACGTGACTATGACAGCTGCCTTGGTCTTCACTGGAGCCTCTGACGGTGAGGTCAGGCTTGTGCGACAGGCAGCTGCCAGGTGCTACTCCAGGGTGGTGTCTGGCTGTGGCTGCTGATCCCACTTGGGAAACAGGAACACCAGGGTTGGTGCGGGCATCAGGCAGGACTAGCAGATGAGCACGGATGAAACTCAGACGAGTAGGCTGGCATGGCTGAGACACAGAGCTAGCAGAGACACAGGGCTGGTTAGCACGGCAGAGGCACAGGGCTGGCAGGTACGGCAGAGACACAGGGCTGGCAGGTACGGCAGAGACACAGGGCTGGCAGGTACGGCAGAGACACAGGGCTGGCAGGTACGGCAGAGACACAGGGTTGGCAGGTATGGCAGAGACACAGGGCTGGCAGGTACGGCAGAGACACAGGGCTGGCAGGTACGGCAGAGACACAGAGCTGGCAGGAACGGCAGAGACACAGGGCTGGCAGGTACGGCAGAGACACAGGGCTGGCTGGTGTGGTGTATGAAGGAACAGGCAGGGACCTGTTCACACAGGAGGTGAAGGTAAGGAAACAAGCAGGAAGGAATGAAGTATGAAGGAACAGGTTGGGACCTGTTCACACAGGAGATGCAGGTACGGAAACAAGCCGGAAGGAAAAGAGTATGAAGTAACAGGTTGGGACCTGTTCACACAGGAAGAGAACCCCAAGGCTGCGGATAGGAGAGGTAGAGCAGCAAGTGATAGCGCAGCAACAGAAGCTAAGCAAAGCAGAACCGAAAGGAATGCGAAGAGGAGCTGCAGCAAGAGATTACTGCAGCAACAGGAGCGGAGCAGAGTAGAACGGAGCAGAACCGCAGGAGTGCGGAGCAGAGGTAAAGCTGCAAGAGGGACAAGGGTAGAACCACAAAGTACAGAGCCAAGAGCAGAGTGAAGGCACAGAGTGCAGAGCCAAGAGACAAGCGCAAAGCAAAGGCACAGAGTGCAGAGTCAAGAGCAAAGCAAGGTCGCAGAGTGCAGAGCCGAGAGCAGAGCAGAGAGGCACTGCAGGGAAAGAAACCACAGACAAGGAAACAGAGATAGGACAAAGTTCAGACAAGGTAATGGAACAAGACAGGGTACAAGAACATGGAGGGCAGACAAACTAGATGCAAGGCAAACCACAACATGACCTGGAGCAGTGGGTAAGATAGTGTGAGAGATGAGAGGCCATACCATGATGCCAGCAGAGTTGTTACACTAGATAAGTTTCCTAAGGGGTATAATTTTCAAAATGGTGTAAATTTTTTTGGGAGGTTCTGCGGTTTATGCACATTAGGGGTTCTCCAAACGCGACATGGCATCCGCTAATTATTCTAGCAAACTTTGTTTTCAAAAGTCAAATGGCGCTCCTTCCCTTCCGAGCCCTGCGATGCGCCCAAACAGTAGTTTTCCCTCACATATGGGGTATCTGCGTACTCAGGAGAAATCGCACCACAAATTGTATGGAGCAATTTCTCATGTTACCCTTGTGATCATGCAAAATTTAGGGTAGAAACATTTTTGTGAGAAAAATGTGATATTTTTTATTTTCATGGCTAAATGTTATAAACTTCTGTGAAGCACCTCGGGGTTCAAGGTGCTCACCACACATCTAGATAAGTTCCTTGAGGGGTCTAGTTTCCAAAATGGTGTCGCTTGCGGGAGGATTTCCACTGTTTAGGTACAGTGCCTTGCAAAAGTATTCGCCCCCCTGGAACTTTTCAACCTTTTCCCACATATCATGCTTCAAGCATAAAGATACCAAATGTAAATTTTTTTGTGAAGAATCAACAAGTGGAACACAATTATGAAGTTGAACGAAATGTATTGGTTATTTAAAATTTTTGTGGAAATTCAAAAACTGAAAAGTGGGGCGTGCAATATTATTCGGCCCCTTTACTATCAGTGCAGCAAACTCACTCCAGAAGTTCATTGTGGATCTCTGAATGATCCAATGTTGTCCTAAATGATGAATGATGATAAATATAATCCACCTGTGTCTAATCAAGTCTCCGTATAAATGCACCTGCTCTGTGATAGTCTCAGGGTTCTGTTTGAAGCACAGAGAGCATCATGAAGACCAAGGAACACAACAGGCAGGTCCGTGATACTGTTGTGGAGAAGTTTAAAGCCGAATTTGGATACAAAATGATTTCCAAAACTTTAAACATCCCAAGGAGCACTGTGCAAGCGATCATATTGAAATGGAAGGAGTATCATACCACTGCAAATCTACCAAGACCAGGCCATCCCTCTAAACTTTCATCTCAAACAAGGAGAAGACTGATCAGAGATGCAGCCAAGAGGCCCATGATCACTTTGGACAGGTACGGACTGGGGCTGTAATTCAGCCCTGGCATTTGAAATAACATAGGCCCTTGCTGTCCCCGTCCCCAAGTACCAGATGGAAATATATTACTAATATTACCCTGGATGAAGGAAGATTTACTACAAGACCAATATTTCTAATGATACCCATGGCCTGCTGGGGTAAGTGACAGTGTGAGTGACTTTGTGCTCTGTCACGACTCAACATTATTGATGTCTTGAGAACACAGATTCTGCTAATAACCTAGCAGACAAGGCAGCCCATGACCAGACAGGCCCTTCTGGCATTTGACAGATGGCCAGTCCGGCCCTGACTCTGGATGAACTGCAGAGATCTACAGCTGAGGTGGGACAGTCTGTCCATAGGACAACAATCAGTTGTACATTGCACAAATTTGGCCTTTATGGAAGAGTGGCAAGAAGAAAGCCATTTCTCAAAGATATCCATTAAACGTGTCATTTAAAGTTTGCAACAAGCCACCTGGGAGACACACCACACATGTGGAAGAAGGTGCTGTGGTCAGATGAAACCAAAATCGAATTTTTTGGCAACAATGCCAAACAATATGTTTGGCGTAAAGGCAACACAGCTCATCACCCTGAACACACCATCCCCACTGTCAAACATGTTGGTGGCAGCATCATGGTTTGGGCTTGCTTTTCTTCAGCAGGGACAGGGAAGATGGTTAAAATTGATGGGAAGATGGATGGAGCCAAATCCAGGACCATTCTTGAAGAAAACCTGTTGGAGTCTGTAAAAAACCTGAGACTGGGTTGGAGATTTGTCTTCCAACAAGACAATGATCCCAAACATAAAGCAAAATCTATAATGGAATGGTTCACAAACAAACGTATCCAGGTGTTAGAATGGTCAAGTCAAAGTCCAGACCTCAATCCAATCGAGAATCTGTGGAAAGAGCTGAAAACTGCTGTTCACAAACAATCTCCATCAAACCTCACTGAGCTCAAGGTGTTTGCCAAGGAAGAATGGGCAAGAATTTCAGTCTCTCGATGCACAAAACTGAAAGAGACATACCCCAAGTGACTTGCAGCTGTAATCGCAGCAAAAGGTGGCGCAATATAGTATTAAGTTAAAGGGGCCTAACAATATTGCACGCCCCACTTTTCAGTTTTTGATTTTCCACAAAAATTTAAAATAACCAATAAATTTCGTTCAACTTCACAATTGTGTTCCACTTGTTGTTGATTCTTCACCAAAAATTTACATGTGGTATCTTTATGTTTGAAGCATGATATGTGGGAAAAGGTTGAAAAGTTCCAGAGGGCCAAATACTTTCGCAAGGCACTGTATATTAACCCCTTAAGCCCCAAGGGTTGTTTGCATGTTAATGACCGGGCCAATTTTTACAATTCTGACCACTGTCCCTTTATGAGGTTATAACTCTGGAACGCTTCAAAGGATCCCAGTGATTCTGACAATGTTTTCTCGTGACATATTGTACTTCATGATAGTGGTAACATTTCTTTGATGTAACTTGCGTTTATTTGTGAAAAAAACGGAAATTTGGCGAAAATTTTGAAAATGTAGCAGTTTTCCAACTTTGAATTTTTATGCCCTTAAATCACAGAGAGTTGTCACACAAAATAATTAATAAGTACCATTCCCCACATGTCTACTTTACATCAGCACAATTTTGGAACCAAAATTTTTTTTTTGTTAGGGAGTTATAAGGGTTAAAAGTTGACCAGCAATTTCTCATTTTTACAACACCTATTTTTTAGGGACCACATCACATTTGAAGTCATTTTGAGGGGTCTATATGATAGAAAATAACCAAGTGTGACACCATTCTAAAAACTGCACCCCTCAAGGTGCTCAAACACACATTCAAAGTTTATTAACCCTTCAGGTGTTTTACAGGCATTTTTGGAATGTTTAAAAAAAAAATGAACGTTTAACTTTTTTTCACAAAAAATTTATTTCAGCTCCAATTTGTTTTATTTTACGAAGTGTAACAGGAGAAAATGGACCCCAAAAGTTGTTGTACAATTTGTCCTGAGTACGTCGATACCTCATATGTGGGGGTAAACCACTGTTTGGGTGCATGGCAGAGCTCGGAAGGGAAGGAGCGCCATTTGCCTTTTCAATGCAAAATTGACTGGAATTTTGAGATGGGACACCATGTCATGTTTGGAGAGCCCCTGATGTGCCTAAACATTGAAACCCCCCACAAGTGACACCATTTTGGAAAGTAGACTCCCAAAGGAACTTATCTAGATGTGTTGTGAGAACTTTGAACCCCAAAGTGTTTCACTACAGTTTATAACGCAGAGCTGTGAAAAAAAAAATCATTTTTTTTCCACAAAAATTATTTTTTAGCCCCCTATTTTGTATTTTTCCAAGGGTAACAGGAGAAATTGGACCCCAAAAGTTGTTGTCCAATTTGTCCTGAGTACGCTGATAGCTGATATGTGGGGGGGAACCACCGCTTGGGCACATGGCAGCTCTGTAGGGAAGGAGCGCCATTTGGAATGCAGACTTAGATGGATTTGTCTGCAAGCGTTACGTTGCATTTGCAGAGCCCCTGATGCACCTAAACAGTAGAAACCCCCCACAAGTGACACCATTTTGGAAACTAGACCCCCCAAGGAACTTATGTAGATGTGTTGTGAAAACTTTGAACCCCCAAGTGTTTCACTACAGTTTATAACGCAGAGCTGTGAAAATAAAAAATCTTTTTTTCCACAAAAATTATATTTTAGCCCCCTGTTTTGTATTTTTCCAAGGGTAACAGGAGAAATTGGACACCAAAAGTTGTTGTCCAATTTGTCCTGAGTACGCTGATACCCCATATGTAGGCGGGAACCACCTTTTGGGCGCAGGGCAGAGCTCGGATGGGAAGGAGCGCCATTTGGAATGCAGACTTAGATGGATTGGTCTGCAGGCGTCACGTTGCATTTGCAGAGCCCCTGATGCACCTAAACAGTAGAAATCCCTCACAAGTGACCCCATATTGGAAACTAGACCCCCCAAGGAACTTATCTAGATGTGTTGTGAGAACTTTGATCCCCCAAGTGTTTCACTACAGTTTATAACGCAGAGTTGTAAAAATAAAAATTATTTTTTTTCCCACAAAAATGTTTTTTTAGTCCCCCTTATTTTTATTTTCCCAAGGATAACAAGAGAAATTGGACCCCAATTTTTGTTGTCCAATTTGTCCTGAGTATGCTGATACCCCATATGTTGGGGTAAACCCCTGTTTTGGCGCACTGGAGAGCTGGAAGGAGCACTGTTTTACTTTTTCAACGCAGAATTGGCTGGAATTGAGATCGGATGCCATGTCGCGTTTCGAGAGCCCTGATGTGCCTAAACAGTGGAAACCCCCAATTCTAACTGAAACCCTATCCCAAACACACCCCTAATCCTAATTCCAACCATAACCCTAACCACACCCCTAACCCTAATCCCAACCGTAAATGTAATCTAAACCTTAACCCTAACTTTAGCCCCAACCCTAAACCTAACTTTAGCCCCAACCGTAACTCTAACTTTAGCCCCAACCCTAACCCTAACTTTAGCCCCAACCCTAGCCCTAACCCTAGCCCTAACCCTAGCCCTAATGGGAAAATGGAAATAAATACATTTTTTTAATTTTTTTTATGTTTCCCTAACTAAGGGGGTGATGAAGGGGGGTTTGATTTACTTTTATAGCGTTTTTTTTTAGCGTATTTTTATGATTGGAAGCTGTCACACACTAAAAGACGCTTTTTATTGCAAAAAATATTTTTTGCGTTACCACATTTTGAGACCTATAATTTTTCCATATTTTGGTCCACAGAGTCATGTGAGGTCTTGTTTTTTGCGGGACGAGTTGACGTTTTTATTGGTAACATTTTCGGACACGTGACATTTTTTGATCGCTTTTTATTCCGATTTTTGTGCGGCAGAATGACCAAAAACCAGCTATTCGTGAATTTCTTTTGGGGGGGGGGGGGGGGGGCGTTTATACCGTTCCACGTTTGGTAAAATGGATAAAGCAGTTTTATTCTTCGGGTCAGTACGATTACAGCGATACCTCATTTACATAATTTTTTATGTTTTGGCGCTTTTATACGATAAAAACTATTTTATAGAAATAATAATAATTTTTGTGTCCGTTTATTCTGAGGACTATAACTTTTTCATTTTTTTGCTGATGATGCTGTATGGCGGCTCGTTTTTTGCGGGACAAGATGACGTTTTCAGAGGTTCCATAGTTATTTATATCTGTCTTTTTGATTGCGCGTTATTCCACTTTTTGTTCGGCATTATGATAATAAAGCGTTGTTTTTAGCCTCTTTTTTTTTTTTTTTTACAGTGTTCACTGAAGGGGTTAACAAGTGGGACATTTTATAGGTCGGGTCGTTACGGATGCGGCAATACTAAATATGTGTACTTTTATTGTTTTTTTTATTTAGATGAAGAAATGTATTTATGGGAACAATTTATATATTTTTTTTTCTTTATTTACGATTTTTTTTTTTTTTTTTTACACATTTAAAAAAAAAATTTTCTACTTTTTTACTTTGTCCCAGGGGGGACATCACTGTATAGTGACAGATCGCTGATCTGACACTTTGCAGAGCACTGTGTCAGATCAGCGATCTGACATGCAGGGCTCCTGGCTCACCAGCGCCTGCTCTGAGCAGGCACTTGGCAAGCCACTTCCCTGCAGGACCCGGAAGTAGCCCCGTGGCCATTTTGGATCTGGGGCCTGCAGGGAGGAGACGCTCGGTACAAGGTGAGCACATTGCCTTGTACCGAGGGTCTCAGGGAAGCCCGCAGGGACCCCCCTCCCTGCGCGATGCTTCCCTGTACCGCCGGAACACCGCGATCATTTTTGATCGCGGTGTGCCGGGGGTTAATGTGCCGGGAGTGGTCCGTGACCGCTCCTGGCACATAGTGCCAGATGTCAGCTGCGATAGTCAGCTGACACCCGGCCGTGCTCCCCCCGTGAGCGCGGCCGATCGCATACAACGTTCTATCCCGTCACTGGGAATTAAGTCCCAGGTCACCTTGACGGGATAGTACGTCATATGGGATTAAGGGCTCTCTAAATGCAACATGGCGATTGCTAATCCAGCAAATTTTGCATTCAAAAAGTCAAACGGCGCTCCTTCCCTTCCGAGCCCTGCCCTATGCCCAAATAGTGGTTTACTCCCACATATGGGGTATCGGCATGCTTAGGAGAAATTGCACAACAAATTTTGGGGTTTATTTTTTCCTGTTACCCTTCTGAAAATAATTTTTTTTTAGCCTAATGAACTTCTTGAATGTGGTTTTGAGCACCTTTAGGGGTGCAGTTTTTAGAATGGTGTCACTTTGGGGTATTTTCTGTCATATAGGCCCCTCAAAGTCACTTCAAATGTAAGGTGGTCGGTAAAAAAATGGTTTTGTAAATTTTGTTTAAGAAATGAGATATTGTTGGTCAACTTTTAACCCTTATAATTTCCTAAAAATAAAAACATGATATTTCAAAAATTGTGCTGATGTAAAGTTGGCATATGAAATATTTTATTTATTAACTATTTTGTGTAACATAACTCTCTGATTTAAGGGCATCTAAATTAAAAGTTTGAAAATTGCAACATTTTCACCAAATTTCCATTTTTTCCCAAATAAATGCAAGTCATATCGAAGAAATTTCACCATCATGAAGCACAATATGTCACGAGAAAAACATATCAGAGTCAGTGGGATCCGTTCCAGAGCTATAATCTCATAGTGACAGTGGTCAGAATTGTAAAATTTCGCCTGGTCAAGAACATTTATTAACAATGTTAGTCCTTTTGAAATTAAACTACCCTATATTAATGGGTAACACTTCAACTACAAGAATTATTAATCACACATATTACCTAGTGGTGGGTATCACCCAGGTAAAAAGATGAAGTACATTTTTTGTTTTAAAAAAAATAATAATTTTTTTTATTAACATAATTACGAAAAACAATTAAAATAGAAAGGTGCTGAAAAAAAAGAAAAGAGGTAACCAGACCGTATGCATCGAGGACTGATTAGCCAGATAGATGACCCTGGCTGCTACATTAAGGATGGACTGGAGAGGGCAACGTTGAGTAAGGTGGAGGCCAATTTATAGAGAGTTACAAAAGTCCAGGCGGGAGTGGATCAGGGCAACAGTGACATTTTTGTTGTTTCCATGGTGAGAAAGGGGCGGATTCTAGAGATGTTCTTTAGGTGGAAGTGACAAGAGCAGGGAGGAGATTGTATATGGGATGTGAAGGAGAGATTGGTGTCAAACATAACACTCAGACAGTGCACCTACTGTCACACACAGAGAGGGAGATGTCAGCATTAGAAAGGTCAGTAGATGGCGGGAGTAGAAGAAGTTCAGTTTTGGAAAGGTTGAGTTTCAGATAGAGAGCGGACATGATGTTGGAGACTGCAGACAGTCAGTGGCGTTCTGTAGTACAGCGGGGGGGTAAGGTCAGGGGATGACATGTATAGTTGTGTGTCACCAACATGAAGATGGTGAAGATGGTGCTGAAAGCCAAATCTGCTGATGGTCTTTCCAATAGGGGCTGTGTAGAGGGAGAAGAAAAGGGGGCCAATGAATGAGCCCTGAGGTACCCCGACAGTGAGAGGAAGAGGAGACAAAGTGGAGCCAGCGAACGATACACTGAAGGAGCGGTCAGAAATATAGGAAGAGAACCAGGAGAGAGCAGTGTCCTTAATGCCTATTGTTTGGAGCATGAGGAGTGGGAGATGGTGCTCAACAGTGTAGAAAGCTGCAGAGAGGTCATTGTTACATTTTGCTATCAAAAGGTCAGTGGTCACTTTGAGGAGTGCAGTTTCTGTAGAATGTATGGGGACGGAAGCCGGACTGTGAAGGGTCTAGGAGAGAGTGAGCGGAGAGGTAACTGGTAAGGCGGGAGTAGACCAAGCACTCCAAGAGTTTAGAGATGAAGGGGAGACTGGTCTGTAGTTATTTGTGCAGCATGGGTCGAAAGAGGTTTGTTTTTTTTTTTTTTAAATAATGGAGTAATGATAGAGTGTTTGAAAGAAAGGGGGAAAATACCAGAGGAGAGGGAGACACTGTAGATTTTAGTTAGGTGAGTAGTGATGACTGTAGAGTGAGACTGGAGGAGATGTGAGGGAATGGGGTCAGTAGTGCATGTAGTAGGATGAGAATGCAACGCCCCAGAGTCCTGGTCGTTGCAGTACTGTGGCTCCGCCACTATGGGGAGCTATGGTGCGTCTGATGGCACTGAAGGAGTTCATCGGATCAGGTATCACAGACACCAATACATTTCACAGTCGGGCCTCCGGGGGGAGCTAAGGGTTCTATTCATTAGGCCACTCCCCACCATAGTGGGTAAACTGGGGGTCAGGCAGGAAGTTAGATCAGAAAGCTGACTGGGTTGGAACCAGGCAACACCTTGTGGCAGAGGGTGTTGTGGGGGAAGATACAGTAGGGTCTCTGTCAGGGGTGGGATCCTGACAGAGGCTTGGCAACTTGAACGAACGTAACGGGACCGTGCCTGCTCCGGGTAGCGGCGGTGCCCAAGGAAGGAATAGAAGCGAGATAGATTGTGCTGAGTGAGAAACGAGATCACGCAAAAGGAGAAATACCAGTAGGAGTCGTGCTGTAAGACCGAAGCAACATCCTACTGAGGCGCACTACCGGTGGCCGGAACGCCGAGGGAGTATCATAACATTCAGCTTCAAGCAATACTCCAAACAGCGGCAGGACAGTCAGTTTAAGGCGGGCTGTCTAACTTAAATCACCTATGCAGTCTTGGGGGGCAACTTGTGGAGAGGGGCGACTCTAGGGTCCCGGAAGAGCTCCGAGCCTACCCGTCAAACGGGTGCCGTCCCAACCAGAACATCAGGGAGGGACGGAGGATTAGCAGAACATCATCTAATCGAGTTGTGAGGGAACTTAAGAAACAGACACAACAGTTGTGGGGACTTTCCGTAAGCACAGCAGGGAAGGACCGCAACACATAGCGCTAGAAGGAAGGCACAGATTTCCACCTGTGAAGAGAACTCTGGAAGTGCCATTGGACCGGCCGGACTTGCGCAGCCTGGTGAACCGTATGCCGGACTGAGGACCCAGAGATCTTCAGTAAAGAGGTAAAGAGACTGCAACCTGGTGTCCTCGTTATTTACTGCACTGCACCACTACAGCCTCACCACCACCATCTACATCCGTCACATCATTCACTGTGCGCCCCTCGGCAGGGTCACGGACCGGGCCTAGCCACCGTGACAACCACAGAGCAGAGACTCAGAGGCCCGGTACCGGGTACCCCTCGGCCCTGCGGCAGTGGGGGCGCTCCAAGAAGAAGACAGGAGCCTGGAGACTTCGTCTTCTGTGACTGAGTCAAATGTGGAGAGTGAGCCAGGGGAAATGCAGGGAGGGTTGGGAGTCACTGGTGGCTGGGAGCAGATTTCCTGAGGAATATTCTCTATTTTCTCTGTCAAGTGTGAAGCCAGATCATCAGCACAAATGTCTGTGATACAGGCCAGTATAATAGCACAGAAAAGCTTTGATTCTGTGTTTAAAAATGGAATGGTGTTTTTTTTTTCCAGAAGAAATCTATAGAGAAAAAATGCATCAAAACCACAGAGTTCAGCAGCGTCTTTAGACCACAAAGGGCAGAGATTTCATGAAATTACGTCCACTTTGCTTGGAAATGTAAACCTTGTTCACATGTAGGGAGGGAAAATACTGTGGATCTTCTGCTCCTGTTTTGCACAAAAATTCTGCAGTTTAACTGTCCAAGCAAAGTGGATGTGATTTTATGTAAACTGCGCCCCCTGTGGTCTAAAGACGCGACTGAACTATGCGGTTTTGGTGCTTTTTTTCTCTCTCTTGTCTTCTATGTGGAGTCTAAAAAAAACACATGTAAAAAGCAGCAGTTACTTTATTACATGCAGAATCGAAGCTTTAGGGTATGTTTCCATGTTCAGGAAATGCTGCGTGTTTGATGCTGCGTAGAGCCGCAGCGTCAACAACGCAGCGTCCAGATGTTCCAGCATAGTGGAGGGGATTTCATGAAATCCTGTCTCCACTATGCAT
This sequence comes from Ranitomeya variabilis, assembly GCF_051348905.1. Lineage (NCBI taxonomy): Eukaryota > Metazoa > Chordata > Amphibia > Anura > Dendrobatidae > Ranitomeya > Ranitomeya variabilis. The sequence continues at coordinate 283,603,942 of NC_135232.1, forward strand.
TAAAAGACGCATGCGGCACACCCGAGAAAACTCACATGCGGCGCGGCTTTTAAGAACGCAGCATGTCCTTACATTGCAGAAACAACGCAAGAACAACGCAGGTGACCTGCCAGTGACCTCAGGTGCAGATTTGGTCAGGATTTTACCTACATAAAATCCTGACCAAATCCTGATGCAGTCCTGAACGTGGACACATACCCTTAAATGTACTATAAAAAACACAGTAAGGGCATGTTTCCACGGTACGTAAACGCTGCTTGTTTGACGCTGCAGCGTCAAACAAGCAGCGTCCAGATGTTCCTGCATAGGGGAGGGGATTTTATGAAATCCCGTCTCCACTATGCGTGGTAACCTGCACGCGGCGGCCCTGCGACTCCGGACATGCTGCGCGTCTTTTCAGAATGCAGCATGTCCGTACACCTTGCGGGGACGCAGCGTCCCCGCAAGGCATATCACAGGGCCCTATGGCGAGGGGTGCGATGATCCCGGATGTGTACTGTACACATCTGGCACCATCGCGTCCCATTAAGGGGGCGGGGCTTAGCGCCGAGCGGCTTCGCCGCTGCGGCGATCCCGCCGGCGAAACGGACCGTGGAGACGTACCCTTAGGGTATGTGTCCACGTTCAGGATTGCATCAGGATTTGGTCAGGATTTTTCATCAGTATTTGTAAGCCAAAACCAGGAGTGGGTGATAAATGCAAAAGTGGAGCATATGTTTCTGTTATACTTTTCCTCTAATTGTTCCACTCCTGGTTTTGGCTACAAATACTGATGAAAAATCCTGACCAAATCCTGATGCAATCCTGAACGTGGAGACATACCCTTACTGTGTTTTTTATAGTACATTTAAGGGTATGTGTCCACTTTCAGGCTATGTCTCCACGCTCAGGATGGCCGGCGGTATCGCCGCAGCGGCGAAGCCGCTCGGCGCTAAGCCCCGCCCCCTTTCTGGGACGCGATGGTGCCAGATGTGTACAGTACACATCCGGGATCATCGCACCCCTCGCCATAGGGCCCTGTGATATGCCTTGCGGGGACGCTGCGTCCCCGCAAGGTGTACGGACATGCTGCGATCTGAAAAGACGCGCAGCATGTCCGGAGTCGCAGGGCCGCCGCGTGCGGGTTTCCACGCATAGTGGAGACGGGATTTCATAAAATCCCCTCCACTATGCTGGAACATCTGGACGCTGCTTGTTTGACGCTGCAGCGTCAAACAAGCAGCGTTTACTTACCGTGGAAACATACCCTCAGTGTCCACGTTCAGGTTTGCTTCAGGATTTGGTCAGGATTTTATGCAGGTAAAATCCTGACCAAAAATGCACCTGAGGTCACTGGCAGGTCACCTGCGGTGTTCCTGCGTGTTTTGTTCATTGTAGCAACATGCTGCGTTCTGAAAAAACGCACCGCATGTGCGTTTTTGCGGGAAAAACGCATGTGTTTTTTAATGCACAGTGGAGACGGGATTTCATTAAATCCCCTCCACTATGCTGTAACATCTGGACGCTGCGTTTTAGGGTATGTTTCCACCTTCAGGATGGCCGGCGGTTTGGACGGAGCGGCAAACCCGCTCCGCCCTAAGCTCCGCCCCCTTCTGTGACGCGATGATGCCGGATGTGTTCATTGCACACATCCGGCATCATCGCACCCCACGCATAGGGCCCTGTGATTTACCTTGTGGTGGCGCAGCATCGCCGCAAGGTACACGGACATGCTGCGATCTAAAAAGACGCACCGCATGTCCGGAATCGCAGGGCCGCCAGATGCTTGTTACCACTTATAGTGGAGACGGGATTTCATAAAATCCCCTCCACTTGGCTGTAACATCTGGATGCTGCGGGTTTGACGCTGCGGCTCTGCACAGCGTCAAACACGCAGCGTTTCCAGAACGTGGACACGTACCCTAAAAAGGCAACTTCAAATCTGCAGGGAAAACACATCAAATAAGGGGGAGAAGATTGTTACTGTGTTGTTTGGTGCGGACATCTGCAGAAAAAAATACAGAAAATACAGTATTTCTGGAACGTGTGAACACAGCTTTACAGACGCAAAAAAACCAGATGCCGTATCGTGATGGAACATAAAGATGAGAACGTTTTCCCTGTTCTGACTGTGAATGAAGGAACAAACAGCCACGTCGGGGACACCTGAAGGTTAGAGATTTGCTGCCTCCTGTCCACGCACCAGGTACCACTGACCTGGATGTTGGACCGGAGTCCTGTGAATTGATCCAGTCATCTCTTTTCTCAACTGTCCCAGAAACAGTGGACAGTCCCAGTTTTGGCTCTACGCCCTGCAGTCTTGGGGTCTGCTGAATGTCTTCACTGTCACCGCCCCTCTGACAGCTCCTTCTGCCAGGGCAGGAAATGGTAAATTGGCGCGGTTTGGGGAGTGGACAGTGGCGTGGACAATATTTGCCGGGGAGCCCTACACGTGCGGCATGAGCGCTCCCTCTTTGGGTATGTACCCACGGTCAGTAACTACTGCGGGTTGGACGCTACAGACATACATAGCATCAAACCCACAGTGGCCGGATGTGAGAGCATAGCGGATGGCATTTCTTCATGTCCACTATGCATCCGCAGACACCTGCGGCTCACCCCCGGAGCCGGACATGTGGCGCGTCTTTCCAGACCGCAGCACGTCCATTTCCTAGTCTCCGCAAGATAAGTCTCACTGTATGGGACTCCGTGACCACATGCGGAGTCACCTGCGTTCAATAGACGGCAGTGCTCTGGACTCAGCGGACATGCGCTACTAGTTCCAGATTGTGGGCACCCGGCCTTTCCAGTCCTCTATAGCTGTCAGCTATGCCACTAGGCCCACTACACGTACAAGCTCCTCATCACACTGAGGTTCCTATTGGCGAGCTCTGAGTGTGACAGCTGCGCTACTCCTGGTCAGTGTCACATCTTCCTCACCTGCACAAGTAGTCATCATTGCCTCCATTTTTACACAGAGACTTGTACTGTCCTTTTAACTCCAGGCAGCATAATCGCTAGCGGAGAGCCGGATCGGGAACAGGCGAGGACTGCGGGATCCCTGGGAAGTCAGCTATCAGCAATACCTGGCACACATCGGCGCTCTGACAAATGTCCCGGCCAATCAAGGCTCTGCAGGCGGGGCTTCCAAAATCCAGGCAGTTCTGTGCATCCAATGGGCGAGTGTGTAGGCGTGGTTTTGTGCATTCTGGGGGCGTGGTTTAAGACGGCGGTAGCCCTACCGGAAAGCGTCGTGTGACGTCGGTGCCGCACAGGAGCTGCGGCAATCGCTGCGGAGAATGGTGCTAATCAAGGAATTGTGAGTGCGGGCAGCGGCGGGAGCGGGGTGCGGGCCCTGCGCGCCGAGGGGACGCTTATCGTCTGCAGGCTGCCCGGGAGCATAAGCGCTGCAGCCTGCTGGGCTCCGCCTCTGCTCTCGGCCGGTGCTGGGCCTCCGCGGCCGGTTCCTCTGGCTGTGACTTACCTTATACTTACCGGCTCCTGCCCCGGTGCACTGTGGGTAGTGGCAGCCAGGTGTGATGTCATGGCTTGTGGTTGCTGTGACGTCAGCCGGTGGCAGCTGTGGTCAGGGCAGTGGTGGCAGCTGTGGCCAGGGCAGTGGTGGCAGCTGTGGCCAGGGCAGTGGTGGCAGCTGTGGTCAGGGCAGCTGTGGTGAGTGCAGTGGTGGCAGCTGTGGCCAGGGCAGTGGTGGCAGCTGTGATGTCAGCCTGTGGCAGCTGTGGTGAGTGCAGTGGTGGCAGCTGTGGTCAGGGCAGCTGTGGCCAGGGCAGTGGTGGCAGCTGTGGCCAGGGCAGTGGTGGCAGCTGTGGCCAGGGCAGTGGTGGCAGCTGTGGCCAGGGCAGTGGTGGCAGCTGTGGCCAGGGCAGTGGTGGCAGCTGTGGCCAGGGCAGTGGTGGCAGCTGTGGCCAGGGCAGTGGTGGCAGCTGTGGTCAGGGCAGCTGTGGCCAGGGCAGTGGTGGCAGCTGTGGCCAGGGCAGTGGTGGCAGCTGTGGCCAGGGCAGTGGTGGCAGCTGTGGCCAGGGCAGTGGTGGCAGCTGTGGCCAGGGCAGTGGTGGCAGCTGTGACATCAGCCTGTGGCAGCTGTGGTGAGTGCAGTGGTGGCAGCTGTGACATCAGCCTGTGGCAGCTGTGGTGAGTGCAGTGGTGGCAGCTGTGACATCAGCCTGTGGCAGCTGTGGCCAGGGCAGTGGTGGCAGCTGTGGCCAGGGCAGTGGTGGCAGCTGTGACGTCAGCCTGTGGCAGCTGTGGTGAGTGCAGTGGTGGCAGCTGTGGCCAGGGCAGTGGTGGCAGCTGTGGCCAGGGCAGTGGTGGCAGCTGTGACGTCAGCCTGTGGCAGCTGTGGTGAGTGCAGTGGTGGCAGCTTTGACATCAGCCTGTGGCAGCTGTGGTCAGGGCAGCGGTGGCCGGGGCAGAGGTCACATGTCACTGCTAACTACGTAACGTCACCGGTACAATCCGTGGCCTCTGCCTCACACACCACACGCTCTGTACTGTCAGGTCATTTAATGCGAAAACGGCTAATGAAAAGCGTCTCCAGAAGTAACATAGTGTGAGCGCTCTCCTGCCCCCTGGTGACTGTGTGACCCTGTTACACACGGAGTCTGCCCCTGTCAGTCACAGGGCAGCCATGTCATTGGTGCCTGTGCCTGGGGGTCCGGGAGGTGAGGGGGCGCTACTATCTCCAGGTGGGATGGTGCAGTATGATGGGCTGCAGGACAGTACAGGGCCATATATTGTCCTCACACCGGGGTCTCCTCTGTCGGTTAGTAACGATCATATAGCCCCCAACATTGGCTGTTTCTAGAGATGATCCTTGTGGGATTCTCCGTGGAGCTGTCACCTGAGCAGCCCTATTACATGTCACTGCTCCGAGCGCTGTCTGGCAGGTCACTTGTTTCCAGAGACAGCACTGAGAGCAGTGTGAACATGATGCCTTAGGGTACATTCTTTGTCTTGCCTTTGTTTTTGTTTTTGCGCTGGCAGGTTTTGTGCCGACCACCTCACTAAGGCGCTGGAGAGGCCAAGATTGAAAGATGCTCGTGTTTTGGCTCTTCTTAGTTTAGAGTCAGACGTAGCACCGTCTTTTCAGTAAGATTTACGGTGTCACACGTTTGAATGATGATGACGTGGTCTAGACCTGAATGACGTGGATGATGACGTGGTCTAGTTCTGAATGATGTGGATGATGACGTGGTCTAGTTCTGAATGATGTGGATGATGAAGTGGTCTAGTTCTGAATGATGTGGATGATGATGTGGTCTAGACCTGAATGATGCAGATGGTGACGTGGTCTAGTTCTGAATGATGTGGATGATGACGTGGTCTAGTTCTGAATGATGTGGATGATGACGTGGTCTAGTTCTGAATGATGTGGATGATGACGTGGTCTAGACCTGCATGACGCGGATGATGAAGTGGTCTAGTTCTGAATGATGTGGATGATGACGTGGTCTAGACCTGAATGATGTGGATGATGTAGTGGTCTAGACCTGAATGACGCGGATGGTGACGTGGTCTAGACCTGAATGACGCGGATGGTGACGTGGTCTAGACCTGAATGACGTGCTTGATGACGTGGTCTAGACCTGAATGACGCGGATGGTGACGTGGTCTAGACCTGAATGACGCGGATGGTGACGTGGTCTAGACCTGAATGACGCGGATGGTGACGTGGTCTAGACCTGAATGATGCGGATGGTGACGTGGTCTAGACCTGAATGACGCGGATGGTGACGTGGTCTAGACCTGAATGACACGGATGATGACGTGGTCTAGACCTGAATGACGCGGAGGATGACGTGGTCTAGACCTGAATGACGCGGAGGATGACGTGGTCTAGACCTGAATGACGCGGATGATGACGTGGTCTAGACCTGAATGACGCGGATGATGACGTGGTCTAGACCTGAATGACGCGGATGATGACGTGGTCTAGACCTGAATGATGCGGATGATGACGTGGTCTAGACCTGAATGACGCGGATGATGACGTGGTCTAGACCTGAATGACGCGGATGATGACGTGGTCTAGACCTGAATGACGCGGAGGATGACGTGGTCTAGTTCTGAATGACGCGGAGGATGACGTGGTCTAGACCTGAATGATGCGGATGATGACGTGGTCTAGTTCTGAATGATGTGGATGATGACGTGGTCTAGACCTGAATGACGCGGATCATGACGTGGTCTAGACCTGAATGACGCGGATCATGACGTGGTCTAGACCTGAATGACGCGGATGATGACGTGGTCTAGTTCTGAATGACACGGATGATGACGTGGTCTAGACCTGAATGACGCGGATGATGACGTGGTCTAGTTCTGAATGATGTGGATGATGACGTGGTCTAGACCTGAATGACTCGGATGATGACGTGGTCTAGTTCTGAATGATGTGGATGATGATGCGGTCTAGACCTGAATGATGTGGATGATGAAGTGGTCTAGTTCTGAATGATGCGGATGATGATGTGGTCTAGACCTGAATGACTCAGATGATGACGTGGTCTAGTTCTGAATGATGTGGATGATGATGCGGTCTAGACCTGAATGATGTGGATGATGAAGTGGTCTAGTTCTGAATGACACGGATGGTGACGTGGTCTAGACCTGAATGATAAAAACCTTATCCATAATACTGAACAGAAAAAAAACAGGAAATAAAGGAACATTAAAAAAGGCATCAATGAAATAATATGCCTCATATAAGTTACTGTAGGAACCATTTGTACCCCATAGGTAGGTAATGGAGCACATCTTAGAGTGTCCGTGCCCTTAATACTGAAGCCAGTGTAAATGACTGCTGATAGTGTCCATAGACTTCCACTATAATTTGCACCAATTTCTGGCATAAATTCTGGTAAAAAGTGTTTTCCTGCGCAGGCCTTTATTTCTGCAGTCGCCCTACCTGCCTGCGGGAGCAGCCGTCACATTATTAGGCTAGGTTCACATTGCGTTAGTGGGTGGTCGCTAATGGACAGCGTTGCACGGCGAAAATGTCGCAATTAACGACGTGCAACGGGTCCGTTAGCGCACCCATTGACAGCAATGTAAATTTCGCCTGCAGCTCATCGCTAGCGCGTGCCTTTTTCGGCTCGCGCTAGCGATGTGCCGTCCTTTTGTAGCGCGCCTCGGACGCTGCTTGCAGCGTCCGCGGCGCGCCTGAGGTCCGTTCCCCGCTCTCACAGATCGGGCATCTGCGAGAGCGGGGACGTTAGCGCGGCCCCTACAAATACATTGCGTTAGCGCAATCCGCTAACGCTAGCGCTAAACGGATTGCCCTAACGCAATGTGAACCTAGCCTTACTCCTATGGGGTCTCATGCTTTTGGGTTCCATGCCCACTAGTTTGTATTCCGGCTTCTCTGTGTTAGGCCGGCATCACACTCAGTGTAGAGAAATATGGTCCGTATTTTACAGGTGTAATACGCAGAAATGATCCCAAAACAGTGATCCAAATGTCATCCGTTGGCAGGGTGTATTTTACGCATGTTAACCTCCGTATGGCATCCGTAATGCCTTTTTTTTTCACGCAACCTTACATCTTGTAACGGTTTTGAGGCCTGAAAATAATTTAAATCATCAGCATCAACCCTATTTAAGGCCTCTATAACAGGCACCCTCCCATCTGGCCATTTTGTTGCTGTGCTTGTGTAGGTGTTTTGGTGGTACTTGGGCAACATGTGTGACCTCCTGCAATTCACACCAACTCAGCCGGTGTTATTTAATTGGGTCTTGTCACGCCGCTTTGGCCAGCCATACCCCGTGATAGTGGATCCGCGAAGGAGGAGAAGAAGAATGTGGGTACATCCACTTTTGAGGCAACGCCACACTAAAGGGCATTTTCACCGGCTGCATACAGCTCTGCGGACAAATCCGGACAAATTCTTCCAGTACTGTCGCATGACCATACCCACCTTTGACATCTTGTTGGAGACAGTACGTCCAGGAATAAAGTATCAGGATACCAGGATGCGGAAATGCATATGCGCAGAGGAGCATCTTCTCCTTACCTTACGGTATGTATTCACCATCCTCACATACTGTATGTTGATGATGGTTTTTGTCCTATTTTGATTTGCATAGCATCTTATTTAAATTATATTAATACATTATGTATAAATCATATACATATATATAGTAAATGGTAAATGTTAGTATCCAGTGTAAATTTAGGAAGGTACACTGGTCTCCTGCCTTTTTTAATCCTCATATTACTTTGTTTTACTAGGGTTTTTGTAAAGCCTTGTAACATAGCTAATTTTTTTAATTTTATTTTGCTTTCAGATTCCTGTCAACTGGATTATCTTATGCGGGCCTACATCTTGGGCGGTCCACTATTTCCGGCATTGTGCCATGTGTTCAAATCTGGGACAAACTACTCGAACTTGTGATGCCGGAGCCCAAAAGGGAGGATTGGCTGAAAACCGATTTAAGAACACTTGTGATTTTCCTCACTGTATTGGAGCCCTGGATGGGAAACATATCAGGGTACGTAAGCCGCCGAACTCGGGCTCCCAATTCTACAATTATAAACAGTTTTTCTCTGTAGTTGACAGTAGCTACAGGTTTATAATTGTAGATATTGGGGCCTATGGGTGAACAGGAGACTCTAGAGTCTTCAATTCGTCCATTATGGGTCAGCGGCTACGTGAAAACCAGTTGGACCTCCCACCACCACAACAACTCCCAGGCTCCAATGCTGAAGCAGTGCCATATGTTCTTGTGGGAGATGAGGCCTTCCAATTGAGCGGGAATGTCATGAGGCCTTATCCCAGGCGCAACCTGGACCACCGGCGGCGTGTCTTTTAATGTCAGACTTTCAGGGGCACGGAGACTGGTGGAGTGCGCCTTTGGCATTATGGCATCCAAATGGCAGTTCCTCAAGTCTGCCATTCAGCTGACTGAGGCAAATGTAAATGAAGTAATAAAAGCTTGTGTTGTTCTGCACAACTTCACAAGAATTCATGAGTGCTCCTCAGCTGATAGTGATGAAGGTATGTTGGCCAATGTGGGTAGGCCTACAACACAAGTCCTTCCTCCGCGGCGTCCCCTTTCTGGCATAAAAGTTAGGGATCTTTTTACAAATTATTTTGTTTCCCCTCAGGGAGCTACTCCCTGGCAAGATAATGCTGTTTCTTTGTTGTAATTTTTCTATCTATATCTATATCTATATATATTTTTTGCAAAAATGCATAAATTACTTAACTATGTGTGTTTCATTGACTTATGTTACAGATGTTTATCAACCGAGTAATTGAGTATGATGTTGTAATGATTTGTCCAACAAACTTAAATTGACTTTTGACAATATTATTTTATTATAGCAAAAGCCTTTTTTGGATTTTAAACACCATATTAATATGTTTTTTTTTTTGTTTTTTTTCAAAAACCAGGACATAACCCATTTTTTTTAGAAAAATATAACAAGTGCTATCACAGCAGAGTCAAAGAAAAACCTGTTTGCAAACAAAACTAAATAAGAATTATCATAAAACAATTCTCATTACAGATTTCTGTAAGTTGGTGGAGGTGATGGCGGAAGCTCGGGGTCCTGGTAAGGTGGCCTTTGTTGTGCCAATTGTCCCTCATCCTGTGTGAATGATGTATGTCCCTGCTCAAAATGATGCCCTTGCTCATATTGGCCAGTTGGGTATTGGCTATAATAAGGGTTTTGAGTATGGCCCTCATGAGGATGAAAATAAGGCCTTGCATCATAACCCCCCCAATATGGCCATGTCGTCCATACCCAGGTTAGGACCAGCCTCCAGCACTGGGTCTGGACAAGTGGCCATATTGGGAAGGCTGATGGTATGATGGCATATGGTAATGTGCTGGCCTTGGTGGGTTTTGGGTGGGAATGGGTAGAGGTGGAGGGGGTGCTTCAAATACTTGTTGAGCATGCACTTGTTGAGATGATGGAAGGCACAGGACGTTACTTGCTGACAGCTGCCACCTCTCAATGAACTCAAATAATTCATAGGGTTCATTTGGGGGGGGGGGGGGGGTACATGCATCAATAAGTATTTGAAAACACCCTCTCACATGTAGCCTCACCTCACGGAGTATGGGACGGAGGTACCGGGCCAGGCTCCTCGCATAGGCCTCCTCACCATCATCCTGTGCAGCCCTGGCCAAATAATTAAGGACCCCATTGTCCACATTCCTGCGAGTTTCTAGCAGCTCTCTCCTTCTGCGGCCACGGGGGGAAATGACAGCAGGCTGTGGGGAGGTCTCCAGTGGAACGGTAGGGCTGCTACTGTTTCCTGGATCATCCTGACTTCCTGGATGTGGTGCTGCTGCGGGTGGTGGTGCGGCTTCTTGGCCAGTTGTTGCCGGATCTTGTGGTGCAACTGAAGATGTTGCAGGAGGGATGTCCCTGGGAGGATCCGAAGATGGGCCGGCCACCTCTTCTCCTTCCCCAACCGGATCTATCAGGGCCTCCGAGTCTGAGCCGGTCTCCCTCTCTGTGAGGTTGGACTGTGTTCTGTTTGTAAAGTATGAGAATGATTGATAAATAAAAATTTTACCTTTATAAAACGTGTGTAATTTTGAATTATGTTTTTACTTACGGTCTCGGATCCATACTGGGATCTAAAAAGGAGAGTTGGTCATAATAAATAGATTTTTTTTTTTTTTTGAAGGCGCTGCTGCCCCACTCCTGGCCCGCTGCTGCCTTTCTCGCCTATATTGGTCGCGTATGCTGCGCCATCGTCTCATAACATCTTCCACTGCAATGATAGGGAAAAAAATAATGTATAAGGCCATTGTGCACAGTGGTACCGCAATGTGTCAGTGATATAACAGATTTTAATGTGGCCTAGTAAGCTGCATTTCTTAAAAAATATCATCAACATAAAGATTGTAAACACAAACAGCACAATACGATATAATGGAAAATACATAGATTTTCCTGCCATAAGGACAAGGTCCTCTCCCCTCTGTAGCAGTCTGTCATTGGAAATTTTTATAATGTAAACGACATCTATAAAACTCTGTACGTAACCGCTTTCTCATGTCCAGCACCGTGGAATTAATGGTGCTATGTAAATAAATGAGATTAATGTTAATGAAAATATCAGAAGGCCCAAATTCATGTAGGTAATGCAGTTTGCAATATTATTCGTAGAGAAACATGAGTGTGCTTATCTGCCTCTGGACCTCACGTGGCCGCTGCTCATATTCTGGGTAAAGGATCCCACGTACGCTCCTCCATGCCGCCTCTTTTCTGGCCCGGTTGGAGTGATGGGCATCTCGCTGATCCCATATTTCGGGCCTCTCTTGCACCAGGACCAGCAGCATTTCCACATTAGTAATGGATGCCATGATGCAGGAGACTCCGTGGAGGCGAGCCCCAGACTTCCGGGATGTCTTTTCAGCTAATTAGCATGTCTGAGCTTCCTAATTGAGGGCTTGGCACATTTCCTGGCACCTGCTGTACTCTTGCGTATTTCTCGCAAGTCACACTGTTGGTCCATGTGTAATCCGTATTTTTCTCGCCCCCATAGACTTTCATTGGCGGATTTTTTGCGCAGTACGCTGACAAAGGCAGCATGCTGCGACTTTCTACGCCCGTAAAATGCGGCTGCGTAATATACGGCAGATAGGAGCTGCCCCATAGAGAAACATTGGTCCGTGTGCAAGGCGTAGTTTTTGCGCCTCTCATACGTCCGTAAAACTCTAGTGTGACCCCGGCCTTACAATGTAGAAGTATGTGATCACAAATCAGAGGTCATGTGACAGCCGCTCCGGCTGAAAGAGCGGAATCCTGCCAGTGTGCCAGTCTGTGTTCACCCAGAGATGTTGTCACTTGTCATCTGTGGGAGGTGATGTGTTGACATCTTGGTCGCTGCTGCTGCCAGTGATTGACTGCAGTGGTGAATCGGTGAGCAGAGCCTGGCTAGGGGCAGGGCAGTGCTGGCACAGGAGCATTAGGGGATTGGTTTGGTGAGTATTACTCCTTTCGTTAGGTTCCACCATTGGAGGCAGTCATGGTCACACATTCTCTGCCCCTTGTCTGTGACTTGCTGTGATTTAGCTGTAAGAAAATCGCCATCACATGTGACTTGCATTGGTCTATGGCGATTGTGTCACTTGTGACAAACGACAGACAATTGCAGCTCTGTGTCCCAGGAGGTCGAAGGGCGCATCATTAGATGCTGTAATCCTAAGCCAAAGTCATAGCCTCGCACTCCCCTGTAATTGTTTAGGGGCTGATTTCAGCCTTCGTCTCCCATTAAACTTTGATTTTGCACACCGACACTGTAAACAGTAGATGACAACACTTTTTATAACTGTTTATCCAGACTGTGGCTGATTTATCTTGGTTAATGGCGATCCCGAGGCACACCAGATGTACAAATCAGGTGACTTTGAAGGACATTTGCCAAACAGCCCATTCATGGTGGTACCGGTCTGATGACTGCCATTGGTAGCGTGCTGTTTGCTTCTAAGCTGGAAGGATGTCCTTTAAATGGTTAAAGCAAAGGATTTGTAACTAGAGATCTCCAGACTTTGTGATAAGTGACCATGGCTGGGGGGAGCAGCAGTCCGCTGTAATAGTCCCTGGTCTGAGATAAGGAGCTATAGCTCACTGCTGCCCCCTTCAGCAGGTTGTGGCTACTGCCCCTCGTGCTGGAGAATGACTCCTCCTGGTATATAATGGAGCGGGTTCTTGGAACTAATGACAGCTGTGCCAGATCGTCCCCTAAACAGCCGAGTCCTGTGTGTTGTGATGAATCAGCCCAATCTTTTTTTTCTTTCGTTTTGCAGAAATGACAGGTGCACTGTAAAGGGAATCTGTAGCCACACTATTTCTACACAGAGACCTTGATTCCAGTGATGTCACCTACTAGGCTGTTTGCTGTAGTTTTGATAAAATCGTTGTTTTTATCTTCTACAGATCTACCAGTTTTCTGAATACTAAGCTCTGTATCATCCCACTCACACCACTGGTTGGCATCTTTCTGCCTATGCACAGTGCATGCCGAAAGCTGCCAATTACTTGTGTAGGTGGGAGTATACAGAGATCATGAATATGGAGGACTACATGGCAGCAGATTTATTAGTATTCTAATGAGGTTAATCTGCAGATAAAGCAGTGATTTTATCAAAACTACAGCAAACAGCCCCGTCGGTGATACATCACTGGAATCGGGGATCTTTCTCTACATTAGGCTGCTCTCAGATTAGGTGGCAAAAACCTGGTGACCGATTCCCGTTAAGGTAATTTATTCGGTGTCGGTCTTGGTGTATTTTTGTTATGGATCATGCATTTTATTGCTCCATGTGAAGGTTTACTTAGTAAAAAGCAAACAGACCAGGGTGTGTAAATTCCCATTTAATTACTCTTTATGACTGTTAGTTTACTAAATGGTAAAAAAGTGCATGCTGAATTATTGATTGACTTCATACTTGAAGTTTTGGCACGTTTCCTTGTAAGTGTTGATTGATGTGTTATGATTTGCTTCTCTTTAAGTGAAACAGTCGTTCTCGAAGCGGACTGGGCTGGAACGGGGGCTTTGTGGCATATTAGAGGGGGATTCCCATCTTATGGGTTGTTCACTATTATTCTGTATTGATGCCATGCCCGTGTGATCGGTCATAAATGTCAGATCGGTGGGGGCCTGACACCCACCGCACCTACAGATCAGCTGTTACCAGTCTCACACCACAATCTGTGTGATGCCCTACTGCTATGGATCTTGGAATAACAATACTTTCCACAAATGGATGTGTAAATAAAATGTCCCTGTGCTGAGATAATCTTATACATGTGCCCCTGCTGTGTAATGGCCGTGTCTGACCGTGCAGGGACATGGTCTGATCATACCACAGCTCCTGGGCAGGGAGGAAGCAAAAGAGTCTACAGACAGGACAGCATGGGATCACAGCTGATTCTTTGAAATTAAACATTGTTTAAAAACAGGCAGGGAAATGCTTTATCTCACAAAAAGAATCAGCTGTGATCCCACGCTGTCCTGTCTGTAGACTCTTTTGCTTCCTCCCTGCCCAGGAGCTGTGGTATGATCAGACCATGTCCCTGCACGGTCAGACACGGCCATTACACAGTACACAGCAGGGGCACATGTATAAGATTATCTCAGCACAGGGGCATTTTAGTTACACACCTACAGTTGTGGAAATTATTATTGTATCAAGCTCTATAGATTACAATAAACTTTTGTTTGGGGAAAACCCCTTTACGGCTGCTCGTTTCCAATTTGGCCTTTGTAGACATGTTGGCGATACCTGACAGATAAGTGACCGGTCATCTCCTCATACTCGGTGGCCCGTGACCTCATGGAAGCAGGGGTGTGCTGCTGCTTCTGTTCCCCTCAGGCCAGTGAAGGAGCCCTCAGTTCCTTGTACCTACAGGCCGACATCGGCTTATCTAACCGTCCCTTTAGCCGATACGGCTAGTCTTATGCTGCTGGCACCTGTACTTATTTTTGGGAAAACCAATAATTTGACATGTTTTATTACCAAATAGATAAAGGGTAGCACTGCCTCAGCTGTATTTAGCTCTTTAGGGGGTATTCCCACATAGCCATAGGTAAGGGATAGCTTGCTGGGGGGCCGACCACTGGGAGCTGTACGGAGCCTCGGCTTTTATGACTGGAGGTGCACATACTTTCTGTCCACACCATTCATCATTTATGGAACTCCAGCACTCTATTTCCAGCAATCCCATAGACAATGAATGGTGCGGAGGCCGAAAATGCTCTTCTGTTCTCAGGATCGCTGGCGATTCTTCCTGCGATCAGTTAGCTATCCCCTAGGGCAGTGATGGGCAACCTTTTGAGCTTGGTGTGTCAAAATTCGCCAAAAAACCGAGCATAACTTGGGTGGTGTGTCACCTTGATAAAAAAACATAATTTTGCGACATGTATAGTTTAAATAACAAATATGTATAATTATAATTATTTAACTTACCTGCTTAGTGACTTCTTTGTTCATCTGTCAGTTGTTTTCTTTTGTTGGTCTTGTTCTTGCTATTATTTAACTTGTGTGGGGTGCCGTGAACTAAGATAAGTGAGGGGGAGGGGGAATTCTTGCGATGGCGAACCTGTGGCATTCCAGCTGTTGCAAAACTACAATTCCCATCATGTCTTCACAGCCAAAGCTTTTGCTTGGAATGGCCAGGCATGATGGGAATTGTAGTTTTGCAACAGCTGGACTGCCACAGGTTCGCCATCACTAAATTTAGTGACTTTTTTGTTGCTGAATTTCACTTGCTAAATGTTCAATTGAAGGTTGGTATTTTGTACACTTCAAGCCCAAGCAAGCGCTACTAAGTTCATCTGTCAATCTGTTTCTTTTGTTGGTTTTGATATTATTTAATGCTGAGAATAAGGTCTCACAAAAGTAGGTAGAGGGAAAAATAGTGAGTAAAGCCATTGCTATATTTTTCAGGGTGCTAAGTGTCTGGTAACCTATTCCAGGCACTCCAAATTTCCTGTTCATAGTGGCACTCCTCTTGAGTCTCCAAGCGGCACCTTTCTAGATTCTCAAGCTTTGACCTCAAGTCAACAAACACCTGAGCCCAGATGCTGTCCTGAAATTCTGCAAGTTGCATCTCCAAATCATCAATTTGTATCCACTGGAAACCATTTAATTCCAAACTACTGTAGACTACTACATCAGGATACTTAATTATTTTCATGGTCTGTTCTAGGCTTCTAAATTGATGAAATCTATCACTGAACTGGTCAAGTAACGAGTCTAAAACATGCTGGTACTGTATATGCAAGGGTTCCATTTCATTTTGTACAGCTGCACTGGCCTTCTCAAAATACTTTGTTACTCGAGGAAAATACTTATAAGTTTTAGTTTCTACATCTCGCTTGAAAATTTTAAGTTTACTTTCAAAAGCTTTTATGTATCCAAACATAACGTCAATACTTTTGCCAAAACCTTGTAGCTTTAAGTTCAGTTCATTAATATGAACAGAGAGATCTGTAAAAAACATCAGGTTGTTGACCCACGTAGAATCATAGAGCTGAGGAAAGTTTCCCAGATCCTTATCCTCAAGAAATAGCTTAATTTCTTCAAAGCACTCCACAAAGCGCTCAAGAACTTTGCCTCGGCTCAGCCATCTTACATTATTGTACATCAGCAGTCCACTGTAGGTGGAATCAACCTCCAGTAAAAGTGCAGAAAATTCTCGCTTGCGAAGGGGGCGAGCAGCTATTAAATTAACTATTTTTGTAACAACTGACATTAAGTCGTTTAAGTCAGTGAATCCTGCTTTGGCACATAAAGCCTCCTGATGGATAATGCAATGAAAAGGCACAATCGGATGTCCAATACCTTCCGTAAACAATTTAACAAATCCGACTTTTTTCCCCACCATGTTTGGTGCCCCATCTGTCGTCACTGACACAACTTTAGAAATATCAATGCTTAGGTCACAGAATGTTTGCATAACAACCTTACATATTTCACTTCCTGATGTACTTGTTGGCACTGATACTAACTGTATCAACTCTTCTCTCATTGTGAGACCATCAGAATATCGACCAATAATGGCCAACTGAGCATGTGATGTGACATCAGTAGTTTCATCAAGAGAGATCGAAAAATATTTACAATTACTTATGTCTCTCTTTAACTGATGTTGTACGTTTGCGTTCAGTCTCATTATTCGGTCTTTTATGATATTTCTACTCAGTGGTAACTCAGATATTCTCTTAATAATTGCATCTTTATTCTGCATATCATGAAACAGAACTGGTGCACATCTTAAGAGAGTATCTTTAATAAATTCTCCCTCACTGAGTGCTTTTCCATGCTGAGCTATGGAGTGAGCAATGCTCAGACTTGCAGATGTTAAATTTGTAGAGCTTTTTACAAATTTAAGGATGGAATTAGATTGGCTCTTATGAAGGTGTAGCTGCCTGGAAATGTATTCCTTCCTTTCATCCTCACTTTTTTTCAAGAGCTGGGAATGATTAGTTTCAAAATGTCTATTTACATTCCACGTTCTGCTTACTACCGTTTCACTACATAGAACGCAAAATGATCTGCCATTTTTTTCTATAATGCCATACATCTCAGTCCATGACTCTTGAAAGGGTCGGCTACTGCTACTACCACTCCCTTTACTCAACTTTTGTTTCTTATTTTGTGGCTTCTCCATGAGAGAATATTTATAGTTAGCCCTGCAATTAGCAGAAATAGGGGTTAATAAGGATGCACCACAAACAGTAATGGTGGTGAAATGGAGTCTGTACTGCAAGATGGCGTTCCTAATGGCGGGAAACGGCACCCATAGCACAGGCCTCTTCCAGCCTCCCCCTCACTTATCTTGGTTAATTGGCCAATGACACCCCACAGTTCACTAGATGACTAGATGATGGTTGCTGCCTGCAGACAGCACTCACAGGGCCTCCGGACAGCTATCTCCTCAGGCCTCAGAAGTCTCAGAAGGGCCTTCTGGTCGGCGCAGCAGGGAGCAGCGCAATGTCGCCCAAACAACACAGATCCGACGCAGAGGCCTGGGACTTCCGGGAGCTGCGCCTGGCCTACCGGAAGTCCCAGGCCTAGACGCTCTGCACCGGAGCTCTGTTGTTTGGACCCACAGACCTCCTGCATGGCATCCGATCCGATAAAAAATCGGATCGGATGCCATTGTTTAGCATTCCGATACCGCAAGTATCGGGTATCGGCCGATATTTGCTGTATCGGAATTCCGATACCGAGATCCGATACTTTTGTGGTATCGGGTATCGGTATCGAAACAACATTAATGTGTAAAAGAAAGAATTAAAATAAAAAATATTGCTATACTCACCTCTCCGACGCAGCCTGGACGTCCGCGAGGGAACCGGCAGCGTTGTTTGCTTAAAAATCGCGGTTTTCCTTCCTTACTTGAAGTCCCGGCTTGTGATTGGTTGCGTGCCGCCCATGTGACCGAGACGCGACCAATCACAGCAAGCCGTGACGTAATTTTAGGTCCTTCAGGATTTTAAAATTACGTTCCGGCGTTGTGATTGGTTGCGTGCGGTCACATGGGCGACGCAACCAATCACAACGCCGGAACGTAATTTTAAAATCCTGAAGGACCTAAAATTACGTCACGGCTTGCTGTGATTGGTCGCGTCTCGGTCACATGGGCGGCACGCAACCAATCACAAGCCGGGACTTCAAGTAAGGAAGGAAAACCGCGATTTTTAAGCAAACAACGCTGCCGGTTCCCTCGCGGACGTCCAGGCTGCGTCGGACAGGTGAGTATAGCAATATTTTTTATTTTAATTCTTTATTTTACATATTAATATGGTTCCCAGGGCCTGAAGGAGAGTTTCCTCTCCTTCAGACCCTGGGAAAGAAGCAATTTCTATGGGGCCGCGGCCGGCGTGTCACTGAAAATGACTACGCGTGTCAGCACTGACACGCGTGTCATAGGTTCGCCATCACTGCCCTAGGGAATGAGTGTACATTCTGGGAATATTCCTTTAAGGAGTTGCATCGTTATAAGAAACCTTTTATCATGGCTGCTGGCAATTCCAGTTCCCAAGACTCAGTCACGGTTGGGTAGTATTACATAATGACTATTCTTAAAGGCAATCTGTTACCAGGATTCTCTACATCTGCATCTGAGAGCAGCATGATATAGGGCTAGAGATGCTGATTCCAGTGATATCACTTACTGGGCTGAGAGCTGCAGTTTTTTTATACATACACTGTGTTATTTGCTGGAGGTTTACAAATTCTCTGAGTTTTATGTAACCCCCACACACACACACACACACACGCACACACACACACCAATGACTGACAGCTTTCTGTGTACACTGTGCATAGGCAGAAAACTGTCAATCAGTGGTGAGTGCGGGGTCTTAGAGAGCAATCATGGATAGAAGAGCTTCCCTTTAATCTGTGTGATCAGTGTATATATGATGTGTGTTTGTAGCATGCCATGAACCAGTTTCTGAGGGTACACGCACACTGAGGGTACACGCACGGCGTCTTTCCATGTGCAGCGGTTTATTGCCTTTCTAATCAATGTTTTTTTTTCCTTTTCCAGCCGCGTAGTGTTGCCGTGCTCCGTGGAAGAGGTATGCCTATACCTATATTTGCTGATAACTCTGATATAATGTTAGTAATATGTAGTGAGTCCAATGATGCAGAATGTGGGGGGCTGCTATGCTGGCCCCAGATGGAGCCAAGTTTCCTTACATGTAGAGAAGTTCTCCTTCAGATCCTGTACTGTGGTCTGCTCGCACCCTGATGACCGATGGTGGATCCACATGTTGTGGTCCCGGTTTTCCAAACCCCATGAGAGCCCACTAGCCTCTTCTCTGGCAGCCGGTGTAACCAGCCGGACCCCCGCAGCTGCCCCGAGTTACGCCGGTCTGTACCTGCCGTGTGCTGCAGAGAATTGCTGACACATCCCAAAGTCCTGCAGATCCAATGTGAACGTGTCTGTGCAATATACTACAGAGGCTCGGAGGGAGACGTGTCCATGCCTCGCAGCCTGAGATATTCATGGCCCCACCT
Organism: Ranitomeya variabilis; assembly: GCF_051348905.1. NCBI lineage: Eukaryota > Metazoa > Chordata > Amphibia > Anura > Dendrobatidae > Ranitomeya > Ranitomeya variabilis. The sequence goes on from NC_135232.1 coordinate 283,623,441, forward strand.
CCGATTAGGGCGAGATCTGGCCCACATGCAGTTCTCCCATTTCCTTCCATGTGCAAATGTAGCCAGTTTTTGCTCTTAATTTGTCCACTTTCTTCCTGGTTTATTCCTTGTGTTTTTTTTTTTTTTTCAGATAAAATTAAAGCTTGTACCTTAGTTTTTTCTATAGGGATAACATTGAATTGCTCAGTTTGTAATTTATTATAGGGAATCTGTCAGCAGGTTTGGCTGTGTAATGTGACAGCAGCAAGAGGTAGGGACAGAGACCCTGATTCCAGCAATGTATCCCTTAGTTTACAGGGTGCAGCAGTTATGATAGATAATCACAGTTTTCTCTGCTGCGGCTCTAGCAGAGCTCTGTTGTTACCCTGTGTGTAGTCTCGCCCACCGCTGATTAGTAGCTTTCTGTGCACGTTGTGTAGTGACAGAGCGCTGCTTATCGGTCATGAGCGAATATTCCCTGAAACAGTGTCCTCAGGATGCCCGAATAATATGTGAGACCCCCGGCTGCATGTCTCGTGGCTTTTAGTAGACAAACAGGCAATCCCTGCATGTGTTGTGGCTGTCTATCAGCCGTGGGGTCACAAAAATATTATTTGCTCACGCCAAAGACTCTTGGTTAGCCCCCAAGCATGCTCTGATAACGCAGCTTGCTCATCACTACTGCTAATCAGTGGTGGGGCGTAGTTGGACTAGGTTGCACGAGGCAGCTTGTCCTGTTGTGATAATCTCCTGCTGATGAAACCCTGATTGTATTGGAGCAGTGAAACACAGACTAGAAAGTGGCACATTGCTGTAACCGAGCTCTCTTTTCACTACATCATGATCTCTGATTACATCGCACAAACCTGCTGACAGATTCCCTTTTAAAAGATCCCTAAAAAGCAGGAGTTAAGCGTGTCTGCCTTCTAACATATTGACCCTTGGTCCAGAATGGGTTGCTTTTCAATATATTTATAGTGCTCATAGCTCAGTTTACAACTGGTCACCCTGATCTGTCCCCAGATCCCCCAATACAGTGTCTGTCTGCAGTATGCAGTTAGCGCCCTCTACTGGTGGCTGCTGTCATCTTTTAATCTGTCTGTGTTCTGAATATATGAGAGAAGTCCTGTGTATTGGGTGCCGTTTCTTAGCTTACTAGAAAGCATGACCCCCTATTCTCAGCCGCCTTGTGCTGTGGGCCGGTTTATCTAATGTAGGTGTGATTCTTTAGGATCTGCCCTGCTTGTTACATACAAGGCGGACACATAGGAGCTTGGCAGACCTGCTATTATGAAGTCCTTTGTTTGCCCACACATGGATTTTTCTTTCCTGCCTACTTGCTGTATTTTCCCAGTATCAAGTCGGTCAGCTTTATTCTGTGGCAGAAGCTAGCAAAAACGAAACAGGTGGCGGGGAAGGGATCGAAGTCTTGAAGAATGAACCGTATGAAAAAGATGGTGAAAAGGGCCAATATACACACAAGATCTACCACCTGAAAAGGTAAGCCCCCCGGAGGACCCTGCCCCCTGTAAAGGTGCTGCCCAGGCTTCTGTTATTGGTCTTACACCTTCAGTATTCGGTCCGTAGTTTCCATCAGTATTTGTAAGCTCTAGTCCTACTGTAGTTACAAAGCAATTAACCCTGATAACATTCATTTTCGGATCAAGTGAAAGGTTAATAGTATTATTAGGACTCTTCAGTGTATATGTCCTCCTGCACATGACATTACTTGTGGTTGGATTGGCTCCCGGTAATATATGATCACAAGGTAAATATTGGGGCGTGCAGATTTCATACAGATTTCTATTTCCACTCATGGCACCTTCTCCCAATAGTCCAATTATATCCAAATGTCTGTGCCAGCAAACGCCTGACATTCCCGATGTGTAACTCTGCTAATTCACTGGTGGCTGACAATGTAGGTCTATGGAAGGCTAATATTTGCAGTTGGGAAATTATTCATAATGAGAAGTGACAACACTGTGTAATTACCGGATATATTTCTTTTTCTAGTAAAGTCCCTGGCTTCGTGAAGATGTTTGCTCCAGAGGGGTCCCTGGTATTCCATGAAAAAGCCTGGAACGCTTACCCTTACTGTAGAACAAGTAAGCCGCGCTCTGTTTTATGGGAATATTAAGGACTGAATATCTGTAAAGCCCCTTCATGCTGGCAGATGCCTCCATATTATTTATATAGTTACATGGTACCTGCTCATTTAGTCACAGGGGTGGTCTTCACTGGGTTCAGTCATGGTTGTCGCTGCCCATGCAGTGTGAATGATGTTCCGGGCTGTGTCGACGACATTCAAATATGGAGGCGCGCTTGGGCAGCGTGGATCTGGGAGGCGCGCTTGGGCAGCGTGGATCTGGGAGGCGCGCTTGGGCAGCGTGGATCTGGGAGGCGCGCTTGGGCAGCGTGGATCTGGGAGGCGCGCTTGGGCAGCGTGGATCTGGGAGGCGCGCTTGGGCAGCGTGGATCTGGGAGGCGCGCTTGGGCAGCGTTGATCTGGGAGGCGCGCTTGGGCAGCGTTGATCTGGGAGGCGCGCTTGTGCTGTGTTGATCTGGGAGACGCACATGCGCTGTGACGAGCGGGCTTCGGCCTCTCAGTCAGTGCGCGCTTGGGCAGCGTGTCGCGGAGGCGCGCTTGGGCAGCGTGTCGCGGAGGCGCGCTTGGGCAGCGTGGATCTGGGAGGCGCGCTTGGGCAGCGTGGATCTGGGAGGCGCGCTTGGGCAGCGTTGATCTGGGAGGCGCGCTTGGGCAGCGTTGATCTGGGAGGCGCGCTTGGGCAGCGTTGATCTGGGAGGCGCGCTTGGGCAGCGTTGATCTGGGAGGCGCGCTTGTGCTGTGTTGATCTGGGAGACGCACATGCGCTGTGACGAGCGGGCTTCGGCCTCTCAGTCAGTGAAGCTGGGTACTACACACAGTTTCGGGGGCACGCGTGGGGAGCTGCTCGTCACTGCACATGCGCGGCTCCATGATACACTGTGCAAGCGCAGGATTTTCAAATCGGATTTGAGTGACGGCGCAATACTGGGAACATCAATCACATTGTGTGGGCGGTGACTGAACCCAATGAAGCACACCCCTGTGACTAAATAAGCAGGTACCATGTATCTATATAAAGTGATTTTTTGCCCATGATTGTAATGGAAAAAATGTGTTAGTGATGCATATTGTATCACTAACGATGCACATTGTATCACTAACAACGCACTGGGGACATGCTGCAAGTGACATGACAGGTTCCCTTTAAATGTGATCTGTGTGATTGAGTGAGTTTCTTTTGGTGGCAGCAGGTTGTCGGTGACATTTTAAGTGTTTCAGTACAGCCTTATTATATGGGTTTTTCACTTTCTGAAAATCAGCTATAACTGCAGGCTACGTTTGATAAAACAAACAAAAAAATCCCTGTTTTACTCACCCTGTAAGGGTCCAGCACTGAGTTTTCGCCGCTGCTTCCAGTTCCCATTACTGTCTGCAGCGCTGACGTGACGTGGAAAGTGCTGCAGCCAATCCATAAGCTCAGCAGCTCCGTAGACCGTGCGTGCCGCCAGTACTCAGCCATGGGCAGGGTGACTAGTGAAGAGCTGTGTGTGGGTTTTAAGCAAACTGCCAGAGGACATAAAAAAAACTAAAAACCTTTTAGGCCCTTAGCGCCTGCTGCCTCACATGTCCAGTGGCCATGCTCCAGAACTACATGGAGAGCGGGCTCAGGTCCGAGAGCGACTGATGTGATCAGAGCCAGCCTGACTTCCTAATTGGTGCTGTCAAACTTAAAAGGCTTTAATTGGCAGCCATCCATGTGACAGGCATCAGCACCATGTGCAAAGCATTCAAGGGGTGCAGAGATGTAGCCATGCCAGCCTTGCCCTTCACCGTGCCCCCCCCCATGTGAGAACCCTGATGATGCGCAGCCTGAGGCAGGACTTCATAGAGTATTGTCAATTTCACAACTACACAACTGTTGTATCTTAGTGTATTATCCTAAGAGGACTTATTACCAATGTCAAAAAATGAAAAAATGAATGTTCAAAAATGACAAATTACCTGGTCCTTTAAGGGGTTAAGTGCATAGTGCTGCAGGTGATCTTGCCAGTTTCCCCATGGAAGAGCCGGCTTCACCTCTAGTGGTTGGCACCCTCAGGGTATGTGCACACGTTCAGGATTTCTTGCAGAAATTTCCTGAAGAAAACCGGAAATTTTCTGCAAGAAATCCGCATTTTTTTTTTTGCGTTTTTTTTCCCGTTTTTTTTCGCGTTTTTTTAGCATTCTGCAAGCGTAATTAGCTTGCAGAATGCTAAAGTTTTCCAAGCGATCTGTAGCATCGCTTGGAAAACTGACTGACAAGTTGGTCACACTTGTCAAACATACTGTTTGACAAGTGTGACCAACTTTTTACTATAGATGCAGCTTATGCAGCATCTATAGTAAAAGATAGAATGTTTAAAAATAATAAAAAAAATTAAAAAATGCTTATACTCACCCAGACATCTCATCAGCGGCATCCGTTCGTCTTCCTATAGCTGGTGTGTGTGCGCGCAGGACCTTCCGTGACGTCACGGTCACGTGAGCGGTCACATGACCGCTCACGACCAATCACAGGACAGTGACGTCATCGGCGAGGTCCTTCGCCGCACATCAGCTACAGGAACCGAACGGCAGCGTGCAGTGGAGGCGGGAACACTGCGCGGGACATCGAGGGTGAGTATATCGCTATTTTTTATTTTATTTCTTATTTTTTGACCACTTATATGGTGCCCAGTGCGTGGAGGAGAGTCTCCTCTCCTCCACCCTGGGTACCAACCGCACATAATCTGCTTACTTCCCGCATGGTGTGCATAGCCCCGTGCGGGAAGTAAGCAGATCAATGGACCCCTAGGTGTGCGGAATCCCTGCAATTCCGCATTTTTAATGAACATGTTGCTTTTTTTTCCGCTATGCGATTTTTTCGCGGAAAAAATCGCAACATTTGCACAAAAAATGCGGAATACCTTGTAAATAATAGGAGGCATAGGTTAGCGTTTTTTTCGCGTTTTTATCACGTTTTTATAGCGAAAAAACGCGAAAAAAACGCTAAAAATCCTGAACGTGTGCACATGGCCTCATGGATGTCCTTGGAGGAAATGTTTATTTTCTGCTGTTAGTGTATTCCGGACTCTTATCAGACCGGTATTGTCCAACTCTGAGCACCAAAGGAAAGACTCTGCAGAGATTTATCCGTCTGCTCATTCGGTGGGATGCCATCAACTTCCATATGAACAGCTTCCCAGACATTTAGTCGGCCTTTCCTGCAGAATTGTGTGCCCCTCGGGGTCAGCACCCGTCTGCTGTGCTCTCTGCATTTCCTGCACAATTCATTTCTTCCAATGATACGATTTCCTAAGATTGTGACCTTACAGATGGTAATCTATCCAGTCATTATTCTCATTGGGCTTTCATTAGTGGAGCCTGGTTACAGGTTATACTCAGTGTGTGTGGCTCAGTACAATGAGAGAAATATGTGTTTCTCCAGACGTTTAAACTATTTTTCCCAGAATCAAAAGTAGAGGCAGACACAGGTTCTCCTGAGACAGTTCCCATTCTCCATAGACCTCTATACGGTGAACTCTCCATTATTGAGATAGGAGATGACAGGTGGTCAAAGTGCTAAGGGGAGAACTTTCAGCCGGATCTGTCTCTGCCTTTACCTCTGCCCCTCTCCATAGAATGCTAAAAGCACCAGCTGCCGTCTCCTATCTCAATAATGGGGACATCTGTTCACTGAAGACAATTTTTGCTCTTGAATTGAGACTGAAAGATTACTCAAGGAGGAGGAAGCAGATTTCTCTGATAAGATATATTACAAAGTTGCTTATTTTCATGTGTACGATTGATTTATAAAATTAAAATTACAGTTACCGGGTAACGCTTTAATGAGCTCCTTCTGTGTTGCTGGAAGACTAGGGGATGTTGTCAGTAATTTTGGTTTATCTTTATCCTAATCTAGAACTAACTAAAGGGAATCAGTTACCCCAAAATTCATCTATAAGCTTCGGCCACCGGCATCAGGGGCTTATCTACAGCATTCTGTAATGCTGTAAATAAGCCCCCGATGTATCCTGAAAGATAAGAAAAACAGGTTAGATTATACTCACCCGGGACGGTCCCGCTGCGGTCCGGTCCGATGGGCTTTGCGTTCCGGTCCGGAGCCTCCCATCTTCTTACGATGACGTCCTCTTCTTGTCTTCCTGCCCCTGCTCCGGCGCAGGCGTACTTTATCTGTCCTGTTGGGGGCAGAGCAAAGTACTGTAGTGCGCTGGTGCCGGGCCTCTCTGACCTTTCCCAGGCCTGCGCACTGCAGTACTTTGCTCTGCCCCCAACAGGACAGATAAAGTACACCTGCGCCGGAGCCGGGGCAGGAAGACAAGAAGAGGATGTCATCTGATGAAGATAGGAGGCCCCATCAGGACCGCCCCTGGGTGAGTATAATCTAACCTGTTTTTCTTTTTCAAGTTACATCGGGGGCTTATCTACAGCATTACAGAATGCTATAGATAAGCCCCTGATGGCGGTGGCCGCAGCTTATAGGCCAAAAATGGGGGTGACAGATTCCCTTTAAGCATTTTAAAGTAATTATTGCTGTGGAATACATGCCATCTGGTTATCCTGGTAAGGTTAATGTCCGCAAACTACAGACGATCTATCTTTATAAAAATTGGTGAAAATCCTAGAAGCTGTGCCACATGGAACAGTTGTGGCACAGGATCACAATGTGGAAGTTTTATCCTACGACACCATGCCACTGTACAGGCATATGTTGGCCATTGGTCGCCATTGGGTGGAATAGTGTTGCCCACTGCGCCATGCTCTATGGCAAGAAAATGCCTGTAATGAGTTGATGTAAAGATGATATTCTCTGTTTTTGTTTCTTGTAAGCAATCAGAATTAGGATAAACCTTGTATAATATTGATACTTGAACATTGATGAGATTGATGACCTTTGTTCAGTTACTTATCTGCTGTCATTTGGCATCTCTAATGTTTTGTTTTTTTCTCTTTGTTCCTGTTTGCGCTCTGCTGTATTTGGTGGATCAGTTGTAACGGTGAGTTTACTTTTATGTTGTCGCTTTACCCTTATTGTGCACATTTTTTATGGCTGTTGTAGATGTTGATATATTACATAATGTGTGAGTTTTACCTTCATTGTAGAAGGATACATTTTTCTTAATCACCTCTTTGGGAAGTATTCCCCTGATCTAGATTTTTGAAGAACATATCAAATTGATTATGGATGGTAAAGAAGAGGAGATAAGTTTTTCACAGGCTGTGAGATCTGTACAGTAATTAAGCTTTTTACTAGCCTTTCCCGGTCACATGCTGCCTCTCGGATATATATATATATAATCACAAGTGCGCTGTGACATCACATCTACAGTGCTTTTCACCAATGTAGAACAGTACAAGCCCAGTGATTGACTGCAGTGCTGTAGATGTGGTGTCATTGCTGCAGTTGATCAACAAAGACTGGAGCAGCAGCGGCGAGGCAGCACTGGTCCCAGGGAAAGGGTGTAAAAGCCCTGTCTGTTGTTTTATGTCTCTGAGACTATGGGGTAGTAGTCAATATTAGCCAACTCCTATTAGTTTTCTGTGATCTGTTTTTTACTTTTTCAGAATGAATATATGAAAGAAGATTTCTTCATTAAAATTGAGACTTGGCACAAACCGGATGTGGGAATTCAAGAAAATGTAAGTGATTAGCTGATGATCGGCTGTCTAACAGGCCGATTTAAAAAAAAAAAAAAAATCATGTTCTTGCCAGCACATAACACACCGACTTGTGTAACCAGCAGATGTGCTGCCGATAGTAATGTGCACATAGACCATCGTGGTATCGTATTAGCGATCTGTGCACTGCTGATTGGCTTGCATGTAGCCCCGGTCCTGGTCCGCTGGGCTAATTGGGCCCTGAGAGCTATGAAGACCCTTGTCAGAAGCTGTGCTTTACCTCCGTACCATATGACAGCAGTATACAGGGTCTTCTCACTGCTGGCTTATCCTGCGGGTTTTCTGCTTTTTATTGCGATCTGTGATGGTCATAACATTCTTATCTTTTAGTTTTAATACAATACAATTATTGAAGGACCCCTTTATTCCTTTCTACTCCTCTCAGGTACACTGTCTAGATCCTAATGTGTGGAAGACTGTTGAGGTGGTCCATATCGATATCGCAGACAGAAGCCAAGTAGAGCCATCAGTGAGTATGTCCTGTAACACACCTCGTATGTGGATCAGACTTAGTTCATTTATTTCTCCTATAATCCAGACCTATAAAATCAGGTGTGACTGCAGTTAGCGCTTATAGTCCAGCCCCATGCCACAATCTCGGGGGTCCTGATATGTGGGAGTATGTGGTGTCATAATTTCTGCAGGTTTCTGTCCAGAACTCTGCAATGTTTTCCTGTAGTAGCAAAGTGGAGAATGTAAAATTCTCCTCCGCACACTGAGAACTGACGCAGTGCTCGGCATGGTGTATGAACCTGTTCAGTACGTATACGGCGCTCTGTGCTGAGCACTATGTGGTTGGAATCAGGGCTGTGGAGTCGGTTAACCAAACCTCTGACTCCTCAATTTCCATGACACCGACGCTGACTCCACCAAAATGGGCTCCGACTCCACAGCCCCGGTTGGAATCCCCAAAGAACTATGCTGACGGGAGCCCTGATGGAGCTGATTGAAGCTGATGGAATCACTTTTTTTTAAGATCTGCACAATGTGGTTAACGTGAAAAAGGTGAATACTGCCAGGACGGAGTCCACAGAGCTTCCACTGTAGATACAAGTGGAATGGCTTCATCAGGGATATGTCGGCCGTCCCGTCGGAGTACGGTTTCCTGGGGTTCTGAAGGAATCTTTGTTGTGGTGTTTGGTGTAGAGCACTGTATAAGTGTGAACTTGGCCTTTTATCATTTTTTTCTCTTGCAGAAAAAAAGTGTTTGTTTTTTTAATACGGAACTTTACAATTAAACTCAATTGGAATATTTCAAATAAAAAATAAAGTGCATTTTTTCTGAATTGCCCCCAGACCTGCCACTATATCTGCTAGTCTATAATATGGTGACACCTGTCCTCTTTACAGAGGGTGTGACAGATGGAACCCTAAGGACGACCTTTTGGCCTCCGTCTAGTAAAAGACCACTATGGAGACGTTTGGCTTGTACTGTATATTGGGAGATTTCCTACACACATCCTAAATATAGGGCACAGACAGAGCCTGACTGACTGGGTGCACTGCACGGAGCGGCAGAGAAGAGTGTGCCCTGTATAGCACTGTATCATCCATGACTGCGCTCCCCTCCCCCTCTGCACAGATACTATGCATCCCCTTTTTCTCCATTCCCCCCCTGCACATAGTCTTTTATCGCCTCCCTCTCCATCGTCCATTACTGCCCTGTACAGTCTATGCCCTTCCTTCCACAGGATGTATGACTGTACCAAGGGCTTTCTGCGCCCCTCTTCTTCTGTATTCTTGTATTGGTGAGCGCTCAGTGCCCATACGTACTTATGGAGCAAATAATAATTGCAAATGGCTATTTTATGCCTGATGTATAAACAGATGAATATAAATTAATTCACTATAAAGCTACTTCCACAAATCTCATACAACTATTGCTCCATCAAAATATGCCCACAACAAATGTATTCCTCTGGTCGCTTTAAGCTTGTTTGCCATGCCCTGAAAAGGGTTAATGCCGGTCAATCACATTGGCCTATTGCCACCGATGGCTACAATGTGGTGGGGCCAGTGCCCGGCATATATTTCTGGCTTTTCACTACATTTCTTCTGGCACTCCTTCATGTCTGTACTTGTGTGCTACGTATCACAGCAAGGTAAAAAATCCCGATGAGTGGCTTGAAGCTAGTGAGGAGGAGCAGCAGCCTGTAGGCCGGCAGGGACTCGCCTCCTCCCATCGAGTGCTTTGTGATCGGACTGGCAGCTGAGTGGTATCTGCGGCCCTGCAGGGTGGAGGACCGGAGGTGACGGACATTGCAGTACTCGGAGAGTGCAGCTCTCCTCACACTGTACATGTATAAGGAGCTGCTAGCACTCAGTCTATACTACGCCTGGAGAGACGCCTGTGCTGCTCTCTAGTGGCCATGAGGAGAACTGCTGTTTTCTTAACTAAAAATTGCAAAGGGACACTTTGTTCCACTGCCCCCCGTACCAGACACTTTAGGTTAACTCACAACTTTTATATCTCCCTCTGGTAAAGTCTGCAGTCATACCCTATGCTCCACCAGACAACGGACTCCTCCGTTTCCTTCCTGCCAAGCACGCAGGTTTTGCTGCAGAAAAAAAACACGGCAAAAACGCCCAGTGTGAACTTGGCCTAAAGCATAACAATAAGATTGACCTAACTGGTGCTCCTTGCTGGAAAAAGACTGTATCCCTTCGAGCCGTGGACTGCTGTAATAGTCCGTGGCCAGCTCTTCACAGACATCATAGAACCCCGCTCTCCTGTAAGCCAGGCCTAGCAGTCTGGAGTCTTACTTTAATTACCAGGACAGCCATTCCTCAGAAAAGCTGGTTTCCCTTGGGGGCTGCACTGTGAAAGGGGTTTTCTAATGATCACTTATGTAAGTGTAGCAAGCGCCACCGCTGTCCTCTCCATAACCGCTTATATTTAAAAGAACTGTGCCTGTGTTTCAGCTGATTGGGGAGGTCTCCAGGTGTCAGACCCCCACCCATCCGCTATGTATGACCTATGTTGTACAGAAGTAATCAGATACCCAGACACCTCATTATGCCAGCTATCCCCTACTTGGCTATAAATACAGTAAGCGACAGCTACTATCCCTAGCGGTGTGCCACCAAACTTTGAGAAGTCACTATATATCAGTGTTAGGGATCATCCTTATTCTCATTTGCACACGGAAACGCAAGAAGCAATGGGATTAAACTGAAAGGGAGAAGATACAGATTAGAGATTGGAAAAAACTTTTTGACAGTTAGGGTGATCAATGAGTGGAACAGGCTGCCACGAGAGGTGGTGAGTTCTCCTTCCAAGGAAGTCTTTATACAGAGGCTGGACAGACATCTGTCTGAGGTGGTTTAGTGACTCCTGCATAGAGCAGGGAGGTGGACACGATGAACCAGGAGGTCCCTTCCAACTCTACCATTCTATGATTCTATTATACTAAATTATTTATTATGCTTTGCACCATCGTTTTCCACAACACTTAGCATACAGTTATATCAGGTGGTGTTTTTGGCTGCAAGGTTTCCAGCATGTGCTATAGTAAGAGGCAGGATGCATTACTCTTGTCTTCTTCTCCATGAATATCCTGGACTGCTTTAGCAATCTGCTGGTTGCCATTGGTATCAGCCATCAGTCCATGGACCACGTTGCAGCCTGGCTCGCTGTGACCTCCTCATCACAGGGTACTCTGAGCTGAGCTTTCTAGTTCTCTCCTGTGCCAGCTTCTGCTGACTATACCTTTGTAGATGTATTTGTTTCTTTCTGAACACAGTTATGGCCCTGGCTACCAGCTATGTTAGGTGCTATGGACACAGGAGCATGAGGTCCCCTACTCCGTCACTGAGGTCACCATTGAGCTACACAGCATTCTGGGGTGAATGCTCAATCTGACACCTGAGACACACAACTCTTTCAACATGTCCCTGGCCATTGAGAAGAGTTGTCTTGCTCTGAAGGACTGCCAGGAAGATCGGAGGGAGGGTGCTGGAGGGCTCTCTGGTTGACCATAAGCCTTACAGGTCCTAACGTGGACGAGAGTCAGACTATGAAGGCAGGAGAAGCAGCCATTGACTGGACAGTTACACATAGGGGTAGTCCAGCCGGTATCGCCCACCTGTTCTTTAGGGCGCCTCCCTTGTCCATGGCATCAGACCTATAACATATATGCTACAATATATCCCTGTAGGTTCTGCTTTGCATTTTATATTGTCCTCTCTTTTGCTGCTCCTCGTTAACTCTACGCGCTCCTCTCCAGCCGATATGAAGTGTTTGCAGTTCCCCATGGACGGGAGGCATTGTCATCCGTCCTGACATTTTAGCCTGTTGTGTTTTTAACCTACTTGAGGAGCTCAAACTGTTAGTGCCGTACAGAGCTATGTGGAGGACGCGCCAGTTTAAGGGTTGCGGAAACTGCACAGCAGAATTAGCCTCCAGTAATCCTCCGAGCCGAAGATTGGAGTGGGTTCCAGCTGTCATCCCCCAGAGTCTTCTAACAAAGCTAATGAGATGAGAAGTGTACAGCTGGTGGCAAACAAAATCAACCACAAGCCAAAGGCTCGCCTGCAGTGGTCCGCACTCCCGGTGGGATCCTGAAGGAGATTGCATGCTAACAAAGCCAGAAGGCTGTCTCCTTCCACACTACTGCTCATTTGCAGCTGTAATTGGGAGCCGCACATTGTGTCTCCTCCGCAGAGTTCTGTCATGTATCATAGAATCGTCTTTTGTTTTTCTTCTGTTCTTTTCCAAACTGAATCTTGGGTTATAAAGAAACGATCTGTAGATGTTTCTGTGCTTCGAGTAAGTGCTGCCCGTTCCTAAGTGACTGGTGTATTACTCTCTGGGTGACACCGATCAGGTGGCTCACCAGGGACAATGTCCTGTGACCGGTGTAACTGGTCTGCCCTGAGGAACCGCTGGAGAAATGCTATTTATTTAAAGCACATAGAACGGAAGAAATGTGCCGACAGCTCTTCCACAAGTCCCTGGAAGCTCCAGATCAAAAATCTATGTGTGAATTCCATCGCAAAAAATTGACGCGATTCAGAATTTAAAATCCGAACCTCACGACAATTTTTGTAAATGAGATTTGTAAGTACCGCTGCTTTATGCCTAAGGCTACTTTCACACATCAGGTTTTTGCCATCAGGCACAATCCGGCGAGTTTTGAAAAAAAAATGGATCAGTTTTTTTTTTCCGCAGGATCCGTTTTTTCTCATAGAGTTGTATTAGTGCCGGATTGCGCCTGATGGCCACACGTTTCATCCGTTTTTTGCCCGAGCCGTCAAAAAAGCGTTTTCCGGCGGATGGAGAAAACGCCCAGTGACTGATCCAGCGAAAAAAATATGAAATTGAGATGTGAAATGATGAATCTGGCCTCCGAATCTGATTTTTCATGCATTCTCCATACAAATAATGCACAATTTACGTTCTGGGGTCTCTCTCTTTCTTTCTTTCTCTTTCTCTTTCTCTCTTTCTTTTTCTCTCTTTCCCTTTCTCTTCTCCGGAACAGGAAGTCCAAACTCTCTCCCCGGGTTAATATAAATAAAAAAAAAAAACTGATCTAGCAAAAAACGGATCCGTTGCATCAGTTTTTCACAATTTGCAACGGATCCGTTTTTTCAAAAATTCTACAGATCCTGCCTGACGGCAAAAAAATGATGTGTGAAAGTAGCCTTAGGCTTTCAGCACCAGAATTTTCACAGAAAATCTATTCTAAATATATGCAACACTGGTTGGAAAATGTCCGGCGCTGTGGATGGGATTGAGCACTGGAGGCGATTCCTGATCCACAGCACAATACTTCTAGGGCGCAGTCAGATGGCGATCAGTGTGCACGGACTGGCCGACTGCTCTCCTGGTCCAAGCGTGATAGCTGCACAGAAATACACGCTGTCAGGAGAGCTGCCGGCCAGCCCGTGCACTGCGATGCTATCGTCTGTTATACGGCTGCCTGACTGCTCCCTTAGGCCGTGGATATTCATAGCACTTATTACCTGTGGCAATGCAAAGAGTGAAATCTACAGAATGAATCTGCACAACTTTACCTGCAATTATGCTGCAGCAGACGTGTCACATGTCGACGTACCTTAAAGGGGTGGAATCTCCAATATATTTGACAAACCTTTGTGTTTGTGGTCACTGCAAATCCTCAACCAGAGGAGTCATTTCACTCTACGGACCTGGGTTAAAGCCGACCCCTCTACCCCCATACACACTAAATGACTGTCAGTCGAAATATAGTTTGGCCAGCATATACCTTGGATGTCTCTCCCATGAAGAGGAATGAGTGTTCGGTCCAGTTCTCCTGTGTTTTCTATGACAGCCGCTGGCAGTCATGTCTGGTGGCGGCTTATCTCTGGGAGATAGGGTTGAGCGACTTTTGCTTTTTTAGGATCGAGTTGGGTTTTGTGAAACCCGACCTTCTCGAAAGTCGGATCGCGTGAAATCGGCCGATTTTACTGTAAAGTCGGGTTCCGGACCGGAACACGAAACCCTATGCAAATCAATGTGCATTCATATTTTTTTTTTTTTTTTTCTCTCTCTCTCTCTCTCTCCTCTCTCCTCTCTCTTCTCTCTCTCTCTCTCTCTCTCCGTGCAAAGCATATGTTGTGTTTGACTGCGGAAATCACTGCAGCCCAAGCGGTAATATGGCTCTATGACGCCGCAGAAACCAGGCCGGAACCTATGTCATCACACTGCCCACACTCCTTAATTGGCTGAAAAAATGGCGGGGAAAGCGTCATACAAAACGTGACTTTGGCGCCAAGATCGCCGACCACGTGGCCCACGAAACCCGACTTTGCCAAAAGTCGGCGACTTATGAAAATGAACGATCCGTTTCGCTCAACCCTACTGGGAGAACAAAAAGTCCAATATCAGACCGGATCCTGGTGCATGGGGCCCTCCTACACATAGATAGTTGACTGTAAGCATTACTGCGAGAGCCCAGCCTGCTCCAATATACATTAGATTATCCGAACCCACCAATATCTAATGTGTATGGGGGCTTCAGTCTTAGGAGCAGGTTGGCACCTGTAGCATGCTTGGTGATGGATACAGTATTTTGGACCCTGATAAGGATTTAGATTGCTTATCGCATTATTATGCCGCTTGTGTTTTGCAGGATTACAAAGCCGATGAAGATCCAGCAATATTTGAGTCATTTAAAACAAAGCGGGGACCTCTGGGGCCGAATTGGAAGGTAAATTAGGAAATTATAATGGGTGTCTCCACTCTTGTATGCAGAAATTGTGGTCAACGTACCCCTCTAATGGTGTTATGCGACAAAAGGATTTCTCATTGCAGCAACTTGTAACATATCAATCCAACTGGTCAGATATGACACTAGTAGGGGTTCGCCGTGCAGTGCCCACCAATGAGCAGGTCATGGCACTGGCTTGGAAAAAGTGCTGAATGCACAATTGTGGCCATCTCCCCACTGAAATCAGTGGATGGTCCACCAACTTTCCCCTTGGCCCCAGTAGTTGAACCATTGCCAGTAACGAGTACAGTGGAGACCTGACCGTCCCCTGACATCAGCAATCACATGATAATTTGGCCCTCGAGTGTTACGGACTGTCAAACTGCTGCTTGGCCAGTGTATATAGTGGATGTATAGAGTGTGCCCATCTGTATGTATATAGTGGATGTATAGAGTGTGCCCATCTGTATGTATATAGTGGATGTATAGTGTGCCCATCTGTATGTGTATACTGGATGTATAGTGTGTGCCCATCTGTATGTATATAGTGGATGTATAGAGTGTGCCCATCTGTATGTGTATACTGGATGTATAGAGTGTGCCCATCTGTATGTATTTAGTGGATGTATAGAGTGTGCCCATCTGTATGTATATAGTGGATGTATAGAGTGTGCCCATGTGTATGTGTATACTGGATGTATAGTGTGCCCATCTGGATGTATATAGTGGATGTATAGAGTGTGCCCATCTGTATGTATATAGTGGATGTATAGAGTGTGCCCATCTGTATGTGTATACTGGATGTATAGAGTGTGCCCATCTGTATGTATATAGTGGATGTATAGAGTGTGCCCATCTGTATGTATATAGTGGATGTATAGAGTGTGCCCATCTGTATGTGTATAGTGGATGTATAGTGTGCCCATCTGTATGAGTATACTGGATGTATAGTGTGCCCATCTGTATGTGTATACTGGATGTATAGAGTGTGCCCATCTGTATGAGTATACTGGATGTATAGTGTGCCCATCTGTATGTATATACTGGATGTACAGAGTGTGCCCATCTGTATGTATATAGTGGATGTATAGAGTGTGCCCATCTGTATGTGTATAGTGGATGTATAGTGTGCCCATCTGTAAGTATATAGTGGATGTACAGTGTGCCCATCTGTATGTGTATAGTGTGCCCATCCGTATGCTTATACTGGATGTACAGAGTGTGCCCATCTGTATGCTTATACTGGATGTACAGAGTGTGCCCATCTGTATGTGTATATACTGGATGTACAGCGTGTGCCCATCTGTATGTGTATACTGGATGTATAGAGTGTGCCCATCTGTATGTGTATACCGGATGTATAGAATGTGCCCATCTGTATGTGTATTCTGGATGTATAGAGTGTGCCCATCTGTATGTGTATTGTGGATGTATAGAGTGTGCCCATCTGTATGTATATACTGGATGTACAGAGTGTGCCCATCTGTATGTATATAGTGGATGTATAGAGTGTGCCCATCTGTATGTGTATACTGGATGTATAGTGTGCCCATCTGTATGTGTATACTGGATGTATAGAGTGTGCCCATCTGTATGTATATAGTGGATGTATAGAGTGTGCCCATCTGTATGTGTATACCGGATGTATAGAGTGTGCCCATCTGTATGTGTATAATGGATGTATAGAGTGTGCCCATCTGTATGTGTATTGTGGATGTATAGAGTGTGCCCATCTGTATGTATATACTGGATGTACAGAGTGTGCCCATCTGTATGTATATAGTGGATGTATAGAGTGTGCCCATCTGTATGTGTATACTGGATGTATAGTGTGCCCATCTGTATGTGTATACTGGATGTATAGAGTGTGCCCATCTGTATGTGTATAGAGGATTTATAGAGTGTGCCCATCTGTATGTGTATACTGGATGCATAGTGTGCCCATCTGTAAGTATATAGTGGATGTATAGAGTGTGCCCATCTGTAAGTATATAGTGGATGTATAGAGTGTGCCCATCTGTATGTGTATAGTGGATGTATAGAGTGTGCCCATCTGTATGTATATACTGGATGTATAGTGTGCCCATCTGTATGTATATACTGGATGTACAGAGTGTGCCCATCTGTATGTGTATAGTGGATGTATAGTGTGCCCATCTGTATGTATATAGTGGATGTATAGTGTGTGCCCATCTGTATGTATATAGTGGATGTATAGAGTGTGCCCATCTGTATGTATATACTGGATGTACAGAGTGTGCCCATCTGTATGTGTATAGTGGATGTATAGTGTGCCCATCTGTATGTGTATAGTGGATGTATAGTGTGCCCATCTGTATGTATATACTGGATGTACAGAGTGTGCCCATCTGTATGCTTATACTGGATGTACAGAGTGTGCCCATCTGTATGTGTATATACTGGATGTACAGCGTGTGCCCATCTGTATGTGTATACTGGATGTATAGAGTGTGCCCATCTGTATGTGTATACCGGATGTATAGAATGTGCCCATCTGTATGTGTATTCTGGATGTATAGAGTGTGCCCATCTGTATGTGTATTGTGGATGTATAGAGTGTGCCCATCTGTATGTATATACTGGATGTACAGAGTGTGCCCATCTGTATGTATATAGTGGATGTATAGAGTGTGCCCATCTGTATGTGTATACTGGATGTATAGTGTGCCCATCTGTATGTGTATACTGGATGTATAGAGTGTGCCCATCTGTATGTATATAGTGGATGTATAGAGTGTGCCCATCTGTATGTGTATACCGGATGTATAGAGTGTGCCCATCTGTATGTGTATAATGGATGTATAGAGTGTGCCCATCTGTATGTGTATTGTGGATGTATAGAGTGTGCCCATCTGTATGTATATACTGGATGTACAGAGTGTGCCCATCTGTATGTATATAGTGGATGTATAGAGTGTGCCCATCTGTATGTGTATACTGGATGTATAGTGTGCCCATCTGTATGTGTATACTGGATGTATAGAGTGTGCCCATCTGTATGTGTATAGAGGATTTATAGAGTGTGCCCATCTGTATGTGTATACTGGATGCATAGTGTGCCCATCTGTAAGTATATAGTGGATGTATAGAGTGTGCCCATCTGTAAGTATATAGTGGATGTATAGAGTGTGCCCATCTGTATGTGTATAGTGGATGTATAGAGTGTGCCCATCTGTATGTATATACTGGATGTATAGTGTGCCCATCTGTATGTATATACTGGATGTACAGAGTGTGCCCATCTGTATGTGTATAGTGGATGTATAGTGTGCCCATCTGTATGTATATAGTGGATGTATAGTGTGTGCCCATCTGTATGTATATAGTGGATGTATAGAGTGTGCCCATCTGTATGTATATACTGGATGTACAGAGTGTGCCCATCTGTATGTGTATAGTGGATGTATAGTGTGCCCATCTGTATGTGTATAGTGGATGTATAGTGTGCCCATCTGTATGTATATACTGGATGTACAGAGTGTGCCCATCTGTATGTGTATAGTGGATGTATAGTGTGCCCATCTGTATGTGTATACTGGATGAATAGTATGCCCATCTGTAAGTATAT
Organism: Ranitomeya variabilis; assembly: GCF_051348905.1. Classification (NCBI taxonomy): domain Eukaryota; kingdom Metazoa; phylum Chordata; class Amphibia; order Anura; family Dendrobatidae; genus Ranitomeya; species Ranitomeya variabilis. Next base: position 283,641,946 of record NC_135232.1, read on the forward strand.
AGTGGATGTATAGAGTGTGCCCATCTGTATGTATATAATGGATGTATAGAGTGTGCCCATCTGTATGTGTATATACTGGATGTTCAGTGTGCCCATCTGTATGTATATACTGGATGTATAGAGTGTGCCCATCTGTATGTATATACTGGATGTTCAGTGTGCCCATCTGTATGTATATACTGGATGTATAGAGTGTGCCCATCTGTATGTGTTTACTGGATGTACAGTGTGCCCATCTGTATGTATATACTGGATGTATAGTGTGCCCATTTGTATGCTTATACTGGTTGTACAGGGTAAACCCATCTGTATGTGTATATACTGGATGTACAGTGTGTGCCCATCTGTATGTATATAGTGGATGTATAGTGTGATCATCTGTATTTGTAATAATAATTATTTATATAGCACCATTGATTCCGTGGTGCTGTACATGAGAAAGGGGTTACATAAGTTACAGATATCACTTACAGTAAACAAACTAACAATGACAGACTGATACAGAGGGGCGAGGACCCTGCCCTTGCGGGCTTACATTCTGTAGGATGGTCGAGAAGGAGACAGTAGGTTGGGGGGTTGCAGGAGCTCCGGTGTTGGTGAGGCAGTATCTCCGGTAGTGATGAGGAGGCAGCGGGGTCAGTGCAGGCTGTAGGCTTTCCTGAAGAGGTGGGTTTTCAGGTTCTGTCTGAAGAATCCGAATGTGGTTGTTAGTTGGACTTGTGGGGGCAAAGAATTCAAGAGGATGGGGGATATTCAGGAGAAGTCTTGGAGGTGGTAGGGTGAGGAGGGATTAGGCGTGGAGTTGAGAAGGAGGTCTTGGGAGGACCGGAGATTACGTGGGGGAAGATATCGGGAGATTAGTTCTGAGATATATGGAGGAGACAGGTTATGGATGGGATGAGGAGGTAGTGTGGGAGTGGGAGACGCTGAATGTTCAGTTGGAAAGGTATGAGAAGATCCAGGATAGGGCGAGGGCTTTCATGCCAGAGGAGGAGAGGATCTGTTGTAGGAGGCAGTGGTCAACTGTGTCAAAAGCAGAGGACAGGTCTAGGAGGAGGAGTTTACAGTATTGCCCATTAGCTTTGGCTGTAAGTAGGTCGTTAGTAATTTTGGTCAGGGCTGTCTCCGTTGAGTGATGGGTGGAAACCAGATTGTAGATTGTCAAAGAGCAAGTTAGATGAGAGGTGGGAAGAAAGTTCAGCGTGGATGTGCTGTTCCAGGAGTTTGGAAGCGAATGGGAGCAGCGATATTGGGCAATAGCTGGACATAGCAGTTGGATCGAGGGTTGGCTTTTAAAGGATAGGCGTGATTGTGGCATCTTTGAAAGCAGAAGGGAAGGTACCTGAAGTTAGTGATAGGTTGAGGAGGTGGGTTAGGGATGAGATAAGTGTGGCGGTGAGGTTGTGGAGGAGGTGGAATGGGATGGGGTCGAGTGCACAGGTGGTGAGGTGCGATTTGGAGAGGAGACAATTAAGCTCCCCTTCAGTTATGTTGGATAGGGAGGTTATGGGGTTTGGGCATTGGTCTGGTATACAAAGGGGTTGTGGTGGTTGAACAATGAAGACTTGCCTTGTTTGGTCGATCTTATTTTTAAAGCGAGTGGCAAAGTCCTCAGCAGAGATGAGGGAGGTTGGAGGGGGCAGTGGGGGGTGGAGGGAGTTAAAAGTTTGGAATAACTGTTTGAGGTTGTAGGATAGGGAAGATACGAGGGTTGTGAAGTAGGCCTGTTTAGCAGAGGTCAGGGCAGATTTGAAAGCGAGTTTTGCCTGTTTTGAATACAGTGAAGTCATCTTGCAAATTTGTTTTCTTCCAACAGCGCTCTGCAACGATGGACACTTACCGGAGCTTTTAGTGGTGTTATTGTGCCAGGGTTGTCTGTTAAGTCGCACTCTGCCATGAACGAGAGGGGCGACTGTGTCAATAGCTGATGCGAGAGTTTTATTTTAGAAAGTAGTGGCACTGTCTGTGTTGTGAAGTGAGGATATGGATGCCAGTGGTAGGATAGTCAGAGAGCGTGTGGATGTCTAGGTGTGCAAGGTTTCTGCGGGGGTGCGCGTGTTGCTGGACATGGGTGTCAGGTGAGGAGTACAGGGATGAGAAAGTGAGTAGATTGTGGTCGGCTAGAGGGAGAGGGGAAGTGGCGAAGTTAAATAGAGAGCAGAGATGGGTTAAGACCAGGGCTAATGTATGTCTGTCTGTGTGGGTGGCTGAGGAGGACCACTGAGCAAGTCCAAAATATGAAGGGACAGGCGTTTGGAGGCTGTTGACTGAAGGCTGTCAGTGGGGTTGTTGAAGTCACACATGATGATAGTGGGAATGTCAGTGGATGTATAGAGTGTGTCCATCTGTGTGTATATAGTGGATGTACAGAGTGTGCCCATCTGTATGTATATACACACGTGGTCAAAATTACATACATAGTAACATAGTTATTAAGGTTGAAGGAAGACTTTAAGTCAATCTAGTTCAACCCATAGCCTCTAACCTAACATGCCCTAACATGTTGATCCAGGGGAAGGCAAAAAAACCTCCATGTGGCAAAGAGTAAGCTCCACATTGGGGAAAAATTCCTTCCCAACTCCACATACGGCAATCAGACTAGTTCCCTGGATCAACGCCCTATCAAGGAATCTAGTATATATACCCTGTAACATTATACTTTTCAAGAAAGGTATCCAGTCCCCTCTTAAATTTAAGTAATGAATCACTCATTACAACATCATACGGCAGAGAGTTCCATAGTCTCACTGCTCTTACAGTAAAGAATCCGCGTCTGTTATTATGCTTAAACCTTCTTTCCTCCAGACGTAGAGGACGCCCCCTTGTCCGTCACCGGTCTATGATTAAAAAGATCATCAGAAAGGTCTTTGTACTGTCCCCTCATCTATTTATACATTAAAGGGAACCTGTCACCCCCCCCCCCCAGGCGTTTGAAACTAAAAGAGCCACCTTGTGCAGCAGTAATGCTGCATTCTGACAAGGTGGCTCTTTTAGTTATTGGTGCTGTAACTGCAGAAATAATCAATTTTGTAATTTGTCCTAAATACCTTTCTTCAGTCCTGGAGGCAGGCGTTTCCCCCCTGCTGCAGACGCCACACAGCCGTCACTCAAGTCTTCTTGGCTCACTGCGCCTGCCCAAGGCAGGAGAAAAGAGCGCAGGCGCCGGCTCATTTCAAAACAGCGCTGAGGAGGCGGCGCCTGGCGCAAAGAAGACTTGAGTGACGGCTGTGTGGCGTCTGCAGTAGGGGGGGAAAGGCCTGCCTCCTTGACTGAAGAAAGGTATTTTCTGACAAATTACAAAACGGATTTTCTCCTACGCCTCATTGGGGGACACAGGACCATGGGTGTTAGTGTCCGCCTAGTGGCAGCAGCATAAGTAAACACAGAAAGAATAGCTCCTCCCCTGCAGTGTACTCCCTCCTGCTGGTTCTCAGTGAACCAGTTCTTGCTTAGTGTCTGTAGGAGGCACTTGGGTCTGTTTCAGACCCCACCGTTTTTACAGCACCAATAACTAAAAGAGCCACCTTGTCAGAATGCAGCATTACTGCTGCACAAGGTGGCTCTTTTAGTTTCAAACGCCTGGGGGGGGGGGTGACAGGTTCCCTTTAAAATAAGATCACCCCTTAGCCTTCGTTTTTCCAAACTAAATAGCCCCAAGTGTAATAACCTATCTTGGTATTGCAGACCCCCCAGTCCTCTAATAACCTTGGTCGCTCTTCTCTGTACCCGCTCTAGTTCAGCTATGTCTGTCTTATACACCGGAGACCAGAACTGTGCACAGTATTCTAAGTGTGGTCGAACTAGTGACTTGTATAGAGGTAAAATTATGTTCTCCTCATGAGCATCTATGCCTCTTTTAATACATCCCATTATTTTATTTGCCTTTGTAGCAGCTGCCTGACACTGGCCACTGAATATGAGTTTGTCATCCACCCATATACCCAGGTCTTTTTCATTGACGGTTTTGCCCAGAGTTTTAGAATTAAGGACATAGTTATACATCTTATTACTTCTACCCAAGTGCATGACCTTACATTTATCCCCATTAAAGCTCATTTGCCTTTTGTCAGTCCAAGCTTCTAGTTTACATAAATCATCCTGTAATACAAAATTGTCCTCCTCTGTTCTGATTACCCTGCAGAGTTTAGTGTAATCTGCAAATATTGAAATTCTACTCTGAATGCCCCCTACAAGGTCATTAATAAATATGTTAAAAAGAGGGCCCAATACTGACCCCTGTGGTACCCCACTGCTAACCGTGACCCAGTCCGAGTGTGCTCCATTAATAACCACCGTTTGTTTCCTATCCCTGAGCTAGCTCTTAAAGGGGTTGTCCACTACTTTCAATTAACCCCCCAATGTACCCCCCCGGGGCCCCTAATGAATTGTGCCATTACCTTCTGTTGACGTTTTCGCCTGTGAGCGGCGCTATTCCTCCTGCTGAGTCCGGGTCACATGACCCCCAGACTGCAGCCGCCGCTCATTTCCGCCGACGTCACGTCAATTTCCAGGCTCTGAAAATTGACGTGACGTCAGCAGCAGGCGTGACCAGCCCCCACAGTCAGCAGTCACTCAGCAAGAGTGACTGGGCTGTGGGCGGTGCTGGGGGCTGCCTGCAGGGCTGTGCTGGGGGCGGGCGGGGCTGTGTGTGCTCACTGCTCAGTGCTGGGATCATGATGTGTGGCTGGGCTGTGCTTCGGTCGCCGGGGGTCTGCCGGTGTTTCTGCCCGCCGGTGCATGTGCCCGCCGGCGCCGGTGCTTGTGCCCGCCGGTGCTTGTGACCGCCGGTGCTTCTGCCCGCCGGCGCTGTGTGTGTGTGTGTGCCGGCGCTGTGTGTGCGTGTGTGCCGGCGCTGTGTGTGCGTGTGCCGACGCTGTGCGTGTGTGTGTGTGTGCCGGCGCTGTGCGTGTGTGTGCAGGCATCGTCCGATGGGACTACAAGTCCCATCGGGCTCTGCCTGCTACACTGACAGTGAGTGACACATTAGCCAATGATGGGACAGTAGTAGTCCCATCATCCGGCTAATGTGTTGAATGTAAAAAAAAAAAACACAGTACATACATACATACAACACCATGCGACGACATGCACCATGCGACGACATGCGACAACATGCACCATGCGACACATGCACCATGCGACACATGCACCATGCGACGACATGCGACATGCGACACATGCACCATGCGGCGACATGCACCATTCGACGACATGCACCATGCGACCACATGCACCATGCGACCACATGCACCATGCGACGACATGCACCATGCGGCGACATGCACCATTCGACGACATGCACCATGCGACCACATGCACCATGCGACGACATGCACCATGCGACGACATGCACCATGCGACGACATGCACCATGTGACATGCACCATGCGACGACATGCGACATGACCATGTGACGACATGCGGCATGCAACGACATGCGCCATGTGACGACATGCACCATGCGACACCATGTGATGACATGCGCCATGCGGCGACATGCACCATGCGACGACATGCACCATGCGACGACATGCACCATGCGACGACATGCACCATGTGACATGCACCATGCGACGACATGCGACATGACCATGTGACGACATGCGGCATGCAACGACATGCGCCATGCGACGACATGCACCATGCGACGACATGCGACATGCACCATGCGACAACATGCACCATGCGACAACATGCACCATGCGACAACATGCACCATGCGACGACATGCAACAACATGCACCATGCGGCAACATGCACCATGCGACGACATGCACCATGCGACGACATGCACATGCGTCAACATGCGACATGCACCATGCGTCGACATGCGCCATGCGTCAACATGCACCATGCGTCAACATGAGACATGCACCATGCGACGACATGCAACACGCACCATGCGACGACATGCACCATGCGTCGACATGCACCATGCGTCGACATGCACCATGCGACAACATGCGACATGCACCATGCGACGACATGCAACATGTGACATGCGACATGAAACATGCCACATACAGTACGTACATACAACAGACATACAGTACATATAACATAGATTACATACTCACCATCACTTGTCACTTTGATCCCCGAAGCCATTGTCATCTGTAAAAAATATTAAAATAATAAACAACCAATATACTCCCTGATCCGCAGAAATCCAATTAAAACAAGTGTCCCACGACGATCTCCCGTGGAGAGCAGGAGCCTCTGCTGATGCAACCACTCTCCAGGGGCTCCAGGAACACAATGAGGGGAGGAAGGTATCCTTCCACAATGTATTCCCCACAATGTATTCCTACACCCCTGTGAGAAAATAGTCCCTAGTCTCACTTTATGGCATGCTGTATGAGAAAGTTCCCACGCAGCTTTTTGCCATAAAGTGAGACCAGTGAACTTTAGTAACCTCAGTGATGCACTACAGGAGCCATTGTCTTCTGTCAGTGTGTCACTGAGGGTCCTATAGAGCAGTGACACCACCCAATGTCACTGTTCTATAGGGGAGATCGTCGTGGGACACTCGTTATTAATTGGACTACAGCGGACAGGTAGTATACGGTTTATTATTTTACTTTTTTGCAGGTGCTGGAGTATGGTAAGTATGGTTAAATGAAGAATATTAAAATACTTTTTCCTAATGTGTGTGTGTTTCATTAACCCTTTTTTAGTATTGGATTAATAATGGATAGGCGTCTTATTGACGCCTCTCCGTTATTAACCCGGCTTAATGTCACCTTACAATAGCAAGGTGACATTAACCCCTTATTACCCCATATCCCACCGCTACATGGGAGTGGGACTGAAATACATGGCACTTTAATACGTGGCACTGAAATACGTGGCACGTGGCAGTTACGTACGTGGCACTGAAATATGTGGCACGTGGCACTGAAATACGTGGCACTTACATAGGTGGCATTTAAATCCGTGGCACTTAAATCCGTGGCACTTACATACATCGCACTTGCATACATGGCACTTAAATACGTGGCACGTGGCACTTACATACGTGGCACTTATATACGTGGCACGTGGCACTTATATACGTGGCACTGAAATAGGTGGCACTTAAATCCGTGGCACTGAAATACGTGTCACGTGGCACTTACATACGTGGCACTTACATACGTGGCACTTACATACGTGGCACTTACATACGTGGCACTTACATACGTGGCACTTACATACGTGGCACTTACATACGTGGCACTTACATACGTGGCACTTACATACGTGGCACTTACATACGTGGCACTTACATACGTGGCACTTACATACGTGGCACTTACATACGTGGCACTTACATACGTGGCACTTACATACGTGGCACTTACATACGTGGCACTTACATACGTGGCACTTAAATCCGTGGCACTTACATACGTGGCACGTGGCACTTAAATCCGTGGCACTTAAATCCGTGGCACTTAAATCCGTGGCACTTAAATCCGTGGCACTTACATACGTGGCACGTGGCACTTACATACGTGGCACTGAAATACGTGTCACGTGGCACTTACATACGTGGCACTTACATACGTGGCACTTACATACGTGGCACTTACATACGTGGCACTTACATACGTGGCACTTACATACGTGGCACTTACATACGTGGCACTTAAATCCGTGGCACTTACATACGTGGCACTTACATACGTGGCACGTGGCACTTACATACGTGGCACTTAAATCCATGGCACTTAAATCCGTGGCACTTAAATCCGTGGCACTTAAATCCGTGGCACTTAAATCCGTGGCACTTACATACGTGGCACTTACATACGTGGCACTTACATACGTGGCACTTACGTGGCACGTGGCACGTAGCACTTACATACGTGGCACGTGGCACTTACATACGTGGCACTTATATACGTGGCACTGAAATACGTGGCACTGAAATACGTGGCACTGAAATATCGTGGCACTATGTCAGAAAATGTTCATTAAACGGTTAGGGGTGAGGTTAGGGGTAGGGTTAGGGTTTGGATCCCTTTATCACCCTGACGGTGGTGGGTGTTTTTTCAGTTTTTTTTCTATAAAAACGCATCATCGGTGAGGGTGGAAGATATGGTTATCGCAATCCCAGTGATGACATAACCAAAGTAAAGACCATAAATATAAAGTAATGAACAAGTACTGAACAATCCCTTTAATATATGATACTAAAACTGTTTTGAATCTATAAAATGCACAGTGTAGACTACAGTCTACAAATCTGTAATTTCTCAGTGTGAATGCAGATTTTTGGTTACTCATATTACACTCAGAGTGAATACAAGGATGTGATTTGAATACTCCCAATGTTGTCACCACGGTTTCTCTCACGGAGAATTTGTGTCAGTGTCATTATGTGAACCCTGTGGACAATCAGTGGCTGCTTCACTGTCTTCGCCTTAGGAAGAAGTGGCTTACATTTGGTAATTCTTAAAAAAAATGCAGCAACACTCACTTCCTACAGATATAAGAGTTTGCTTAGAAGGTGGTGAGAGTGATGCGGCCACTGATTGACCACAGGTACATTCGCTGCGAGACACCGCGCCGACACTATTGGAACGTGCAGGCACTGGAATCTAGTAAACATACAGACTGAGAGGGGGTTGTTAGAATAGTGGACAAACCCTTCAAAGTTCTATATGTATGTATATATCACTGCAACAAAATATTAAAGTGTATGTATATGAATAAATAATTTATTCCATACATACACATAGAAGTATATATTGGTGTGTATATAAAAGGTGTGATCGCATATTGGTGCAATCTGTGCAGCTAAAATGCAATGGGGGCCATTTCTACCTCGAAAGCAGGTGGAATTGTGACTTAGGATGAGCTGTTATTTCTGCAAATGGCCCATATATTGTTTCTGAAACTGGGGCCTCTCCTGTATATGAGCACAAATAGTCTAAAATAAGAACACACATAATATATATACATGCACACAAGCGTATGTAGATGGACACATATAACCACACATGTACTGTGTAATTTACATATCTAAGACATATACGCAGTAGGATCTCTTTACAGTATATCATATGTATACTAAACTATATATACTATGAAATAGATGAGAAAGAAAAAAAGCTAAAAGCTTGATCACCATGGTTGTGCAGTTCTTGGTGCTGCTTTACAGCTTGTGACCAAGATGTGACCTCTCCTCATCAGCCTGAACAGAGAGGAGGGAGAGGAGGGAGGGGTTTGGGTGTGTTTTGGAGTGGGTGTGCTAAGTTCGGGCTTAGAGGACAGTGCAAAGCATCATGGAACTTGCAGTATTAGGGCACAATAAGGAAGTAGTCGATTAACCCCATGAGAGCTGAATCCAGCACTGAAGATGTGCTGCTACAGCATGATAACAGGTAATATTGTTAAAATAAACACAGTAGATGTTTTCATTGGCACATAATAGCAAGATTTATGAAAAAAAAAAAAAAACTTTATAGTAGTGGACAACTTCTTTAACCCACTTACACATATTGTCTCCTATCCCCAATGTTCTCATTTTATGTATCAACCTATACATGGCACCGTATCAAAAGCTTTTGAAAAGTCCATATACACTACGTCCACTGGGTTCCCTTGGTCCAGTCAAATTGTTGGTGCTCCTCGTTTAATGACAGATTTTTTATTTATTATTACTTTTGTCAGATTCAAGTTATTTCTGTGACCATTGTGGGTTTTTCTATGAAAATGAACAAATAAAGTCAAACATTACTTTTCAACCATGCTTCCACAGAATTTAAAAAAAAAAAAATAAAACTCATGACCACGTGTGTAGTGGATGTATAGCGTGTGCCCATCTGTATGTATATAGTGGATGTATAGCGTCTGCCCATCTGTGTGTATATAGTGGATGTACAGAGTGTGCCCATCTGTATGTATATAGTGGATGTATAGTGTGCCCATCTGTATGTATATAGTGGATGTATAGCGTGTGCCCATCTGTGTGTATATACTGGATGTATAGCGTGTGCCCATCTGTATGTATATAGTGGATGTATAGTGTGCCCATCTGTATGTATATAGTGGATGTATAGCGTGTGCCCATCTGTGTGTATATAGTGGATGTACAGCGTGTGCCCATCTGTGTGTATATAGTGGATGTATAGTGTATGTATAGTGTGTGCCCATCTGTATGTGTATAGTGGATGTACAGAGTGTGCCCATCTGTATGTATATAGTGGATGTATAGTGTATGTATAGTGTGTGCCCATCTGTATGTGTATAGTGGATGTACAGAGTGTGCCCATCTGTATGTATATAGTGGATGTATAGCGTGTGCCCATCTATGTATATACTGGATGTATAGCGTGTGCCCATCTGTATGTATATACTGGATGTATAGCGTGTGCCCATCTGTGTGTATATACTGGATGTATAGCGTGTGCCCATCTGTGTGTATATACTGGATGTATAGCGTGTGCCCATCTGTATGTATATAGTGGATGTATAGTGTATGTATAGTGTGTGCCCATCTGTATGTGTATAGTGGATGTACAGAGTGTGCCCATCTGTATGTATATAGTGGATGTATAGCGTGTGCCCATCTGTATGTATATAGTGGATGTATAGTGTGTGCCCATCTGTATGTATATAGTGGATGTATAGCGTGTGCCCATCTGTATGTATATAGTGGATGTATAGCGTGTGCCCATCTGTGTGTATATAGTGGATGTACAGCGTGTGCCCATCTGTGTGTATATAGTGGATGTATAGTGTATGTATAGTGTGTGCCCATCTGTATGTGTATAGTGGATGTACAGAGTGTGCCCATCTGTATGTATATAGTGGATGTATAGTGTATGTATAGTGTGTGCCCATCTGTATGTGTATAGTGGATGTACAGAGTGTGCCCATCTGTATGTATATAGTGGATGTATAGTGTGTGCCCATCTGTATGTATATAGTGGATGTATAGCGTGTGCCCATCTGTATGTATATAGTGGATGTATAGTGTGCCCATCTGTATGTATACAGGTCCTTCTCAAAAAATTAGCATATAGTGTTAAATTTCATTATTTACCATAATGTAATGATTACAATTAAACTTTCATATATTATAGATTCATTATCCACCAACTGAAATTTGTCAGGTCTTTTATTGTTTTAATACTGATGATTTTGGCCTACAACTCCTGATAACCCAAAAAACCTGTCTCAATAAATTAGCATATCAAGAAAAGGTTCTCTAAACGACCTATTACCCTAATCTTCTGAATCAACTAATTAACTCTAAACACATGCAAAAGATACCTGAGGCTTTTAAAAACTCCCTGCCTGGTTCATTACTCAAAACCCCCATCATGGGTAAGACTAGCGACCTGACAGATGTCAAGAAGGCCATCATTGACACCCTCAAGCAAGAGGGTAAGACCCAGAAAGAAATTTCTCAACAAATAGGCTGTTCCCAGAGTGCTGTATCAAGGCACCTCAATGGTAAGTCTGTTGGAAGGAAACAATGTGGCAGAAAACGCTGTACAACGAGAAGAGGTGACCGGACCCTGAGGAAGATTGTGGAGAAGGACCGATTCCAGACCTTGGGGAACCTGAGGAAGCAGTGGACTGAGTCTGGTGTGGAAACATCCAGAGCCACCGTGCACAGGCGTGTGCAGGAAATGGGCTACAGGTGCCGCATTCCCCAGGTAAAGCCACTTTTGAACCATAAACAGCGGCAGAAGCGCCTGACCTGGGCTACAGAGAGGCAGCACTGGACTGTTGCTAAGTGGTCCCAAGTACTTTTTTCTGATGAAAGCAAATTTTGCATGTCATTCGGAAATCAAGGTGCCAGAGTCTGCAGGAAGACTGGGGAGAAGGAAATGCCAAAATGCCTGAAGTCCAGTGTCAAGTACCCAGTCAGTGATGGTGTGGGGTGCCATGTCAGCTGCTGGTGTTGGTCCACTGTGTTTCATCAAGGGCAGGGTCAATGCAGCTAGCTATCAGGAGATTTTGGAGCACTTCATGCTTCCATCGGCTGAAATGCTTTATGGAGATGAAGATTTCATTTTTCAGCACGACCTGGCACCTGCTCACAGTGCCAAAACCACTGGTAAATGGTTTACTGACCATGGTATTACTGTGCTCAATTGGCCTGCCAACTCTCCTGACCTGAACCCCATAGAGAATCTGTGGGATATTGTGAAGAGAAAGTTGAGAGACGCAAGACCCAACACTCTGGATGAGCTTAAGGCCGCTATTGAAGCATCCTGGGCCTCCATAACATCTCAGCAGTGTCACAGGCTGATTGCCTCCATGCCACGCCGCATTGAAGCAGTCATTTCTGCCAAAGGATTCCCGACCAAGTATTGTGCATAACTGAACATTATTATTTGATGGTTTTTTTGTTTGTTATTAAAAAACACTTTTATTTGATTGGACGGTTGAAATATGCTAATTTATTGAGACAGGTTTTTTGGGTTATCAGGAGTTATAGGCCAAAATCATCAGTATTAAAACAATAAAAGACCCGACAAATTTCAGTTGGTGGATAATGAATCTATAATATATGAAAGTTTAATTGTAATCATTACATTATGGTAAATAATGAAATTTAACACTATATGCTAATTTTTTGAGAAGGACCTGTATAGTGGATGTATAGTGTGCCCATCTGTATGTATATAGTGGATGTATAGCGTGTGCCCATCTGTATGTATATAGTGGATGTATAGTGTGTGCCCATCTGTATGTATATAGTGGATGTATAGCGTGTGCCCATCTGTATGTATATAGTGGATGTATAGCGTGTGCCCATCTGTGTGTATATAGTGGATGTACAGCGTGTGCCCATCTGTGTGTATATACTGGATGTATAGCGTGTGCCCATCTGTGTGTATATACTGGATGTATAGCGTGTGCCCATCTGTGTGTATATACTGGATGTATAGCGTGTGCCCATCTGTATGTATATAGTGGATGTATAGTGTATGTATAGTGTGTGCCCATCTGTATGTGTATAGTGGATGTACAGAGTGTGCCCATCTGTATGTATATAGTGGATGTATAGCGTGTGCCCATCTGTATGTATATAGTGGATGTATAGCGTGTGCCCATCTGTATGTATATAGTGGATGTATAGCGTGTGCCCATCTGTATGTATATAGTGGATGTATAGCGTGTGCCCATCTGTATGTATATAGTGGATGTATAGCGTGTGCCCATCTGTATGTATATAGTGGATGTATAGTGTATGTATAGTGTGTGCCCATCTGTATGTGTATAGTGGATGTACAGAGTGTGCCCATCTGTATGTATATAGTGGATGTATAGCGTGTGCCCATCTGTATGTATATAGTGGATGTATAGCGTGTGCCCATCTGTATGTATATAGTGGATGTATAGCGTGTGCCCATCTGTATGTATATAGTGGATGTATAGCGTGTGCCCATCTGTATGTATATAGTGGATGTATAGCGTGTGCCCATCTGTATGTATATAGTGGATGTATAGTGTATGTATAGTGTGTGCCCATCTGTATGTGTATAGTGGATGTACAGAGTGTGCCCATCTGTATGTATATAGTGGATGTATAGCGTGTGCCCATCTGTATGTATATAGTGGATGTATAGCGTGTGCCCATCTGTATGTATATAGTGGATGTATAGCGTGTGCCCATCTGTATGTATATACTGGATGTATAGCGTGTGCCCATCTGTATGTATATAGTGGATGTATATAGTGTGCCCATCTGTGTGTATTGATCTGCTTTGTAAGGTTGACGTTATACATGAGGATTACATTAGCACTTTGCATTACATTCTTCTTCCACCAGAGGGCATAGCACTAGCCTGTGACGTGCCTTATATATTGTAATTATCCATAATTTGCTTTTAATCTCCTTAACTACAATGGCATAATTTTTCCATAGTCTCCATATAACTTCTGTACGAACCCTTCAGTCACAAAAAATACTTCTGCCTGGCAGCTGACGAGTAGTTCATCCTAATGCCTTTTGTATAGGTGTGATCTGAAAGGATGACGCTAAGAAAAAAAAAAATCTAATATATTTTCATCCCCAACTTTTTCAGAAAGAACTGGCAAACAAAGAGGACTGTCCACGAATGTGTGCTTACAAACTAGTTACAATTAAGTTTAGATGGTGGGGACTGCAAAATAAAGTAGAACATTTTATTCAGAAGGTAAGACTCTCCAGAAAGATGTAAATAAAAATGGTCATGAATTCACTTCTGTGGGGGTCCGACACCCAGAACCCCTTCTTATTGGCTCTGGTGGCAGCTGGATATAAATATTGAATGGAACTCAAGATCAGCTGATGATGGCTCAGAATAGGAGCTGACCGGTGGGACGCTGGATGGTGGACCCCCACCATTCTGATATTGATGAACTATCCTTAGGACATGTCATCAGTATCCGAAGACCAGAGAACTCTGTCCTGTGCAATATACTTTCTTTTTTACGCAATGCTTGGTGTAATTTTGCATGAGGACATAATATAACCCCATTGAGCAATACAATGCTAAAAAATCTGTACCCCGACGTTAACCCTGCCACAGGCGTGTTTGTCTATCAATCTGTCTATAGGGCCCATACACCAATAGCTGTCAGGGCAAGCTGTGTTGGCCACCCAACTTCTTTGTGGGTGAAGACTTTCTAAGTATTAAGAGTGACTTTTTAAGTGTCTTGTCAGATGCTTCACTTGAGACTACATGTCCATCTGGACAGACAGACAGACCCTTAATTCATTCAGTTTGTGGCCTCATCGATAGTTTGCCTGAATCCCATTTTAGAGGGTCTTGGGTGGAATCCCTGACCACCCTGCAGGAAAGTCTAAACAGGGCGTTAGGCCTACCAAGGGAAGGCAGAGCTTCAAACTGATAACAAAATGAGTGAATTTCACATTCAGTAACCTTATTTTTTTTCACATTTTGTTTTAAGCAAGAAAAGCGAATATTCACAAACTTTCATCGTCAGTTGTTCTGTTGGATTGACAAATGGATTGACCTAACGATGGAAGACATACGGCGAATGGAGGATGAAACACAGAAAGAATTAGAAGCGGTGAGGATTTCTATTGATCTGGTATTTGAGTTTAAAAACGAAAAGAAAACAATTTTATAGTTATTAACATTTTGTAAGTGGGATAGGGTGATAACTTGTTTATCAGTGAGAGTCCGACTGCCGAGACCCACACTGATCGGCAGGACTTTTATCCCCATTAGGATGGTGCTGCAGTATGCATGTCTGATTTAATTAATACATTTTGGGGCTGCCGAGTTCTGAGCCCTGCTTTTTCCTGCAGCCCTATAAAGCATGACTGGACTGATGGTCGGGGGCATCCAACCTTTTTGTAACTAAAAAAAAAAAAAAAAAAGTTCCCAGTTGCAAATAATAAAAAAAAAATTCTCAGTCTGCCTATCAATTCAGGAGGAGCTATTCCCACTGATCAGCAACTGTGGTTAGGTAATACCCTTTTTTAATAGAACAACCCCTTTAATGGCTTGCCATTATTATTCTATTCAGTGTCATTGTAACTTCTTACTAGATATTTTTATTTGGACTTTCCCTTCACTTTTTATAGTTTCATTAAAATGTTGTATTGGTTTGGCTTCTACAGCCTCTGTGTATCACTGTACTCAGCAGGGTTATCTGTGAAATCAGTCAGTGAGTTTGTTCTGAGTTTGCAATTTTTCTCTCTTCTAAACAATATAAGTAAACTTTTGCTTTGGTCATACATCAGCTTAGAAATTTGTTCAGAAGAGACACAGGTTAGTAAGAACTGTTCACTTACAGATTTAACTGATAGCTCATTCTGCAGTCTGTTGTGTGCGGTGATACATAGAGGCTGTAGAAGCCAAAGGGTCCAATATTTTTAATGAAACCCTATTGCAAAAAAAATGTTTTTTTTCGTAAAAAGTAAAGAAAAAGCTCTGAAAGATCTCCTTCCATCCATGGTTCTGTGCCTTGTAATAAAAAGTAGACAAAACCTAAATACTTTCTTAGGCTACGTTCACACTAGCGTTGTGCGCCGCTGCGTCGGCGCGTCAAAACGCACGCAAAAACGCTGCGTTTTGCGACGCATGCGTCATTTTTTGCCGAAAATCGGACGCAAGAAAAATGCAACTTGTTGCGTTTTCTTGGTCCGACGCTTGCGGCAAAAAAGACGCATGTGTCGCACAACGCAACAAAAAAAAACGCATGCGTCCCCCATGTTAAGTATAGGGGCGCATGACGCATGCGTCGCCGCTGCGTCGCCGACGCAAACCCGACGCACATTAGCTTAACGCTAATGTGAACGTAGCCTTATTTGTAAAACTAAAGAACAGTGTTTTTTTTTTTTTTTTGTCTAAATCTAATCCTTCACATTTTCAATATATTGTTTGCTGTCTGAGGGTGAGAACAATCGTTTCTGCTAAGGGGCAGCAAACCTGTAACTAAAGTCCTGTTCTCAGAGACATGGCTACATTGGGAGAATGCTCCAAAGGAACCCTTCTTTCCTTCAGATCTTCAGCGGAAAGAAACCTGGTTTAGTGAGAAGTGGCATGGCTTGACATGCAACACTGTGTTCAGGAAAAAAAAATCACCATATTTTTGGCCGAGTTTTTGGGCACAAAGGAAACCAAATAATATTTGGTGAAAAGATACGGTGGCTAGATGTGCTGATTTTGGCCCATTGCATCAGTCACAAGCGTGAATACACAATGATGTGGATAGATCAGTATTGGCAGCACTTTTCCTGTTTACACAGTGCGGTGGCTGACGATGACAATGGTCACCCGAAGAATGAGCAAGACTCTTGTTCTCTGAGTAATAAACTCATCATTGCTATCGGCAGCACCTATGTGTAAACTGTGGGACAATGTGTGGCCTCAAGCCCACAATATGCTGCTGTATGGGGACGGAATAACCGTATTAATGACTGTACTGACAGTTGTGTAACTGCTGCTTATAGATGTGGATAAAATGCCTGAGGTTAAAGGAGCTGTTCACGACTCGATCATCCTATTCTGCAGCCCTATGTTTCCCCCCCCAGTAAAATAATAATATACTCCCCTTCGATGCTCCAGAGGTGTCGGCACTGGTCTCTTGGGGCATGCATAATTGATATCTGTAGGATATGAGGGCGATTGTGAGAGATTTGCCCAAAGGAGGGGAGAGTGAAACGGCCACTGATTGGCTGCAGGGACCGCGAGCACACGTGCCGCGGGAAAACCAGTACTGACACCGCTGGGACAGCATCGGAGGGGAGTATAAGTGTTATTTTACTAGGGAAAACCTAGGGATTCAGAAGCAGTCGTCCGAGCAGTGCACAACTGCTTAGAGTTCCCACGATGAGTTTTTGGTGAATTTTTGACGCTACATATTCTTGCCACGCATAACGCACAAAGTATTCCAGTTCCAGCAAAGTGAAGGAGATTAGAAAAATCTGACATATATGCGGAAACACACTAAAAACACATGTAATCAGCACATGACTTTACCAATCAGGTTTTATCAAATCCAAATACCAGGATGCATCAAAAAGAAAGCGGCTTTATGTAAGACCTGATATATCCAAAGGAGACACAAACCGCAGCTGAGAAAGCACAAAAACCAAGTAAAAACCTGCACTCAGAAATGTGATGAAAAACCGCAAGTAACGTAATTTATTTAATAGGTTCAGAAAATCTGCAACATCAAAACTGCACTAAATAGTCATCTAGGGAAGGGAAAGTCGCCTTAGCACAATCACACGTCTTCATGTGTTCTCAGGGTCTTTCCGATAGATGACCTAGTCCTTATCTACAGTAGTAATGAAGCTCGGCACTCAAAGAGCACATTGTAAAACAGTCCGTGGATCAACAGCTGGTGGACAACGTTTCTGTCTGGCCCTTCAGCAGATGGATGCTGTGTTGTGCTGAAAGCCACCATGCCCAGCGCAGACATGCCTCTGTCCACCATCAGTCTGTCATCCCCTATGAGTAGTCACTACTCCTCTTCCACTTGAACAACACAGCTTTTATCTGCTGAAGGTCCATGTGGACAGAAACGTTATCCTCCAGCTGTTGACCCACGGACTGTAAATATATTCACCTTGTTTTACAACGTATCCCTGGTGTGTGGGGTTTCATTACTGGTACGGATTGTAACCCTACTCGGGCACCTCATCTATCCCCTCCGTTTATGATTTCATTTTTTATTCCCATTATTTATGGTTCTATTCACATGAGGTTTTTTTCCCCGCAGGATACCATGCAGACGTATCCATTGGTGATCAGTCACAGATTGCCCGTACTAGACTGTGTCCATGAAACCCGCAGACAAGAGACATATGTGTGCGGTCCATGAGTCACATTGGATGAATAGAAGTAGTAGTTTTTTTTTTTTTTCATCAGTGAGTGACACTGTCATTTTGGATCAGAGCCTCAGTGTTATCAATCTGGGGCATTTCCAATGTGCAGCATGTTTAATATTCCTGTGGATTCCCTCTATTAACCAGCAGGAGTTCTTCTATACCGACTCCCCGGCATCATCACTATGGCGTTCGTTACGTTTGGCCCATACAAGTGTTTTCTGGGTGGGCTCCTCATAACATGGAGGACTATCTTTTGCCCTTCCATCTGTGTTCATTCTCTTTTTCAATGATTTTACTTTAGATGCGTAAGAAGGGTCCTGTGCGAGGTACATCTGCGGCGGACACCTAAACAAGCCAGGTCTAGGTACAGGGGCAGTATTGAGGTGTGTAAGTAGGCAAATACTAAGGTGATGGTCCTATGCTGCATCACATGCTCAAACGCTTGGTCGGGTCTCCCTCTATTGGCTGCACATTTCTATGTACTTTCTTCTGTGTCTTCTATGTCTATAGCTGACTTATCTCTTGCCTTATGGGAGTTAATTAGAATATCTCGGCAGAATTATTTTCTTACCCGATCTCAGTGCAGTATGATATAAGGGCAGAGACCCTGATTCCAGCAAAGACCACTTGCTGGGCTTCATGCTGCAGTTTTGACTACTCATCTGCTGCAGATCTACCAGTTCTGAGTGCGGAGCTCTGGATAACCTCACCCACAACACTGGCAGCTTTCTGTGTACACTGTGCATAGGCAGAAAGCTGTCAATCACTGATGTGGAAGACATCATACAGAGCTCATGAATATGGAGGACTACATAGCAGCAGATTTACTAGTCCTTTATTGGTAACATCACTGTTTTATAAGAAGTAAAACAAGCAGCTCAGTAAGTGTCACATCACTGGAATCGGGGTCTCTGTCATTACCTTTTGCTGCAGATTAGGTGGCAAAATCCTGTTGACAGATTCCCGTTAAAGAATGATATGGTGGTAGCGGTGGCTCGCTTTGGGGTAACAAGGCTTCTTTTCTAAGCACCGATCAATGTTTTCTATATAAAATGTTTCTTATTCAGGGGGATATCCAACGTGTAATGAAGATTATTCTCTAATGGCCACACTCGATCATGTTTATTAAAATTTTTTTTTTGTTTTTTTTCTTTACCATGCAGCTACGCAATCAAGGTCAAGTGAGAGGGACAAGTGCTGCCAATGACGAATGAAGCCGGAGCTGACCAAACCGCATGCAGAATTGTCATTTCCATCCGTGTTTATATACCTGTATGGATATAGCTATATAAACACTCTGAGCATAAACTACTTAAGTGTACTGTACCTGACATGAGCAAAAAAATGTATAGCCAGTGCACTGTACATGACTAGTTTACAAGCCGATGAATGTCACGCTGGCGGCCAGGCCATCACATCATCCTGCAAAACCTGTCCCACTTTTCTTTCTTCTAGGTTAATGCCAGGCGAATAAACTGCAGTTCTTTGTTCTGTAACAGATCTACCGGATAGTAATAAGCTGTGGCTTTGATAACGACGGGATTATTATAGTGTCATGTAATGCTGGACTTCAAATAAACCTTTATCTGACATTTATTGGCTGTGAGGACGACCTCACTAAATATCTGAGGCACTGATACACCCTACATTCTCTTAGGGTAAATTATGAATTCACTCTAAAATGCCCAGCAGGTCATATATGCTTATTTTTTTATTAAACAGATTGAATTTGCCATTGCATTGAGCGGCTTTGGTTTCATTGGTCTCTTTTAGCTGTTTATTAGGTTTGCTGATTTCCGTCCTTATCATTCGGAGTTGTCTGTCTTTCTGAGGTCTCGTCCTTTTTTTTCCCCAAAATGGAGCATAATAAGTGAAAACTACTGGTGAAATATCATGAGTACGCTGTGCACACTTTGTAACTAGGTGGTTACGGTGTATTGTTTCACCAGTAGTTTTCTGTGGAATACATCAAACTCATTGACTAGTAGGTTCTTGCTTTCTCCATTTCTTTCTCCGTAGTTTCCCCCCGTGTTTTTTTTTTTTTTTTTTGGAATGAGTCTCACACACGCTCTTGAAAGACGTTGCTCATTTCAGATGTTGCAGTTTGGGATCTATGCAAACTGTTTAATTTCTCCGTTATTTATGCTCTCCAGTCCGAGGCTCTTCTACGTATAAAGTGAATATTTAAATTAATATATAAAGACATTTAATTAGAGGTGTGAGAGGGCGTAACACGATGTCATACAGTTCAGTTGTAGATATATCTGCAATAGATTTTTGTAACTGAGCATGTTCAATGCTTAGTATTTGTTTGGCTTATTAAAATGAAATCTATAGGAAATATTTTAGAAATGAAAGGAAAAATTTTTTTACAAAATGTTCAACTAGAACTGCAACGTTAAAACTCTTGTAGTCTGTGTTCACACTTGCCTTTACCCCCACACGTTTATAGTACATGCCCCTCGTTCTACCTGATTGTTCTAGAGCTTTACATCTCTTATTATCATGATCCAGAAATTATTTCCCTCCGGTGGGAATTAGTCAAACTCGAGGAAATGTTACAGTGTCTTAGTCCAGATTTTAAAATTCAGGGGAACTTTTAATGAATGTATAATGTCAAGAATTGCAGTCTGATGTGTGAACAGTATGTCAAATAAGTGTAAGTAACTAATAAATTTGATCACCAAAAATGTCAGTTCTACAGTTGAATAAAGACTCTTTATTTCAGATAAGTTTGTATCAGCCGCTTCAAAATGACTGAAGTTTTCAATGTGTTCTGGTAACACCTTCATGACCAAGCCAAATTTTACAATTCTGAACCGTGTCACTTTGAGGTCATATCTCTGGAGCGCTTCACCAGAACCTACTGATGTTTTTTCGTGACCTATCGCACATCATGATAATGGCAAAATTTGTTTGATATGACTTGGGTTTATTTGTGAAAATATCAGAAATTAGGTGAAAATTTTGAAATTGATGCAGTTTTCAAACATTTAATTCTTATACCCTTAAACCGGAGTTACTGTATATGACACAAAATAGTTAATAAATAACATTTACCACATGTGTACTTTACATCTGCA
Organism: Ranitomeya variabilis; assembly: GCF_051348905.1. NCBI lineage: Eukaryota > Metazoa > Chordata > Amphibia > Anura > Dendrobatidae > Ranitomeya > Ranitomeya variabilis. The sequence continues at coordinate 283,663,330 of NC_135232.1, forward strand.
TTTTTGAAACATGTTTATTTTTTTTTTGTTAGGATGTTGGAAGGGTTAAATGTTGATCAGTAACTTCTCATTTTTTTTCTTCACTATTTACAAAACTATTTTTTTAGGGACCTGATCACATTTCAAGTGACTTTAAAGGGAACCTGTCATCCCGTTTTTTCAATATGAGCTAAAAATAGCTTTAAATAGGGCCTGAGCTGTGCTTTATAACTCTGTCTTTATTGTCCCCTGATTCCCCACCTTTGCTGCCAAAATACCTTAGTAAAGTCGCCGTTTTCACCTGTCAATCACGGCGGTCTGGTCAAATGGGCGTTGTGAATTCGCTGTTTCTCCCCCACCTCTTGCTTTTCCCTAAGTAATTTCTTCCCGGCGTTTGCGTAGTGTTTCGCGCCTGCGCAGTTAAGTCTAATGTCACGCCTGCGCATTATGCTTTGCCCAACTGTGGGCATAGCATACAGCTCGTCTCTGCGCATGCGCAGCTCTTCTCTGTAACCTGTGTGCCCCGGAAGTCTGGCTATGCAAATAGTGTTGTCGTGGATGCCGGTAAAATTTCCCCATCCAGAACTTCTTGCGTAAGTTTTGTAAGAAAATCGCTTATCTACAAAACTTACGCAAGAAGTTCTGGATGGGGAAATGTTACCGGCATCCAGGACAACACCATTTGCATAGCCAGACTTCCGGGGCACACAGGTTACAGAAAAGAGCCGCTCATGCGCAGAGACGAGCTGTATGCTATGCCCACAGTTGGGCAAAGCGTAATGCGCAGGAGCGACATTAGACTTGACTACGCAGGCGCGAAACACTACGCAAACGCCAGGAAGAAATTACTTGGGGGGAAAAGCAAGAGGTGGGGGAGAAACAGCAAATTCACAACGCCCATTTGACCAGACCGCCGTGATTGACAGGCGAAAACGGCGACTTTACTAAGGTATTTTGGCAGCAAAGGTGGGGAATCAGGGGACAATAAAGACAGAGTTATAAAGCACAGCTCAGGCCCTATTTAAAGCTATTTTTAGCTCATATTGAAAAAACGGAGTGACAGGTTCCCTTTAAAGGAACCTATAAGACAGAAAATACCCAAAAATGACACATTGTAAAAACTGCACCCCCTCAAAATTCTCAAAATTACATTCAATAAGTTTATTAAACCGTTCAGGTATGTTCTCCCTGTGTTTGCGTGGGTTTCCTCCGGGTACTCCGGTTTCTTCCCACACTCCAAAGACATACTGATAGGGAATTTAGATTGTGAGCTCCATCGGGGACAGCGATGATAAAGTGTGCAAACTGTAAAGCGCTGCGGAATATGTTTGTGCTATATAAAAATAAAGATTATTATTATTCAGGTGCTTCACAGAAGTTTTGTTTTTTTCCACAATAATTTTACTTTAGCCCCAAAGGTAACAGGAGAAAATGAACCCCAAAATTTGTTGTGCAATATCTCCTGAGTACACAAATACCCAATATGTGGGGGAAAACTACTGTTTGGATGAATGGCAGAGCTTAGAAGGGAAGAAGCACCATTTGACTTTTTGAACACACAAATGGCTGGAATCGAGAGCGGCCACCATGTCGCATTTGGAAATCCCCTGATATGCTTAAACAGTGGAAAACGCCCCTTAAGTGAAACCATTTTGGAAACAAGAACTCTCAAGGATTATATCTAGATGTGTTGTGAGCACTTAGCCTACAGGTGCTTCACAGAAGTTTATAACGGAGAGCTGTGAAAATAAAAAGTCACTTTTTCCCACAAAAATGTTTTTAGCCCCAAATTTAGCATTTTCACAAGGGTGACAGAAATTGCACAACAAAATTGTACAGTGCATTTTCTCCTGTGTACGCCGATACCCCATTTGTGGTGGAAAACTACTATTTGGCCTCATGGCAGGGCTTGGAAGGGAAGGAGCATCGTTTGACTTTTTGAACGCAAAATTGGCTGGAATCGTTAGCGGGCGCCGTGTCGGGTTTGGAGAGCCCCTGATGTGCCTAAACAGTGGAAACCCCTCTCAAGTGACTCTATTTTGGAAATAAGACCCCTCAAAGAATTTAGACTCGTGAGCACTTTAATCACCAAGGTGCTTCACAGAAGTTTATAAACTAAGTGTGAACTGTGAAAATTAAAAAAATATATATTTTTCCTGCAAGAATGTTGATTTTTGCCCCACATTTTTCATTTTCACAAGGGTAGCAGGAGAAAATGCACCATATAATGTGTTGTTCAATTTCCCCTGAGTACTCTGATGCCCCATATATGGGGGAATACTACTTTTGAGGCACAGTGCAAGGCTCAGAAGGTAAGAAGCACAATATTGAAGTATAGAATTTGCTGCAATGGTTTGTGGGTGCCATGCTACATTGGCAGAGCCCCTTAGGTGCAAGAAAAATAGAACCCCCTATAAGTGCTATCATTTTCCAAACCACACCTCTCAATGAATTCATGTAGGGGTTCAGTGAGCATATTAACACCACATGTGCTGCACAGAAATTTATAGCTATATTTTACGTATCTATCTCATTATTGTTTGCTCTTTTTAATGTTTTCTGACCAGGGATCCTTCCCTCCTTACTCAACTTAGTGTCTCCAAGCAGCTGGCTCAGAGACACCATATTGATGCTGAGGACATAGAAGACCCCTGATCTACATAGCACAGGATGGACCAGAACCGTCCAGTGCAAGTGATCCAACAGCCCAAGCCTTCCCATAGTAGCTAGGGGTGCGCCACAGCACCCAGCAGAAATGTATAGCATTTGATGATGAAAGAATAATTACATTTTTACTTCTAAGATGTTGCTTTAGCCCCAAATGTTTAATTTTTATGTCGGCTAATAGGAAAAAATGGACCTCTGTTTATGCAATTTCTCTTGAGCATGCCAATACCCTACATGTAATCAAGAACTACTTTTGAGGCACAGTGCAAAATTTAGAAGGGAAGTGGCCCCATGATTTAGTGCAGATTTTACTGTTCTGGTTTGCTGGTGCTATGACCCACAGGGAGAAACTCTGAGGTGCCAGAACAGCATAGCCACTGCATAAGTGACCCAATCTTATAAACTACACCTCTCAATGAATTCATCCAGGGGTGCAGTGATCATATTGATAACACAGGTGTGTCACAGAATTTTATACAATTGGGCAGTGAAGAAATAATTCATTTTTAACACCAAAAGTTTTTTAGCCTCAGATTTTACATCTTCATAAGGTAAAATGGCACCAAAATTTCCCACAATTTCAGTTGAACGTAGTAATACCACATACATGGCAGTACAGTACTGCTTAGCCACATGGCTAGACTGTGGAGGGATGGAGAACTGATTTTTCTAGAATAGTTTCCAGACTCCATATAATGAGCTCTTAAGTGCTAGAAGACCAGAATTTCCCCTCAAGTGACCCCATTTTGAGAATTATACGCCTTTGAGAATTTATCTACAGGTATAGTGATGATTTGACTCCATGGGTGCTTTATAAAAACAAGCAGCGGTGGATGTTGCTGAGTGAAAAATTGCATATTTGCTGTTGTGGTGCCCAGCTCATGCTTCTGGAGGCATGCACTTGTAAATTAGGCAGTGTCATCACTACAGAAATGCGTGGGCTCTAAATGTGGTTCTAACTGTGGGGCTCAGAAGGGAGGGGGGCATTTGCATTTGGGAGAGTAAAATTCACTGGATTTCTTTTGGGGGCAGAGCCCATGTACTACCAGTAACGTGGAAGCCCCCTATATTTCCGTTAACTGATGATGGACCTAAGTGGGGACTTGTTTTTTTTTTGCAGATGGAGCTGAAGCTTTTATTGGGAACATTTTACATAACGTTTGGGATCTTCTTGTGCACCTTTTTTCTACCACACTTTTTCCTTCCACACAACTTTCCATTAATATGCTTGGATACAGCACTCTGTGAACAGCCAGCTTCTTTAGCAATGACCTTTTGTGGCTTACTCTCCTTGTGGAGTGTGTCAATGACTGCCTTCTGGCCATCTGTAAAGTCAGCAGTCTTCCCCATGATTGTGGAGCCTACTGAAACAGACTAAGGGACATTTTTAAATGCTTAAGAAGCCTTTGCAGGTGTTTTTTTTATTCTAATTTACTGAGATAATAACTTTTGGATTTTCATTGACTGTAAGCCATAATTGTCAACTTTAACAGAAATAAACACTTGAAATAGAGCAACTCTGTTTGTAATGACTCTATATAATATGAGTTTCACTCTTTGTATTGAAGAACTGAAATAAACTTAACTTTTTGATGATATTCAAATTTAGTGAGAAGCACTTGTATCTTTGTCTATGGACTTGTTTCGTATTCATTCTGCTGCAAATAAAAGCTTGAATTGTCATTGAAATGCTGCTTCTATTCTAAGGTCAGAACTTTGGCTTGGCCTTTCCAAAATTTTAACATTAGTCTTGTTTAACCAGTTCAGCTCATTTGTCCCCGTTCCCGACCACTCACATGTTAGGGTTTTACTGTACATGTGCTTTTAGTGGCTCTAAGAAAAATTAACATTTTGGATATTTAAAAAATGTTAGCCTTTAAAAAATTTTTTTTACATTTTCCCTATCCCTACATGTAATCAAGCTGTTTGCTATTACTGTAAGACACTGTTTTTTCACCAGCAAAAAATGAACAAAAGAAACCACAAAACAGTATGCATGAATAAGCCTTTAGAGAAGATTTCTTACTCATTCCTCCAGTTACCAGGCAGATGTCTATCATATGATGACCTAAGTTTGATACATTTTAGTATCAGGGCAAATTCGATTAAAAAAATGTTAAATTGCAATCCTCACTTATATGTTATTACAATCTAATATTGATGGCCATCATAAATATAAGATTATCTGTAAGACCATAAAATGTATATTGACTTTTGTACTCAATCTAACATTTAATTCATCAACAGACTACGGTAACTTTATAAATTCATTACACAATTTATCTTGTAGGCAAAATATAAGAGTAGATCTAAAAATGATGCTACATTTCTGCAAAATCAATGCAGTAATGTACAGAGTCCACTAGAGGGCACAGTTATCAAACCTTTCATGCTTTGTGGTTTACCATGTCTCAACAGTAGAGATGATTGGATTAGAAACCTGGCTAAATCAAAATTTGAATTAGCCAGGTTTGACAAATTTTTCACCCAAAAACTTTGATTTGCACCGATTTTGCTACAAAGCTTCAATTTTCCCCAAGAAAGACTTTTAGAGCACTGAGGTCTCCTAGTACTTTATTGAACCAACTTTTGAGCTTCTAGCAAACACAGCTTTTGTAATGTCCAAGTGACCGCATATCTGACTGGTTGGTAGCTTACAGTAATAGCATACAGCACAGAGAAATATTAATGCATTTTAAAACTATAAAACTGTCCAAAAATTATCCCTCGTTTTTTTTTTTTTTTTTTTTATTTAGGCACATTGTTGTGTTCTTGTCTTTTAATCCATGAGAGTGACTGAAATTACCTGCATGGAGGGAGTCTCATAATTCACCTGCTTAGTCCTGTGGTCTATTATACCCACCCAGGGGCGGTCCCGGTTTGGGTCCGATGGGCGTCGCGGTCCGGGGCCTCCCATCTTCATACGATGACGTCCTCTTCTTGTCTTCCTGCCGTGGCGCAGGCGTACTTTGTCCTGTTAAGGGCAGAGCAAAGTACTGCAGTGCGCAGGCGTCGGGCCTCTCTGACCTTACCCAGCACCTGCACACTGCAGTACTTTGCTCTGCCCTCAACAGGGCAGACAAAGTATGCCTGCGCAGGAAAGAAAAGATGGGAGGCGCTGGACCCGGACTGCAACACCCATTGGACCTGAACCGCACCGGGACCGCCCCTGGGTGAGTATAATCTAATGTGTTTTTCTTATCTTTCAGGTTACATTGGGGGCTTATCTACAGCATTACAGAATGCTGTAGGTAAGCCCCTTATGGTGGTGGCCGCAGCTCATACTCGAATTTTGGGGTGACAGACTCCCTTTAAAAGTGAATGAACCAAAGATAAATCTAAATCAAACCAATATTTGGGTGTGACCACCCTTTGCTTTTAAAACTGAATCAATTCTTCTAGGTACACTTGCACAGTTTTTGAAGGAACTCAGCTGGGAGGTTGTTCCAAACATCTTGGAGAGCTAACCACAGGTTTTTTTTTGTGGCTGTGCAATTCCTATCATCTCTTCCAAGTAATTTGAGAAACTCAATGTTGAGTTCAGTGTTCTATGGGTGCCATATCACGTTCAAGACTCCTTGTTCTTCTTTACACTGAAGAATAGTTCTTATTGACATTGGCTGTGTGTTTTGGGTCATTGACCTGCTGCAGAATTATTTGGAGTTAATCAGACACCTACCTGATGGTATTACTCAATGGATATTGTATCTGACATTAGGTTTCATCATTGAGGATACCATTAATCCTGACAAAACTCTCAACCCTAGAGTGGTGCTTAAAAGTTTGCAAACCCTTCTGAATTTTATAATAATCTTTTATTTTTATATAGCGCTAACATATTCCGCAGCACTTTGCACACATTATCATCGCTGTCCCCGATGGGGCTCACAATCTAAATTCCCTATCAGTATGTCTTTGGAATGTGGGAGGAAACCGGAGAACGCGGAGGAAACCCACGCAAACACGGGGAGAACATACAACTCCTTGCAGATGTTGTCCAAGGTGGGATTAGAACCCAGGACTCCAGCGCTGCAAGGCTGCTGTGCTAACCACTGAGTCACCATGCTTCTACATAGGTTTGAACCAAAACAAAACTACAACTGATTTAACTAAAGAAGATAGAGAACCAAGTCAAAGAAATGAGTAAAAATATTAGACTTTGTCATTTTTTACATGAGGAAAATTATCCAATATCCTATATCTGTAAGTGGCTAAAGTATGTGAAGGTTTAGGATTAGCATACAATTCAAAGGTGATACCAAATTCTGGAGTTTTAAATCAACAAGATGACCAGCAAGTGTGAGTGGACAACATATTTTATTTAAATAACAGGGATATATCAAAGTCTGATCTTTACAAATCGTTTGTGGAAGTGTATCATGGCACAAACAGAGAAGGTTTCTCAGAAGAAAGTTGTGTTACGCATCGGCCTCAGCTCGACAGGGATTTATCACATTCCCCTATGGCCGCTGCCCTCTAGCTCCACACCGGGTTTTACAGGTGTCCCAGTATACTCCCATGTCATCATCTGCCTACTCCTATATAAGGCCCACTAAGACACAAACCTGTGTCTTGGTATTAACCCCTTAACGTGCAAGTGAGTAATCTGCTACGTACAGGTGATCTAATCATCGCCTGTATGTAGCAGAGCCGATCAAGTTATGGCAGCTTCTAAAAAAAATCAAACATGCACATATTTGGTATCGCCGCATTCAGAATTGCCCAGTCTATCAATAAAAAAAAGGATTAACCTGATCGTTAAACGGCGTAGCGAGAAAAAAAGTAAAAGCTCCAGAATTACGTTTTTTTGGTCGCCGCAACATTGCAATAACGGGCGATCAAAAGAACATATCTGCACCAAAATGGTGTCATTAAAAATTACAGCTCAGCGTGCCAAAAATAAGCCCTCACCCAACCAGAGATCACGAAAAATGGAGAAGCTACTGGTATGAGAAAATGGCGCAAATTATTTTTAACAAAAGATTGGAATTTTTTTCACCTCTTAGATAAAAAAGAACCTAGGCATGTTTGGTGTCTATGAACTTGTAATGACCTGGAGAATCATAATGGCAGGTCAGTTTTAGCATTTAGTGAAACTACTAAAAAACCCAAACAAAAAAAACTGTGGGATTGCACGTTTTTTGCAATTTCACCGCACTTGGAATTTTTTTTCCCATTTTCGAATACACAGTGTGGTAAAACCAATGATGTCGTTCAAAAGTACAACTCGTCCGGCAAAAATAAGCCCTCACATGGCCATATTGACGGAAAAATAAAAAAGTTATGGCTTTGGGAAGGAGGGGAGCTAAATATGGAAACGCGAAAACAGAAATACCCCTGGTCCTTAAGGGGTTAAGAATCCTGGTTCTGTGCAGCATTACGTGCTCTTGGCCTACCTCTACCTATGTTATATTAGACTTTCCTGGTTTCTATCTGCCTCCAGTGCTTCAAGTCCTTAATCCATACATGCCTTCTTACTACTTACTAGTGACGTGTCTCAGTGCACGGTGTATTGCAGCGGAAGTTACTCTAATAAACGAGAGAATAATTAGGGAACAGTATGACTCAGGCCGGTTTCACACGTCAGTGGCTTCGGTACGTGAGGTGACCGTTTCCTCACGTACCGGAGCCACTGACACACGTAGACACATTAAAATCAATGCATCTGTGCAGATGTCATTGATTTTTTGCGGACCGTGTCTCCGTGTGCCAAACACGGAGACGTGTCAGTGTTCGTGGGAGCGCACGTATTACACGGACCCATTAAAGTCAATGGGTGTTATGATCTGGTGGCCTAAGAGCAGCATGGGACGTACTCCGGAGAAGGTGGTACCTGTACTGACCGCAGACCCTGAACCTAACACCGCAACTAGAAGTAGCCGTGGAATGTACCTAGCGCTCCCTAGATATCTCGACACAGCAGGAGGACTAATTACCCCTAGAGATAGAAAAGGGAAAACTATCTTGCCTCAGAGAAAAATCCCCAAAGAACAGGCAGCCCCTCACAAATATTGACTGTGAGAGGAGAGGGAAAAAACATACACAGACTGAAATGAGAATTTAGCAAAGGAGGCCACTTCTAGCTAAATAGAAAGGACAGGACAGAGTACTATGCGGTCAGTAATAAAAACTAGAAAATATCCACCACAGAAAATACAAAAACTCCACAGCTAACTAAAGATATGGAGGGTATATCTGCATCTCCAGAGATACCAGCTTGGCTAAAAAAAATCCTAATACAGACCAAGCTGGACAAGACAAAACATAGAAAGGAACTGAGCAATAAGACCAAAACATGTGGACAGCAAATCAAGGCCAGAACTTATCTTTGATGAAAAGAACTGCAAAGCAGAAGGAACCAGGCAGGAATGTGAATCCTCCAGGAACAATGGACAACTGGCACTGACTAAAGGGTGAAGCAAGACTAAATAGCCCTGTCCAAATTGCAAAAGGTGAAAACACCTGATAAATGCTGTGATTCAGAGACAGCAGCGCTACCACTTACAACCACCGGAGGGAGCCCAAGAGCAGAATTCACAACAATGGGTCCGTGTAAAACACGTACCGCACACGGACGTTCTCCATGTGCCGTGCAGGAGACAGCGCTCCAGTAAGCGCTGTCCCAACCACATGGTGCTGAAGCCGCGATTCATATCTTCTGTGCAGCAGCGTTTGCTGTAAAGAAGATCTGAATAATCCATTTTTTTAGTGGTATTTCGTGTTTAAAATAAAGCTCCATGTCCCCACCCCCTGTGCGCCCCCCCCCCCCCCCCCGCTGTTCTGAAAATACTCACCCGGCTCCCTTGTTGGCTGTCGCTGCTTCCTGTCCTGGCCGCACCTTCTACTGTATGCGGTCACGTGGGGCCGCCGATTACAGTCATGAATATGCGGCTCCACCTCCCATAGGGGTGGAGCCGCATATTCATTACTGTAAATGAGCGGCCCCACGTGACCGCATACAGTAGAAGGTGCGGCCAGGACAGGACACTGCGAGGGAGGCGGGTGAGTATTTTCAGAACAGTAGGGGGGCGCACAGGGGGTGGGGACATGGAGCTTTACTTTAAACACGAAATACCACTAAAAAAATGGATTATTCATATCTTCTTTACAGCAAACGCTGCTGCACAGAAGATATGAATCGCGGCTTCAGCACGATGCAGGGGACAGCGCTAAACTTTAGCGCTGTCTCCTGCACGGTGCGTGTGGTACCCAGTGGGCACACGGGAGGCACACGTGTGCCACACTGATGTGCCACAGAAACGCAGGGGCACACGGACACGGATAATTCCGGTACCGTTTTTTTCCGGTACCGGAATTATCTGGACGTGTGAGACTGGCCTCATACAGATTCATTAGGTTTTAGGCGCTGATTCCCTTCCTCACATTTTCATTGACTTTGCAGAGTGAAGTGCTCAGTGAGGATCACACCCATATGTAAAGAATGGTTAACCCCTTCACCACCTTGGGTTTTTTCCGTTTTTGAGTTTCCGTTTTTTTGCTCCCCTCCTTCCCAGAGCCATAACTTTTTTTATTTTTCAATCAATATGGCCATGTGAGGGTTTGTTTTGTGTAGGACGAGTTGTACTTTTGAACGACATGGGTTTTGCCATATCGCATACTGCAAAACGGGAAAAAAATTCAAAATGCGGTGAAATTGCAAAAAAAAGTGCAATCCCACAATTGTTTCTTGTTTTGCTATTTTACTAAATTTACTAAATGCTAAAAACTGACCTGCCATTATGATTCTACAGGTCATTACGGGTTTGTAGATACCAAACATGTATAGGTTCTTTATTATTTAAGGGGTGAAAAAAAATCCCAAAGTTCTTTAAAAAAGCAAAAGTGGCGTCTCCATTTTTTGTGATCTCTGGTTGGGTGAGGGCTTATTTTTTGTGTGCCGAGCTGACGTGTTTATTGATACTATTTTGGTGCAGATATGATCTTTTGATTGCCCTTTATTTCATTTTAATGTAATGTTGCGGCGACCAAAAAACGTAATTTTGGTGTTTTTACTTTTTTTCTCGTTACGCTGTTTACAGATTAATTGTTTTTATATATTGATTGATCAGGCAATTCTGAACGCGGTGATACCAAATATATTTTTTTTATTGTTTTAATTTAAATGGGGCGAATAGGGGCGATTTGAACATTTATTTTTTTTATATTTTTAAAAAAAATTTTTTTTTTACTTGCTTCAATAGTCTCCATGGGAAACTAGAAGCTGCGATCATCCGATCGCTTGTGCTACACTGTAGCTAAAATGCTCACTTGCTATGAGCACTGACTGCTGGACAGCACTCAGGAATCCGGCTATAACAACCACAGGGGTCTGCTGCAGACCCGTGTTGTCATGGCAACCCCTCGGTGACCCACAGTCATGTGACACGGGCACCGATGGACATGGTTTGCGACGAGATTGACAGTGGCATTTAACATGTTAACAGTGGTAGGTGGATCGCGATTCCATCCATGGCTGTTAGGGGCACATGTTAGCAGTTTAAATCAGCTGACATGTGCCGGGAAAGTTGCGGGCTCACCGCCGGAGCCCGCAGCCAACAGGAGGAGCTGCCTTTGACGTAACTATATGTCTAAGGTGGAAATGGGGCTTTTAAAGAGTAACCGCCGTCTTAATTTTAATTTCATAAACCACTAATACATTGGAAAATAGGACTCTTAGGATGTATTACAATCCGAGAAATCTGCTTCTTTCACCTCCAGGACTCTTTGAAAATGAATGATGACTCCTGGAGGAGAAAGAAGCAGATCTCTCCGATAAGATATATTGCAATGTTTCTTATTTTCATGTGTACAATTGACTTATGAAATAAAAATTCAAATGATGGTTACTCTGTAAGTGTTAGTACAGTCCACATACATAATCATTTGGGTAGGAAAAATTGCTTCTGTCTTTTTTTGAAGGGTGGCAGAAATTCCCTTATTCATATTTTTGCCAGCAGAGGGCACCAAACGCCTAAATCCTGACAGAATCCACAATGTGTGAACATGGCCTGAATTGGAAATAAAGACAAACATGTCAGGTTTACCAGGACACTACTTTTCAAACAACAGGAAACATAACAGGAAAAGGGTCATTTTTCTCTATGGAATGAAGATCCAAACATATATGGATAGTTTTCCAAAGTGTTCTTTTGGAACAAAACAAAACAAAAGAAATACTTCGCCCTTAGAATGCATACTGTATGTGTATGCCATCTACATACCCTTTGTGCTTTAAAATACAGTGGCATATTTTTTTATATATTTTTTTTTCTTTCTTAACATTTTCTAAGGGCAAGGACTAACTGAAAACAGCTGCACTTCCTCTTTTGTCCAGAAGATGGCAGTAAAATGTCCCTTTAATCAGCACAAGGAAATCATTCTTCCATTGTAAAAGTGAAAGTAACCATGATGCATGGAAACTTCCAAGGTTCATTTAGTTTTAGCCGTCAGTAGTGAAAAGGGATAAACGTTTCAACAAACAACAAATTTGGGAAAAAGAATGCAACTTGCAAATGTTCTTTATTCAGCTTGGTTTTCATTGGGCGACTCTGATTTCTATATTGGACTGTTACGTACCCAGCAGGCACTTCTTAACTCATTTTGAACATAAAAATGTATTATCATATTATTATTGCTAATGTTAATTTTAGATGATGAATAATTGCTTATAATGTCATAATATGTTTAAAAATAATATGAATAAATCAAGTGTTAATAAATATAAATAATCACAGTAATAATACAAACTACAAATATATTAATAAATTATATATTAATAAATTAAATATTAGAAAATCTAAACATTGTAATTGTACAAACTGTAAGTATATAATAATAAAGTTAATAAATAAAATAAAATATGAATCATCATAATAGTATAAAATGGTCTTAAAACATATTAATAAATATTAATATTAGTAAATTAAATATTATAATATATTAATATAATATATAAACACTATAATAGTACAAACTGTCAATATGAAAAGAAATATTAATATTAGTAAACTAAATATTACAATATATTAATATAATCACTATAATAGTACAAACTGTCAATATGTAAAGAAATATTAATACATTAATATAATCACTGTAATAGTATAAAACAGTCATAATTAGCAAAGATCAATATTAAATTATGGTAAATATTAAATATAAATAATCAATGTAATACAAAATCGCCATAATATATTAATAAATATTAATACATAAAATATTAAATATTCTTAATCATTGTAATAGTACAAAACTGTCATAATATATTCATAAATATGAATATATTAAATATTAATAAATATAAATAATAACTGTAATAGTATCAAACTATAATATATTAACAAAATGTTTATATTAATAAATTAAATATTAAATATAAATGATCACTGTAATCTTTAAATGTCAGAAAATATATTAATAAATAAAATATTCATACATTTTAATAGTTACTGCTATAGTCCAAAACTGCCATAATATATTCATAAATATTAAGTCAATAAATATAAATAAATATATATAACGTAATAGTACAAAACTAAAATTCTGTAGTAATAACAATAATGGAATAATGGCAATGCCTTAAGAAATGATGGTGATAAAGCAGTTTTTAGCATGTAGTTAGCATGATGTGCTATTTCTGCGTAGCACGTACATGTCAGCACAGCTCCCGATCACAAGGCTGTGACTGAGACGTACAAATACAGCAAAGAACGCCGATCTGTGTAAGCTATCAGCCCTATAAAAATAAAGTGAGCAGAAGTCTCCCTTCCCCCGAGAGTCCCGGGGCCTCGCTCATTATTATAGAGGAGGTGATACTTTGTGCCCCTTGAGGTGAGGAGCTTTAATATGCCCGTAATTCAGAGAAGGTCAAGTGTGGCCAACGTGGCGAGGTTATGTCACATTATTTGCATATTATTGATCCGCTGAACATGTGAGATAAACAGCCTCATTGACATGTCTGTGAGCAGCCGGCGCACAATCCAGGGGGCTGCTGACCGCCCTCCGATCATTACATGGCAATGCCTCTGCTACACGCAGTATTTAGGCGTGTTTCATATGCCTGTACCCGGGGGTCCGGACCTTACATTGCACAATAGATCTATATTATCAGTTATGATCCGGTACCGCACTCTGGATAGGAGCAGACGACTATTTTGTCTACAATGGCGGCTTACCCTCAGAAAAACAAAAAGGAGTTTTTTTCTGAACCCTCACTGTTCTCACAGGTTATTTACGGAGGATTTACTCACAGTATTTTAGTGAAGGAATAAGTCTGTAGGGCATAGAAAGTACATTACATGCAGTGATCCTGAGGGCTCGATCCAAACACCGCAAGCTCTGGGGAAGTGTTTTTCCTATAGGTTTCTCTGTGGGACTTGAAAAGACTAAAAGTATACTACATGCAGAAGATGACATTCAAGAAAAAACACCCTAAAAACAATTGCTGCAGAAAAAATGTGGCAGAAAAAAAGTATGTAAAAAATCCCTTAAACCTGACAATAACAATATATATACAGTATATATATACAATGCATAGAAGTAATGACCGCGCCCATGCTTCTGGTGGACCGCGATATCAACGCCGGGTGTAATAGATGCTGATCAGGTCAGGATCCCCATGGCTTTTCCTATAGATTCCCCAGTCACTGTGGATAATGTGATCTCTAGGGAGACCACTTGTGTAATATATATATATACATATACAGTATATATGCACACAAGTGGTGTCCTTAGAGATCATTTTATCCACAGAGACTGGGGCATCTATAAGAAAACTTTTATACTTTTATATTTTTACATTGACGACTTTATATTGTTTATTACATTGTTTTCCCTGCATTATATATACCGTCTATATATATATATATATATATATATATATATATATATATAACACCAAAAATATGTAATAAATTATACAAAGTCCCCAAATACGGAAGAAGTGAAAAAAACAAACAATTTTTTTCATCCTAAATCTTTATTACATATATGTCACACAAAAAGCAACAAACAAACAAAAAGTCAACACATATTAAGTCTCCACATGACTGTACTCACCTGGAGAATTCACTCAATAGGTTATTATTTGGTGTAAAATGTGAACTGTAAAACTATAGACAAAAAGCAAAACTAAATTGTTTACTTTCTATATTTGCATCACAACAGAAAATTATATATATACAGCCCTGGCAAAAATTAAGAGACCACCACATCAAAACCCTGTCATGGGCAGCACAATCTCCAGACCTGAATCCCACTGAAAACCTTTGGAATGTAATCAAGAGGATGATGGATAGTCACAAGCCATCAAACAAAGAAGAACTGCTTACATTTTTGCACCAGAAGCAGTGTGAAAGACTGGTGGAAAGCATGCCAAGACGCATGAAAGCTGTGACTAAAAATCATGGTTATTCCACAAAATATTGATTTCTGAACTCTTCCTGAGTTAAAACATTAGTATTGTTGTTTCTAAATGATTATTAACTTGTTTTCTTTGCATTATTTGAGGTCTTAAAGCCCTGGTTATATATATGTTTTTTTGTTATTTTGACCATTTCCCCTTTTCGGAAGAAAAATACAAAATCTATTGCTTGGAAATTCGGAGACATGTTGTCAGAAGTTTATAGAATAAAAGGACAATTTACATTTTACTCAAAAATATACCTATAAAGAGAAAAATCAGACAAACTGAACATTTTGCAGTGGTCTCTTAATTTTTGCCAGAGCTGTATATATATATATACAGGTCCTTCTCAAAAAATTAGCATATAGTGTTAAATTTCATTATTTACCATAATGTAATGATTACAATTAAACTTTCATATATTATAGATTCATTATCCACCAACTGAAATTTGTCAGGTCTTTTATTGTTTTAATACTGATGATTTTGGCCTACAACTCCTGATAACCCAAAAAACCTGTCTCAATAAATTAGCATATCAAGAAAAGGTTCTCTAAACGACCTATTACCCTAATCTTCTGAATCAACTAATTAACTCTAAACACATGCAAAAGATACCTGAGGCTTTTAAAAACTCCCTGCCTGGTTCATTACTCAAAACCCCCATCATGGGTAAGACTAGCGACCTGACAGATGTCAAGAAGGCCATCATTGACACCCTCAAGCAAGAGGGTAAGACCCAGAAAGAAATTTCTCAACAAATAGGCCGTTCCCAGAGTGCTGTATCAAGGCACCTGAATGGTAAGTCTGTTGGAAGGAAACAATGTGGCAGAAAACGCTGTACAACGAGAAGAGGTGACCGGACCCTGAGGAAGATTGTGGAGAAGGACCGATTCCAGACCTTGGGGAACCTGAGGAAGCAGTGGACTGAGTCTGGTGTGGAAACATCCAGAGCCACCGTGCACAGGCGTGTGCAGGAAATGGGCTACAGGTGCCGCATTCCCCAGGTAAAGCCACTTTTGAACCATAAACAGCGGCAGAAGCGCCTGACCTGGGCTACAGAGAAGCAGCACTGGACTGTTGCTAAGTGGTCCCAAGTACTTTTTTCTGATGAAAGCAAATTTTGCATGTCACTCGGAAATCAAGGTGCCAGAGTCTGGAGGAAGACTGGGGAGAAGGAAATGCCAAAATGCCTGAAGTCCAGTGTCAAGTACCCACAGTCAGTGATGGTGTGGGGTGCCATGTCAGCTGCTGGTGTTGGTCCACTGTGTTTCATCAAGGGCAGGGTCAATGCAGCTAGCTATCAGGAGATTTTGGAGCACTTCATGCTTCCATCGGCTGACATGCTTTATGGAGATGAAGATTTCATTTTTCAGCACGACCTGGCACCTGCTCACAGTGCCAAAACCACTGGTAAATGGTTTACTGACCATGGTATTACTGTGCTCAATTGGCCTGCCAACTCTCCTGACCTGAACCCCATAGAGAATCTGTGGGATATTGTGAAGAGAAAGTTGAGAGACGCAAGACCCAACACTCTGGATGAGCTTAAGGCCGCTATTGAAGCATCCTGGGCCTCCATAACATCTCAGCAGTGTCACAGGCTGATTGCCTCCATGCCACGCCGCATTGAAGCAGTCATTTCTGCCAAAGGATTCCCGACCAAGTATTGAGTGCATAACTGAACATTATTATTTGATGGTTTTTTTGTTTGTTATTAAAAAACACTTTTATTTGATTGGACGGTTGAAATATGCTAATTTATTGAGACAGGTTTTTTGGGTTATCAGGAGTTGTAGGCCAAAATCATCAGTATTAAAACAATAAAAGACCTGACAAATTTCAGTTGGTGGATAATGAATCTATAATATATGAAAGTTTAATTGTAATCATTACATTATGGTAAATAATTAAATTTAACACTATATGCTAATTTTTTGAGAAGGACCTGTATATTACACATTAATTCGTATTTAACAGTGTTAAAAATAAAGCAATATGTCCCATATAAAACAAAGTGTCATACAGCCATGATGGTGAAAAATAAAATAAAAAAAAAGACAGGCAAAAATGATAAAAAAAAATCCTGTTCATTAAGGCCTTATATCATACAGGGGGGTAATATAAGTCTTAATCTGCCAAATGTAGAAGCCCCCAGTAGACATTGCATAGTTTTGTTGGAATTCTTTTTTTTCACAATTTTATTAAAAATCATCGCCAAGTAATATGACAAAACTTATGCAAAATACTGTCATTATGCCGAGCTCCGTTACCTGTCAGTGTTATATATATATATATATATATATATATATATATATATATATATGTATATATATATAGTCACAGCTTTAGAAAAGGGTCGGTCCTGGCAAGTTCTAAGAGAAAGTAGCCTTCCTGCTGGCTTATTGCACTACTCACCTATGTAGTTTGTGAGCGTGATGTTATAATCCAAGAATAAGGGCCAGTTTATCTTTATGAGGTCAGTGAAAGTTTTTTTTACACTCTTTAGGCTGTGTTCAGTGTAGTGTTTTTTTTCTGCAGCCAAAACCTGCTGTCTACATGCAAAACACAGGTTTTGCTGTATTTTTTTGTGCAGATTACAGTTGTGATTTGTCTACAGTACATGTTTAACAAAGTAAGTTTTATTCACAGAAAATGCAGAAAAAAAATGCAGCAAATTACCGGTTGTAAAAAAGAAAACAAACAAGTGCGTGAATGGCTTTTCTTGGTATTGTAAAATACAACTTCTTTTCTGTAGAAAAAAAACACTAGCGAAAAATAAAAAATCTGCATGTGAATATAGCCTTAGCTGTTTTACCCAAGCCACACAGTGTGGGACACATACTGACACACAGATCCTCCATTATCTCCACTGACGGACCGCTCATGTTATGTATGTGCTGTATTAGTGCCCCCCATCTCCGTAGCGGTACATTAGGAGCACATTTGTTCCCAGTGTTGGTCTACATACACTTTGGAATAAAATAAAATTCTATTTGAGGTTAATTCTGTAATCTAGCACATGAGCCGCCAACTATATTTTTTCTTATGGACTTTTCCATAAAGTGACTCCTATAAAATGTATCTGTATTATGCTACATAAGTTCTGTAACATGCTCCAACTTCCAAATCTGCGCTTTATACTGATGTGTAGCAGTACCGTAAAAAATCACTATGATGTTTTATAGTTTTTTAATGATTGAATTTATATATATATATATATATATATATATATATATATATATATATATATATTATTTTTATAAGTTCACTGATGACAATAGCATAGAAAATGCATTGTAATGGTCAATTAAGTTGTAATGACCCATAAACCTGTAACACCCAAAGATGAATACCCTGACTGTGCAATAATGCTGCGAATAATACTACTAATAATCATAATATGAGAAACGTGTAGCACGCATTCCCACCTGACATTGTATAAACGCTTGTAAACCTCCAGACTTCTAAATAATAGATCACGTTTCATGACAATATGACGTAACGTTTCAGCGATGGTTTGAATCTTGCTTCAAGGGTAATGTTAAATTCTGCAGATTATTCCCCATTCACCAAGTTCTACAGATCTAAGCCTATTGGTAACAATTAAGAATGTATCCTTTAAGCGTAGGGGTCACGGCGTGACCTTTTTCTGTTTTTTTAAACCATTATTTCATTGGAACTTTCAAAGCATGACTAATCCGGGACCATGGATTCCAGCAAAACAGGAATTTCTAACCATTGGGGTTTATAGAATGAAACTTCTGCAGCTCACTTTCCAGGTTAAGGATCAAGTTATTTTAAGTTTTATAGTGCAAGCTGCGCTCTTAAAACGCTACCACGTGAAAGCCATCATTTTATACCGTCCCCCTGCATTTCGTATACATAATCGCTCTTCTTTTAAATAACATCATCTGGTCTTATGAAGAGAGGCAGCCTGTTTGCAAAATGTCAGCTTCCTTCTCTACTAGGGAGTAAAGTGTCACTTCAAGCCACATTCAGTCAATATACAGCTACAGACAAGGCAGGACATGTTGTTTTTTTTTTTACTATTGTCTGTTAGAATTTGCTGTGATTAAAACTGTTTCTTTCTTCTGAGTTGATGTATTTTTTGCCATTTAAAATGAATTAAATGTAATTATTTATAAAATATATTCTATAAATATAAACATAGATATATATGTATGCATATGTGTGTGTGTGTATATATATATATATATATATATACATATATATATATGCACAGATATGTTTACACATACATACAGGTGCTTCTCACCTCTCTCCTACCTCTCCTACTCTCTAGGCTCCAGTCACTAGGCATTAAGGACACTGCTCTCTCCTGGTTCTTCTCCTATCTTTCTGACTGCTCCTTCAGTGTTCTGTTCTCTGGCTCCACTTCATCTCCTCTTCCTCTCACTGTCGGGGTACCTCAGGGCTCAGTCCTTGGCCCCCTTCTCTTCTACCTCTACACAGCCCCTATTGGACAGACCATCAGCAGATTTGGCTTTCAGCACCATCTTCATGCTGATGACACACAACTATACACGTCAGCCCCTGACCTTACCCCCCCGCTGTACTACAGAACGCCACTGACTGTCTGCAGTCTCCAACATCATGTCCGCTCTCTATCTGAAACTCAACCTCTCCAAAACTGAGAGAGGTTCTGCTCCCGCAGTCTACTAACCTCCCTAAACCTGACGTTTCCCTCTCCGTGGGTGGCACCATAATTATGTTTGACTCCGATCTCTCCTTCACCTCTCATATACAATCTCTTGCCAGCTCGTGCTGCTTACACCTAAAGAACATCTCTAGAATCCACACTTTTCTCAGCATGGAAACAACAAAACCCCTGATCCACTCCCGCCTGGACTACTGCAATGCTCTATAAATTGGCCTCCCCCTCACTCGACTTTCCCCTCTCCAGTCTATCCTTAATGCAGCAGCCAGGGTTGTCTATCTAGCTAATCATTATTCGGACGTGTCTGCTCTTCGCCAGTCATTACACTGGCTGCCCATTCATTACAGGATACAATTCAAAGTACTTGTTCTCACCCACAAAGCTCTTCACAGTGCAGCACCCCCTTACATCTCCTCCCTCATTTCTGTCTATCGGCCTAACCAACCACTGCGCTCTGCAAATGACTATCGACTTACCTCTCCACTAATCCGTACCTCCCACTCCCGACTCCAAGACTTCTCCCGTGCTGCGCCAATCCTCTGGAATGCTCTACCCCAAGATATTAGGACCATCCACAATTTCCATAGTTTTAGGTTCTCGCTCAAAACACATTTGTTCAGAGCGGCCTACCACGTTCACTAATCAAAGTCATTTTATGTGTAAGTGTGTGTGTGTAGCCCATTCACTATCTCCATCTATCCCCCACCCCCTGAAGATGGCTGGACCATCATTGCAAATACATCATTGTAAATACACACCTGTACTTTGTATCTTCCCCACCTCATTGTAGATTGTAAGCTTTCACGAGCTTAAGGAATATGTTGGCGCTAGGGTTGAGCGAAACGGGTCGGCAATTTTCAGAAGTCGCCGACTTTTGGCAAAGTCGGGTTTCATGAAACCCGACCCGACCCCTGTGTGGGGTCGGCCATGAAGTCGGCGATCTTCTGAATCTGGAATCGGAATTCCGATACCGATTCCCGACAAGTTTATAAGATATTTATATCTTATGTTTATAAGATATCGGGAATTGGTATCGGAATTCAGATTTAAGTGTAAAATAAAGAATTAAAATAAAAAATATCGCTATACTTACCATCTGACGGGCCCTGGTACTAACCGGGAACCTTCCTTCCTTAGAATCAGCCTTCCAGGACCTCGCGGTGATGTCACGGTGACGTCGCGGCTTGTGATTGGTCGCGCGAGCGGTCACATGGGCGGCCGCGCGACCAATCACAAGCCGCGACGTCACCGTGACGTCACCGAAGGTCCTGGAAGGGCTGATTCTTAGGAAGGAAGGATGCCGGAACGAAGCCGAGGGTGAGTATATTCCTATTAGGTATATACTCACCCTCGGACACGCCCTGCTTCTTTCCGGCAGCCTTCCTTCCTAAGAATCAGCCCTTCCAGGACCTTCGGTGACGTCACGGTGACGTCGCGGCTTGTGATTGGTCGCGCAAGCGGTCACATGGGCGGCCGCGCGACCAATCAAGAGCCGCGACGTCACCGTGACGTCACCGCGAGGTCCTGGAAGGCTGATTCTAAGGAAGGAAGGTTCCCGGTTAGTACCAGGGCCCGTCAGTGGGTAAGTATAGCGATATTTTTTATTTTAATTCTTTATTTTACACTTAAATATGGATCCCAGGGCCTGAAGGAGAGTTTCCGCTCCTTCAGACCCTGGGAACCATTGGAAACCCAATGCACTGCATTGGGTTTCGAGTTTCGGCCGACCCCGACCCCGACTTTTTTATAGGATCAGCCGATTTCACTCGACCCGACTTTTGAAAAAGTCGGGTTTCGTGAAACCCGACCCGATCCTATAAAATTAAAGGTCGCTCAACCCTAGTTGGCGCTATATAAATAAAGATTATTATTATTATTATTCTCACAAAATTAGAATATCAACATAAAGTTAATTTATTTCTGTTCTTCGATACAAAAAGTGAAACTCGTATATTATATATAATCATACAGAGTCAGAGTGATTTAAGTGTTTATTTCTGTTAATGTTGATGATTATGGCTTACAGCCAATGAAAACACAAAAGTCATCATCTCGGGAAATTAGAATAATTAACAAAAACACCTGCAAACGCTTCTTAAGTGTTTAAAAAGATCCCTTAGTTTGTTTCAGTAGGCTCCACAATCATGGGGAAGACTGCTGACTTGACAGATGTCCAGAAGGCAGTCATTGACACATTCCACAAGGAGGGTAAGCCACAAAAGGTCATTGCTAAAGAAGCTGGCTGTTCACAGAGTGCTGTATCCAAGCGTATTAATGGAAAGTTGAGTGGAAGGAAAAAGTGTGGTAGAAAGAGGTGCACAAGCAACCAGGATAACCGCAGCCTTGAAAGGATTGTTAAGAAAATTCAAAAATTTTGGGGAGATTCACAAGAAGTGGACTGCTGCTGGAGTCATTGCTTCAAGAGCCACCACACACAGATGTATCCAGGACATGAGCTACAAGTGTCTCATTCCTTGTGTCAAGCCACTCATGACCAATAAACAATGCCAGAAGCGTCTCACCTGAGCCAAGGAGAAAAGGAACTGGACTGTTGCTCAGTGGTCCAATGTGTTGTTTTCAGATGAAAGTAAATTTTGCATTTCATTTGGAAACCAAGGTCCCAGAGTCTGGAGGAAGAGTGGAGAGGCACACAATCCAAGCTGCTTGAGATCTAGTGTGAAGTTTCCACAATCAGTGATGGTTTGGGGAGCCATGTCATCTGCTGGCGTAGGTCCAATGTGTTTTATCAAGACCAAGGTCAGCGCTGCTGTCTACCAGGAAATTTTAGAGCACTTCATGCTTCCCTCTGCCAACAAGCTTTTTGGAGATGGAAAAGCAGGACTTGGCACCTGTCCACACTGCCAAAAGTACCAATACCTGGTTTAAAAACAAAAGTATCACTGTGCTTGATTGGCCAGCAAACTCGCCTGACCTTAACCCCATAGAGAATCTATGGGGTATTTTCAAGAGGAAGATTAGAGACACCAGACCAATTAATGCAGATGAGCTGAAGGCTGCTAGCAAAGCAACCTGGGCTTCCATAACACCTCAGCAGTGTCACAGGCTGATCGTCTCCACTCCGCATTGATGCAGTAATTGATGTAAAAGGAGCCCTGACCAAGTATTGAGTGCATTTACTGAACATACATTTCAGTAGGACAACATTTCGGATTTTAAAATCATTTTTCAAGCAGGTGTTATAAAGTATTCTAACTTACTGAGATAATGACTTTTGGGTTTTCATTGGCTGTAAGACAGAATTATCAACATTAGCAGAAATAAACACTTGAAATAGATCACTCTGTTTGTAACGGCTCTCAGGGCCGTATTTAGAGTTTCTGCTGCCCTAGGCACTTTTCGTGCTGCGTCCCCCACTGGTCAGTATGACTAATGCAGACACTGTCGGCAGTGACTTGGGCTACTTTCACATCAGCGATTTTTACCATTCGTGGCCGATCCGGCAGTTTTTCTGCATCTGCCACGTAACACATCACTTACGGCAACACTGCGTTCGGTCTCATTCATTCCCTGTGGGACTTGCGGACATGTGCCGCACTTGCAGTTTTGCCGCGATCCGATAAATGCGGTACTTGCAGCAACGGAAAAAAACGCTGCTAGCAGTGTTTTTTTGTCTCATCGTAAGTGTAAAACCGCAAGTGCTGCACATGTTCGCAAGTCCCATAGGGAATCAGTAAGGGGTCCAAAATCTATGTATATGCCCATGTAGCTCTTTCAAAGACAATTCCAGCAATATTTTTACATGTTCAGTCCATTCATCTGAAATCAGTTTGCATACATATGCAAATGAGGGAGTAGATCTGTTACTCCAGCTCTATACCCCCTCAGTGCTGTATTATATAGTATATAACACAGCCACATAGTATATAAGAGCCACGTAGTATATAGCACAGCCCACGCAGTGTATAACACAGCCCACGCAGTGTGTAACACAGCCCACGCAGTGTGTAACACAGCCCACGCAGTATATAGCACAGCCCACGCAGTGTATAACACAGCCCACGCAGTGTGTAACACAGCCCACGCAGTGTGTAACACAGCCCACGCAGTGTGTAACACAGCCCACGCAGTGTGTAACACAGCCCACGCAGTATATAGCACAGCCCACGCAGTATATAGCACAGCCCACGCAGTGTATAACACAGTCCACGCAGTGTGTAACACAGCCCACGCAGTGTGTAACACAGCCCACGCAGTGTGTAACACAGCCCACGCAGTGTGTAACACAGCCCACGCAGTGTGTAGCACAGCCCACGCAGTATATAGCACAGCCCACGCAGTATATAACACAGCCCACGCAGTGTATAACACAGCCCACGCAGTGTGTAACACAGCCCACGCAGTGTGTAACACAGCCCACGCAGTGTGTAACACAGCCCACGCAGTGTATAACACAGCCCACGCAGTGTATAACACAGCCCACGCAGTGTATAACACAGCCCACGCAGTGTATAACAGCCCACGTAATATATAGCAGTATAGGCACCATATCCCTGTTAAAAAAAGAATTAAAATAAAAAAGTTATATACTCACCCTCCGGCGTCCACCGAAGCTGTCCCGATGCGCGTGATGCTGCCGCCAGCTTCTGTTCCCAGTGATGCATTGCGAAATTACCCAGATGACTAAGTCATCTGGGTAATTTTGCAATGCATCACTGGGAACGGAAGCTGGCGGCAGCATCGTGCGCATCGGTGGACGGCGGAAGGTGAGAATAGCACAATTTTTAAATTTTTTACTTATTTTTAACATTATATCTTTTTATTATTGACGCTGCATAGGCAGCATCAATAGTAAAAAGTTGGTCCGGGATGGGGCGACACACTGGCACTGACAGCTCCGCACATACGTACAGCTCCACACAGACACACACATACATACAGCTCCACACACACACAGCCCCACACACACATACAGCTCTGCGCACACACACATACAGCTCCGCTCCTTGCACACACACATACAGCCCCACACACATACAGCACCGCACAGACACACACAGCACCGCACAGACACACACATACAGCTCCACACACATACAGCTCCACACACACATACAGCTCCGCTGCTTGCACACACATACAGCTCCGCAGACACACAGCCAGCTCCGCTGCCAGCCAACACACACATAAAGCTCTGCTGCCCGCACACACACACATACAGCACCACACACACATACAGCACCGCACAGACACACACATACATACAGCTCCGCACACATACACAGCTCCGCACACACACAGAGCTCCACACACACACAGAGCTCCACACACACACAGAGCTCCACACACACACATACAGCACCGCAGACACACATATATACAGCTCCGCACACACAGAGCTCCACACAGACACACACATACAGCTCCGCACACACAGAGCTCCGCACACACAGATAGCTCTGCACACACAGACAGCTCTGCACACACAGACAGCTCTGCACACACAGACAGCTCCGCGCACACAGAGCTCCGCACACACACACATACATACATACATACAGCTCCGCACACAGACACATACATACAGCTCCGCACACACAGAGTTCCGCACACACAGAGCTCCGCACACACAGACACACACATACAGCTCCGCACACACAGAGCTCCGCACACACAGACACATACATACAGCTCTGCGCACACAGAGCTCCGCACACACAGACAGCTCTGCGCACACAGAGCTCCGCACACACAGACAGCTCTGCACACACAGAGCTCCGCACACACAGACAGCTCTGCGCACACAGAGCTCCGCACACACAGAGCTCCGCACACACAGAGCTACACACACATACAGCTCTGCACACCAGCAGTGGCAATGATTGCTCCCAGGACCCAGATAGTGAGTGAGGGTGTATTATACCCCACCCCCACCACTCACTCTCTGGGTCCGTCTGCCGGGAGGAAAGATCAAACAGATATCATCCATTCAGGGCTGCTGTGTTTGCACGGCTCCTCCAGCCTCAGGCACTACAGGAAGAAATGAGGCTGAGGAGGAATGTGAGGGAAGAAGTGAGCACCGTGAGGTGAGTCACAGACAGCCATGCAGCAGGCAGCGCGCGGGCAGGAGCAAGGAGGGAGATCGTTACAGACAGAGTCACAGAGACAGTACACTACTTACTGTGCATGTACTGCTCTACTGTCTGCGAGTCCTCCAGCTCCTGGCCAGCAATGTGCGAGTCCAGGACAGGACACAGGGTCGGCACACAGGGCGCCGCCGCTCCACCTCAGCAGTCACATTCCGGCCGGCACCACCAGTGAGGCTGTGAGCATGGGGTCAGTGAGGTCACTGTGAGGGGGAGTAGGGAGAGTCGGCACCAGCACCACGTATTCTGGCTGCCGCTCTGCCGCCCCCTGTCTTCAGGAAGGGACCCACAGAACTAGTATTCAGAAAAAAAAAAAAAAACGAAAAAAAAAAAAATACACTTGCTCAGGTGCCGCCCCCCCGCCTGTCCCCGCCCTAGGCACGTGCCCTCAAGTGCCTAGTGGCAAATACGGCCCTGACGGCTCTATATAATATATGTTTCACTGTGTGGAAGAACTGAAATAATTTTTTTTATGATATTCCAATTTTGTGAGAACCTGTATATGCAACTACTGCTGTGAAAAAAATGTCCAATGGCACCACAAAAATGTCAGCCAGAATCATGTTTATTTTATTTATCTACTTATCTGTAAATAATTTGTACAATAAAATCTATAACTAAAACAGTTGATGGTAAAACTAAAAATGAATGATAAAAGTAAAAAAACAACTAAAAAACATCCCCACAATGTGCTTAAACGTGCAGGGTCTTTTTGTAAGGGTGTGACAGGATGGTAGTCGTGGCTGAGGTAAAAGTCTCTTGCACACCTTGACCTCCTCTCACATACACTCCACGACTCCCAGTCAGCATACCTGCCGCTCCTTTTTCCTTGGGGCTTCCTATAAAGATCTGCACGTTTTCCTCAACCGAAGCAGAATAATCAGAGTCACAGTCCCGTTGAATACCTGAACAATGACCTTTACTTGAAACAGGCACATAACGGTCTTTTCAGCATTTACAGCAGGCTTTACAATACTCAGTTTCTTCTCTGTCCCTGTCTCCTCTCTTTCCTTGTCAGCATTTACAGCAGGCTTTGCAATACACAGCTTCTCCTCTTTCTCTGTCTTTCCTTCATCTTTACTAAGCCTACTTCCAGAATGGACCATGCTTACCAGTCCTCCAGTGTCCTCTGTGCCCAGTCTTACTTTAGTAGGGATTCCTCTAAACCATTTTGCCCTGGTCCCGAGTAAATCCATCCACTTAGCAAGCCACCACATTTTGAGTGACCTGTCTGTACTGCTTAGCTCTTTTCTAGCACCTACAGCCGCTGTCCCACTTATACTGCGCTGTCAGTGACCCTTTCAATGCCTTACTTCTTTCTCTCGTAGCCTTCCTGGCCTTGATGCTGCCTGACTGGATCTTGGGCTGCTGCAGACCTGACTGCCCTGACAGGGCGCTCCCGCCCAACTGATTCAAATTTCCAGATGTTTCCCAGATTAACTGCCATTAGCTCCTCCCACTTAACTATTTACAAGCTTAATAACTCTGCACCCCCATCTAGTGGCCAAACTAGGGTACTACGCTTTCCCTACAACTATAACAGTAATTATACATAGCAGGGAAATGCACAACATGGACACTTACAAAGACAAGTAATATTTACGGACAGCTCCTTGTGACCCTTACATTTTCACGTGCCACAGTCTTGTGGAGAAGCGCACAGGAGATAACGTCTTTTCACAGAGGTGGGGCTAGTTTAATGGGTGGGCCTTAGTATTTTAGGTAACCTATTGCAGAAAGAGCAGTAAGAGGAGACTTCTTCTGCAGCCAATTAGCTTGCAGCCAGGTGTAGGATTGTGAGGAGGGCCATTTGTTATCTCTCATGACAAACTTATCTACATGTTTTATATATGTGCCACAGGTTTGTTTGCCGCATAGGACAAAAAATGTTCAGAGGAAAGAGAATTTTACAGAGCATCTTTGGGGATTTTCTTAATGTATTTTCTTTCTTTAGTATTCCTTTAAAATATACAATCATTCAGTTGATTCCACGATATGGTATGAGTCCATTCCTAATATCTCTGAACCACAAAATTAACGTCCTTCTGTAAATAATGATTGATTAGGCTGCATTTTTAAAAATAAGCAGAATGTACATTTAAGGTACATATTTTTTTCTCACTGTTTAAAAAAAACAAACATTCACATGTATCGCTCTGTGATTTAACCCAGATTTTCAAGAGGATTGGTTTACAAATCTAAATCCTCTGAAACTGGATATAAAGATGTCCAAAGATGTCTATTAGGCAGAAGATGTAATCCACACATTGAATATTTGACATTATACCACTATAATATAACAGGAGGCCTCACAGCTGCATGCATGGACTACGGTCTAGGAACATGCATGGACTATGGTCTAAGAACATGCATGGACTATGGTCTAGGAACATGCATGGACTATGACCTAGGAGCATGCAAGGACTATGGTCTAAGAACATGCATGGACTACGGCCTAGGAGCATGCAAGGACTACGGTCTAGAAACATGCATGGACTATGACCTAGGAGCGTACAAGGGCTATGGTTTAAGAACATGCAAGGACTACAGCCTAGGAACATGCATGGACTACGGTCTAGGAACATGCATGGGCTACGACCTAGGAGCATGCAAGGGCTATGGTCTAAGAACATGCATGGACTACGGCCTAAGAGCATGCATGGACTACAGTCTAGGAACATGCATGGACTAAGACCTAGGAGCGTACAAGGGCTATGGTCTAAGAACATGCAAGGACTACGGCCTAGGAGCATGCATGGACTATGGTCTAGGAACATGCATGGACTAAGACCTAGGAGCGTACAAGGGATATGGTCTAAGAACATGCATAGACTACGACCTAGGAGCATGCAAGGACTATGGTCTAAGAATATGCATGGACTACGGCCTAGGAGCATGCAAGGACTATGGTCTAAGAACGTGCACTGGACTACGGTCAAGGAATGTGCAGTTACTACGACCTAGGAGCATGCATGGACTACGGTCTAGGAACATGCATGGACTAAGACCTAGGAGCGTACAAGGGCTATGGTTTAAGAACATGCAAGGACTACAGCCTAGGAACATGCATGGACTACGGTCTAGGAACATGCATGGGCTACGACCTAGGAGCATGCAAGGGCTATGGTCTAAGAACATGCATGGACTACGGCCTAAGAGCATGCATGGATTACAGTCTAGGAACATGCATGGACTAAGACCTAGGAGCGTACAAGGGCTATGGTCTAAGAACATGCAAGGACTACGGCCTAGGAGCATGCATGGACTATGGTCTAGGAACATGCATGGACTAAGACCTAGGAGCGTACAAGGGATATGGTCTAAGAACATGCATAGACTACGACCTAGGAGCATGCAAGGACTATGGTCTAAGAATATGCATGGACTACGGCCTAGGAGCATGCAAGGACTATGGTCTAAGAACGTGCACTGGACTACGGTCAAGGAATGTGCAGTTACTACGACCTAGGAGCATGCATGGACTACGGTCTAGGAACATGCATGGACTAAGACCTAGGAGAGTACAAGGGCTATGGTCTAAGAACATGCATGGACTATGGCCTAGGAACATGCATGGACTACGGTCTAGGAACATGCATGGACTACGACCTAGGAGCATGCAAGGGCTATGGTCTAAGAACATGCATGGACTACAGCCTGGGAACATGTATGGACTACGGTCTAGGAACATGCATGGACTACGACCTAGGAGCATGCAAGGGCTATGGTCTAAGAACATGCATGGGCTACGGCCTAGGAACGTGAATGGACTACGGTCTGGGAACGTGCATGGACTATGGCCTAGGAACTTGCATGGACTACAGCCTTAGAACAGTATAACACCTCGGGGATCAATACACAGAATAACCAAATTATAGTGAAAAACTAAAATAGAAGAATTATCCCCAGTGTTATACCGAAAGGAGTAGAAACCACTCATGTACCAAGAAGAGACCTGCTACCAGACCTCTAGATAAACCATGAAAATCCGGACAAGCTAATATAATACAAGGTAAATATCTTTATTTAATAGGAACAGTAATATTATTGATAAAAAATAAAATATAAAAAGTGTGTACGTATCAGGACATTTAATACAAACATGATATATAAAAAATTATATAAAAGCAATTAGAATGAGTAATGGACCTACAGGATAGAAATGAATGGCCTCCTAAATAGGATATTACAGATCTCCAAAATTTCTTTAAGCGAAACAAACCTAAGTAACACTAAGTAATAAACTGTGAATCAATTGTTCAATCCCAAAATAGGTGTACTAAGGTAAAATAGATAAATAATATAGTAACCTTGGCAAGTGCCAACGTGCAGTGTGTCACATAATAAACGCCCAAATCTCCATGTGACTTCTAAAGTGCATTGTGCAGAGTGCAAAGAAAAGGGGAGAGAGATAATGGAGATCAATACCTTAAGGTGCCTCTTGGTCCAAGAGATGCACACACCCCAGTTTTTTACTTAGTGTTACTTAGGTTTGTTTCACTTAAAGAATTTTTGGAGATCTGTAATATCCATTCATTTCTATCCTGTAGGTCCACTACTCATTATAATTGCTTTTATATCATTTTGTATATATCATGTTTGTATTAAATGTCCTGATACGTGCACACTTTTTATATTTTATTTTTTATCAATAATATTACTGTTGCTATTAAATAAAGATATATATCTTGTATTATATTAGCTTGTCCGGATTTTCATGGTTAATCTAGAGTTCTGGTGGCTGGTTTCTTCTCAGCCTAGGAACATGCATGAACTACGGTCTAGGAATGTGCATGTTTTGGAGTGGACCAAAATTCCTCCTGACATGTGTGCAAACCTCATCATCAACTACAAAAAATGTCTGACTGCAGTGCTTGCCAACAAGGGTTTTGCCACCAAGTATTAAGTCTTGTTTGCCAGAGGGATCAAATACTTATTTCTCACTGCAAAATGCAAATAAATTTATATAATTTATACGATGTGATTTTCTGGATTTTATTTTTGATATTCTATCTCGCAATGTTAAAATGAACCTACTCTTAAAATTATAAACTGTTTATGTCTTCGTCAGTGGGCAAACTTACAAAATCAGCAAGGGATCAAATACTTATTTCACTCACTGTACTTACCAACTGCCGTCTTCAGCTCTTCCACATGTCCCTCCTATCCTGGGCTACTATCTTGTGATTGCAGCTTCTGATTGACCAGAAGTCAGAGCTGTCAGTCACAAGCTCTTTGTGTAAGTCTATGAGACCCTCATTCTGGTTCTCATAGACTTACATTGGGTTGTGACTTCTGGATCGCCCAGCAAACACTGATGGAAATGGCAGGTCACAACCTTCTGGAGACCGACCAGAGAGGTGCCGAAAACAGATGAAGATGGTGATGGTAAGAATAATACTAGGAGCAGGGACCTTAGATTAGTAGCACCACTCCAGCGCTGTCATAAAGAAGAACAACACTGGAGTGGCGCCCTAAAGGATATGTACAAATTTGTAAACATTTATAATTGTTCGTGATGATTAAAAATATCCCATGGCTTTTTGTCCACAGCTCCTACACTCACCGGCCACTTTATTAGGTACACCATGCTAGTAACGGGTTGGACCCCCTTTTGCCTTCAGAACTGCCTCAATTCTTCGTGGCATAGATTCAACAAGGTGCTGGAAGCATTCCTCAGAGATTTTGGTCCATATTGACATGATGGCATCACACAGTTGCCGCAGATTTGTCGGCTGCACATCCCAAAGATGCTCCATACAAGGCAGGATGGATCCATGCTTTCATGTTGTTTTACGCCAAATTCTGACCCTACCATCCGAATGTCGCAGCAGAAATCGAGACTCATCAGACCAAGCAACGTTTTTCCAATCTTCTACTGTCCAATTTCGATGAGCTTGTACAAATTGTAACCTCAGTTTCCTGTTCTTAGCTGAAAGGAGGGGTACCCGGTGTGGTCTTCTGCTGCTGTAGCCCATCTGCCTCAAAGTTCGACGCACTGTGCGTTCAGAGATGCTCTTAGGCCTACCTTGGTTGTAACGGGTGGCGATTTGAGTCACTGTTGCCTTTCTATCAGCTCGAACCAGTCTGCCCATTCTCCTCTGACCTCTGGCATCAACAAGGCATTTCCGCCCACAGAACTGCCGCTCACTGGATTTTTTTTCTTTTTCGGACCATTCTCTGTAAACCCTAGAGATGGTTGTGCGTGAAAATCCCAGTAGATCAGCAGTTTCTGAAATACTCAGACCAGCCCTTCTGGCACCAACAACCATGCCACGTTCAAAGGCACTCAAATCACCTTTCTTCCCCATACTGATGCTCGGTTTGAACTGCAGGAGATTGTCTTGACCATGTCTACATGCCTAAATGCACTGAGTTGCCGCCATGTGATTGGCTGATTAGAAATTAAGTGTTAACAAGAAGTTGGACAGGTGTACCTAATAAAGTGGCCGGTGAGTGTATGTACTTACAGTCTATACCAAAGCCTGAGTAGTCTGCAGTCACTCCTCGTATCCGTCCACTATTTCTTGCTTACTTATATTATTTAGGTTATGACCATAAGATCCAACTATGTTTGTCTTCTGTTCCTATGGAGACACAATGCAGTTTTTAATAAAGATTATTGGCAGACTAAGACTATGTTGTTTCATTTTTTTTACTTTTCACAAATTAGATTAGTTAAATAAAGCTTGTAACGTGTTTGTGTAAATTCTATGTTTAGTGTTCTTGTAATGGAGATTTTCTGTGCCTGCGAGAAATAAGATTCCAAGTTTACCATGAAGTACAGTTCATAATGTTGGGAACGCAGCTAACTGTAGGTGTGGAATAACATAATGTGGCACATTCTATATTTAACAAGAAATCTATTAAATTCACTGTGAATTGTTATACATCAACACTATGCTATCACCGACGTGCAGCAATTAAAATAATTAGTTCCTGTAAGGACGGGTTCTTGAGATTCTCTAGCTTTGTGCATGTTCCAGGGCAATTGTATATACATACTGTATATGTGCATATATTATTTATTGACAGGTAAAATAACACAAGTAGATTCTCCATACGCTAAATAAATTGCTTGAAATCATGATCTTGATTTTATATACACACTGCTCAAAAATATAAGGGAACACTAAAATCCCACATCCTAGATATCACTGAATGAAATACTCCAGTTGTAAATCTTTATTCATTACATAGTGGAATGTGTACAAAACAATAAAACCTAATAATTGTCAATGTAAATCACAACTAATATC
Organism: Ranitomeya variabilis; assembly: GCF_051348905.1. NCBI lineage: Eukaryota > Metazoa > Chordata > Amphibia > Anura > Dendrobatidae > Ranitomeya > Ranitomeya variabilis. The sequence goes on from NC_135232.1 coordinate 283,696,423, forward strand.
CCACGGAGGTCTGGAGTTGGAATAATGCTCAAAATCAAAGTGAAAAATGAAGTTACAGGCTGATCCAACTTCAGTGGAAATGCCTCAAGACAAGGAAATGATGCTCAGTAGTGTGTGTGGCCTCCACGTGCCTGTATGACCTCCCTACAATGCCTGGGCATGCTCCTGATGAGTCAAATATCCAAAAACTATAGACCAAATAAATTCATATAGTAGATTTCCAAAATTACATAAACCAAAGAAGAAGGGAAATGCAAACCCAAAAAATAAAATTCAAAATATTTTATTCATAATGAATTAAAAACAAAAATCATCATAATTATACAAAAGGGGATTGAAACAAGGCAGAATGAACTCAGGCAATCCATAGCATAGCATAAATAAGAGTACCAATCAAATATAAATCAACAATCTAATAATATAGTAGGTATGGAACAACGGTGCACCAGCAGGCTCTGGAATATACTGGAAAAATTCCACCAAATATATACAAAACTGCCTATAGGGTATAGATATGTCAGCCGCTAGAGTGCGCATGTAAGGCTCTCGAAATATATTTAATAAACTGTGCCATATGATGGTAATAATATCTATATAGTAAAATAATGAATCCTAATAAAGTGCAAGTGCATGAATTAGACTAGATATAGATATAAATATATAAGGGAACACCTAAAGATGAAAAAATCATTATAGAGGCAGTAGCACCATGTTGTTACCTGCACACCTATGGATCGCCGTGAGGAGGAGAACCCCGACGCGCGTTTCGCAACGTAGCTTCTTCCTGGGGGTCGTGGTAGTGAGGGGAACGCAGTGCCGGCTTTGTTTTATCCAAAACGTTGCCACGCCAGAGGGCACTCTTTTTTACATCTTTTTGTGCTTCTTCCCTTTTTGTTCACTGTCTGAAAGGCCATTGGAATGCTGGTCAGGGAAGCGTACACGCTTTAAGGTATTTTTTATGGTGCTGTTCCTCTTTTTCTACCTATAAATACTGTATATATTTATATATATATATATATATATATATATATATATATACAGTATATATACAGTCATATGAAAAAGTTTGGGCACCCCTATTAATCTTAAGCTTAATGTTTTATAAAAAATTTCTTTTTTGCAACAGCTGTTTCAGTTTCATATATCTAATAACTGTTGGACACAGTAATGTTTCTGCCTTGAAATGAGGTTTATTGTACTAACAGAAAATGTGCAATCTGCATTCAAACAAAATTTGACAGGTGCATAAGTATGGGCACCCTTATCATTTTCTTGTTTTAAATACTCCTACCTACTTTTTACTGACTTACTAAAGCACTTTTTTTTTGTTTTGTAACCTCATTGAGCTTTGAACTTCATAGCCAGGTGTATGCAATCATGAGAAAAGCTACTTAAAGTGGCCACTTGCAAGTTGTTCTCCTGTTTGAATGTCCTCTGAAGAGTGGCATCATGGGCTCCTCAAAACAACTGTCAAATGATCTGAAAACAAAGATTATTCAACATAGTTGTTCAGGGGAAGGATACAAAAAGCTGTCTCAGAGATTTAACCTGTCAGTTTCCACTGTGAGGAACATAGTAAGGAAATGGAAGAACACAGGTACAGTTCTTGTTAAGGCCAGAAGTGGCAGGCCAAGAAAAACATCAGAAAGGCAGAGAAGGAGAATGGTGAGATCAGTCAAGGACAATCCTCAGGCCACCTCCAGAGAGCTGCAGCATCAACTTGCTGCAGATGGTGTCACTGTGCATCGGTCAACTATACAACGCACTGTGTTTTTTGCCGCCATGCATAATGCCTTTTTGTATTACCAAACAACTCAATTTTGGTTTCATCAGTCCACAGGACCCTCTTCCAAAAAGAACTTGGCTTCTCCAAATGTGCTTTTGCATACCTCAGCCGACTCTGTTTGTGGCGTGCTTGCAGAAACGGCTTCTTTCGCATCACTCTCCCATACAGCTTCTCCTTGTGCAAAGTGCGTTGTATAGTTGATCGATGCACAGTGACACCATCTGCAGCAAGTTGATGCTGCAGATCTCTGGAGGTGGCCTGAGGATTGTCCTTGACTGATCTCACCATTCTTCTTCTCTGCCTTTCTGATGTTTTTCTTGGCCTGCCACTTCTGGCCTTAACAAGAACTGTACCTGTGTTCTTCCATTTCCTTACTATGTTCCTCACAGTGGAAATTGACAGGTTAAACATCTGAGATAGCTTTTTGTATCCTTCCCCTGAACAACTATGTTGAATAATCTTTGTTTTCAGATCATTTGACAGTTGTTTTGAGGAGCCCATGATGCCACTCTTCAGAGGACATTCAAACAGGAGAACAACTTGCAAGTGGCCACTTTAAGTAGCTTTTCTCATGATTGCATACACCTAGCTATGAAGTTCAAAGTTCAATGAGGTTACAAAACCAAAAAAAGTGCTTTAGTAAGTCAGTAAAAAGTAGGTAGGAGTATTTAAAACAAGAAAATGATAAGGGTGCCCATACTTATGCACCTGTCAAATTTAGTTTGAATGCAGATTGCACATTTTCTGTTAGTACAATAAACCTCATTTCAAGGCAGAAACATTACTGTGTCCAACAGTTATTAGATATATGAAACTGAAATAGCTGTTGCAAAAAAGAAAATTTTTATAAAACATTAAGCTTAAGATTAATAGGGGTGCCCAAACTTTTTCATATGACTGTATGTATATACATACAGTACAGACCAAACGTGTGGACACACCTTCTCATTTAAAGATTTTTCTGTATTTTCATGAGATGGTTTGGGGTGAGCTGGACCGCAGAGTGAAGGCAAAAGTCCAACAAGTGCTAAGCATCTCTGGGAACTCCTTCAAGATTGTTGGAAGACCATTCCCAGTGACTACCTCTTGAAGCTCATCAAGAGAATGCAAAGAGTGTGCAAAGCAGTCATCAAAGCAAAAGGTGGCTACTTTGAAGAACCTAGAATATAAGACATATTTTCAGTTGTTTCACACTTTTTTGTTAAGTATATAATTCCCCATGTGTTAATTCATAGTTTTGATGCATTCAGTGTGAATGTACAATTTTCATAGTCATGAAAATACAGAAAAATCTTTAAATGAGAAGGTGTGTCCACACGTTTGGTCTGTACTGTATATACACAAACACATATATATACAAGCACATATATATTATCTATCTATCTATCCCATATCTATCTAAATTATCTATATTATTTCTCTAGTATCTATGTATCCCATATCTATCTATCTATCCATCATTCCTAGCCTAGAGTCTATCCTGCTTTGTGACAAATACTCTCAGTCACACCTGAGCACTGGTAATTGAGGAGAACCAAAGGTCTCTGCCACAAAACTCCAGTAGGACGGCAAATTAGGTGAGGGCACGTTAGGCGAGGGCACATGTAAGAAGAGGGCACATGTTAGATTAGGTCACATGTTAGGTGAGGGCATATGCTCAGTGATGGCACATACTAAGTGAGGGCACACATTAGGAGAGGGCACACATTAGGAGTGGGCACATATTAGGTGAGGGCACATGTTCAGTGATGGCACACATTAGATGAGGGCACATGTTAGGTGATGGCACATGGTCAGTGACGGCACATGCTAGGTGAGGGCACAGATTAGGTGAGGGCACATATTAGGTGAGGGCACATGTTAAGTGAGTGCACGTGTTAGGTGATGGCGCATGCTCAGTGACGGCACACGTAAGGCTACTTTCACATTTCCGTGTTTTGCAGACCGTCATAATGCGCCGTTGCATCCTGCAAAGTTGCCCGCAGAATGCATTTTTTTCACATAGACTTGTATTACCGATGCATCGCGACGTATGGACACACGTTCCATACGTCGTGCACTGGATGCGTCGGTATTTGGCGGGCCGTCATATCAAAAAAACGTTCAAGGGAACGTTTTTTCATACGTTGTGTCCTGCATTTTTTACTGCGCATGCCCGGCCAGAACTCCACCCTCTCCTCCCTGGGACCTTACAATGGGCAGCAGACGCGTTGAAACACTGTGTCCGCTGCTCACGTCACTCACAAATTCACAAACTTCCGTTGGTACGTTGCGCCGACGCTTGGCGACTGCCGAGTACCGATGGAAATGTGAAAGATGCCTTAGGTGAGGGCACATGCTCAGTGACGGCACTCGGTAGGTGATGGCACACGTTAGGTGAGGGCACATGGTAGGTGAGGACACATGCTCAGTGACGGCACTCGGTAGGTGATTGCACACGTTAGGTGAGGGCACATGGTAGGTGAGGGCACATGCTCAGTGACGGCACACGTTAGGTGAGGACACACATTAGGTGAGGGCACATGCTCAGTGACGGCACTCGGTAGGTGATTGCACACGTTAGGTGAGGGCACATGGTAGGTGAGGGCACATGCTCAGTGACGGCACACGTTAGGTGAGGACACACATTAGGTGAGGGCACATGCTCAGTGACGGCACTCGGTAGGTGATTGCACACGTTAGGTGAGGGCACATGGTAGGTGAGGGCACATGCTCAGTGACGGCACACGTTAGGTGAGGACACACATTAGGTGAGGGCACATGCTCAGTGACGGCACTCGGTAGGTGATTGCACACGTTAGGTGAGGGCACATGGTAGGTGAGGGCACATTCTCAGTGACGGCACATGTTAGGTGAGGACACACATTAGGTGAGGGCACATGCTCAGTGATGGCACATGGTAGGTGATGGCACACATTAGGTGAGGGCACATGGTAGGTGAGGGCCCTGGTACAGACTTTGAATTGAAGCTTTGCTAGTAGAGATTATTCCTCTACTAGAGGGCACAGTGAGTTTTTCTCAGTCAATTACTACTATGTGACATTTACTATGTGCTACATTTGGTGCTCCTCTATTGCTCCGCAGCAGCAGACTACAAGTTGTCCATTGCTCCGGTGTTTATAATACTCAAAAAGGAGCAGTATTCTGTTCCTAAGAAGCAAGTCGCAGAATTTCAAATGACTGGGAAGATGATGGAGAGACTGGAGTGCAGTAACCTGAAGTACTATAATAGCGTATAGTGTGCTGTTGTTTTACTTAAAATAAAGTCTTCTGGTATGAAATATCCGCTGTGTTAACTAGTCAAACAAACCATCATATATATATATATATATATATATATACAGTGGGGCAAAAAAGTATTTAGTCAGTCAGCAATAGTGCAAGTTCCACCACTTAAAAAGATGAGAGGCGTCTGTAATTTACATCATAGGTAGACCTCAACTATGGGAGACAAACTGAGACAAAAAAATCCAGAAAATCACATTGTCTGTTTTTTTTATCATTTTATTTGCATATTATGGTGGAAAATAAGTATTTGGTCAGAAAAAAACAATCAAGATTTCTGGCTCTCACAGACCTGTAACTTCTTCTTTAAGAGTCTCCTCTTTCCTCCACTCATTACCTGTAGTAATGGCACCTGTTTAAACTTGTTATCAGTATAAAAAGACACCTGTGCACACCCTCAAACAGTCTGACTCCAAACTCCACTATGGTGAAGACCAAAGAGCTGTCAAAGGACACCAGAAACAAAATTGTAGCCCTGCACCAGGCTGGGAAGACTGAATCTGCAATAGCCAACCAGCTTGGAGTGAAGAAATCAACAGTGGGAGCAATAATTAGAAAATGGAAGACATTCAAGACCACTGATAATCTCCCTCGATCTGGGGCTCCACGCAAAATCCCACCCCGTGGGGTCAGAATGATCACAAGAATGGTGAGCAAAAATCCCAGAACCACGCGGGGGGACCTAGTGAATGAACTGCAGAGAGCTGGGACCAATGTAACAAGGCCTACCATAAGTAACACACTACGCCACCATGTACTCAGATCCTGCAGTGCCAGACGTGTCCCACTGCTTAAGCCAGTACATGTCCGGGCCCGTCTGAAGTTTGCTAGAGAGCATTTGGATGATCCAGAGGAGTTTTGGGAGAATGTCCTATGGTCTGATGAAACCAAACTGGAACTGTTTGGTAGAAACACAACTTGTCGTGTTTGGAGGAAAAAGAATACTGAGTTGCATCCATCAAACACCATACCTACTGTAAAGCATGGTGGTGGAAACATCATGCTTTGGGGCTGTTTCTCTGCAAAGGGGCCGGGACGACTGATCCGGGTACATGAAAGAATGAATGGGGCCATGTATCGTGAGATTTTGAGTGCAAACCTCCTTCCATCAGCAAGGGCATTGAAGATGAAACGTGGCTGGGTCTTTCAACATGACAATGATCCAAAGCACACCACCAGGGCAACGAAGGAGTGGCTTCGTAAGAAGCATTTAAAGGTCCTGGAGTGGCCTAGCCAGTCTCCAGATCTCAATCCTATAGAAAACCTTTGGAGGGAGTTGAAAGTCCGTGTTGCCAAGCGAAAAGCCAAAAACATCACTGCTCTAGAGGAGATCTGCATGGAGGAATGGGCCAACATACCAACAACAGTGTGTGGCAACCTTGTGAAGACTTACAGAAAACGTTTGACCTCTGTCAGTGCCAACAAAGGATATATTACAAAGCATTGAGATGAAATTTTGTTTCTGACCAAATACTTATTTTCCACCATAATATGCAAATAAAATGATAAAAAAACAGACAATGTGATTTTCTGGATTTTTTTGTCTCAGTTTGTCTCCCATAGTTGAGGTCTACCTATGATGTAAATTACAGACGCCTCTCATCTTTTTAAGTGGTGGAACTTGCACTATTGCTGACTGACTAAATACTTTTTTGCCCCACTGTATATATATATATATATATATATATATATATATATATATATAATCTTTGCAAGGTTAACTTAAAGGGGTTACCCGGGCTTGTAGAAAACGTCAGCAATCACTCTACTAGATGCACTCAGCATCTCTCAACATACGTGAATTGAGAGAAGCCAGATCCATCTTGTTACATGTGGGCACATGTGGGCAAATCACACACGCCATCAAGAAGACGCCTGCTTGCACCGGAAATACTGGGGAGTTATGACACCAAGCGCCCCGCACGCTGTCAAGATTCAGCAGTCTGCTGTCACATCCAGTGACTTCAAACCTTTGTCCCAAGCCTGGACATCCCCTTTAATTTGATAACACAGATCTGGGATATCACAGCACAAAAAGTGTTATCCGACACCTTACTTGACATCAGTCAACAGCTTGTGTGACTATCAGTTATTTAACTTCCAACTATATACATAACATTTTTTCTAGCGTTTGGAAGTAGCCTTGATGTCTAGCTTCTTTACAACGATGCAAATGGCTGTACTACCATGGAAATGCTATTAAATGTGATAGTGAATGTAATTCCTAGCTAGCAGGCCACAAGGTCTAAACACTGCTGGAATATTCATAAGGATTGTGTTTCCCTAGAGAATCCCGAGTGTTAGCTCCAGAAGAAAATAGATGATCTTTGCTGTACGCACCACACTGTATTCAAGCTTACCATCCAGAACCATTAGAGATGTGATGAAGTTATTGGACTGTTGCAGCAGAGATGACTTTATGGCAGTAAAATAAGGCATTCAAGAAAAAATTCTAAAATGAACAGTACAAATCAGTGTTTTTTTTTCTTAATGACCTAGGTGAACACTAGGGGGCAGTGTGGCTGTTTAGAAGAATATCCTCCTGCTAGCTAACTCACACATTGTACCAGTCTTTTAAGAAATCCTCTTGAACTGACTTTGAACTAAAAAAAAAATCATTGTTATATATAATGAGATACAAGCCTTTTGGACTTGGGCTACTCATAATTAGTCTTAGATCTGGTGTCTTTTTTATTTGAAAGAAAAAACAAGCTATAAAGATACCGTCTCTAAAATGTCCTATAAAGTGCAACAAACAATGTATGTGCACCTCCTATACAGCGTCTTCTCCATAAGACCCTTCCCCAAATGCCGCTCAGGTCTTCGAATAATAAGTACAATTGATTCTTTATGACATTAGGCTGGAGAAGGCCTTTGTGCTGCCGCTGCCGCCATCTACACTCTCTATAGCATCACACTCCACTTTTTATAATGATCCCATTTTATATCTAACCCATAAACTGTGCCAAGCAAACAGATCACAAGTCCCCATTCCCCCGTCACTTTGCAAAGTAATAATTTCCATGTCCAAATCCATTTCTTTTCTACTTGTGAAATCTCTAAGCCATCAGCAAGGAGGATAGTTCACATGAAAACTAATTACATAAAATCAATATTTAATCACAGCACAGCATCCAGATCTTGCAGAAAAAAAAAATCCTTTTAAAATCTACTGCAATATACAAATTGGCTTCCTCCTCCTTTAATTTACACATGCCAAGGCTTAGATTATTCTTTATTTATTTATTAGTCTTTATTATTTTATTCTAGCGCAATTTAATGGATTACAGATTTATGTCTTGACGCTTTACGTGTACAAATATATTTATTTTGGGATTTATTACACACACCTATACACATATTTAGATAGATAGATGCATGCACATATACATAGCATTACCTAGCTGCAATAAATATACACACATAGTATGCACATATTAATAGACGCGGAGATAGATGGATGCTGTAGATGATAGATTTGTGCACATATTCATACCTTTATCTATTCTTAATAAATATAAACAAAAAATGAATTAATGAAGTAAAAAAAATGGAGGCAGCACACGAAATAGAATTATGGAAATATTAGTGCTTTAATAGCCCACAGGGATGGTGACGTTTCAGTTGAACCTTTCCCAAGTTCTATTTTTTTAACTGAAAAGTTACCATCCCCATGGGCTATTATAGCACTAATATTTCCATAATTCTATTTCGTGTGCTGCCTCCATTTTGTTTCTTTATAGCTGAGGTTTGGTAGTTGCCTGGGAAGCTTGGCACACCAATTGAAAAAGATATAAAAAACTTGTGATTTAAAACTCCATAATGGCGACGTTTCTGATCAAGATTAGAACCTTTTCCAGGCTTGAAAAAGGTTCTCACCTTCAACTGAAACGTCGCCATTATGGACTATTAAATCACAAGTTTTTTTTTTTAACTAGTGTGCTGCCTGTGTTTTTTTATCTTTATATTCGAGGAACGGTGTTTGCCTACGAGGCTTGGTACCTCTGTTTTTCTCTTGCTGGTTCTGCTTTTTTTGGTGGATAGATAGATAATAGATAGATGATAGATAGATAGATAGATAGATAGATAGATAGATAGATAGATAGATAGATAATAGATAGATGATAGATAATTGATGGATGATAGATAGATGATAGATAGATAATAGATAGATAATAGATAGATGATAGATAGATGATAGATAATAGATAGATAATAGATGATAGATAGATAGATGATAGATAATAGATAGATAGATGATAGATAATAGATAGATGATAGATAGATGATAGATAATAGATAGATAGATGATAGATAATAGATAAATAGATGATAGATAATAGATAGATAATAGATAGATGATAGATAGATGATAAATAGATGATAGATAATAGATAGATAATAGATAGATGATAGATAGATGATACATAGATGATAGATAATAGATAGATGAGATAGATAGATAGATAGATAGATAGATAGATAGATAGATGATAGATAGATAATAGATAGATGATAGATATAGATGTATGATTGAAATAGATATATCTGCCTATTATCTATCTATCTGTTATCTATCTATTATCTATCATCTATCTATTATCTATCCATTATCTATCCATTATCTATCTATATCTCTCACTCATCTATCTCATATCTATCTATTATCTGAGATAGACGATAGATATATCTATAGATAGAAAAACAAGAGATAAAGCACAGCACAGCAGAAACGTGGGTGCAGAGTCTCATATGCATGTACCAAACCTTATAAGTAGAGTCAAACACTTGTGAAGCAGCCCTCCATATGGCAGTAATAAGGTGCTCTTTATTGGCCCATGTAGTGACGTTTCGGTCCTGGATGCAGATTCAAGCACGTGCTTGAAGAAGGCTCATTTGAGCCAAAACGTTGCCACAGCATGTGGGTTTGAAATAAAACTGCAGTTTTCACCTTTAAGCTATGGAGTGCTGCCTGCGTTTGTTCCTATATCTATAGATAGATAGATAACAGATAGATACATTAGATGATATATAGCTTAAGAAAAGCTCACACTTGGAGCTATTAAATAGCATTTTTTACCTTCTTTCTGCCTCATTTTCTTTGTTTTCATAGATAGTTAGATGTGCTGACAAACATAGCATTATCTGTCTTTCCATACACACATACTGACATACAGATAGACACCCAGACACATATAACTCATTCACACGCCGCTACAGAAACACAGCTATGCTGTGTAATATTGATATTAATATGGATATTATGAGAAACATGATGGATAGATAGCAAATAGATAACATATGGTAGATGTGCAGATAGATTATAGACAATATACGTATATCTGTATTTATTTAATTTGTTATCTATATAATTGTTCTTTTTTCCTTGTTATGTGGGTTGCCCAAATATTCTGGGAGCTGTGGTATTGCTGTGTTGTGCCCACCCTTTGCCATCACTAGAATGCTCCATGCAGGTTATAAGCGCCCCCCAGACGCACTGTATTGTTACCGGTCCCCACTCACCTGCGCTTCCTAGTAGAGTCCTATTCTCTATATGTAGGACTTGTCAGTGTCATTAATGATGATCAGAATGATGATCAGGGAGAGATCACATCACAGCTATGGATTTAGCGCCTGTCATAGTGTTGCTGGATAGTGATGAGCGAATATACTCGTTACTCGTGCACGCTCGGGGGTCCTCCGAGTATTTTTTAGTGCTCGGAGATTTAGTTTTCATGGCTGCAGCTGAATGATTGACATCTGTTATCCAGCTTGATTACATGTGGGGATTCCCTAGCAACCAGGCAACCCCCACATGTACTTATGCTGGCGAACAGATGTCAATCATTCAGCTGCAGAGATGAAAACTAAATCTCTGAGCACTACAAAATACTCGGAGGACCCCCGAGCGTGCTCGGAAAACCTGAGCAACGCGTATAGTCGCTCATCACTAGTGCTGGATGTTTTATTATCTGAATTGATTCAGTTTCTATGGTTGTATAGAGCCAGCCTCCTATCTATACACATCTCTCCTCATATAGAGCTATATCACCTATACATTCTATTAGCTATCTTATTTATTACCTAGCCATTATACATATTATCTATCTAGCATATTATCTATTATCCCATCTATCTGCCTCCATTATCCCCTGTATGGAGCCAGTAATCTGTGTAGATCCAGCTACATGCCTGCAGCCACACCGGCTGCTTACCCGGGACCTGCCTGGCGTCGTCCTGTGCCCTCCACACTGTTGTGTGCAGAGCCAGTGACACAAGGGCGCAGGCCGAGCAGTCTGTGGGCAGCAGCCGGGGGCAGGCAGGCAGCCGGGGGCACAGGCAGCCGGGGGCAGGCAGGCAGCCGGGGGCACAGGCAGCCTCAGCCGCGTCTCCCTCCGCCGCCGCCCACACTATCTCGCCGCCCGCTAGGTGTACGCTCCGCGCCGCCGCCGTGCTGAGGCCGGACCACCTTACCGCCGTGGCCCCGCCCCCTCCGTGCGAGCACATTGGCTGGGGCCGCTGTGAGCGATTCATCGCTGAAATGCAAAACTTGTTGCTGCCGTGTGCGGCTGAGGACACAGTGCGGAGCTCACGCCGGACCCAGACGCCGCAGCACCGGGCAGCTCCTGCCATGCAGGTGGCACGGATGAAAGTTGCAGCCAGTCGGAGGTGGACGGAGTGAGTGCAGCGCGCAGGGAGCGTCCTGTGCCCGGTGACTTGCCCCTGCACCGGTGGGTGCCATCTGCCAGCAGGCCGGGCCCCGTGCACCATGTGAGTGGCCGCCGGCGCGCAGCACACTGACCGCCGTGTCACCGGAGAGGACTGTCATGACTTATTGATCAGTGTGTGGAATTATGTTTGGGCTGGAGCAGTTTGAGCCGCAGATCAATAGCAGAAGCGCCGGCCAAGGAGACAGGAGCTTCCCCCAGCCCGGGCTGAACATGAGCTCTCACTTCAAGAGCCCTGCCTTCCACTCCGGGGGCTCCTCTGCCGCGGTGGACCCCTCCATAGGAGCTCTGACCGAGCCTGCCATGATGGGCATGAACCTCAACCTGAACGGCGAGCCGTACGGGTACCATGCCAGGGGGCACTCCGAGCTGCACGCTGGTGGCATGCACGGCTTCTTCAGCACCCAGCAGCAGCACCACGGGCACCCCAGCAGCCATCCGCACCAGCATCACCCCCACTTCAGTGGCAACTTTGGAGGCCCTGCTGATGCCACAGCGTCCTGCCTGCACGGGGGTCGCCTCATGGGTTACAACAATAATCTTGGCAATCCACAAGCCTTTGGTGAAGGCTACGAGCAGCTGGCCGAGAACCAGGCAGGAGAAGGCTTTGGCCAGCAGAGAACAGGTAACCTGCCTGAGTTTCAGCACCCTAACTCCACCGCCTCTAACCATGCTGTCCCTGCACCCTGCCTGCCCCTGGACCAGTCTCCAAACCGAGCGGCCTCCTTCCATGGGCTTCCTTCATCCACGTCTTCTGATTCTCATACTTTGGAACAAAGGAGACTCCACAACCAAGGAGGTGTGGATCCACTGGAATACAATTACCCCAGCGACGCTCCTGCGGGACACTTTGAGGTACCTGTGTTTTCTCCTTCTGATTCTGAGGGGCATTATGGTGCTGGGAGACAGGTTTCCGCTGGTTCTTTTCCTGGTGCTTCTGTTTTGCCAAGACCTCCTGGGATAGTGGGCATGACTAAGGTTCACCCACAGCAACAGCACGGGGTGTTCTATGAGAGGTTTGGAGGTGCTCGAAAAATGCCTGTGGGCATGGAGCCTGCGGTGAACGCCAGGCACCCCCTCCTGCAACAGCAACAGCAGACAGGTTTACTTGCCAGACAAAACTCTTGCCCGCCAGCAATTACCAGGCAGCAGCAAACAGAAGGCAGTACCTCAAACCCAAACCTGCCGGACAATGGACCAGTAATGCAGAACCAGCATTCCCAGTTTGAGTACCCCATTCAAAGACTGGAGAATAGAAATATGAATCCTTATTCAGAGTCTATGTTCAATATGCAGCAGGGACCTCCTCAGCAACCTCCAAATCAAAGATTGCAGCACTTTGATGCCCCCTACATGAATGTTACCAAAAGGCCCAGATTTGACTTTCCGAATAACCATGGTGTTGACAACTGTTCTGCCTGGAATAACAACAGCATTCACAATGCTGGCATAGACAGTCACCTTTCTCCTTCCACCTATCCTGGACTCCCAAGTGACTATACTCCCCAAGTGCCAGAAAGCTTCCCCCCTGGTCCAGCATTGCAGCACCCCGGCCCAGACCACCAGTCCATTCAGCAGAGGCAAAACGCAGCCATGATGATTAAACAAATGGCTTCCAGAAACCAGCAACAGAGAATGAGACAGGCTAATCTACAGCAATTGGGCCATCACGGGGATGTTAATCAAAGCAGCATTGTCCATGGAGGTCAAGTGGGGAGTATGCCGCAGCCTAACTTTGATCGTGAAGGGGGAAGGATTGGTAATTTTGACTCCCAAAATTCACATGTGGGTCAGGAAAATGCTTGGTTTCCTGGAACTCACCCACCAGGAGATATTCTACAGAGGAGGATGGGTGGGTCGAGTATTCCCGCTGATCCAGCATGCCAAGATATAAATTTACAGCAAAATGGGTCAAATATGATTTTTAGGCCAGGTGTCAATAGGATGGGCCTTCAGGAGTCATTAGGGATGCCAGGAGAGGGGCACGTTCAGGCCTTACATTCTCCAAATATGCACTCTCAGTTTGGAAACAACATTACTAACTTAGCTCAAATGCAGTCACCGGGTGGAGGAGTGGGCATGAATAGTACTACAACTGAGCGGAGAGGACCCCCAGATTTCACAACACCAGGTATAGGACAGCAGTCTGGGTTTCCGTTTGTCGGATCAAATAGGCAGTCAACACCACATAATCCAACAGGTGTAAATTCATCCCCAAGTTCCTACCCACCACAGTCAGATTTCCAAGCAAGCCAGCGCTCCACAGCTAGCAAATTAGGGGCACTGTCCCTCGGTTCATTCAATAAACCTACTGCAAAAGAAAATATGTTTGGACAAAGCTGTTTAGCTGCCCTTTCCACAGCCTGTCAGAATATGATTGCTAGCTTAGGTGCTCCAAACCTCAATGTAACATTTAACAAAAAAAGCCAAGCCGAGGGGAAAAGAAAGCTGAGCCAAACGGAGAATGAACTAAATAACAACAGTGGAAATAGTACTAATTCTGAATATTTCCCTGGGGGCTCTTCTCAAGCCAGTCAGGGGCCTGGTGCTTCCAATAATAACAGCAAACCTGCAGGGCAAAATGGGGTATCCCAACCCACACAGGGAGAAACGAGTCTTTCCCCAAACTACAATATTGATGTGACTCCTGGCAATGATGGCAAACCAGTAACTGGTGGTGGACGCGGGAGGGGTAGGAGAAAAAGAGACAGTGGACATGTGAGCCCAGGTAATTATTTTGATAAATATTCTGCAGACAGTGGGGGCGCTGTCATCAGCCCAGGGCAACAAGGCCAGTCTGCAAATACAGTAGAGCCTGGTGGGACTCAGCATGACAAGCCTTTGACTTCTCCATCTTGGGCTAAAGGTGGGGAGCTACTACTTGGTGATCAACCGGACCTCATGTCGTCTTTGGACAGTGGAATTCAAAGTGTGACTAAATCAGATAGTAGCTCACCTCACGTCGACTTCTCTGAAGATGTCAACACTACGTATGGCAACGAAGATGAAGTTTCTTCTAGTTCAGATAACAACATATCTAAACCAAGTAACTGTCCTTTGGTAACAGGGTCTCCAAAAATTCAACGGAACGAACATGGACTTCTTAATGGACAAAAACAAATGGGTCTAAGTATTCTAAATAACACTACCTCTCTCCCGGACAGTTATGGGTTGAGCAGTACTGGTGCTGGCCACCCTGGTACTCCAGGGATGGAACAGGTCCGCACTCCAACTAGCACATCAACCCAGGATGAGATCCACCCTCTAGAGATATTGCAAGCACAGATCCAACTTCAGAGACAGCAGTTCAGCATTTCTGAAGACCAACCCTTGGGGATGAAGAATAAAAAAACTGACTGTACTGCTCAAAATGTGGACAGTGAATTGAACAGTTGTTGCTCTGAAAATGTCAAAAATTCTATGAGTACGATAGACCTTGACTCTCTTATGGCAGAGCATAATTCTACCTGGTACATGCCTAATGAGAAATCATTGATGGAGGGAGAAGACGATAAATCTATTACACCTTGGGATAAATCAAAGAGCCAACAAACCAACAAAGAAGGTATATACATTTAATTATACACTTTGCGCATAACTCCTTGCTTCAAATCTGTTTGTACAGTGTTGTCCTGTTATGAATGTATTTATGCCTCAACTACAGCCTGACATCCTGGCCAAACCAGCAAATAAATTACAGCCAATAATTCCTCTTAATTTTTTTTTTATATCCCCGTAAAGTGTGTGCCAGCATTGCTTACTGTACATAGTTCATTAAACCTCATCACATTTGCAATCAGGCTAAAAAGCATTAGAGGCAGAATGAAGCCACCACCAGGTAGTTGTAGATCTCCTCCAAAGCAGCCCATTCGGATGTTAAGTGACAGAGTGTGAACACGGATTCATCCCACGTCCCACATTTCATAGCAGACAAAAGAGGAACTCTTCTTTCCATTATACTCCTGATAAAATGCTATCAGTTAATTAATAGGAGCTGCCTGCGGGGCGAGGACAGAGGGTAATCAATGTTTACAGTTCAATTTAGAAAACCTACAAGAGATATATAGCCCTTCACCCTCCTGGCATTAGGAGATCCTGTGCACTGCTTTACATGTTGGTCTGTTTGCACTCCTACAACTCTTCACTGTTGGGGGTTATTTTGGGGCCAATGTTCCTTATTTTGCTAGTCACCTAAGATGCTATGTTTTATCTCTCTGTTAACAACTCATGCAGAAGTGTATGTAAATTGTACGGTTTTAATTGTGTGTGTGTTGTAATGTAGTTTATACATATATGTGTATATATATATATATATATATATATATATATATATTTATATAATGTGGATATATGTGTGTGTATGTATGTGTATATATATATATACACACATATACATACATACATATACAGTACACACATATATACATATATGTATGTATGTGTCTATATGATGTGTGTGTGTGTATATATATGTGTGTGTATGTATATGTGTGTATATATACATATATACACATACATACACACATACATATATACACACATTATATATACATATATGTGTGTATATATGTATGTGTACGTATGTATGTATCTGTGTGTGTATATATATACATACATATATACACAAACATATACACATATACATACGTACACACATATATACATATATGTATGTATATGTGTATATATAATGTGTATATATGTATGTATATGTGTATATATATATACATACACACATACATATACACACACACATATATATATATATATATACATATATATATATATGTATGTATATATACGTGTATATATAGTGTGTATATATGTGCATATATATATGTGTGTATGTATACATGTGTGTGTATATATATATATATATATATGTATGTGTGTAAAATATATCAAGTGCACATATATCTATATATACACATACGTATACGTGCGCACACATGCAATATGGTGTTTCTGGATTCTATGGGATGTGTTATTGAATATTTTTATTCATGTTGAATAGCATTGTTATTCTAAAAAAAAACTCCTACAAGGTTTCAGACAACAAAAAACAAATCTGTAATGTATTTATTTCTTGCATCAATATTTTTTGTATGTTCTGCAAACGGAATCTAATATAACTTTATTTTCACAAATGTCCCAGTTTATTGTCTTTGCTTATTTTTTCTTTTTGTTGCGTTTCTTGGTGTAAATCTTGGGCAGCGTCTTCTCGGCTAATGCTGCGTGTGGACTGGGCGAGAGCGGTCCCTTTAGACTGAGTCACTGTTGCAGGCGCGAGGTGGAAGAAAAGCATTGCATTTAATCCAATCTCTTCTTTAAATAGGCCACACTCCATCCAATATTGTAATACTATGGGAATCCCAGTTTGCTTTCTAAAGAGCTGATTTCTGTTACTGACGGGCTGCAGTCTGGCATTTACTGAAGAAGACCATTAGAGGATCAAAAGACTTAAGATATTAGGGAATAGGTTAAGGGGAAGTAAAAAGCGAGTATGGCTGGTGTAAGTGCATCATTTACTAGCCATGGCTGTGGTTGGCTTTCCAGCGTTGGGTCTTGGAGCATGAATAGAAGCCCCCGCTGGTTGCCTCTTTGTCCCTGTTTAATGCTCAGCTCAGGAGGGCCACTGTGTGAGGAATGAATCTTTAGCATGCAGAGCACAGCAGAGCGGAGCACATCAGCATTCCCCATGCTTCGCTCCCACCACAGCCCAAATTGGGAAGCTTGGGGCCCTTCATCTTCATTTTTAAATGGCTCTTCCTTTGGCAACCCTTCAGTCATTGATTGCTGTGCATATGTATACACATTAAATATTCCCCCTTTTTTTTTTTTTTTTTTTTTTTTTTACTATTTTGTCTATAATTTCATTTCACAACATGCATTCATTACAATCCAAATCAATAAATAACATCAGATGAGCCTAACGATAATTGATCAACTTTATTAAATGAGCGCCATTCGCTGTGATTGAAATGATTTCACGGGACAAAGAAATTGAACATCCGGGCGTTATTTAATAAAATCTACATATTGTTTAATGGCATGTGACAGTCTCCATTATTTGGGTAAGACGCTGAAAACTGCAGTCGTAGTTTGGCTGGTTTTTATCTGTCCATCCATGTAGATATACTGGGGTCTGTTATTATGGGGTTAATAACATTGGTTATTTAAGTAACAATAAATGTGTATTATTACCAATAATATTATATTTCGTGATGGGAATACATATTTATCATTAATAATATAATTCGGTGCTGTGACATGAAATCTTATTTCCCCTATTGCTTATCATCTATTAATTTGCAGTAAATATTTATAAATCTTTAATAAGCCCCATGGCCAGAGAGCGATTCCAGGCACCGAAAGTGGTCCGAGATACTGAGTAGAAGCACAAAACAGCGCAGTGTTTTCTGGGATGTTACATTTGATAAAATCCACCTTTTGCCAGTGACCAGGTTAGTCCCTACTCAGTCTACACAAATGATAAAACTTAGTGTC
This sequence comes from Ranitomeya variabilis, assembly GCF_051348905.1. NCBI lineage: Eukaryota > Metazoa > Chordata > Amphibia > Anura > Dendrobatidae > Ranitomeya > Ranitomeya variabilis. Next base: position 283,714,729 of record NC_135232.1, read on the forward strand.
CAACAATTGCCCCCTGTTCTTTCTCAAAGCCATTTTCTGTTTATTATCAGTGGCCACAAGCATTTAACCTTCCGCCATAACCTTTGCACTTCAGTGGTGTGGCTTAATTTCACACAAATAACTCTACTTTTGAGACAAGGGTTACAAATATGATGAGAACATGAAATATTATATATATATATATATATATATATATATATATATATATGTGTGTATGTATAGTTATTTGTACGCATATATTCTGAATTAGATACATATTTATATACATATCTAAATTTATATTCAAGGTATCATTGATAATTATGTTAAGTGTTTATGTATATAGTGTGCATATATGTATGTAAATATATAATCTAATATATATGTGTGTGTTCGTGTATATATGTATGTGTGTGTATATGTATGTATATATATAATCTAATATATGAGTATGCGTGTGTGTGTGTATATATGTGTGTGTGTATCTATGCATAGATGTGCGTGTACACACGACTATATACATATACACACTATATACATCAATAATTACCATAATTAGCAAGGATTACTTGAATCTAAGTCTAGATAAATATATATCTAAATCTGAATATATGCATACACATAACTAATATATGCACACATATATATACTATAAATATATATATAGATAGATAGAGAGAGAGTTGATAATGACGGTGAATATTGATGTCACCTAAGTAATTTCAGGCGATTTCTTATTTTCTGACAAACGATCCTTATTACCTGCAGGCAGTTTTATATGGAGGAAATCATCTTTGTGCTTCACAAAGAAATGGTTGTTTTTTTGTCTTGGAGGTGGTGGGGGTAGTTCTAGCAGCGTGAGGGTTAAATCCATTATGTTTTTTTCCCTAAAATTCCTAAGGTCTCTGCGAATGCCTTCATTTGACATTTGCTCTGCAGGAACATGTAACTTAAAACCACACAGGTGTTAATCGAGCAGGATGGAAATGGATACAAGTTACTCTGGATGTTTATTATCACGTGAATTTTTCCTTTTTTGTTTTTCCCCATTTCCCTATAATGACCCACCATCTTCGCTCTTTAGCGCCCTTTCCATCTCTGCTCTGCTCTCTGCACATAGGCTATTTTCTGTAAGCAGCCATAACTTTTACCAGGGTGGATTTCCGTCACTTCTGGGGGGATATAGGGTGTCTTTATATAAATGGCTGCAGAACAATATGTATAAATAGATTTTATACCGCAGATTAAGATGCTCGGCTTTTATTACCCAGATAATAAGCGCTTTTGTAGCTCTATTAAATGTAAAATCGTCATCTATGAAGGATTTGTAGGCGATAGACTTGATGTCTTTTAATAAATGATCTAGATGAGCTGATTGCAGTGATAAAGAGCAGACGCAGATAATTCTCCCAGTGAACATTTCAAACAGCTCAGCGCTGATCTCTTTATGTCATACTGTATGGAGCATGCAAAACTTTTTTTCATAATTAGCCATCTTACCCCATGGGCAATTAAAGTATGTCTAAATTTCAATAGCGGCAGGGCAGACTCTGTGACAAATTACAGTCATTAGCAAAAATGCTGTTAAATGTAATTTAAATAGCTTTTTATTTATTGACTTTCAAGACTAAAGTAGCTGAATATTTTTACATATTGTTTCCTGTGAAAAGATATAAAGGGAAAGAAAAATACACCTCTGTAGTGCAATGATCCTGGAAATGCTTCATTCTATTTAGACATTTTTTTCCCCAAATATATAGAAGAACATGATTTAACAATGGAATAACTTGTAGAGAAAAATACATATTAAAGAAAGGGATTTTAATTTATTTAATTTTTGTCATTCTTTTTATGGACGAGACAGGCATGAACTATTGATGTGCACCATAAATGCAGTTTGTTTTGGATAATGCAATGACATTGAGTTGCAAGCTTCCAAACAGTGATGTCTTACAAAACGCCTTGATCGGCAAAATGATAGATTTGATGTATTTATTAATTATTGAATAAACTCCAAAACTGGCACTTGTAGATAAATACTTATCAACTAGGCAGCAGGGAGTGACACCTACCCTTAGATCTGTCACAGAACAGCTGGATTTTATCACTAGAACCAAATCAAAGGGTATGTAATACCTAGGATGTAAGAAAGAAGTAGATATGTTGTATCTGTCTATCTATTATCTAACTTATCTATCTATCTGTTATCTATCTATCTATTATCTAACTGTTATCTATTATCTAACTGTATCTATCTATTATCTAACTGTTGTCTATTATCAAACCGTTATCTATCTATCTATTATCTAACTGCTATCTATTATCTAACTGTTATCTATCTATCTATTATCTAACTGTTATCTATTATCTAACTTATCTATCTATCTGTTATCTATCTATTATCTAACTGCTATCTATTATCTAACTGTTATCTATCTATCTATTATCTAACTGTTATCTATTATCTAACTTATCTATCTATCTGTTATCTATCTATTATCTAACTGCTATCTATTATCTAACTGTTATCTATCTATTATCTAACTGTTATCTATTATCTAACTTATCTATCTATCTGTTATCTAACTGCTATCTATTATCTAACCGTTATCTACCTATCTATTATCTAACTTATCTATCTATTATCTAACTGTTATCTATCTATTATCTAACTGTTATCTATCCATCTATCTGTTATCTATTTATTATCTAACTGTTGTTTATCTGTTATATATCTATTATCTACCAGTAACTGTTATCCATCTGTTATATATCTATTTAACTGTTATCTATATATATATATTATCTATCTATCTATCTCTGTTATCTGTCTATCTATCATCTATTATCTATATCATCTATCTATCAATCTATCATCTATTTATCTATCTATTATCTATCTAAGAGGAAGAGAGGCTTGAGAAAGGTTCCTGTTGGGACCGAAACGTCGCCTTCTGGGCTGATTAAATAGCTCCTTTTCACTACAAACGGTGTGCTGCCTCTAATTTTTCTGGATTTCTATCTATCTATCTATCTATCTATCTATCTATCTATCTATCTATCTATCTATCTATCTAGTAACTGTTATCTACCTATCTTTTTAACATCTATTTATCTGCCTATCTATATTACCTATTTAACATCTATCGATCCTGCTATCTTTCTATTTATCTATAGATAGATTTATTTTCTTACTCCTGGCAATAACACGTCATAAAATCTTTATCCAACACTAGTGTAATAAATCAATAAAATATTGTATAACATAGAATAGGGGCATAGATTTATTTTTATTTTTTTTACTAGCCTGAACATGATTCTGGTGATTTTTATTTTGGTGATGAATGTAAATATATTAAGAATCGTATGTAAATCACACCACGAATAAAAACCAAGGCACGCATGAAATAATAGATAGCGATGACAGACGATAAGAGGTAGGTATCCTTTCACATGAGTTCCAGTAATTGCCCTAGGAATATATTTTCTCCTCTCCACTCAGTTCTCCACCCACTTATACGTCATTAAAAGCAGAGGTCAGAATTCAATATTCTGATCCCTTTGCTTGCTGTATAATGAGCTGTCAAGGATTAGCTGAGAGCAGTTGGAAAAAAAAAAGTTCCATTATATGAAAACATTTTGAAGACATCAACCTCTTAAAATGCAATTGTAATGTCATAATGTCGTAGTAAAAAGTCCAACAAAACAAATAATCTGGTAAAAAAGAATGAAAGTTTGAGAAGAAATTAGTATGTAATCTGAAACTGTTTTGAGTAAAGGCAAGAAGACGTATTTTTGTCTACGCGGTTTCATAGCATGGATCCCTCTGAGCAAGATGTTCCATCTGTCACCGTCTATTTGCCCATTTTTTTTTTAAAGTAATTTTTAGAATATTTTCACAATTTTTGAAAAAAAAAATATCTGAAATAAAACTGAGTTAAACTGCTAGGATGCGCAAAATAAAAAGTAGGATAAAATATTAATGTTAGCTTACCCAACTATATAAATACGTGTGTTGTCATTTATCCAGTTGAGAGTATTTTTTTAATTTTTTTTATTGAAATGGAAGCATTTTTGAGATGTGCTAGTCCAATTTATTACTCAATTGTATTATTTTTTAATATACCATATTTTATCTATCTATCTATATATCTATTATCTATCTTTTTACTGTCTTATCTGTCTCAATTTAATCTATCTAATTTATCTATCGATCTATCTATTTATCTCTATCATCTATCTATTATATTATCTATATCTATCTATAGATCTATCGATTTATCTATTTATCTATCTATGAGCAGTGAGTGGGTGAAAAAATAATTCTGTATTGTAAAATAACTCAGTGTGAACATACACATAATAAACATGTCTCAGAGTCAAATATAAAAGTAGAAGAAAGAATCAGGCAGGATTTCTATTACTCAGCCCTGTGCCTTTTACCACTCATATGTAGCTCCAATAATTTTAAAGAGGGGTGAGGGATGACAGAAAGGTGATATGACCTTCATTATTGATATCATCCATTGCCCAGCCTTTCTGATCATCTGTATGGGTTTCCATTAGTATAGGAATGCCTATAATGCACAATAAGGTAACCATTATCCACTCTGTTCCAGTCGATAGTGTAAATGGCCTCAGTGAGTGTTTGTATGAAGACTTGATTAGTCTACAATGTCATATTCCGTTCTGACGATCTCTCCAGCCCTCACTTTCTATGTGATTGTTCCATAGTTGAGCTCCGGCAATATTTTAGATTTTGTGTTCTAACCTTCCCTTAGGAATGAACCCCTTTCCATTTATCCACTGGAAAGTACTGAAGTATTTTTTTTTAATGATTGTAAAATATCACCATCTTTTTTTCGAAGAATATGTAAGCTAATCCCAACGTCCTAGCTCTGCCGGTACAGTTTGTACATTTTGCTCTAAACTTTAGGCAGTGAGACTTGTTTCCCTATTTTCTTATTAGTAATGTATGTTATTTTGCTCTAATTAATCTAGACGCTCTTGCGATGATGCATTTCAAAAAAAGAAACTAATTATTGGGTAGTTATTCCTTTTAGTGGAAAGAGCTGGTAAATGAGGACATCAATGTGACAGCACTGCTTAGGGGCAAAGGGGGTTACGGTGTCTCAATGACCCTAACACCACCTTAGGTTTTCTTTTCCTGCCATTATTGATTTTCTTAGATTTCAGTGCAATGTCTTTTAGTAAATGACAAGCATCAAGTCATTTTTTTTTTTTTTTAGAAAAAAATGGGCAGACTTTTTTTTTTTTCTTTGCTACAGGTCCAATTTTTTTTAATCTAAATACCTAAGTTGTTTTTTTTAAGCTCTGCTGAAGAAAATAAAAAGAACCATGAATCCAAACACCATTTTTTTTTCACGCTCTCCAGGAAGACCTACTCCCCCATTTTTGGCACCCGGCCTAGTGGCCCCCTTCTACATAATGCAGCAGGCAACAGTTGAGTGCTCGTCTGTGATGGAGTCACACCCAAAGCCAAGGTTTCCAATAAGGTGGAACCGGGCCATTCTTTTTGATAGCATAATTCGGAATGCCATTAGTTTCTTCCCCCGGAAAGTGTTATTTTATTTCCTGTTTTCAGAAGATTATATCAATGACAACGTGTCCCAGTAGTATAAACAGTGGATGACTTTCCAAAAATTAAAAATAGATTGAGACATCTCATATGTTTGGACTTTGCAGTTGAGTAAGGCAGTTATCGACCTGTGCCAACACCGTCTTCGTAGTCTCACAATCCAGGCCCACGCTATAATATGTCACGTCAAAGACCTGAATAGCTTTACTTAGTTATCACAGGACTTACTTTCTTATTTACGTGTCATCTTGGCGTTCATGTTGATGCCTATCGAATCTCCATCTCCGTGTAAAAGCCGCAGTGGTACCATTAATACAACATAAAAAACTGTCACATGCCTCAATGCAAGTGCTGAAACGGTGTCCCCGCATCAAGATGCAAGGAGGAAATAAATAAAAGCTGGATGTCAAAACCAAAAGTGACACAGTACAAGAAGCTTACGTTTATTCCAGACCCTCATCCATCAACTTAGGCCAGTACAAAGTGCTCCTTCACCGTGGCAAAAACAGCCGATAATTCTGGAATAAGTCCGAAGAGATCCCTCCACCCACAAGGGGTTACAGTTGTCTCTTGCTGCCGTCCTAGGTTTCGAGTAGATCTGCAGATTATACCAAGCAATACATTTTCACGGAAGGGTGAATCCTCCGGTGCAATCATTTTCCCACCAAGAGGTTATGTGATGAATTATTTCTGTAGAAAACAAAGGGAAACCGTGAGATGTGCATAGAATAGAGCGAGAAAAAGTTACCTAAGTTCTCATTCTCGTATTTTACAAAACTATTATCTAGAATGAATGAACCAGTGAAGTTGTATGACATGATATTCCTGAAAGGACGGGGCTAGGTAATGCAGAAATTACTGACTATTGTAGATTTCTTTCTTCATGCAGGAAGCGAATGAGTTGCTTCATTCTTTGCGGTTGCTTCAGGGTGTATTCACACCATACAAAATGGTTCAGCTGTAAGCTCTACTGTCTGCGCACTGCTGCAAAACTGCTGCAAAAAAGACATAACCTTTTACTGTAATTCTACAATGGCTACAGGGCGGGAATTTCCAAAAATGCTCATTGCAATAGCTACACTAGTTTAGAGGTCTCACGATAAATACAGTGCATATTACAAAAGGAATAAATACTTATCTTTTATAGAACTTATTCTCATGCCACATTTTTTTTAACATCATCTCGATCTCGACATGCCACATGTAAAAAAAAACAACACAAAAAACAAGTCTAAAAAATATAGCAAACTTGTGTTAAAATGTACTTGTTCGCATTTACAGGAAAAATAGAATCCATATGTCTACGGTGGATAAGGCCATAAATTGGGATATATTTTGACTTGCCATAAGTTATCATAGGTGATCTCATCGCTTTCATATTTAGGGCTAATTAGGGCTAGAACTAAAAGAAATCAGGATTATTGTGTGTTTTCTGACATACATGCCATGTGCAAAATTTTTTGTGTAAATTTGCCGAACTGAAAATTAGAAAATTATCAGTCAGACTTTAATTTATGCAAATAAACATTGCTAATATATACAGAAAGTATAGAATTATTAGTTAATTATGTCTCGCTACGAGTTGAAGTTGTCGACACATTTACAGCTCACACCTCACATGATGGGATTTTATCACCTTTCTGTATTACTTATAGATTGGATGTTTGGGTAAATAGCTAAAGGAATGACACATTTTCAGTGTTACATATGGATGAGGTGTGACATTCGCGGTGACAAGCTGCGGTTCTGAGTGCTTGACAGATATGGCAGACATAAAGAATCAGTGCTAAAATATAATGCCCCATGCACTTTAAGTCATACGTACGGTTTGTGTCTTAGTTTTAGCATCTGCAGCTAAAATCGACTATGGTTTTCCATAAAAATTACCATTCTTCTATGGGCAAAGACAGGTTACTTGTCACCAGTTGTGACTCATAGATTGTGAAGGAGTAGTTGTATGAATGATCGTTTGGGCAATTATCGTCTCTTATAAATTGCCCATAGGAGATCGCCTTTCCTCATTCACTTTGTGGAAAAATTAAGTCACACGATAACATAACGAGTAAAATTCTTCTGTTTTTAAACATTTTTGATTAATTTTTTTCAGGTCATAACATTTTAAAAGACTCCTGACATCTTGCAATTGTCACTTTGTTCACGAAGTCTAAGCCTAAGTCCTGTAAAGATCATTTTTCAGTAGTCACCGCACTATAACCAGAGACAAGATTACAATGACAAATATCACATATAAGGGTAAGACCGGATCACAATAAGGGATAATCACAATTCACCTCCTCCTACTCTCTGCTCAATGACCTCTGCGCATGTTACAGAGCATGCCCAGAAAACTCTCCAACAAAAGTTCATCTGTTATTCCAAACATTTAGGTCCGAATTCATAAAAGTGATTTAAAAAGACTTTAAAAAGTCTGTAGATTATTGTGCAACCCTGAGTTGTGAATATTGCCATTTCTATGCCAGTTTTCACCCAACTCTGCCACAATGGGTGGAGCTGGAGCAGAACGAGGGCGTGACTAGTTAGTGAATTAGATGAACTGTGGCGTTCCTTATGCCAGAAATCTTATTGTAGTCATTGACTGGAGTAGGATTTGGGGGACGCTCAGATGGGGCCCACACAACTTGTCAGGGGGGTCTGACTCCAACACTCCCCACCTTATGCAGACTGGTGTGAAAATCGCTGGTCTTGATGAATCGGGGTCTTCCTTCCAAGTTTTCACTTATCCACAGGATATGTTGGAATTACACTTTAATGAACCTGATTCCTAAGGATTATGTGGCTGTTGTAAAGTTTATCTCTAAATGCTACAAATCAGAGGAGATGTCAATCCACATATGTACAGAAAATACAATAAAAATACCATCTGGTAACTGGTTTTAGTAGTGATATGATAAGTATCTGTAGAGGTTGCAAAACCCTCCTTTAAATTACTTCCTTAGTCATTTACATGGTGCAACTCAATGTAGTGGCCAACAACAGGAAAGATATAACTGCAGGCTCAATAATGTCTGTGCTTGGCACACCAGACAGATTATTACTCAGCGGGACAAATTATCTTGTAGTAGTCATATCTATTAGTTGATGGCAGCAAAATAGATTTTACATGTGTGTGATTATGTATGTGTGCTATGACACGTTTTTTCATGAACAGATCCTAACTATCTATGGCAACCATTTTAATATTATGTTACCGGACTTGGAAAACATGTACCCTCTTATGAAATCACTGTCATCATTTCTAAGTACACTCATACATTTACTTGCATCTATCTGCTCTTCATCCACTCTTACCCTTACATAGTGTAGAGAGAGGGCATCATTGTCAATGGGGTCCTTTTGTGGCCCTCGTTCGTAGTAACGCAGTAATATACCCCATCCCAGGACAAGAATGCAAGCCCCCACCACTTTGCTAAACTTAAGGTGCATGGGGTGAGGGAAATCTTGCAACGACTCCTACCACCCAGAGGGAACTTGGATGGGGCTAGGGAAAGAGTTCCCCCTTCGTGGGCCCCATGGCAACCAAGGGGTCTATCACTATAATACATTCTCCATTCACCCTACTACGTATATACACCGTTGGCTTACTAGAAAGCCAAGTTTTGTTGACCAGCTGATCCTCACACATAATTGACCATTTGATGCTGATTAGTTTTTTTTTTTAGAGATTGAGCAGCTCTGACGAGATTAAAATTTAACAAATCACCAGAATTTTATAGGGAAGTTCAATTTGCATCAAAGTTATTCAATGCAAATTGAATGTTCCTTATTATGGTCTGGGGTCTCTTGAGAGACCACAGAGCTTAATAAATGTAGTAGGTAAAAAAAGGGTATTAATATTCACCACACGGCTCACCTGTTATGCCGCCCCTACAGCCTGCCATCCGGCCCTCCTCATCTCTTCTTTCAGCATTGCCCTGTATTGTGCATCATTTTCAGCCTGCTTCTCTCCGACACAGCCAGTTGCATATCTGCGCGCCATGCCAGAACTAGTTAGGGGACAAATGTTATGACATCACGCCTTGTGGTATGGTGCACAGTGATGTCAGAGGTCTCAGTGAAGCAGGCCGAAGAGAATGCACACAACAGGGCAGGAGAGAACGATGGGCGCAAAGGGTGGGTCAGCAAACTGTGGGGTGGTGGGACAGGTGAGTGGGTGATTTATTTATTTTTTTTGGCCCCATTTTGCTGAATTCATGCGGAGCAAATTGTAAAAAAAATATTCTGGAGAATACAAATTATTTAGTGAAATTCAAGGAGGATTTAAACAAGTCTGCTCATTTCTAGCATTTACCACATAGTTATAGTATAAGTTAAGACTCAGGTATTTACAATAACTCTGAACATACTACGGCTATCTTCACATCGGTGTTGAAGGCTCTGATGCAATTTTTGCACAAAAAAATTTATTGGGAGCGTCCATCCCATGTAAGCGCCATAGAAATCACTGCGCGCTATGCTATTAACATCAAGGTGTCAAATTCTACATCATGACTTGCACTTAGCCCGAAGCAGAAGCCTTGTGCTTTCTAAAACTTTTAATTCTAACAAAAATATACTTTAGTCCAAAGTTTCAGCTTAATAGTTCAATAAAATGTCCAGTATAACCATAGAGCTATGACATTACTACGGGGTATGGATCTTTCTTAGACTTTAAGGCAGCACAATACATATATTGAGAGCATAGTCATAGTGTCTTCATATCTGCTAAATATACTGCATGTTGTATGTCAGTAGTACGGAATCTAAGACTTAGGCTATGTGCACACGTTCAGGTTTTTTTTTTGCGGTTTTTCGCAATAAAAACGCTATAAAAACTCATTAAAAACGCATACATTATGCATCCTATCATTTAGAATGCATTCTGCATGTTTTGTGCACATGATGCGTTTTTTTCCGCGAAAAAAAACGCAGCACGGTAAAAAAAGCAGCATGTTCATTAATTTTGCGGATTTTCCGCGTTTTTCCCGCAATTCTATGAATTGGGAAAAACCGCATAAAAAAAAACGCACAAAAAAACGCAAAAAAAACGCATGCGGATTTCTGGCAGAAATGTCCGGTTTTTGTCAGGAAAATTTCTGCTAGAAATCCTGACGTGTGCACATAGCCTTAGGCTATGTTCACATGTTGCATTTTTGCTGCGTTTTTTTCTGCATGCAAAACCTGCTCTCTTGGTAGTAAAAAAGTTGCTTACAAAAAGTAGGTTTTGCTGTATTTTTGTTTTTTTTGCTGTGTTTTTATTGTCTCTTGTGCATGCTGATAAAGTTTACTGCCCCCCCCCCAAAAAAAAAAAAAAAAACCATGATGCAACTTCCTTAGGTTTTTGCTCCAAAAACGCAGAAAAACCTGATACCTGCGTTTTCCACTTAGTTTTTGCACTTATTGATTTCTATGGGTAAGAAACACTGCAGAAATGCTGAAAGAAGTGACATGCTGCAGTTTGCAGAAACGCTGCAGTTTGCGGAAACGCTATAGTCTGCAGAAATGCTGCAGTTTTCCGATTCAGTCAGGAAAAAAAAAATCAATGTGTGTGCAAGAGATGTCTGAAATCTCATAGCTTTTGCTGGTCCTGTAAAACACAGCTTAAAATGCAGCAAAAAAACGCAACTTGTGAACATAGCCTTAGGGTTTGTAAGTCAGGTGACCCAACAGATATTCTTATACATTTGCACAGTCAATGACCAAAGGTTACAGAGGGTAGACATTTCTGATGGTTATACTCACACCTAGATGAATGTGCCAAGAAAATGTCTTGTTAGTAAATCAGCCCATTAATCTGTAACCCAGTGCAAGGTTGTTTGAGGGAACTCAATGGCGGCACTTATGAATTAGCTCTATTGATTGACATCCATTTGTAAGAAACGACGTCATTGATCAAGAATCCACAGAGCAAGCCTATGTCTCAGGACATGTATCGTTCCCTCTCTGAATCACACGCAATCGTCATATGTACGGAAAAATGGATTCCTGTTCCGTATCGGTGTTCATATCACGCTGACGGCACATTACTTTGCAGGGTCACTGTGAACAATGTGTCTTATTTTTATAGGGCTAAATGTTTAATTGTAGTCTTAAATGTAGATGTTAGCTGTTTTTGGAGCTGATCTCTGTGTACTCGATAGCCACCATTTCTGATTAGCCCTATCGCTTGTAATTAACACTACCATCACACACAATTTTGGGGGGAAATATCATATTTTTCATGACTTTTTTTCACAGCATTTTTGTTTATGTTCAAAAAGTGCTGCATCCGGCATAGTGAAATGTAAAATGTACTCCATTAATAGTGGTTTGGCTTTGTGGTTTATCGGAGGTGTTTTTTAGTTGGTGGCATATCTTCTTTTAAATACCGTATTTTCTGAGTATTTTGTTTTTACTGTATTTTTCCCCGTGAGTGTCAATATAGATGCTGAAAAACACAAGTATGTTACAAGTGTAATAAAATAAAAACTAATGAAAAGTTAATATAACACCTAATAAAATAGCAAAATTGAAATGCAAGTAAAATGGCGTGTGAAGGAACCCATGGCATGAACAACAACTATCGTTTAGTCTTGTCTGATCAGATTAGCTATGTCTGGCAATCTGGTTGCTAGGGATACACGGCCTAGCAACCACAGTGTTTCCAAGTGTTTATGATGGTATCTGTAGCAACCAATCTCTGGCGATTACTCAGTAAGGCCACATTGCCACTAAATTTAGGATACTTAAAGGGTTATTCCCAGAAAGTTTGTTATTTGGAGATCCGACCACTGGAACCTCCAGCAATCCCGAGTCCGGGGCCCTTGTTCCAGGCTCTATAAGGCCTTGTCTTAAATGGAGTGGAGGTGCGCATGCCTGACCGCCGCGCTATTCATTGTCTGTACGACTGTTGTTGAAAGCATATGGAAAGGGGATAACTTTTGATTGTTGATTACCCCATTGAGGGGCAAATCAATTTGAAAGAACCAAAACTCGCCTTTCTATAGTCCTTCCACGGTAGCCTTAAATTGAATATTTATATAATCTACCCAAGTGAAATATTGCTAAAAAGTAAGAGAGCTCGGTTGTGTTTTGTGAATATAGCTGTCTGTACTCCGGAGTACCATTTTTTCCACTGAGACTGGGACGATTTTATTTATTTTACTCACTTACATAGCGCCATTAATTCCACAGCGCTTTACAGAATTTTTCTTGAATACTTGTGTAAATCCATATAGATGTCTTTCATATTAACAAGAACATGTGACCAAACTATGTTCCTATGTTTTCAAAATATCTGCAACTTTTACAAATTTCAGGAATTATTGTAAGTCGTAAATCTAAATCTGTTGAGACCACGCTGCTAAGTTAGAAATATAATGAAACCTTAGTTGATGAAACATTTGCCTTCTTTTTTTCGCATTTGCTCAGTCTGTGTACAGTTTTGCATCGATGAAGTTTTATAATATAGACCCAGGAAGAATAAATTAATGAACTTTGACAACTAATAAACATTAATTTATGCACTAAGCGGACTGTGACAATACGAGGCGTTTTGAGCTCTCGGCTTCATTGTATAGGTAGCGCTAAAGGAAGAAATGGAATGGACACAACTTCCATCTTGCCCCGCACCTCCTCACAGTTTGTTAAAAACTGTTAATAAAAATGATTAACAGAAAAACAACAATACGTAGCTGACGCCTAGCAGCCAATTTCTCCCTATAGATATTTGTCAACTGCATTACTGTACAGACGGGGGGAAGATTAAAAAGGGGTTTTCTCTACGGGACAACCCCAGCTTAATTAATTCAGGATCCTAATTAAAATAAAAACTATGGGGCCTATTCATCAAAGGTTTAAGGACAGAAAACTGTCGTGAAAGCTTTAAAAAGTAGCAAAACTGGGAGTTGTGCAAAAATGTGATTTTTGGGGCAGTTTTTCACCAGTTTCAGCTCCTCTGAAGTGGGTTGAATTGGGGTTCAGTTACACCCATTCTTCAGATTCATCAAAAATAGCGCTTTGTACGCCAGAAATGCTACTTCAGTTCCTGACTAGAGTAGCATATCTGGTGCGCTGTATGCTAGGTGAGCATACCCTGTTTTTATTTTAATTAGGGCCCTGAATTGATTAAAAGGGTTGTCTGTATTAATAAAGTGCATATGTGCAGTTCAAGGCCGTGGCCATTATGCAGCTGATGGCGCTGTGTAGTTCTACAATTAAGCACATCCGGCTGGCATCCTTTAATGATTTGATCAGTAGGTTGTTAGCATGCAAATTTCTGAAGATACACATTTTACAATATATATATACTAATTGGTGAAAGTATACAGTATCTAAGATTCTCAGAAACCCAGAAATTCCTCTATCGGTAGTGCTGTAACCAAACTCAGACAGCCATAAATCGCACCTGCGTATGGCATCTGCACAGCTAAGGCTTCTTTGACATTTCCGTCAGTAGTCGGCCGTCTCAAAGCGTCTGCGCGACATACCGACGGACATTTGGGAAATAGTGGCAGCGGATGCAGTGTTTCAACGGTCCGCTGTCCCGGGGAGAAGAGAGAGATTTCCTGCTGGGCATGCGCAGTAGGAAACACAGGATGCAACGTACAGAAAGACGTTCCCTTGAACGTTTTTAGCAGACGACGGTCCGCCAAAATGCACAGGATCCAGTGCACGACGGACATAACGTGTGCCGATACGTCGATAATACAAGTCAATGGGAACATTTTTTTTCACAAACCGACATATTTCGACGTGTGGAGGAAGACGGAAAAGTGAAAGAAGCCTAAGAGTGCTTTTACATTGCGTGTCGGCACCCTTTCGGTGGCTTACATCTGAATCCAGCTCACAATGGGATTAGCACGTATGTACCGAAGGGCAAAAGACTATAATGGTGCCAGCAGAGCGAACATGCGCTCTGCCGTGCATAGTTTTTGAGCATATACACCTACTGGAGGCGGAAATTCATATGTAGTAGACTGCCTCTGAATGTCCGCCTCCAGTAGGTGTATATGGCCTAAAATAATGCTCTGCTGGCACCATTATAATCTATGGCCCCGTCGGCGCATGTGTCCGAATCCCTTTTTGTGGGGGATTCAGATGTAAGCCCCGTCAGGACAACCAAACATGCCAAAACGCAATGTGAAAGCACCCTTTGGTCGGTGGCAGAATTCCCTGACCAGCAGGATAATAATGGGATCATTCCTGATTGGAAAAGTATTAATACTGATGACAATCAGAGGTACTGCATCTATCAGTATGAATATACCATGAATTTCTAATGTGGAAAATCCATGTAAGGCTCTTAGGGTACTGTCACACATTGAAATTTCCATCGCTATGACGTTACGATTCGTGACGTTCTAGCGATATCGTTACGATATCGCTGTGTCTGACACGCTACTGCGATCAGACACCCTGCTGAGAATCGTACGTCGTAGCAGAATGTTTGGAACTTTCTTTCGTCGCTTGATCACCCGCTGACATCGCTGGATCGTTGTGTGTGACAGCGATCCAGCGATGTCTTCGCTTGTAACCAGGGTAAACATCGGGTAACTAAGCGCAGGGCCGCGCTTAGTAACCCGATGTTTACCCTGGTTACAAGCGTAAACGTAAAAAAACAAACCGTACATGCTCACCCGTCGGTGTCCTTCAGGTCCCTTGCCGTCTGCTTCCTGCTCTGAGTGCCGGCCGGAAAGTTAGTTACCCGATGTTTACCCTGGTTACCCGGGGACTTCGGCATCGCTCCAGCGCCGTGATTGCAACGTGTGACCGCAGTCTACGACGCTGGAGCGATGATTATACGACGCTGCGACGTCACGAATCGTGCCGTCGCAGCGATGAAAATTTCAATGTGTGACGGTACCCTTAGTAATACATTCTAACATTTGATAAGACTTTCTGGTAAGTAAGCAAACATTCACTTTTTTTTATCCAGTTGTAAGTCCTAGACTATTGTAGAATTTGGAGTGGATCCTGTTCACTTCTATCTGTGCAGAACTGGTATTTCCTGTTCTCCGTTTCTGTAACATGGAGAATAAACATTGAGATAAACCTGCAAATTGATTAGCATAACAATGAAAGGATGTTTTTACTAGAATCAGAGAAATCCTTATTCACGAATCACTGCACCTAATTTAGTAAGAACACTTTTTCTGTATTTTCGGGATTTTACTATAACATTTTGGAGTATATTCTACAGTCTGTCTATACCTGGAGGTACTCGCCCCAGAAAATCATAAGCCCTAGTTTTAATGTGTACAAATATAGCAAAGCTAGTTTTTTTTTATTTTTTATGGATCACATTTTTGCTTAGTGAACTAAAGGCACATTTAGATTAGCTGGGAATTGCCCCTTGGAAACAGGGAACGTGCTGCCGACTACATGCTGTATGGGGACAGAGCAATCGTATTCATGAAAGTTCAGTGCTCAACAGTCTTGTGCAAACAGGCGAGTAAACGAGTGCCAATTGTCTTCTATATACTTGATTGCTACATATTAGTAGCCTGTCTAAATGGATCTGTAAGGAGTTGTCCGGTCTTAAGCTGCAAGTCTGCAGTCATTTTATGTGACTTGTGAATCCTCACATCTCGCACATTGCACGCTATGAGAACTCTCTGGTGGGTTGTCATGTGACCACAAGTATGTTATCTGCATACTGCTGGCCATATTGAACTAGACTATCTCCTGCCTCTTTTAATACACTTGTATTGAGCAAGGTTATGCCCATATAGTCAGCACGTGACCGCGTGTATGCCAATCACATACTTGCAGTTACTCGCTTGTTGCTCCGGAGAATCCTCACAGTGCACAGTGTGCGCGATGTGAGGATTCACAAGTCTGCAGTCACATACAGTGACTGCAGACTTGTAACATATATACTCCTTGCAGATGTTGAACTTGGTGGGATTTTAACAAGGGCCCCAGTTCTGCAAAGCAACAGTGCTAACCACTGAGCCACCGTGCTGCCCTTCTACAATAATAGTGATATAACAAATGATTGATTAAAAGCTTCACTAACGACAGCAGCATAATGGATGTTATTTGGGCTTCTTGGGAATGTTCATTTTGTCTTACTTTCTACCCACAGTTATTCTTCCCGACTCCTCCAAATATATGCATGCTCAACTAGATGGAGCGAACATTTCATTTTAATAGAAATAGATAAAAAGTGCTGTCTGATACCAACAAGAATCGAGCATGGTCAAATCCAATGTGTCCGGTTCTTCTACACATAAGATAGTGGAAATTAGTGAGTTTGGACAAGTTCTGTCTAATGTGAATACGCACTTAATCTTATTGAGGTGAGATACATAATGTGTGCAATCTGTAAAGAGCTGCGGAATATATAAAAATAAAGATTATTATTATTATTATAATACCATAGACATACAATGCTTATGCACAAGTTATTGATACTAATCATAACGTACTGCTGATTATCTTCCATAGTCCATTATCTGTAAAAACGAATAGTGCTAGCTGAGTCGCCCAGCGCTGTGCCTATCCTATTCATGTAGCATACTTAAGGTCACTATATCCTATTAAACTCTAATGATGAGACTCGCTTGTTAAAACAGATATCCAATTTCTCCTGAGAAGTTCACGTTGGTGAGCACCTGTTATGTAAAAGAAATACTATTAACCTTCAGGCAATACAATACAAGAAGTCGGGTTTCCTGTTATTTCACAAAGCTCCATAAACATACCGGATTACAGTGAGGTCAGATCGCTTACAAATTGACAATTTATGCCGGACTGACCATTCATGTGTCCACTATATTGTACATTAGATATGTGTATGATGATACCATTGGTATGGAAATTATAGTAAGGGTTTGGTTAGGTACTTCATACCACAAAGTTACTGTATATAGGGTTATTTAAAAAACACACTGGCCCCTATTCATCAAAGATTTACCCAGAATTCTGTCGTAAAAAGATTTGAAAAGTTACAGTTTTGTAACTTTTGGCATTTTCACGTCAGTTTCATCCAGCAGTTCATCATGAGTAGCGATGTTCCTTACACAAATAATCTGGAGTAATAAGTGGAGTAAGTTTTATGGTGAGGTGCACTCCACCTCCCTCCTTCAGCAAGGGCGACGTGAAAAATGCCAACCTTGATTAATTTGGGAATAAATGCCCATTAAAGGGTCATATACACATCAAGACTACGGGTCACCCAATGAAAGAACAAAACATTTGCTCATTGGGTGAAATGATCATTCGTTCTGCACAAAAGATATCTTTCTTGACAGCGCATTAACCCATGTAAAACAGGACTCGTGTTGCCGAAACCAATGGCAGCCTATGCAACCTAAGCGACCTATTTCAAATTGTTTCATCTGCATCTACAGGTGGGTCAGCCTGTGTAAACATGTTATTAAATGATCACCAGTCAGCAAACAAGAAGTTGATCGGTGGTCATAATGCTCCAGGTCGGATTCTTAGGAGAGACAATAATTGGGAGTTGAGCGTTCAGTAGAATGTTTGTTCTAGATTATTGGCAAACGTCAACATGCCAACAGTCACCCGGCAAATGAGCAAAACACGCAGTCTTTGGGTGATTGGATGCTTTATTCCAGCAACCTATGAATTGGTGATGTGCTGCCAATAATGATGATAGTCTATGGGTGCAGAATGATCATATTAAAGGGACTCTGTCACCTGAATTTGGAGGGAACAATTTTCAGCCATAGGGGCGGGGTTTTCGGGTGTTTGATTCACCCTTTCCTTACCCGCTGGCTGCATGCTGGCTGCAATATTGGATTGAAGGTCATTCTCTGTCCTCCGTAGTACATGCCTGCACAAGGCAATCTTGCCTTACGCAGGCGTGTACTATGGAGGACAGAGAATGAACTTCAATCCAATATTGCAGCCAGCGGGTAAGGAAAGGGTGAATCAAACACCCGAAAACCCCGCCCCTATGGCTGAAAATTGTTCCCTCCAAATTCAGGTGACAGAGTCACTTTAACAATTGGTTTGAACACATAGAGTTCTGGTTATCCTGTCTAAGCAGGCCTTTTAACAACCACCAGTCGGCTTGTATATACTGTAGCTGCAGATGTAAATGCACCTTAAATCTAACCGTAAGTCAAATGATGAACCCCAGCTTCACCGGAAAGACATTTTTATTTTAGTGGGGAGAAAAGTGGTTGCAAGAGTTCTCTTTTAGGATAACAAAGGAATAGACTGGATAAGACCTTTCTGCTTTTTGGAGATAAGTACATGCCAGTTACTAGATGTATTGAAATCCAACCTAATACCGGTTACTCTTGTTGGTGGCATCATCCCAATATTTCGTGTGATTTCTAACCAACTGATCCAGTTGTTTCTCCTAAGTATGTGACGTCACATATTTGCAGCTACTAACAATAGCTAGGCTGGCCATTTCAGGCCTAACATCTACAGAGTATGGCGGTGTCCCTCCTCAACCCTGAGGAGGTGTTGGACAAAGTGGGATTGGATTTCAACATCTTTTTATTAGGGGCATTGAACAGCCACCAAATATGTCTGGTAGCGGCTTATTCTTGTGCCGTCGAGAATACTTGCATGCTCAGTAGGAATAGCTGTCATCCAATGCTATTATAAGTGTATAGCCACTTCAATGCTTTTAGTTTTCACTCTGCATTTTCCTATATTTTTTCAAACTTTCTGGTGTCTTTGTAGTGATATTTTAAGGCAAAATCATTAACATGAATTTGTTACATTTTATTAAATTTGTTAGAAATTGTGTCTAGTCAGTGGATTGGATACCATTATGTAGTTTCGCAAGTATGAATGAATATTTTATTTTCTAAGTAGTAGGAACATAGTGTACATAATAGTTTAATGACCAGGCTGAAAATAGTGTGCAAATGTAGGGTATAACAACTTGTGGTAACCTTATCCAGTCATGGGTGGAATGTGTTAATAATGCAGGGTAGCTGGAGATGCATTTTCAATAGCGTTGGTTTAGCTAACAGCAGCTATTTTGATCAGTTTGGCTGAGCGTGCATGCATTCTTAATAGGGAAAATGGAGTATGCTGCTCCAAGATACCTTTTATTACCCGGGAATAAAAGGATTGGGTGTTGAAATTCAATGTCCGATCCTTCTTTCCACCAATATCATCTGTCAATAAAATACAAGTGATAATACGCAACACTTTCTGTTTACTTTCTGTGTATACACCAAGGGGCAATATGGATTCTAAGTAGTGGCTTACGGAGCTCTTTTCATAACTCCCATAGTTTGCATGGAGAGAGTTGCCACATGCTGTAAACACTCAAGATGGGAATACCCCAAAGGCCACAAGGTTGCAGGACTGCTCCTCATATTATTGGCTGATTTCCTGCAGGTTAGGACAACTCCGTCAAGGCATCCATACACATTGAGATGTTGTCTTAAGATGCTCTACTACTCAATGTTATGACATCTTTCTGTCCTCAGACCCTCTTTAGGCTGCCAGATAAACAGAATCTAACCATTTACTGTATATAAAAACAAAATTGAGTATTTGTAAAAAGTGTGTCATTTGGAAATATCAATTCTCAGGTGTCCAAGTACAGTTATCCTTCCATACAAGGGACAGTTCTTGATTCGATAATTGGACATTGAGTGCCCTTTTTAAAAGCCCCATGCGCAATCTTACTTGCCAAAAACAATAACTAGTGGCTTCTTTTAAACATAAACCGTAAGACCCTGATTCATTAAACTTATTACTCCAGAATTCTGGTGTAAATTGCATTGAAAACTCACAACATTTATGCACAACATGGAGCTGCGCAAGTTTTGTGACTTTTGGCTTTTTCAAAATGGACAAAGATGAGAACAGATAATGGCATGATGCCACAGTTTGTCTAATACATTACAAACTATGGTGTTCCTTATGCCAGAACCCTCATGGGACTGGAGCAAGGTTTGTGGTGAGGAGCATGGAGGCACATACCACTTGTCAGACCCTCAAGTGCTCAGAGATATACTCCCCTTAATGAATCAGGAATGTCCGATTCCGACACACGTTCTCTTCTAGATCGGCGTCAGCAATGACGGTCTTGATGAATCGGGTCCAATATGTATAGTTATTTCTTTGATAACATTTCTAAAAAAGGCAGCATCGTATGCATTGATCCCATGAACATTTTCAACTTTAATTTCTGTAAACTTGGCCAAAAGTTGACTTAATTAAATTGATCCAAGATTGTACATTTTTCTTTAAGACAACCCAAATGTTTCTTTCTTATATTTAACATTTTATCACACTTCATAGCCAGAGGAACATTCACCTCTCAGATGAGATTGAGTCAGTACCATGACCACATTCTATAAAAATAGCTGCAGAATCTTTATT
The DNA here is from genome assembly GCF_051348905.1 of Ranitomeya variabilis. Lineage (NCBI taxonomy): Eukaryota > Metazoa > Chordata > Amphibia > Anura > Dendrobatidae > Ranitomeya > Ranitomeya variabilis. Next base: position 283,735,613 of record NC_135232.1, read on the forward strand.
TGTGACCTTTTCAGAGCTTTTTGCCAATGGATTTTAGCCAAGAACCTAATGAGACCGGGCCACTGGTTGGCAATTGCAGCTAATCAGCGCGCTACAGGTGAGATTCTTATATTCACCCAAAGGCGTCATCTGCTCTTTCTCCTCTGCTAGACAGCGACTTAAAACTGAATTTGCATTTTGAATATTACAAATCGAAATTTAATATTTATGTGAAAGTCACATTCAGCACATGTGCCTTACGTACGTGTTCACTTCATTTTATATATAGTATGAAAAAGTATTTATTGTAGTTCCCTTAAAGGGAACCTGACAGTTTCGCCATGTCCCATAAATCGGCCCCATGTCTTTATCCAACTCTTCCTAGTGCTTACAACAAACCCATTTCTTTTGTTTTTCTAATTAATTTCTATAAATTAATTTGGCCAGGGACATGCAAATCAGTGGGTGGCTATTCGAAGGGGGGATTTTCTTTCCGCAAACCAATATTTGTGTTCTCACACCCCTGACGGCACGAGTAACAACATTTGCAAGAGTAGTGTCACTGGCACCTTTGTACAAAACTCTGCCTCCCTGACATTGGGTACTCTGAAGCTGGGTGTACGCTCCCTGGCTTCATCAGTGAACCGCACATGCCCAGAGAGGCGGTGATGACAAGGTTAGCCATTACCGCCGTCTCTGCAAATCTCGTGGGTGGCTGTGTCCTGCATCACCACTGCCTCCCTAGGAATGTTCAGTGCACTGATGAAGCTAGGGAGCGTACATTCGCATTCAGGCTTACTGTTGGAGGCAATCACAGGGGCATGATTACATGATTATTGGGATGATTATTCCAGGGGAAGGAAATCCCCCTTGGACTAGTCACGCAATGATTTGAATATTTCTGGCCAAGTTAAGTAAATGATTTTATGGAAATTAACTAAACAGAAAACAAGAGGCTTGATGGAAGCAGTGTAAAGAGTAGGATAAAGACATGGCGCCGCTTTGTGGCACATAGAGAGCTGTCAGGTTCTCTTCAATGTTTCCTGTTACCTTTAAAAAAATAAATTATTTGGACCAAAAGTAGAACAAAATGCATTTTTATGCCTAAGCCACACAAACACCATATATAGTCTCCCATGCATGAGTGCCTGCTGAGGCTCTTTATATTATATACAAACACTACTGATATTTGGTGATCCAATATAAATGAAAATCAGGTAGTGATCATTAATTGCTAAGAATAGCCCCACATGTCCTCCAGTTTTCTCTGGAGAATGTCAGCTTTCACATCGGAGGTATTTATATTGCATATTTTCTCATCAGCTGAGCTTCTAAAGGACTAAAATTAAGTGGAGAAGCAGGGAAGATTCTATTAACATTTGTGCCTTTCTGGGACACAGATGGGTAGATTTAATGGCTTGACTAGCTCCTCTTTCAATGAAAGCTCAGTTTTTATTATTTTTAGTAAGCTGTCCCTGATTGTCTTATTTTTAACTGGTAGATCGAACGCTCACAAATATGTATGTAAATCTGAGACTGGTGATAACATCTGTGGCCCTTCATTTTCCTGAATTGTGGATCAACGGAAAAGTAGCAGATCATTAAATTGTAAATGACAGGCTTTAATAGCTTTCTTTAAGTACAGATACAATAATTTAGGGTACTAGTAATTATAGGGTGTGCAGATCATGGCTGGTCCTTAAGGGGACCCAAAAGGTCCTTATTTCCCATATGACCAGACCAATTCTGTACATACTTGGTTGGCCTGTTAATTTTTGTTGATTTTGCAGTTGGTGCTTCAAATTAAAGGAGGGATTGCCTAAAAGCCAAAAGTCATATAAAATAACTAATACACATCCATGAATTTTCTGTTGCTTTTTTCTTATTCCCGCTGCTTTCATGAGCTATCCATTTTTTTAACACCATACAGTTACTGAGATTTAGGTCCTTGTATTTAGTTCTAATTTATATGGTCTTTACCAAGGGGGGTTGTCTCACAGGATTCCCTGGGGGCATATCTCACAGTATTCTCTGAAAGCCTGTCTCACAGGAGTTCCTGGGGGCATGTATCACAAAATTCCCTGGCAGCATGTCTCACAGAATTCCCTGGGGGCATGTCTCAGAATTCCCTGGGGGCATGTCTCACAAGATTCCCTTGGGACACATCTCGCCGGATTCTCTGGGGAGTATCACATGGGATTCTCTGTTGGGCGTCTCACGGGATTCTCTGGGATGTGTCTCACAGGATTCTCTGGTGGCTTGTCTCACAGAATTCTTTGGGGGTGTGTCTCAGGATTCCCGGAGGGAGCATCACACAGGATTTTGTGGGGGCGTGTCTCACAGGATTCACTGGGGCATGTCTCAGGATTCTTTGAGGGCGTGTCTCACAGGATTCTCTGGGGGTGTGTCTCACAGGATTCTCTGGGGGTGTGTCTCACAGGATTCTCTGGGGGTGTGTCTCACAGGATTCTCTGGGGGTGTGTCTCACAGGATTCTCTGGGGGTGTGTCTCACAGGATTCTCTGGGGGTGTGTCTCACCGGATTCCATGGGGGAGCATCACACAGGATTCTCTAGGGGAGCGTCTCATAGGATTCTCTGGGGGCATGTCTCGCACACAGGATTCTCTGGGGGCGTGTCTCAGTAATTCTCTGGGGGGGTGTCACTGGATTCTCTGGGACATGTCTCACAGGATTCTCTGGGGGCATGTCTCACAGGATTCTCTGGGGCATGTCCCAGGATCCTCTGGGGGTGTGTCTCACAGGATTCTCTGGGGCATGTCTCGCACACAGGATTCTCTGGGGGCATGTCTCAGTAATTCTCTGGGGCATGTCTCACGGGATTCTCTGGGGCATGTTTAATATGATTCACTGGGGGCATGTCTCAGAGGATTCTCTAGGGCATGTCTCACAGGATATTTGGGGGGGCATGTCTCACAGGATTCTCTGGGGCATGTCCCAGGATTCTTTGGGGGCGTGTCTCAGTAATTCTCTGGGGGCATGTCTCACTGGATTCTCTGGGGCATGTCTCACAGGATTCTCTGGGGGCATGTCTCACTGGATTCTCTGGGGCATGTCTCACAGGATTCTCTGGGGGTGTGTCTCAGGATTCTCTGGGGCATGTCTCACTGGATTCTCTGGGGCATGTCTCACAGGATTCTCTGGGGGCATGTCTCACTGGATTCTCTGGGGCATGTCTCACAGGATTCTCTGGGGGTGTGTCTCAGGATTCTCTGGGGCATGTCTCACTGGATTCTCTGGGGCATGTCTCACAGGATTCTCTGGGGGCATGTCTCACAGGATTCTCTGTGGCATGTCTCACAGGATTCTCTGGGGGTGTGTCTCAGGATTCTCTGGGGCATGTCTCACTGGATTCTCTGGGGCATGTCTCACTGGATTCTCTGGGGCATGTCTCACAGGATTCTCTGGGGCATGTCTCACTGGATTCTCTGGGGCATGTCTCACTGGATTCTCTGGGGCATGTCTCACAGGATTCTCTGGGGCATGTCTCACAGGATTCTCTGGGGCATGTCTCACTGGATTCTCTGGGGCGTGTCTCAGTAATTCTCTGAGGGCATGTCTCACAGGATTCTCTGGGGGGGTGTCTCAGGATTCTCTGGGGGCATGTCTCACAGGATTCTCTGGGGGCATGTCTCACAGGATTCTCTGGGGGTGTGTCTCAGGATTCTCTGGGGGCATGTCTCACAGGATTCTCTGGGGGCGTGTCTCACAGGATTCTCTGGGGCATGTCTCACTGGATTCTCTGGGGCATGTCTCACAGGATTCTCTGGGGCATGTCTCACAGGATTCTCTGGGGCATGTCTCACTGGATTCTCTGGGGCGTGTCTCAGTAATTCTCTGAGGGCATCTCTCCCAGGATTCTCTGGGGGTGTGTCTCAGGATTCTCTGGGGGCATGTCTCACTGGATTCTCTGGGGCATGTCTCACTGGATTCTCTGGGGCATGTCTCACAGGATTCTCTGGGGCATGTCTCACTGGATTCTCTGGGGCGTGTCTCAGTAATTCTCTGAGGGCATGTCTCCCAGGATTCTCTGGGGGGGTGTCTCAGGATTCTCTGGGGGCATGTCTCACAGGATTCTCTGGGGGCATGTCTCACAGGATTCTCTGGGGGTGTGTCTCAGGATTCTCTGGGGGCATGTCTCACAGGATTCTCTGGGGGCGTGTCTCACAGGATTCTCTGGGGCATGTCTCACTGGATTCTCTGGGGGCATGTCTCACAGGATTCTCTGGGGGCATGTCTCACAGGATTCTCTGGGGGTGTGTCTCAGGATTCTCTGGGGGCATGTCTCACAGGATTCTCTGGGGGCATGTCTCACAGGATTCTCTGGGGGTGTGTCTCAGGATTCTCTGGGGGCATGTCTCACTGGATTCTCTGGGGCATGTCTCACAGGATTCTCTGGGGGCATGTCTCACAGGATTCTCTGGGGGCGTGTCTCACAGGATTCTCTGGGGGCATGTTTCACAGGATTCTCTGGGGGTGTGTCTCACCTTTATTTAAAACATCTATAAGATATTCAATAGATAGTGGGTGCTAAGAGTTCGCACTATAAAACTTTTTGTCCTGTTGTAACAATTTAAATTAATTTCTCTCTGGAAACTGATGCAAAAAGAGTTGGGATGTAGACACAGGTCTGATGTTCATTAATAGTATAGACACAGGTCTGATGTTCATTAATAGTGAGGACGCAGGTCTGATGTTCATTAATAGTGTGGACTTTGCCCTGTTCTGCATTGATACTAAAGTGTCATGCGGAATTTCCGTTCCATCAGCTCTCGCCCTGTTTATACAATGTATTATGAGCACTGTTATCGCCAAAGATTTAGTACACACTTGACATAATACTCTCAAGTTAAGTCTTTAGAGATACTACTAGACAAGCATAACTAAATACCATAGGCACGGTGCTGGGCACATGCTATGTGGGGGGACTGGGTTCTTAGTCACTTTAGTGGAGACTAGCTTTTTATGGGGAAAAGCTAGATAAGTAGTATTATTGGCAATGCTCCATGGGAAATAAAATTCTGCTATTGATACCTAATCTGAGTTCTTCGCATTGATTGTTTATTGGTTAGTGGTAACACTATTTTCTTCGAACTTCTGTCTATAGTAACGTTAAAGAATATAAGAAAGCAAATAAGGCAGCACCAGACATGCTAATAAGTTTCCCTTCTAAAATGCTTGGTTCTTTTGAGTAATTGTCTTTTATATACATATTTTTTCCAAATACAATATTTTCTTTGTAATTACTTTACTGGTTTTAATGCTATCACAGGAAAAAGCCTGAATACAGCAGTTCTAATTTCACGATCCGCAAATAGCAGTGTCTCTCTGGGTTTGTCCCTGGAATGGACAGCAGAAGATGCAGACATTACTGCAGCATGAGATATGCCCTCTCTGCATATGTGCATTCATACATATGTATGACGGCTTTGTCTTTGAGTGTAAACACAAAGATGAGTGGAAGCAAGACGCCTTCTCTCTCTATGGGTTTGGAAATGATGAGAATACTAAGGCAAATCACAGATTGCATATTGCAGGAACCAGTATTTGCATCTAAAAGGGACATGGAAGAAACCTCCAGTTTTCAAGCTGTCATGGTATAACAGGTCCTGGCACATTGTGACTTGATCCAAATAAAGCAGTCACAAGGTGCCTACTAGGGGTGATGTGCTGGTACTTCTAGTTCTACAGCGTCTGGTAATCTACAAACATACCATGCTACTTTCATACATCTGGATTATGGATCTGCGTGCCTCTATTTTCTTTCTGATCACAAAGTTGTTGTTTTTTTGTAATGGGTTCATGTTATTTGCTAGAAAGAAATGATAGTAAGTCCTATGTTACGCTGGAACACGGTCCAATGCCTGTCTATAGTACACAGCTGTAGGACCTGTGCGTCTCCATATCTCCATACAGGATCATTGCATGTGGTTTGTACATGGACTTAGTAGTGTGTTAAACACTATAGGCCCACTTGCTATATTTTTATCTAAAGCATGTCTATGACCAAACATCACCATAAAACATAAACTCTATTAACACAGTAGTGAAAATATATAGAAAAAAATTTAAATGTGACATATAATCCACACAATGTAAAGGAGAAAAAGAGCTGAGGTGGCAAGGTAGAATAAACCAAAAAATAAACCAATGGTAAAAATGATCTATGATAATGTATTTGGTATGATATATACATATATATGTGTGTATGTGTATATATATGTCAAAATTACCTGCCAATCCTATGCACATTTTGCACAACGTGCTTCCTCAGGATTTCACATTTTTGCATGAGATATAGGATTTGTTTTCTGGACTACATTAGTGTTACTAAAGGTGTACCTGGAAGCATCATTCATATTTTACTTTCAGAAATCGACAGAAACATTGTGTATTTTTTGTATTTGGTTTTTATTCTTTTGCTTGTTTATAATGTTAAATATAATATATAAAATAGTTAAATGCTTGACACTCAATGAGGGAACTTTACAGATGCTCCCCTTGAGAAAGCACGTGGGCGAAACGCGCGTCGGGGCGTTCCCAGGCAGTGGCACACAAACCATGGGTAAGCACTGATTTATTTTCATCATCTTTACATTGAATTCTCATCATCCGGGATTTGGATACGTTATTACCTTAAAGGATGTTTTTGTAGAATTATGTATTAGTTTATGTTTTCCTACAAATATGCTAACATGGTTGAGTACTAAACTTCCACTGTATCTGGGATATGGATTGGTCCTCTTTGGAAATAATTTATATTCTGTATTAATGTTTTTAAATTGTTCCCAATAAACTTTATTGATTTTATGGCAATTGTGATATGGTGGTCCATGAGTACTAGTTACTCATTTTGTTAGAACTTTACAGATGTGTAGCTTGAAAGTCTTCTTCTGTAATACCTCTCTGTGGCATACATATACAGTATCTAGCAGAATTACTATACCATTAGCACAATGTCCTTGTATTTGTGTAAGAACTCTTTCTCTTATTTAACAGAAGGCTCATTAGGGCCCCCTAAGCATAGGGCTCTTGGTATCCTCGTACACTCCACTCCCCCTTTAGCTACAATAGGTAGTCCAGAAACTTCAGTCCTAAACATTAACAGACTACAGATCACATATATATGAGTGAAATTCTAGGAAAATATGTATACGGTCCCTGATTTTTTTTTATTAGGACTGTTCGTATTGTGTTCTGCTGGTGGTAAACGTTTGAGACAAGAGGGGTTTACTTTCTAGTACTTGGTTTTTCTGGAATGCCACAAAAATGACACCACAATACGGCCGCAATCTATAAAAAATATATAAAGATCAACAGCGTTGTGTATCTACTTTCACGGCTTTCCCGATCCCCTGCTTCCCCTCCTGCCCAAAGGTGCTGCTGCTGTCCTGACCACAACATTTTCCAAAATGATCTGCTGGAAGTAGTTTAAGAGGGATTGTTTTGTTCCAGCAGCTTTCCTCGCTGGCTGCCTTGTCTGTGAGCCGTGTGTGTATGTCTGCTGGAGACAAGCAGAGTGGAAATGTCAAGGGTCAGGCAGAAGGAGGAGGATCAGGTCATAGGCAGCTACTACCCCAGTGTGAGAAACCTGAAACGTGTTCTGCAGCTTAACTGTTTCTTCTCCGGCGGCGGCCGCACAGCCGCGCCAGACATCAGCTGCGCAGGCTGGATAATATGCAAAGTTAAATGTCCTGATAGATTCTCTCTCTGCATATTATTACCGCTTTGGTTTTACAAGCTGAAGCCATTTTCCTTTTAACAACAAATATAATATCACATTATGGTTCTTTCAAGCTGTTATTAATATTCAAAAGTAATAAAATGAATGCGATAAAACCAAATGTCTGTGACCTCCTTGCAGTTACGTTCGGAATAGCTAAACAGATCATCTCCCAAGAATAGATACTAAGTGATACTGGGAGCATTCTTCGCAGCTTTAAGACGCTCGCGAATAGCTTCAATTGGATGAATAATCTGCAATCTATTGAAAAGTAATGTCTGTTTATACACTTGTGTCCGTAAAGACAACAGTTTGTGATCACATTTGTATGACGGCAGCAAACAATTATGGGAAGGAAGGCTGAACCCTGGGTGAGGTTACGAGCAAAGAAATGAGGCGCGATACTGTGACTTCAAAAATCTGACATTTATTCCTCCTGCGTAAAACCTTTGGATTGAAGGTTAAAATGTGACATTCACAATGGAAGGAGGCGCGAGAAGGTATCTATGAGTTAACACATGCAAATCTTCCTGTTGGGCTAGCAAACGCTTCATCTTTGGTAGAGTGCTGCATTATGGGTGTAGCTGCGGAAACAATGCCTATACTGTACCGGCAACGAGAATCCCATGGTGGCTCATCAATAACCTGTGAAGGTGAATGTGAGAATGTCTTTATATCAGCATTTGTTTGGGCGCGTGTGATATTTAATGGCACAGTGTGCATGAGCCTTTAAGCTGCCGAGCTTTGGCTGTAGTTAGTGATGTGGATCTACGAGTTCCTAATCAGCTTTGTGAATAGCTGCTTGGTATCAGTGCCGTCTTATCCTGTGATTTGGGCAATAATCTGAAGTTCCAGGACTAATATTAAAGGAAATGAATAAAGGATTTTGGTGTAACCACATCTAGCGATATTTGAAGCATGTAAATCACACAACTTTTCAGTTGACTGCAATTGCCGCGATCATAAATAAAAAGTAATCTAGTATGCTAAAAATTGTGTCAGGCTATTGTAGTGATCACCCCATGTAAAGGAGCTTAGTAGTCAGTGCCTACCCTTGAAATGAAAATCCTCCAAATGTCATGCTGAGATGTTATGGAGCCTATTGCTGATTTTAAACACTGACTAGGAATGAGGAAGAAGTTCCATTTGCCAACTTTGTTATTTGGCTCACTCCCGTGATCGGAGCTAACGCCTATCTTGGCAGTCTACCTTCCTGGTCAGTAGTGGTCTTACGTGGCAACAAGACCTAATAGGTGGATTATGTTTTGGTCTCTTTGTGGAATTAAAGAAAATTATAATAAATGGGGATGGAAAACTAATTGGTTATTCACTGATTTATCAAAGTGTTTTTTTCCACCAAAGACATTTATGATCTCTGGACTTTATCCATTCCAGGAATAAGAATGTCTTGTACCTGTTTGTTCCTGATGGACAAGTGATTGTTCAAGATTAATCGCATTTAATTTACAAAATCAAATGAGCTCTTGACTATTTCCTTCTAATTAAACAGTTGCCATATACATATGGACCTCCTCTGTGCCAAAATTTGAGACAAAGCTCCTCTTCTCTTGGGATTGATAGATTTTACTTTTTTTTAATGTAAGTGCAAATGTAAGCAATAATTTACTGTTCAATCCTCTGTTGCTTTGATGGTCTCTCTATTTTTCTTTATTACCTTGCAATGATGGCCCCAATGCTCTTGCGTCCACATTCTAGCACAGAGCAGCCACACGAATGTATGGCATGTGATCACTTTAGCAAAGAAAAGAGGTTGACAGGGAGCACTGGAGTCTCGCCATTGATCAGATCAGTATTTTCTTCTCTAAATTTATTTTTTTACAATCCCTGATAGAGTTGGTGCTAATCGATTTGCACTTCTGGTCCATCAACTGTATGACTAATCTGTGGCTCATGGACTGAAGCTCTGATAACCACCACTTATCTGTCAGCATCTGTGGCTCCTCTTTTGATTAATTGGACTGGTGCAACATCATCGTTGCTATGTGATGCACACCTGCCAGGCTGGGTAATCAAAAGAAGAGTCCTGTATGCTGGCAAGTAAGAGGCAGTTCATAGGGCTTCCATCCAGTGGCTACAGATTACTGGTTGATGGACCTGGTCCTGTCAACTCTACTAATGACCCCTTTTAAGCAGCGATCTAAGAAACATTATTGACATCATGAACTGTAATACACTATTACAAGAATGCTAAATTTTCAATCAAGAACAATATTTTTCATAATGAATCAATTGAAAATCATTGATTCTACTAATTAATGTTAGTTAAGTTTTTATTATCTATTAGAGACCCAATCCTACGCTTGGCCCACAATAGGGCCATGTATGACTTTTCTTGCTGTAGGCAAAAAACACATTTGACCATCTGAAATGCTTGTTAACAACTACAGGGACTTTCCAACATGTAGGAAATTCACGGTATGAAACCGCATTCACTGCTGATGAGATCCTTGAAATGTCATGGATAGTACACTGGAGTTCTGGAGATTTTAATGGTCAGATGTGTTACCGCACTTCAATGTCAGTAAGATGTCTGGCCATGTAGGACCATCCTTAGTTTGAGAAGCAGCTGCGCATTGTATCCTGGAGTGTGCCTTGGAAATAAAGAATGCTACCCTATACCGTTGATATGGCTGGAATTTAAGGGAGGGAGAAATGAAAGGCAGTGAACTATATGCTGGGTGACGGCGCATAGAACTCAATAGATATAAGTCACTTGAAGGTGTAAAACCTCCTCAAGCAGAACAAAAAGTCATCCTGTCTCCATGAAAACATAGCAGATAGTCGGCTTCTATTGGAGTATAGAGAATTTATTGCACTTTAGTTATGGTATAGTGCTGCTGTTGTATACCCGTCTCCGAGATCAATGTCAATGTTCAGGCACTGCGGCGGTGCGCAGTACAACACGAGCTCACTTACTAAATCCTTCTGCAAATGAATGCTAATACGTGGTATTTATCTAGGAAGAAGTCCATGTTAGTGGGACGAGACATCATTTTAATTGTCCCATCCCGCTGTGTCTGTTGTTGTTGTTATCACTACAGTACATATGCTGTTATTTTAGCCATTGACTATTATGTATTACATTAGGAGACATCAGATTATTGTGCCTTTGTATTGAGGCACAGAAAAGCTGTTTTTGCAGCTGGTTCAGACAGAGGAAAATCTCTTCTTACATTTGACACAGATCATTAAGCAGAGAGTTTAGGCCCATTACTAGCACAATAACACATGTGTGTTAACTCCGCCTGTTGACACCGCTTGGATTATAATATATGGGAAGTGAGTGATGTGACATATACACCTATGTGGACTTTGCGGAAAACTCTATCGGACTGTGCTGGCAGATGTATTATTCCGATTTCTGCTCTAGATGGCATTTTTCTTTACAATTTTACTTTGAAATGTTGTAAAACTCGTGCTTGTGTGTCTGACGTGGGAACGGCTGCTCACCCGCCTGATACATAGAGATTCTGCACATCATTGTTGTTAGGACAAGGAGACGTCATTGTGCCTCACTTGTATATCATCAGTCATCCGATGATGTCCTCAGTGCTTGTATTAAACTGCAGAGGGAAGACAAATAGTAGAAGGAAGGCTATTAACCCTAATGCTTCCGAGCCATTCTTTATGACTTCCTCATTGTGAAGGATGGTCAACCAACATGCAGACATTAGAAAATAATTGACTGTCTATCAGTACTCCGAATGAACCTTTTATTAGGATAGACAGGAGATATTCTATACAATCCAATATCTGCCTAAAGACCCCCATACACATTAGACATGCTTACCTGACAGCATCTGCTTCTCCTCTTTTGATTAGCCAGCCTGATTTGACATCATCATTGCGGGGTGATTCACATGAGATGTTGTACCAGGTTGGTTAATCAACAGAAGAGCCAAGTAAGAGGTGGTTCTCAGAGTTCGGCTGACAAACTAATGTGAATGGGGCTTCCAAGTCTCACCCGAGATGTGATATTAGGGAAATAAGGATCTGGCATGTCCGATCTCTGACTGATGATCTTTCTGTTCTCTAAGAGATTATCCACAGTCAGAGATGTTTGACATCGGCTCTCTTATAAAATTTAACACTTGAGTTCTTGAGGGAACATGAACTTCTGTGTATGGGGGAGTAAGGTGAGATAGATGCCGGCCATACGATCAGCCAAACAATCGTTCAGCTGTTCAGATATCTAAAGTTTATGGTGGGATTAAAGGTCACCATCCAGAATATATTTAATTTTGATGAAATGATAAGACCTTGATCATGCATCCATGAAGATTTTAATGAGAAAAATGGTGGAATATTCTATTATCACCAACTGTTTTAAGAGAAGTCCTGTAGTGTCTGCTTTGGTAAATAATTGTATTCTCTATAATGTAACCATTCTGTGGAATCTTTTCTTAGGACTCCTTATTGTCACTTTCTTATTCTTCCTAGAAGCTTGTTAATAAATCAACCACTGGATGTTAACAGTTGAAGTTATGTCCCTACAGTGCTGATAGTAGCCCGCTCTTTTCACAAGGTGAATGGTAACACCCTGTTGTCCTACATTTCTAAAAGGAACAACACAACACAGACTTAGAAAGACCATCAGTCATAAATATTATTTAATTGCAAATATGGTTATTGTAAAGCTGCAGTAGCATCGTAGGCAGTGAAGAAGCAGTGACCCACAAATTCAAACACAAAAGTCTCTTTTAATGTGTTTCTTCATAGCATTAAAGTTCAATTCACATAAATGCATATAAATGCATATAACTTCAGTGGATATTATCAGTGACCAGTTTACACCGGTTCAAAGCAATACATATCACATGGCTTTAGATTTGCGGTCCCTAAACAGGCCAGACTTCCCTTGTCCAGTTTCCCTGGGTGACCGCACGCCATCTTAGTCTCTATACGTCTCCATACACACAGCCTCATATGTTGCAGACACTACACACGCCAGCCCTCCTCTGACTAGTTCCCGTGGGTGTCCTGCATCGCTGTATCACCGTCTCTTTACAGACTCTTTGCTCACACAGTCGTACACAGTTCAGGATATCCTCCGGATAGCAGCCGGGCACCATATCCACCTGGTTGCAATCGTTGCACATGCTAGTCCTCTTTCGGGCACAGGACTTCCACCTCCGGGCACGAGACTGTCCACAACTGACTCCTTCGGGCACAGGACATCCACCTCTGGGCACAGGACTGTCCACATCCGAGACCAGTACCATGGACGACTTACATCTCTGTGTACGCTGCGGGTGCCAGGCTATTCAGCTGCCCTGGGTGCTGGCTCTGCTGGCCTGTGCCTCCATGCACTCTGCAGACCAGCACACACTAGACTGACACTGACGTGCACCTGGCACACCTGACACGGCATGACACCTGACCCACCCATACCCCTTACTGCAGGGTTTTTAAACACACACAAACCTGTGGCCTTCAGCCACCTGGAAAACCCGGACCGGAAATCCGTGACTCTCATGCACACCTATGGACTTCATCCGTCTGCATGCGCATTTTGGGGAGAACAAACAGCGCCTCCTAGCTGTATCAGGCCACAGCCTCACATTATTTATAAAAAATAAAAATCAAGAACGATGATGGGTCCCATTCAAGGGATTGCCAATCAATTGACCGACTACCCCAGTGCTACTAGGTTGACATTGATATCGACAGTTGTGTAAAAATCTATTAACTTTCAGACTTTATTTAGAGTTTCTATCATATCTACTTGTCTGATATGTGGGGTTTCCATCTCAGGATAACAAGAGCCTTTTGATCCGTGTACAACCATGTGAGGTGACCACTGAATGCAAGGTAATTGAAGAGATCCATGCTCAACAACTGTATTCAGGTCTATGGGAATTATGGACATAGCCATGCTGAGTTCTCTTGAAGGTTTCCACAACTTCTCTATGTTCATTGTTCTTTGTTACCTCCATTAGGCTTATAAGAAGACTGCATATATTCAACGTCTTCTCCATTAAATCCTAGCCTGATCATATTTTATATTTGTTAGAGATGAGCAAAGTAATTCTAGTGAAATTAACAAAAATCTGCATTCGCCAAAATGCATTTTTTTCCCTTAATTTGTGACTGGCCAACATTTTTCTGAACTGTAAAAAGCCATCATGATGTTAAGAAAAAAAAAAAAAGTACACTCACCTGACTAATCACCTCTCCAGCCCCTCCGCATCTTACCGCCACCCGTCTGGTCATCATTGCATCTTCGGATCACCCTTGGCCTTGCAGAAATCCTCAGGCCTATTACATTGGACAGAGGCCTCTGGGCTTCATAAGCCTGGGTATATTCTGCACATGCATGAGCCATGACCTTTGCATAGTATTCTCCCTGGCCTAGGAAGCTCTAGTGTGAGAAGGCCCAGCGATTTATGTTCAGTCGACAGCAATCTTAAGTTGCAGTGAGGACCGGATGGATGGCAGTGAGGTGAGTATAACAATTTTTTATTTTTCTTATATATTACGTATATTATGATTAGAGTCTTGATTTCTCGAATTTCACAGCAAAAACCCCGAAAACAGAAATTCAGATTTTGCCTGATGCGCTCATCTCTAATATTTGGCTATAGTGGGAAAATCTTCTTAATGTATATAGCTAGTTAGAAACAGCTTCTCCCTCTTCTGATACTGGAACCTGAGCAGTTTTTCCTGAGCCTTTCCCAGGGTTATATAAAAGAATTAGGGGCCGATTCAGCAAAGCTTTTACGCCAGAAAAGTGGCGGAAAAGCTTTGAAGGTCACAAAATGTTTCTGCATTGAGGACTTGGAACAAAAATGACTTTTGGCTTTTTCACACTGGTTTTAATCAACTCAGCCAAAATGAGCAGAGCTGGGATTGGGCGTGGCCAGGAGCGCCCGTCAAGTTCGCCTCTTGGTGGGTTGGACACCTTCTACTACAGCAAGACTCATGCCCACTCTGCTGTTGGTGCATGTCACAGCCTGTCTATTTCTCTTGTGGCAAAAAGCTTTTTAATTGTGAATTTACACCTTAGACTTTTAAATGAAATTCAGAAAATCCACAGATAAAAACTGCACATACATTTTTAACACATTTCCATAGTTTTCGCAAAGGTAACTCATCAAACAGGAAGTTTCCAAAACAAAGTTGCTTTCTTTAAAGTTTGACATAATGAAAACAGTGAAAAACTGCAGCTGAAAAAACCCCCTGATAAACTCATAAAAGACTTCAGTATAAAACGCAATAAAAAAACCCTGCCATGTTGCCTAAATAAACTATTTACACTGGTGTTCCTAGATGTACAGAGAGTCAGCCAATGTAAATGTACCTTTATTTATTGCAGCATGACCCAGAATAAAAATACAAATAATTTAGCATTGAATATCTCAAAGGGGTTGTCCTGGGCTATGTTTTTTTCCTTACTATGGGCATAAGAACAAACAGGCATGTAGTTTCAAAGTACCTGCCCGTTCTGCCCGCTGACGATCTCTGCTGGCTCAGAGCGGTCACAGATTTCCTTCTGGCGACTTTGCGGCTTTCATTGACTCACCTCGATAGAGCAGCGGCTTCTCTTCTACTCTGCTCTATTGATAGAGTGTGACTGCTGATGTCAGACTGATTGACAGCCGGCTCCTCACTACCTAACTGCGAGAAGATGGCTGTCGATCTGCATGACGTTGGCCGTCACGCCCTGTCGACAGAGCAGCCTGAAAGTGGAAGAGCTTTGGACCTGTGAAGCAGCAGAATAGCTGGTAGGAACGGCACGTGACCAATCTTGTTCTACCTGTGGCTGGCGCCGGGAAGAACAGGCAGGTAGTTAGCAACTACCTGCCTGATAGCTCTTAGGTCCATAGTAAAAAAAAAATAAAACTATTCCTGGATAACCCCTCTAATGAATATGTTTGTCATCAAGAATTCGAAGTAGATAGATGTCACATATAAACTAGATGGGCATTTCCTGAAGGAAATACATGGTGCTTGAACAGCGCCGCCAGCTTTACAGCAGCACTTTTCACACACGGGACCAGGGGGGCACTTACTTTTCCACACCCGGGACCAGGGGAGCACTTACTTTTCCACACCCGGGACCGGGGCGCACTTACTTTTCCACACCCGGGACCGGGGCGCACTTACTTTTGCACACGGGGCCGGGGGCGCACTTACTTTTGCACACGGGGCCGGGGGCGCACTTACTTTTGCACACGGGGCCGGGGGCGCATTACTTTTGCACACGGGGCCGGGGGCGCACTTACTTTTGCACACGGGGCCGGGGGGGCACTTACTTTTCACACACGGGACGAGAGGGTGTCATAGTCACTTTATTCTGATGTTTGACTTTGATAAATGATCATGTCCTAAAATGGACACCGTACATTTGCATAGCTGCCATCTTTGGAAGGTCAAGTTGGGGGTAATGGAAAGTTCGCCATTATTTCCTATGGGAAATTTTTTTTAAAAAATGTGATTTAAATAAAATCTACATATCGGATCGACTATAAAAGTCATAGCACACCTGTCCCCACCGAGGCCTTCGAAACGCCGCCTGAACGGGGTCTCTGCGCCGAGCGGTTCGGGCCGCATTAATTGCAGAAAACACGGAGAAGAATAATAATAAAATATAAGAAATCGGATTACAATATGTTGCTTGAACCTAGGAGGTTCAAGCACCATAATTAAATATATGGGGGATTACAATTGTGAGGATTCGATATTAAGGTTAGAATGGCTGTAAATAACACTTTTGATATAGGCCATCATTGCAAAAATTTTCTTATTCTTGTCAATTACAGGCTAGAGAGCGGGCTAGAGAGATGGCATGCCGGAGTATAAAGAGAAATAAAACTTTATTAGAATAACCACAATCACCTTGAAGTCAGATTAAAATATCACAACATCTGCATCTCAATATTCCATCAGGGAAAATGATCGGAATCTCTGCTCCTCGTAGAAATACAGTTATATATTTTCTCCTGCTGTGCTGACTGGTAAAATTGATTGAACTCCTTTTAATTTTAGGGAAGAACATTTGCTAGGGTTCTGTGTAGCTGCTAGCTGGAGTTTGCTACTTCTGGGAATACAAATTACAAGGATGCCCTAAAGACGATTGAGAGATAATTCAAGGTAACCGCAAATAAACAGCAATAAGACGATGTTGATTTTATTGCTGATGTAGTTAGTGCTTTCTCACGTGATTCTTCTGGCATCATTGTGGCTTTTATTGTATTTTATGGTTCTTTAAAGAAAAAAATATATACAGTAAATATACAGAATATATTTCTATATATAGAGATAGGAGAAAGATAGCTGTGTAACAAATAAGGTTCCAACAATTCTAAACTTCTTAATAAAGGGTAAAGTAATATACTAGATGTAAAGAGCCGTTTCCTGCAGAGCTGTACCCCACCGTTCCGATCGATAATCTATTCCATAATATGCACGATATGCTGTCCTGTCAGAGAACTCTCCACTCACACAGTGTCAGGAATTATTTGATATTACCACCACGGTTGATAACCTTGTCTGCTGGAACCTGTTACTATGCTTTAAATAAATCATATCCTCAATGATTTTCTGTCACGCTATGGAAAATGGAAAAAAACTATTTGTTATTTTGGAGAAGTAGATCAGACTTCTAGAAATGTAAACATCTGTTCCAGAATTGAATGAATTTGCGCTTGCATTGTTTCAGTTTATCTCGCGGTCAGTGAATCTATTCTAACCAACGATACAGAATCTCACAAACTCATCAGATTTGGGATCTTCTTGTTCTTAGGAGCCAATTCTTTTGAAAAGGCTGACTTTTCAATATTAGAATCTTATCTGCCAAAACCAATATGTCAGAATGTCATGTTGAAGATTTGTCAAAAATAAGGAAAAAAAAAAAAGCTCCCACATGCAGACGTATTGCTCCATCTTGTCCTAAGGCAATGGAAAGGAATAAACCTCTCTTCCTTCCTTGATTCTTGGTGGTTTTCTAATGTCTGTAAATGAAGTAAATGGAGATAAGGGAGAAACCGTATTAATTGCTATCTGACACCAGGCTGGATCCTGATAAACCATTCTAGATATATGATCCGAATGAACTGATGTTGCCTTAACAAGATCTCTAGCAGTGGGATTCACGGTCGGATGCCTCTTGGGGATGGCTGTTGCATACTGGGCTCATGCTGTGTGAGGGTATGGGCAGCCATGGAGCAGTAGCTGATGGTTTGTCAAAGCCTTTGAAGAAGTGTAAGGGACAAGCCCTGAGGCAAGTAGCCTTTCTAGGGATCCTCACCTCCTGTTTGTCACTTTAATCTTGTAAGCAGGCTGAAAGACGAGGGCTGATTCTTCAGCAGACCTTTACATGGCAATACTCTTTCCAAAGTCCTTGCCTTTGATTCAGATCTCTTATGACAAAAACAGCACCCAAGGACTAACAAATATCTTAGTGTATATGTGTGTGTGTGTGTATATATAATATACATATACCTATATGTACATAATTTAGATGGTATTTCATGCTCGGATATTATTGTTTATTTTTATCCTCTAGGTTAAGGCTTTTATAATATGTTTTTATATAACATTAGTTTAACACAGAGCCGAATTGTGATTTTTAAGGATCAGGACATTTAAGCAATTTTAACTCCCCTTCTCTGGTCCTCATAAGAATGATATAATGTATGGAATTGGGAACGGAACCCAGGTGGTTATTATAGACATGCCTATATCTATCTATTGATCTGTCTGTCTATGTATGTATGTATATATATATATATATATATATATATATATATATATATATATATATAATTAGAAAAAACGAGGCAGCACTCCATCTTTGCAGTGTTTAGACGTGCAGGATTTTAATCAACCCACTGGTCTGGGCCCAGACCAGTGGGTTGATTAAAATCCTGCACGTCTAAACACTGCAAAGATGGAGTGCTGCCTCGTTTTTTCTAATTATTGAATTACCTGGATATATGGACTGGTATCCTGGGGGCTGTGCACCCGAAGATAAGTAGAAAGTGTGCTGTTCCTTTTCTTTTTATCTATATATATATATATATATATATATATATATATATATATATATATATATATATATATATATATATTTTATTCTTTTTAATTTAATTTATTTTGTTTCTGTTAAATCTAGCCCTCTCAATACTAATACAGCTTTGTGTGGTCCAGTTCATGATATGTTTTCTTGTGCAGTAGAGGTTCTATGCCTTTGGTGCAGCATAAGTACACTATATAGCTTAGTAGCAAGATATAGTGTTATTTTCCAAGTGAAGGTTAAAAAGTGATCAGTTGCTTTAAGGGATATTGTGTGAAGGACAGTTCTGCGGCAATGTAATACATGATAATATACTGGCAGATTTCTGGCTTATGAATGCAATCCCCCCTTACTGTACAGTTGATTGTGCTTTTGTGTCTTTCCAGGTCTTACCGTTTGTTATTGCTGACCCTTATACAGTCTAATTCTATAGCCAAGTCTCATAGTTGAAAAAAAAAATCAGGTCACGAATAGGAGAGATAGCGATCGCTTCAGGCAGTTGGAAATGCTTATTATCACACAAGGACGTTTGACAATATGTTGGGAAATCTCTTTGTCATTGTACATAGTAGTCTGGACTGTTCATGCTCAGCTACTTAGATCATTGAGATCTTTCCTGCCTCTCTTAGAAGGCATGTGGATGGCTGGTGTCTCTTACACATCTGCTGATCTATGGCTGACCTTATTGTAGACAGATCAAATAACAAAATGTCCATTTGGGTTATTGCACCAGGGACGCTCTACTTTACCTACTCAAACAATTTTGTACGAGTCATAGAGCTTCCATAGAGATGCATAAGGCTTTTAATGTATCTTTGTATTCCTCTGACAAAATTATTTTTGTTGAATTTTATAAAAATCTCAGCAAAAGAAATTTGCTATACTGTACTGGATTCTGCATGTAAAGAGTTATAATCATTCCTTCAGAGTGGATGAAAAAGTGCTCTGCTAATTGGCTGTGGCAATCACGTGACATTGTTTACATAAGGAGATTAGTGGGGGACACGGGTGAGAGCAAGGTACTTGCACGGTCTGGGAGGTAAGTATACTTTTTTAAATTATATGCAGCACCTTGGAGCCATTAATAAAGACTTTTCCAGTACTAGACAATCTCTGTAATATTCTTTAGTTGATTTTAAGGTCCCTGGCTAACTGTGATGTGTGGTTATTACGGTTCCCCATGGGTCGTATGTAAGTCTAGTGGAGCTGTGATGACTTCACTCTGCCATTACTTTCACATACATACTTCTGTCCTAGAAAGCCATGGAGATGTCCTACACACTTGTATGGAGCTGCTGAGAGGTGGCTGGAACTGAGCTAACATTCTCCAGTGTGCATGCTCCAGATAGTCCAGCCATACTAGCAGTGAAAGTAGCAGACGAGCGAGCTCAAGTGTGGCACCACTGATGGACCCAGGCAGTGGCAATAACCACATACGATTATAGAAATAAATACATTCAGGACAGGAAGCAGAGGAATCCAAGTGTTGAGACCAGTTTTCAAAAGTTAAACTATTTCCCCCCAAAATGTTGCATTCTCTACCATATTAGTTAACTGAGGTGGAAATGCCCAGTTAACTTTTGTGCCACTCACAATTTTCAATTTGGCCAATCTTTCTCTACTTTTGATCGTCATAATAAAACACCACCTAGATATGATCAAATCTTCTCTTATTTTTTTTACACCTTTTCCGAGAATATATGAGATGAAAAAACCTCCTTATATGTTGTACATTTGTTTCTTTATGGCAAGAAGTTAGATTTGACAGATAGTCAGTGTTTACCTGTCTGCAAGTCCCCCTTGCCTTTATATTGGGTAGATGAGCATGTCTTGCTACATGACCGCGTCTACATGAAACTCCTATTGTATTTTCTTATATTCTCGTCCTATATTATAGTTTATTTAGTTCTTTGACGCATACTAAAAGAGATCAGCAAGGGTTAACTTTGAGATTGATGCACCTCGCTAGGGTGACACCTTGATTATCCATGCTCTGATTCACAATGCACACTTGGGGCAAATTTATTCTTCTCCCAAAGTGAAGAGATTACAACTTTTATTTTACGTTGATGTTATTCTCCCATTAACCATTCGGAATAATAGGCCGGTATACATTTTAGACAGCGGCTCCTTATCTGTACGTTGTCTTAATATTTTATAGCTGCGCTTGCTCTTCATTTACAGTAGTTGGAAGCAAACAAAACATTCATCTGTGGTTTCCATTAATGCTCTGAATGCATCATTAACAATTATTTAGGATGCGTATAGATAGAAAACTCTAGATGGGCGGCAATTCTTAGTTTGTAAAAATGTCCATTCATTGACCCTTCTATTTATGCTGTAACCTGATTACTTTATTATCATCCATCTATTTGTTTAGCATTTTTTTTACTCTCATCAGGTTAGATAGACTATTTTTTTTCTCATGGCCTCGCTATTTTTACGTGACACCATAATCATATAAGTTCATCTTGTTAAACAAAATATAGACTGAAGTACACATCCCAAGGTTTTTCTGGAATCCTTATTTCACGGAGTTCACTGGAGCAGAAAAGCAGAAGTACTTATGCTATCTCTCACTGTAAAGCTGTTATCTTCGGCTTCCCTTCCCCTTTGCAGTTCCATGCTACATTACATGCCATGCATATTTAAAAGATGCGGTAAAATGAATTTATCACCCCTGCCTCTGAGATAACAAATGCTTTAAACCCACATATATATTAACTGTTTAATAGCTCCGCGTGCTGCGGTAGTATCTCAGATTAGTCGTGTTATTTGTAAAAACAGCCTCGGTTAACTCTGTAGATGGATAGAAGCAAAGTCTATATTTCAGAATTGTCTGTATTTTTTAGCTTTGTTAGCCAAGTATATTAAGCATTCGTGATATAATGTAACAAAATGACACCGTAATATTTTTTATGTGTTCTTTACTCTTGCACAGGCTTATACCTTTATTTTCATCATGGCGATAAAATGTCACCTTAATGTTCATGCCGTTAAAAGAATTCTGCGGAAATATCTTGCTTAATTTACTCTGGTGTCTGCTGCAAACACGGAGCAATATTAAAAGGCTAAGTTGTAATTATGTAGCTTCCTTGTATTTTACAACGTACTGAAAGTGGACAAGACATCAGAGATAACAATTAGAGACCCATCATAGAGGGACGTTTATGGCAACCATAAACCTTACAAATGCCCTAGACTAACCGCTGCTCGGTTCCCTGTTGGTCTCTACCTTTGACCTGTATGAACCTTAACTCCAAACCTCCTCCACATTTTAGAAACTTGTTACCCGTGTTAATGGATTTTGGATAAATTGCACAATGATCTGTTGCCTTCGTTTTAGGCATCAGCTGGCACTGCAAACTTCCAATAATATTGTGTTACTGTTATAACAATTAATACTTATTATTCCGGTGTATAATGAAGTCTGATCAGGATTAGGAAAGACATGCTAAATTGTTAATTGGCTTCCTATCACATTGGCCATAGTTAATATGAGATAAGGGGATTAGATTATGAGCCCCACTGGGCACAAGGAATAATGCGAGTGATACAATCCCAAAGCTGAGATTGCAAAGACCATGGTTGTATGCATGCAGCGTGATTGTGTGCGGCCTTAATGCTGAATGCTTTTGCTTTGAGTAGTGCTATGTATGATGTGCTGGGTGCACATCTGTAGATAAACATATACCAACTTGGAGACAAAATACTTACAAGGTTTGAACGCTGCTAGTAGAGAAAATTTTAATATAAAAACTAGGGAACCATTTTACCTATGTGAGCTGGATGAGTATTTTATGAGACACTTGGCTTTACGATAAATAATCTCTATGGAAAAAGAATCTGTTGACACTACTGACATGTCTATTTTAGTAGATGCTTGTATTGCCAAAGAAATAATGCTTTGGCATATTTTCTGTTATATATTGTTTGTGTTTGGCTATTCTTTTGTTATTACTATCTCAAATTTTGTAATAAATTGACAGATGGGTATTAACATTCCTACTGCAGTCTGATACTGTCAGCATTGATTGGACGATGTAAATATGGACACACCCCTGAGGAACATCAAAAACTGCAGAGTTATCATAAGAGATGCTCAAGAATTGTTTTACTTTACAACTAGTGTTGAGCGATACCGTCCGATACTTGAAAGTATCGGTATCGGAAAGTATCGGCCGATACCGGCAAAGTATCGGATCCAATCCGATACCGATACCCGATACCAATACAAGTCAATGGGACTCAGGTATCGGACGGTATTCCTGATGGTTCCCAGGGTCTGAAGGAGAGGAAACTCTCCTTCAGGCCCTGGGAACCATATTAATGTGTAAAAGAAAGAATTAAAATAAAAAATATCGCTATACTCACCTGTCCGACGCAGCCGGGACCTCAGCGAGGGAACCGGCAGCGTTGTTTGTTTAAAATTCGCGCTTTTACTTGGTTACGTGAGGTCCCGGCTTGTGATTGGTCAGGGCGGCCATGTTGCCGGGACGCGGACCAATCACAGCAAGCCGTGACGAAATTACGTCACGGCTTGCTGTGATTGGTCCGAGTCCCGGCAACATGGCCGCCATTAACCAATCACAAGCCGTGACGTCACGGGAGGCTGGACATGCGCGTATTTTGAAAAGCGCGCGTGTCCAGCCTCCAGTGACGTCCCGGCTTATGATTGGTCACGGCGCCATGTTGCCGGGACGCGGACCAATCACAGCAAGCCGTGACGAAATTACGTCCCGGCTTGCTGTGATTGGTCCGCGTCCCGGCAACATGGCCGCCATTAACCAATCACAAGCCGTGACGTCACGGGAGGCTGGACACGCGCGCTTTTCAAAATACGCGCATGTCCAGCCTCCCGTGACGTCCCGGCTTGTGATTGGTTAATGGCGGCCATGTTGCCGGGACGTCACTGGAGGCTGGACACGCGCGCTTTTCAAAATACGCGCATGTCCAGCCTCCCGTGACGTCCCGGCTTGTGATTGGTTAATGGCGGCCATGTTGCCGGGACGTCACTGGAGGCTGGACACGCGCGCTTTTCAAAATACGCGCATGTCCAGCCTCCCGTGACGTCACGGCTTGTGATTGGTTAATGGCGGCCATGTTGCCGGGACGCGGACCAATCACAGCAAGCCGTGACGTAATTTCGTCACGGCTTGCTGTGATTGGTCCGCGTCCCGGCAACATGGCCGCCCTGACCAATCACAAGCCGGGACTTCACGTAACCAAGTAAAAGCGCGAAATTTAAACAAACAACGCTGCCGGTTCCCTCGCTGAGGTCCCGGCTGCGTCGGACAGGTGAGTATAGCGATATTTTTTATTTTAATTCTCTTTTTTACACATTTTTACATTAATGTTGTTGCGATACCCGATACCCGATATCACAAAAATATCGGATCTCGGTATCGGAAATTCCGATGCAGCAAGTATCGGCCGATACCCGATACTTGCAGTATCGGAATGCTCAACACTATTTACAACTAATACATTTATTTACTGAAACAGATATGACAGGAGAAAGGACAGATCCTATATAAGTGCATTAACTAACTAGTAAAAGTTTGTTTTAGCTTTATCACATTTCTGTTGGAAGCTTGTGTTTAATGACAATATAAACTGTTCTTGATGGTTGGTATTAAAGTGCATGAAACTAAAAAAGATAACACACTGATTCCTATTTAAGAAAAACTTTTTAAAGAGGTAATTCATGCATAAGGCATAAGCTTTAAAGAGTGTGTTTACTTTTAACCACTTGTTAAAGTAAATGCCCTGGTTTTCCGTGAATTCACCCTGCTCTTCCTTCTTTTCATTGGGTGTTAAGCTACATTTGTATAAAACAGTTTTGAGGTATGGTTGTTTATTTGCAAGGGAGGAAGCCTTATGTGGTGCACTCCTTTATTGACTGCTCTACGTCTTATTGACAATAAAATATGTGAAAGTTCACCAAAATTTAGCGGCATTTAGAATATTCACCAAAAACTGTCCTAGGGAAAAAATTAAAAAACTGCAGCTGAGATTTGCTGCTTATTTTGGTAAATATTTGCATACAAGAGGGATGATTTGTCCAATGTCAGTCAATGCATCAAGTTGGGTTTGGTTAGCATTAGTGATGAGCGAATGTGCTTGGATAAGGTGTTATTGGAGCATGCTCGAGTGCTAACCGAGTGACTTCAGCAGGCTCAGATAATATGTTCAGGTCCCCGCGGATGTCTCATGGCTATTCAACAGCCACAACACAAGCAGAGATTGCCTAACAAACAGGCAATCCCTGCATGTGTTGCGGCTGTTGAATAGCCATGAGACATGCAGACTCAGGGACTTATTTTTCTTGCATGCTGCAGACACTCGGTTAGCACACGAGCTTGCTCCCGTAACACCTTATCCCAGCACGTTCGCTCATCACTAGTTAGCATCTTACAAAACAATGTGTACCCAATATTCTTTTATTTGTAGCAAATACTAAGTTGTGAATATTGTACTTTTGTTTTCTTCATTTCTTGCAAAATTGAATATATTTCTCAACATTTATATCTGACATCTATTTTTTTCCTCGCAGCCCATGATCTTCCCCAGAACAAGACCTCAGCAGCGGCACAGAATGGAAGCCATTTGCAGTGCCTCTCAGTCCACTGCACAGATGATATTGGGGAGACAAAGGGTAGGACTCCTGTTCCTACGTGGAGATCCCTTCATTCTGATATCTCTAACAGATTTGGGACTTTTGTTGCTGCCCTAACTTGAAAACTGAAAAGAAATCCAGATTTTTTTTTTCACTTTCCTAAGAAGCCGCTAATGATAGGTGGACTAATTTTTTTTTAGATTGGTACCTGCTTAGTGGTTTTTGGACTTGCAAGGGTTAGTCTGAAATAAACCTCATATTTTTGGATCTTTTTGCCACAGTATGATACCAGTGTTAATTCTTCATCCAGCACTCTTTACTCATTTTTCTTACTTTTATTTACGTTCTTTCCCTGTTTCTCTGTAAACCTGATGTATGGTTTATCTGGGCTAGAGAAGGGCTTTTGTATGTCAGAATTATATATGTATTTACTTTTGATTTTCTTTTTTTAGTGCTACATAAAAATATTATTTCTTTTGTAAGACAAAAAAGTTGACATTTCTATTAATCTTTTGTATCATAATAGACCACAGCTGATCCATGGGAAAAGAAATAATATCATAGGGACCTTCTTTATTATTTTGTGATCCCTTTATTAACCGCAAAGAAAATGTTATGCAGCCTTTTTTTTATTTATTTATTATTTTCTCCGCCAGGACTCTCATTCAAGTTCTAAATGGATGCTCACAGCTATTTTGCACATGAGGTTATATGTCAGCTTATATTTTTGGGTGCTTTGTTGCAAAATAAATGACATAGGAGATATTTTATGCGCAGAGGTAAAATGCAAGAATTCCCATATCCCATGCTTAAAAATCCATCCAAGTTAACAAAAGTACACATATTATATTTTTTATTTGTCCCCATTGGCGTGTTAGTGGATTTTCAGTCTCTGGCTCCTGACTGGTCAGGTTGTCTACATTTGAAGGTACTTCTTTGATGATATGTAGGATGGAAATGATCAATCCATGAAGTTGTGTTATTGCACTAACACGCCTTGATGTCTGCTATCAATATTCACATTAATATCATTTACACATGTTCAATATTATTGTGCAGAACTGTACAGTGTTTCACTTCTAGAGACGTCCTAGGTTACTGCAGGCTACATCTCATGGTTACTTGTTAGGGTTTTGTGATCTTCCCATGTTCAGCAAGACTCATTCATTTCTATACAACTTGTTATTTGCTGAATCGTAATTAATGCCAACAGATTAACTTTAATAAAAATGAACTGTATAATCTTATTTCATTTGGTATTTCTATTGAGTTCTTCCACATAAATGCAGCGTGGTCTTCAGATGCCCATGATCATTGCTGCATTAGCAGAAATAATTTGTTTTAAAGGTTGACAATACATACATTTTCTAGGATCTTTGCTGCAACATTGGTAATAAATTGAGATTTGTCAAAATATTGAAAGTGTGGCCCAAGTCTTCGAAGGATCCTTTGCTTTAATTTGGTGGACAAATCCTTTCTCAAAATATTCTGTACCCAAAGTCTCTGAAGAAACATTTTTGGATCCAGAGGATGTTCACTGCACAACTCATGAAGTCATGAATTACCTTAAGTTAAAAATACGGCAGTCAAATATTCAGGGGCCATTGTGTGTTCTTTAGAAATTTAGGTGTAAATAAATAACATTGAAAAGGAAATTAATCAGTTGTGTCCACTTTTGGGAAGACTTTTCTTCTCCAAACAGAACTCTATTGCAAAATAAACTATAGGAGACACTTGACAGGCTGAGTAGACTGTATGACAATGGAAAGAAACTATGTCATGCGTTACATGCTTCTACATATGGCCGTTGATAACATACCTGAAAATGGAAAACCATGGCACCTCAGTTCATGTGATAATGATGAGCTCATTTACAAGGACATCACCACAAGTTTCTGTGTCCATTAAAGAAGCACTCCCATCAAAATGTTAAACCTCTTAATATAGAACAGTTATATTATATAGCACTGTGTACTTACAATTGCTCATTTTTCCTTTTTACCCAGTTAATTCTTCTCTTTTCCATTAGGTCTAATACATCACACGATTTAAAACAGACCTAGCTGAATCCTTCTAAGGTAGAAACAGGAAGTTTCTTTTCCCTACATAAGTCACCATAAGAACTTCAATTCTACATCACTGCTAAATCACTGGCCATGGTTGAGGAGCGGTGCAGCTGGTCTCAGGAGATGACTCGAAAAGAGACTTCCCGTTTCTACATAGAGCTTAGGAAAATTCAGCTCGTCTGTTTTTAATCATGGGATGTACTAGACCTAAAAGAACTATGTACTACACAAAGAATTAACTGGGTAGAAAGGCAAAATGAGCAATTGTAAGTGCAGAGAGCAATATAATATGATGATTCCAATATATTAAGAGGATTAAATCTTTGATAGGAGGTGCTTTTTTAAGCTGGTATGATGTGACTTTATTTTAAGGCTGTGAAAAAGGTCAAGGAGGACTTAAACGTTGGCTTGATTGACATGTGGAATCACAGATCTTGTGCTGATATACTAATGAATCCTCTCATCCTTATCATATGCCATGTTTTTCTATTTCTACATTTGGAATACTTATCTTACCACTGAGCACCTACTTGAGTGCTACCCAAAGTGGCGACTGGTTAACATAACTGATTTACTAATTGACTGACTGTTAGAGCTTTGCCCATATTTCTTGTCTGATCTGGATTAGTAATGCCTAAATAGCTCAGAAAACTGCAATGTATCTTAACACATTTTTTTGGCAGCAGATAACAGCAAACCACTCATATTCTTCATAAAGCAAATATAATAGTATTGCAACATTCATGTAGAACAACTTCTAATTACACGGCCATATTTCTTTATTAGGATCAAAGCAAACAGTAAACTAGTAGCAGTCAGATGTATTTGGGCTTTTTTTTCTGTATCAGCGATTCTGTGATACACTCTATATGATATGCAGCAAGGCTAGGGTTTCCTTGCAACTTTATTTTATTTTTTTTACTTTTCAAGGGTTTGTGGATGAATGAGTTATTGTCTGCAAGTATATATTGAGATTTCAAAACAGTTGCGGTAACCTGCGAGTTTTCTCTGGCTAGAAGATGCCATGAAGCCCTAGACAAATAATGAAGAATATTATGTTTATTAAAGTGGATTTGCTATGCAATGATGAATCAGTGAGTGAATACAATTAAGAGCATTGCCAATTAAACGATCATTTTCTATACCTATCATGATAGCGCTAAATGAGCAAAACATAATAAATAAATAAGTACTAATAATGTGAGGGACCCAACTGGTCTATGAGTGTGTGTGTATATATATATATATATATATATATATATATATATATATATATTGTCCGTAAAGTCATGGTGCACTTTTGACCAGTGACTGGAAAGCAACAAATAACAATGGAAATGTAAATGTGCCCCAAGTAAAAGAAAACCTCTCCCAGTTTCATACCTATTCAGTGCAGTTCGATGTGGGCTCCATTTGTTGTCCTATACACATCCAAACGATAGCGTAAGCTTGTGGTTGCATGATGTCACAGACCTGGCAGTGTATTAATCAGAGTTCAGTTTATCAGGGGTTAATCTTTCTGGGGGCTCAGAAACAGCTTAAATGAGTTTGTGTTGTTTGATTGGTCCTTGTTATCTCTCCTCATGAGCAGGTCTGACATGATTGGGCCAGAGAAAGGGCACCAAAATGTAAACTACAAAAGTGCACCATGACTTTACGGATACACTGTGTGTATATATGTATATATATATATATATATATATATATATATATATATATATATATATATATATATACACTCATAGACCAATTGTTCTATGTATTTCATGACATTAAGGGTATGTGCACACGTTGCGGATTTCTTGCAGAAATTTCCTGAAGAAAACCGGAAATTTTCTGCAAGAAATCTGCATTTTTTTTTTTGCGTTTTTTTTCCGTTTTTTTCGCGTTTTTTTAGCATTCTGCAAGCTTGCAGAATGCTAAAGTTTTCCAAGCGATCTGTAGCATCGCTTGGAAAACTGACTGACAGGTTGGTCACACTTGTCAAACATAGCGTTTGACAAGTGTGACCAACTTTTTACTATAGATGCAGCTTATGCAGCATCTATAGTAAAAGATAGAATGTTTAAAAATAATAAAAAAAATAAAAAAATGCTTATACTCACCCAGACATCTCCTCACCGGCGTCCGTTCCTCTTCCTGTAGCTGGTGTGTGCGCACAGGACCTTCCGTGACGTCACGGTCACGTGAGCGGTCACATGACCGCTCACGACCAATCACAGGACAGTGACGTCATCGGCAAGGTCCTTCGCCGCACATCAGCTACAGGAACCGAAGCGACAGCGTGCAGTGGAGGCGGGAAGACATCGAGGGTGAGTATAGGACTATTTTTTATTTTGATTCTTATTTTTTGACCACTTATATGGTGCCCAGTGCGTGGAGGAGAGTCTCCTCTCCTCCACCCTGGGTACCAACCGCACATAATCTGCTTACTTCCCGCATGGTGTGCACAGCCCCGTGCGGGAAGTAAGCAGATCAATGGACTCCTAGGTGTGCGGAATCCCTGCAATTCCGCATTTTTAATGAACATGTTGCTTTTTTTTCCGCTATGCGATTTTTTCGCGGAAAAAATCGCAACATTTGCACAAAAAATGCGGAATACACTTAAAATAATAGGAGGCATATGTAAGCGTTTTTTTCGCGTTTTTATCACGTTTTTATAGCGAAAAAACGCGAAAAAAACGCGAAAAATACTTATCGTGTGCACATGGCCTAAAACCATTCCTTGTCAGGAAAGCAAACAGTTTTTGAATTAATCATATGCCTTCATTAGCTAGGGTGCCTCAAAAACAGCTCACAGAAGGAAATAAAGTATACAAAAGTCACAGAAAATGGAACATCCTTACCAACACAAGGCCAGATTATCAATGCACTAGCAGGACCCCATGATTTTTAGCCTCTTTAGACCTTTAGTCTCCGCAACTGAGCCCATCAAATCTAAACGGCAAAACTTTGTAAGTCTACTGTTTCTTTTTCTACACAGCCTATGTGTCTTTGTAAAATGGATGTAAATGCAAATAACTGTATTATATACTTGGAAACCTTTCCGTAAAAATGCTAAGAAAACCAAAAAAAAAAGAAAAAAAATTCAGTGCTTAACATGTCATCATGTTCTATTTCTATACAAAGTGTATTTTTTTCTATAAACAACCGTTGCAGAAAAATAAAGTAAAATCTCTGTGGATTCAAAAATGACATTTACTGCAGTTCTGTTCACCTTAATAAAAGGTGTATTCATTTCTAGAGTTTTTGCAGACACTTAGCCATTAGCCATGTATTTTAATTTGCAGATAGTAGTATTCCCAGAATAGTAGAAATCTATAACTGCATACATATTGAAGTATCAGGATAACAGCATAAAATGATTTTCCATAATCCAGGCAGCATTTTTCACTTTCTCATTGCTTTCTAAGGGTGAAAAACGCTGCAAAAATGTTGAAAGAATTGACATGCTGCAGATTTTAAAAATGCTGCAGTTCTCAAATTCTGCTAGGATAAAAAAAGTTGATTTCTGAAATCTCATAGCTTTTGCTGGTACTGTAAAATGCAGCTTTTAATTTGCATAAAAAAAGCTGCAAAAGCACTGTAAGTGAACATAGCCTTAAATCGACAAGAATTCCTTAGGATAGGACATCATTGTTTGGATAAATATTGTTTAATCATTCTAGGAGCTGTCTACCATTCATCAGAATGAAGTGCCATGCCCCACCGAAGCTCATGGGTACAGTTAGCTATACTGCTGCTTTGCCCTGATCACTGCTGATTGGACTGGGATCATTGGGGTACAACCACCACAAATAAAACTTTATGGCAATCTTTAGGATAGATCAATAATCACGATCCTTAAACTCTTTAAGAACTGCAGTGTACCTGTCATCTAAACCTTGTGTCCCCCTTAATATCAAATATAATTCTGCTAATCATGTTAGCACACATGGTCTCAGTACTATATGGATTAAGTGGTATTTTCAGCTGTAAATCAAAGCCTGGATATTTTTTTCTCAAATTTTCATTTTCAGTTTCTTTAAATGTCTAAGCAAAATGTTAATATCTTGAGACTATGTGCAAAGCTCCACCTTATAGAATAAGATATAAATCTATAAGTCAACAGTAGTTTTACATTTTAAGTCTTTTTGTGTTGGTTTTGTAAAGAGCTGTCGGTTCTTAGTACATTTAAAAGCCAGTAGTAGGGAGAACTCTAATATAAGGGTAACATCAGATATTGTTCTGTTAAGAGCAGAGATGGTGAGAATCAATTCGCAAAACCCAGGTCAATGGTCACATCACTAATCTTTGGCAGTTAAACAGGAACCTTGAGGGCCGCCTTGTACCTGGCAGCATCTGTGGCTCTTCTTTAAATAGCTGGCTTGGCACATCGTCACATGTACGTCATGCCACAACATTGATGTCATGGCAGGTCATCTGATTTAAAGACGAGCCAAAGATGCTGTCAGGTAAGAGATGGTCCTCCAGGCTCCCATCCATCGACCAGAGATTACTGACGTGACCACAGGACTGGGTTGTAAAAATCGACCTGCACAATCTCTAGTTGAGAGCTAGTATTACTATAACGGAGACAATCAGATTATAGTATAAGCGAATATACATTACTTCTTTTATATTATACATCATAAAACACATTTTTATTCATCTAATATGCAGTTTCCCATTGATTGATGGTGTAACAAACTTATTGCATTTCACTTGATTGTCCCCAGAGAGATAACTGGAAGCCACTTGCACCCAAAGCAAAATTATAGTATCCCAAATGCCATTTATACTACTGGTGACTTATGTTACGGAGGGCCATTAAGTGCCTGATTGTTCCTTTTTCACTTTAAAGCTCTCTTGAAAAAAAAAAGCTCTAATCTAGAAGAAATGTTTAGTGGAAATCCTCTGCGCTGCTGACCACGTGGGTCCTTCTTTTTCCTGAAGAAGTTCTTGTAACTTCTAAATGCGTAGAATAAAGCCAAAATTTATAAAACCACATATGTACTGATGTCTCTTCAATCATCAGCAGCGGAGAAGATTTCCACTAAACATTTCTTCTGGATAAGAGTCTTCTAGGTTACGTTGTTCCATGTGGATCTGCAGCAGCTGTAAAATACTACAAGCGCAAAAGAAGTCTAATCAGGTTAGCGCAGTCTAACCCCTATACCCCCTAATTTATGTGGATAAATCCCTATTTTGTGCCATCTTCTCTCCCCAGCTTTTTTTTTTTTTTTTAAAGAGAAGTGGTCTTTCCTGTAGCAACCAATCAGAGTCCAGTTAGAATAATGCTAATTTTAAGAGAGATGATTATTGGGGGAATGAGCATTTCTATGAATGCTTATTCTTGACTATCAGGCTGCAATCGCCCAGGGAACAAACAAAATGCCGGTTTAAAAATTAATTGTAATAACGTGATTATCTAGGCTCACAGAACGATCATTTGAAAGACCGTTGTGTGCACATATAATTGTGGCCGGCCGGTCTAGACACGCCAATAAACGACTACTGGCTATCTTCTAAGTAGCTGATCAATTGATGTTTAACAGCCGTGGCAGGAGATGTAAACCCAGCATCAGTTTGTCTAAACTACTTGAAATATAATGTTTTGACTATTTTTTTTCTTGTAGGCATTCTTATCGAGTCTCTTGTTTTCACCCATTATAGATTTTTATGTCCAAAACTAGATTTTAGATATTTTAATTATTTTGAAGAATTGTAATTTGAGTAATAGAAATACTAAAGGTGGAGTAGTGCATGTTTTGAAGTGCAATGTTATCAATTTTTTTTCCCATGACATGCAACATAATAAGTCCACCAGGATGTCAAAAATTTACATGTAAGTCTGTTATCAGAGTTTTTTCCACATGTGCTAAGGGTATGCAGAATTAAAATTAAGTAATAGGGCTGAATGGACCGATTTGTGGCACTTCAGTCTGTCGGCCAGGTCAGTAGGACCTTGTAAGATCCCCAGCAAGTCTTTTAATTAGCTGGGTTGGTGCAACGTCATATGTGCATCATGCTGCAAATTGATCCTCTCAACCCTACTAGATAGGTAATACGTTTGAGTTAAATAAACAGCTTGGACCCAAATTTTGTTACTTTTAATGGTCTATTTGCTGCCATTTATATTTTAGTTATAGTACTGTTTGACAATAGATTTTATAAAAAAATAAATTCTTAATACTTTTCACTTAGAGATGTATAACCCCTTTGGTCATTGATGACTTGCAACATTTACACCGAGCAACAAAATTCTCTTTTAAGTTAATTTACAGAGCATATAAAAACATGTTTTCTTCTGAGCGTTTCATCTGGTAATTTCTTAACATGACTTTTTTCACTGCTAGTGCTGACATTTCTACTTGTATTCTGTAAGTGAAAATTAAATTTTAATAACAAACCAATTTAACGATAAATTCAGATAAATGTCCAGATTGTAACATTTCGCTGAGAATGTTGTTTTTTTATTTTTTTGAATTTATAAATTCCTCATTTCATGAGACAGTGGAGGCTGTGAAGTATTACTTCTCACAAACAGTACAGCTTTAAAATATATGTGAGAGCAATTCATGTTTCATAACATTTGCTTTCTGGAATTTGGGGAAAACACTGGTAATCAGTACTGCATAGCAAACTCTTCTTAAAATGTTATTGCACATGTAAAATATGGAAATGTTACTCTGCTGTGTGTTAAGCAATCTGTAATCTTTTTTTTGACTATTGTTAAATTCATTTTTAAATGCTTGTTTGGAAGACTGTGACACTAGCTCATAAAACCGAGTGTTATTTTTCTCTTTTTAAAATAAAAAAAATCTGTAAAGTGCAGTCTTCTGTATTCATGCATATTGTATATACCTGTATATGTTTTACCAACAAACTAAATAACAATAAATATGATGTTAATGGTGAAATTTGTGTTTGTGTAATATTAAAAACGTAATTTAACATTTTATGTAAATTAAATATAAACAAATATAACATTTAATATAACATGTAATATAAAACTTTTTCTACATGTGTGTCAAGGCATATCATGCATATGATAGATATGATAGATACGTTACCAAAGGTGACCGGTGACTTACACAGTCACCTTAGATGGCTGTCGGTCAAAAAATGGTTTGGCTGAACATTTGGCTGGTTGCTGTGTCAAATGTATTTCCCATGCACAGGAGCACTTGCTTTGCCACTGAGAGCCACTGCTAGTCATCTTTTGTCGTGGCTTTTCTCAACGAGATCAAAAGGAGATCTAAAGGATTGCCATTCCAAAAGCCAACCTGCCAGGTCCATAACTTTCCCGAAAATCATCTGTCTGAGACCCCCTTACACGTTAGACTGTCACCTGAACCTGTCGATATTTGCCCAACGATAGTTTAGTGTGTATGTAGGGTTTTACAGATTGTTCCTGTCATTTTGTCATCAGCAAATGTTATACTGCACTCTGATCTATTTTTGCCATGAAGGAGGACCTTTCACTACAATTAGTGCTTTTCCACTGATTCTGGAACAGTATTTTTTTTTTTATTCTGTGCACCTGCATTCCAAAGGAAATGTGGTCATCAGCTCATCTTTTGGACATTGGAAGCTTCCAAAGCCACGAACGGATCAAGACAGAGCAGCTGTGATGGAGGCAGGTAGGAAGGGAAAACGATCTAGCGATATGAAGGCTTGTAGTCAGCAATATAAAACTTAGCAGTTATTAAACCATTTAAAAGGAAGCTCTGGATATACGGGCAGTGTGCAGGTTAAATACTAAGCAGGACCTACAGGTTTCGACATGCGTCTTTTTCATGGTCTATCCTCCTGAATGACATTCAATCTTTCCATGGCAGTTTCTAACATAGACTTATAAAAACTACTTAGTAATACCACAAATAATTCCAAAACAGATTCTAATTCTGTAATTATAGATATTATTAAATTAAATCTACCTACTCTTAACAAGAATGAACAATTAAAAAATATACTTACCAATGACATATGTTTTTTTTTGCTAAAAAGCGCCTATGTTGGGCTCCATGCTGTCTCCTGGTCTTTTTGTGAGTGACCCCAACAGACACTGCAAACAAAAAATATGGTTACACCTGAAAGGTTTTTATAAATGTGGAGCCAACCGCTGCAAAAAAGATGCGATTATGCTAAAAAACAGATAAATTCATGTCACTTTTTATTCAACAAGTGTATTCAGTTCATGATTTTTCAAATTGTAATACTACAAATGTGATCTATTTCATTAAATGTTCTAGAAAAGTTCTACAGACCAATACATGGAGGGGATTATAAAGTTATTTAAAAGATAGTCTAACTGGATTTTTATGCTGGAAATCCGATTGTCTTAACTTGAGACAACATCTCATTTTATGATATTGATGTCTGTTTTTTGGATTTATGTATGTTATCGTCTGATTTTTAACAATACAGATATTTTTGTTGGTTTCACTTGTACACTAATGTCATCTTCTGATTGGCTGTTTAAATTGTCTAGAGGAGACACCTCCTGCTTGTTCACACACATAAAAGCCTGAATGCCACGCAGGAGATAAGATGCATGTCGAAACGCGTAGGTTATGTCATTAGTATTTAACCTGCACATTGACTGTATATACGGAGCTTCCTTCTAAATGACCTAATAAATGCTAAGTGTTATATTTATGACTACAGGCCTTCATATTGCTAGATTGTTTTTCCTTCCTACCTGCCTCCATTCCAAAGTTATGCCCTTTGGTAATAGGAAATAGGTAATTTTACCTTTGACCAACTATCTGTATCCCACAGAACATCTCTGTGAGCATGGCCGAGTTTGATTGGCCAGCATTAGCGGAGAAAAAACAAATGCCCACAAAGAAGTTTTGTGGTATACACCCAGTTGGTTGAAGGCAAAATTTCCATCTTTATTACCAGGGGCATACCTTTAGAACTGATGTGCATAGAAGAAAAAGAGAAAAAATATTCCAGAAGCTATACAGTCAAGTTTAAAAAAAAACCAGTGAAAATTTCTCATGTCATCAAATTGATAATATTGTGCCATCTAGGTTTCATTTAATAAGGACATTATAGATGTCAACTATTGCAGTTCTTGTTAAACTAGGACCAGCATGTTGCAGTGAGCAATACGTTGTGCACTCATAAATTAGGCAGGCTCTCATCACTTCAGAAATGCCAAAACATGTGGACACTAACTGTGGTTTAGGCATACTGTGGGGCTCAGAAGGAAGTAGAGTATTTGGATTAGGGAGCGCAGAATTCGCTGGATTTATTTTGGGGTGTGAGGAGCAATAGCACTTTTTCAGAGCCATTGTGCTACCTGTAACGTGGAAGTTCTCTATATTTCCATTGATGGATGATGGACCTGAGTGGGGACTTGCTGTTTTTATGGATTGAGTTGAAGCCTTTATTGGGAACATTTTTCACAACGTTTGGGATCATTTATCCTGCACTCTATGCTGAAACTTACTTTGAAGGGCTTCCATCTATATCGCCGAGTGACGTGATCCAGATGAAATCCCCGAGCGATCCACTCACTTCAATGAAGCAGCAGAGTTAGTCTGGACTCTGTCTTAACTCTATTCAGCAGTTACCTTCTTTTCAGAAGTGCACAAAAATTTGCCGGACCACGTTTTTATGTGCACCTAAAACGACGTACACCACCGGATCATAAGCCAGACCGTATCTACAGTGCCTCCAGCTGCATTGCTATAGGGAATCTTCCACCAGGGGTTCCATCTGAAACATGTATTTCAGATAATTACACAGAAACTTGGTGTAAGCGCTCAGCGTACAGCTCAGGATAAATGTGAGCGGTGCTTTTCTGCAATCTTTGGAAAGTAGAATGGAAAAATCAACAGCAGGTGAAGAATTGGTTTTATTTATTTTTTATGTTGTTCCTTGTGCAATATAAGTTGCTTGTGTATAAGCCGAGATTTTCCGAATTTTTTTTGGGGGGCTGAAAATGCCCCCCTTGGCTTATACACGAGTCATTGTCCAGAAAGCCAGCGAGGGAGGGGGAGGAGAGTGGCGGAGCAGCAGCAGGAGCCGGCTGCTGTGACATCATGCTCACCCTCCTCACGCCATCACTGAACATCCCTGCATCTCCGTTGTCCAGTTGTGACAGCTCTTCCTGTGCTGAACAGTCACGTGGTTCCTCTCATTAAGGTAATGAATATGCACACATCTCCACTCCCATAGGCGTGGAGTGCATATTCATTACCTTAATGAGCGGTACCACGTGACCACTGCACAGGAGAGCTGCACTGGGACAACAGAGATGCAGGGATGTGCAGCGACGGCATGAGGAGGGTGAGTATTATGGGGAGGATGGAGGGGAGCCGAGCCATGCATATAAGCCTGGAATGGGGGGAGCCCAGCCATACATACAACGATGTGACGGAGCCCAGTCATGCATACAACGATGGAATGGGGAGCCCAGCCATGCATACAACGATGGGACGGGTGGAGCCATGCATACAACGATGGGATGTGGGAAGCCACCCATAGTAGGACAGGGATGAGGGGACAATGCATACCTGGCTTATACTCAAGTAAATAAGCTTACCCAGTTTTCCGTGGCAAAATTAGGTGTCCTGGTTTATACTTGGGTCAGCTTATACTCGAGTATACACTGTATCAGGGCTGTCCCACACGTCCAGATAATTCCGGTACCGGAAAAAATCGGTACCGGAGTTAGCCGTGTCCGTGTGCCCGTGAGCTCACGTAGGCCATACGTGCGGCACACGGCGTCGCCCGTGTGGCGAGTGGGTACCACACGGAGCGTGCAGGAGACAGTGCTAAAGTTTAGCGCTGTCCCCTGCATCGTGCTGAAGCCACGATTCATATCTTATGTGCAGCAGCGTTTGCTGCATAGAAGATACGAATAATAGTGTTTAAATGAAAGATCTATGTGTCCGCCGCCCCCCCACCCCCTGTGCGCCCCCCCGCTGATCAGAAAATACTCACCCGCATCCCTCGTCGGCTGTCGCTCCTTCCTGGTCTGGCCGCGGCTTCCACTGTATGCGGTCACGTGGGGCCGCTCATTTACAGTCATGAATAGGCGGCTCCACCTCCCATAGGGGCGGAGCCGACTATTCATGATTGTAAATGAGCGGCCCCACGTGACCGCATACAGTAGAAGCCGCGGCCAGACCAGGAAGCAGCGACAGCCAACGTGGGAGCGGGTGAGTATTTTCTGAACAGCGGGGGGCGCACAGGGGGTGGGGGGGCGGCGGACAGGTAGATCTTTCATTTAAATACTATTATTCATATCTTCTATGCAGCAAACGCTGCTGCACAGAAGATATGAATCGTGGCTTCAGCACCATGTGGGGGGACAGCGCTTACTGTAGCGCTGTCTCCTGCACGCCACAGGGACCGCACACGGAGAATGTCCGTGTGAGGTCCGTGTTTTACACGGACCCATTGACTTTAATGGGTCCGTGTAATACGTGCGCTCCCACGAACACTGAGACGAGACACGAGACACGGTCCGCAAAAAATCAATGACATCTGCACAGATGCATTGATTTTAATGGGTCTACGTGTGTCAGTGGCTCCGGTACGTGAGGAAACTGTCACCTCACATACTGGAGACACTGACGTGTGAAACCGGCCTTAGGTGACTTTATTCTTCGGGTCAGTTGCGATTACAGTGATACCAGATTTATATAGTTTTTTTCTGTTTGGCTGCTATAACGCACTAAAATACGCTTTTATTGCAATTACTGTTTTTGGTCACGTAACATTTTTGAGTGCTTTCTACTCTGATTTTTGTGAAACTGAACAAAACCCAGCAATTCAGGAATTTTTTTTTTTATGACGTTCCACGTGTGGTAAAATTGATAAGGCAGCTTTATTATTTGGGTCAGTACGATTACAGCGATACCACATTTATAGTTTTTTTTATGTTTTTGCGCTTTTATACTGTAAAAACTATTTTATAGAAAAAATTATTATATTTGCATATCTGTATTCTGAGAGCTATAACTTTTTTATTTTTCCACTGATGGATCTGTATGGTGGCTTGTTTTTTGGGGGAGAAGATGTTTTCAGTGATATCATTTGTATTTACATTTGTCTTTTTGATCATGTTTTATTCCACTTTTTGTTCTGCAATATAATGAAAAAGCATTGTCCCCCCCCCCTCTTTTTATTTCATTTTTTACAGTGTTCACTGAAGGGTATATATACAGGGTGGGCCATTTATATGGATACACCTAAATAAAATGGGAATGGTTGATATCAACTTCCTGTTTGTGGAACATTAGTATACGGGAGGGGGGAAACTTTTCAAGATGGGTGGTGATCATGGCGGCCATTTCGAAGTCGGCCATTTTGAATCCAATTTTATTTTTTTCAATGGGAAGAGGATCATATGACACAGCAAACTTATTGAGAATTTCACAAGAAAAACAATGGTGTTCTTTGTTTTTAACCTTACAATTCTTTCATGAGTTATTTACAAGTTTATGACAACTTATGAAACGTGTTCAAATTGCTGCCCATTGTGTTGGATTGTCAATGCAACCCTGTTCTCCCACTCTTGACACACTGATTGCAACACCACTGAAGAAATGCTAGCACAGGCTTCCAGTATCTGTTGTTTCAGATGCTGCACATCTCATATCTTCATAGACAATAGGCATAGACAATTGCCTTCAGATGACCCCAAAGATAAAAGTATAAGGGGGTCTGATCAGGAGACCTTGGTGGCCATTGAACTGGCCCATGACGACAATCCACTTTCTAGGAAACTGTTCATGTAGGAATGCTCGGACCTGACACCCATAATTGATGGTATGGTGTGGTATATGGGGTACAAAGATAGTGGGGCCATTCTTCATCAATTGAAACCTCAATGCCACTGGATATCTGAAATTGCTACATGATGAAGTGTTGCCCTCTTTATGCACTGAAGATAACATGTTCCCTGAGTTTTTCCAGCAAGATGGTGCACCACCACATTATGGGTGTCAGGTCCGAGCATTCCTACAAGGAATCTGACCCCCTTAGACTAGCATTTCTTCTGTGGTGTTGCTATCAGTGTGTCAAGAGTGGGAGAAGAGGGTTGCATTGACAATGCAACACAATGGGCAGCACTTTGAACACATTTTATAAGTGTTAATAAACTTGTAAATAACTCATGAAAGAATAGTTACATTAAAACCAAGCTCACCGTTGTTTTTCTTGTGAAATTCTCAATAAGTGTGATGTGTCACATGACCCTCTTCCCATTGAAAAAAATAAAGTTGGATCCAAAATGGCCAACTTCAAAATGGCTGCCATGGTCACCACCCATCTTGAGAATTTCCCCCCTCCCATATACTAATGTGCCACCAATAGGAAGTTGATATCACCAACCATTCCCATTTTATTTAGGCGTATCCATATAAATGGCCCACCCTGTATATAAATATATATAATTATATATATTCTGTTTATTATTTTTTGATTTTTTAAAATATTTTTTCAATTTCTTTTCTTACTTTTTTAAACTTTTTTACTTTGTCCCACAA
Organism: Ranitomeya variabilis; assembly: GCF_051348905.1. Classification (NCBI taxonomy): domain Eukaryota; kingdom Metazoa; phylum Chordata; class Amphibia; order Anura; family Dendrobatidae; genus Ranitomeya; species Ranitomeya variabilis. The sequence goes on from NC_135232.1 coordinate 283,776,552, forward strand.
TGGGATTTTCATTTTCACCACATTGATCGCAGTTATAATACATTGCAACGCACGAGCATCGCAATGCATTATGCACTGCACTGACCCAAGCCGCTGAGACTGTGCTCTACATATGGTCTGAGGGGCTTGTCATAGCCTTGTAACCTGGATGCCGTCATGATGATGTTAGGTCCTCATGGCAATGATCGGGCCCTCGCGATGACATCTCTGGAGTACAAAAGCACGCCTGCTAGCAATCGCAGTAATTAGGGGGTTAAAGTACCGGGAGCGGTGCGGGCACTGCTCCTGCACTGAGTGCCGGGTTTTAGTTGTCAGAATCAGCTGAGACCTGACGGCAATCGCGTGTGCACAGCCTCTGTGCTCGCAAAATGGCCTGGACGTACTCAGTGCGTCTAAGGTCGGTAAGTACCTGCCAACCAAGACGTACTGAGTACGCCCAAGGTCTGTGAGGGTTTAAGGAACAATCCCTTTTCAGCACCACAAAATTTGTTAAGTTAAACTGTTTTAGGGTACTGTCACACAGTGCCATTTTGATCGCTACGACGGCACGATCCGTGACGTCGCAGCGATCGTATGATTATCGCTCCAGCGTCGTAGACTGCGGTCACACTTTGCAATCACGGCGCTGGAGCGATGCCGAAGTCCCCGCGTAACCAGGGTAAACATCGGGTTACTAAGCGCAGGGCCGCGCTTAGTAACCCGATGTTTACCCTGGTTACCAGCGTAAACGTAAAAAAAACAAACAGTACATACTTACATTCCGGTGTCTGTCCCCCGGCGTTCTGCTTCTCTCCACTGTGTAAGCAGCAGAGCCGGAAAGCACAGCGGTGACGTCAGACGTCACCGCTGCGCTTGCTTTCCGGCCGGCAGGCGCTCACAGTGCAGAGAAGCTGAGACGCCGGAGGACAGACACCGGAATGTGAGTATGTACTGTTTGTTTTTTTTTACTTTTACGCTGGTAACCACGGTAAACATCGGGTTACTAAGCGCGGCCCTGCGCTTAGTTACCCGATGTTTACCCTGGTTACAAGCGAACACATCGCTGGATCGCTGTCACACACAACGATCCAGCGATGTCAGCGGATGATCAAGCGACGAAAGAAAGTTCCATACGATCTGCTACGACGTACGATTCTCAGCAGGATCCCTGATCGCTGCTGCGTGTCAGACACAGCGATATCGTATGGATATCGCTGGAACGTCACGGATCGTACGGTCGTAGCGATCAAAGTGTGACTGTGTGACAGTACCCTTAGTCTCTGAACCATTTTGGCTGTAGTAAAATGAATTCTCAACACACATACAAACGCAGGCACACACACAGATACACACACAATAAAGACATTTTGTACTTTCTCCTCTTATCACCTGAAAGTTTCATTAGTAAATGTATGCTAATTACATTAGAAAATTAGCATAGCACAATACCATCAAAACTGCATTTCCATCACCTAGAGGTATTATTCACTTGCTAATGGATGGTAGTAAAGGTGCTGCAAACTCACATTCAACTAATTACCCTAATTATAGACACAAAGTTAAGGCACATCCACATTCTCATTAATTAACATATGGATCAATATATAAATGAGAGACAATAACAATTTCATTAGTATATTACTATTCTGCAAACCAAATTGGATTTATATCCATTTCTATAATCATCGTTAAATCCTTTTTTTTTTACCCTGGTTGCAAGCTAAGTGGATTCTTTAGAAAAATGAATCTTTGACCGTACATATTACAATAGATGCTAATTGAGCAGTCAGAAAAAAGGGTTTTCAGGATTTCCTATTAATGCTAGGAAATCAATGTGTGATCAATCAGTGGAGTTACAACACGAGAGATCCTTAGTCACAAAGGTGAATGGCACTGGGCCGCAATACCTTGCATTGGCACACTATTATAGACAGATACTAAAGGACAGTGCGGCCTTTATTCAGGTGAGTGGTGACTGTTAGAGGTAGGGATGGGGAGAGGGATTGGAGCCCACCATTCCTGCATTGATCATAAAGATGGGCCCTTAATGCAAAAAAATCATGAAAAATATCATAAAGTGCATGTTACTAAATTGTTAATTGCTTCCAACCTATCGATTAGAAGATGTGGTTGACAAGCACGGCCAAAACTCTGTCTACTGTGTGCCCATTGGCCATTGCAGCGGGCAGAATTTCAGAAGGGCGCTGCCAGCCTCACCATTTAGGTTTCACCCCAGTTTCCCATCACTGATTAAACTATTATGATGATCGTATTGAATCCACTATGGTGCGTGTAAATGTGCACGCAAGGTTGGGACTGTACAGCATTTTTGGTGGCGACAGAGGTTGCTTCGCCAAAAATGGCTCTATTCCACTGCTACATCACAGCATATTGCATGAGAATAAGATCTAAATGGAAATAGCATGGAATATATTCTGATTTCTGCAGAAAAAGCTGCAAGCTTTATATAGTTTGAGACTGTTGAAAATGTCAAAGCAATATCTGTTTTTTTTAAAAAAAAAAAAATCTGGTGAAAAATATAACGGGAATTTCATTTTCAGCCTTGTCTCCTTTCTCTTTGTGAAAGCCTGTTTTCCATGTGGGAAGGCCTCTGCTTATCCTCATGAAATAACTAAACACTCCAATATGTTTGGGTTAGCCAGCAGGGGGTTAATGAAAAACCCAACCCCGTGGTCTTCCACCTTATCTGAAATCATGAATTTATTGAAGAATGTGTTAATGTGGTTGATTTTATTCATCCGAGGTCAAGGCTTTTCAAATTCCTTCTATGTCTCCTCCCTCCCCCCTTTTTCCTTTCACAGCGAACATACAATGATGTTTAAACAAAGGTTTCCCAACACAAAGAACAAATTTACACAGTAAAGTTTTTTTTTTCTCTTCTTCACAAACTGAAAGCCTCGTCTGGAAACATTCCAGATTTATAAAGCCAGAGAGGAGAGAAGGGGGATTGTATTTTATACAGAGCAGAAAAAAATTCCCACCTTCTGGAGAGCAAAGATCAGAAAATCCCCCACAATTTCATTGATTGAACATGGGAAGATTTAAGGAACATTCTTTTTGAAACCTCTCACATTTTTGTTAGGAAGATGCGAAACCTAAGATTAAAAGCTTTCAGTAAAAATATTATTTAGCCCACCTAAAAAAACAATAGTCAAATCCTATTCCATTATGCAAAAAGAGTGCAAATAATTCAGTTCCTAAGTTGTAATATGGAACATTGTGTATTGTTGTATTTTACTATTACATCATGAAAATAAGATGACGTACAGTTGGCCATTCATGTTCAACAGCTGTTGACTTAAAGGTTTTTTTTGGGGACTTTAACAATGTCTGACACCCGAAACCCATGCCAATCAGCTGTACCCGCAATTGCTCAGTTATGGAGCTGCACAGCCGCGGCCGGGTACTGCACCTCCTCCCACCTATTCAACCAATAGTTGGTGGATATGTAGTACTCGGCCGCGGCCACTATTCCGTTGATGGAGCTGTGGAGCTCTGTAACTGACCAGTTCCGGTTGCCACCATCACAGGGAACGGGGTGGGATAGGGGATAGGCCAATAAGGTTAAAGTCTCGGACAACCTCTTTAATTCTCATTCTCCAATGTACAAGTATTCTCTTTTCAGCCAAGTGTACATGTTGTTTCAATGAGGATCGGAGAGTAAGCTGCTGTCCGACACCTCTGGCAGTTACTTTACTGACAGGATAATAAAATGATTTTAGTACGCTTGATCCTATTTTTCCTTAACACCTTCCCTCAAAAGGACATTATATTCACATTCTTGGGAAGGGTTCCTGGGTGTGGAGGAGCCTCAACTCCCTCAATATGTGGCAGATACCAGTTAAGTTAGTCTGGCATCAGCAGTGGTTGACACCAAATTCCGGCCAAGGATATTAACCATTTAAATGCAGCTGTCAATATCTGGCAGCAGCATTTACGTGGAACACTTCCTTGGACCCACGTGCACTGGCCCCCAGCGGCCACACATGGTGTGAATGCGGGGGACTGATGGGCTACTATGACAGCCAAGCCTTTGTTTACGACCCCTGTTGCTGTCACCTTGGTCCTCCTCTGAAGCTCAGTCATAGGTTGAGCATAGCTGGAGACCCAGATTTTCACTGTATCCTGCAATACGGTACCGTATAAGCGATAAATCCATTACAGGGTCCTAATTAGGAAACAAAGTTTTTAAAAATATAAAACTCTCAGCTGGGAGTAGTGATGTTATCTGCTAATGTCATCTTGTCTCTGATAAGGAAACTGCAGTAAACTTTTTTATTATTATCTATTTATATAGCACCATTAATTCCATGGTGCTGTACATGAGAAGGGGTTACATCAAAATACAAATATCACTTACAGTAAACAAAACTAACAATGACAGACTGGTACAGAGGGAAGAGGACTGTGCCCTTACAGGCTCACATTCTACAGGATTATGGGGAAGGAGACAGTAGGTCGAGGGTTGCAGTAGCTCCAATGGTGTTGAGGTGGCCGTGTGGTCTTTACAGGCTGTAAGCTTCCTTGAAGAGGTGGGTTTTCAGGTTTCTTTTGAAGGATCCAAAAGTAGTGGATAACCGGATGTGTTGGGGCACTGAATTCCAGAGGATGGGTGATATTCGGGAGAAGTCTTGGAGGCGATTGAGTGAGGAGCGAATAAGCGTGGAGGAGAGAAGGAGGTCTTGGGAGGACCGAAGATTACGTGAGGGAAGATATTGAGAGATTAGTGTGGAAATATACGGAGGAGAAAGGTTATGGATGGCTTTGTAGGTCAGTGTTAGTAATTTAAACTGGGTACGCTGGGAAATTGGGAGCCAGTGAAGGAATTTGCAAAGAGGGGAAGCAGGAGTGTAGCAAGGAGAGAGATTAGTTAGTCGGGCAGCAGAGTTAAGGATGGACTGGAGGGGTGCGAGAGTGTTAGAAGGTAGGCCACAGAGGAGTATGTTGCAGTAGTCAAGGCGGGAGATGATTAGGGCATGCACAAGCATTTTGGTAGAGTTTGGGTTGAGGAAAGGACGGATTCTGGAAATATTTTTGAGCTGGAGGCGACAGGAGGTGGCGAGAACTTGGATGTGCGGTTTGAAGGACAGGGCAGAGTCAAGGGTTACTCTGAGGCAGCGGATTTTGGGGACAGGGGAAAGTGTGATTTCATTTACTTTGATAGATAGATCAGGTAGGGAAGATATGCGTGATGGAGGAAAGATAATGAGTTCAGATTTGTCTACACTGAGCTTGAGGAAGCGAGAGGAGAAGAAGGAGGATATGGCTGATAGACACTCTGGGATTCTGGAGAGCAGAGAGGTGACATCTGGGCCAGAGAGGTAGATCTGAGTGTCATCGGCATATAGATGGTACTGGAAGCCATAGGACCTTATGAGTTGTCCCAGGCCGAGTGTATAGATTGAGAAGAGTAAGGGTCCTAGGACAGAGCCTTGGGGGACTCCAACATAGAGGGGGCAAGATGAAGAGGTAGTATGGGAGTAGGAAACGCTAAATGTGCGGTTGGCAAGGTATGAAAAGATCCAAGATAGGGCAAGGTCTTTGACCCCAAAGGAAGAGAGGATCTGTAGTAGGAGGCAGTGGTCAACTGTGTCAAAGGCAGAGGACAGGTCTAAGAGGAGGAGTATAGAGAATTGTCTGTTAGCTTTGGCTGTAAGTAAGTCTTTAGTAATTTTGGTCAGGGCAGTCTCAGTGGAATGGTGGGGACGGAAGCCAGATTGTAGGTTGTCAAAGAGAGAGTTAGATGCAAAGTGAGAGGAAAGTTCAGCATGGACGTGCTGCTCAAGGAGTTTGGAAGCAAATGGGAGCAAAGATATGGGGCGATAGCTGGACATAGCGCTTGGGTCAAGGGATGGCTTTTTGAGGATAGGTGTGATTGTGGCATGTTTGAAGGCACAGGGGAAGGTACCAAAAGTTAGTGAAAGGTTGAAGAGATGGGTTAGGGATGGGATTAGTGTGGTGGTGAGGTTGGGGAGGAGGTGGGATGGGATGGGGTCAAGTGCACAAGTGGTGAGGTGTGATTTGGAGAGAAGATGAGCAAGCTCCCCTTCAGAGATTTTGGAGAGTGAAGTTATGGGGTTTGGGCATTGGTCTCTCATACAAAGGGGTTGTGGTGGTTGGACAACAAAGACTTGCCTTGTTTGGTCTTTTTTATTTTTGAAGTGTGTGGCAAAGTCTTCAGCAACGATTAGGGAACTCAGAGGGGCAGTGGTGGGTGGAGGAGGGAGTTAAAAGTGTTGAACAACTGTTTGGGCTTGTGGGATAAGGAAGATACGAGGGTTGTGAAGTAGGCCTGTTTAGCAGAGGTGAGAGCTGATTTGAATGCCAGTGTTGCTTGTTTGAGTGCAGTGAAATCATCTTGTGAATGCGTTTTCTCCCAACGCCGTTCTGCAATTCTGGATACTTGCCGAAGCTTTTTAGTGATGTTATTGTGCCAGGGTTGCCTATTGGTTCGTCGCACTCTGCTATGCATGACAGGGGCGACCGTGTCAATAGCTGATGCAAGAGTGGCATTGTAGAAAGCAGTGGCAGTGTCTGTGTCGTGGAGTGAAGATATAGAGGACAGTGGTAGGATAGAGTCAGAAAGTGTTGGTGTCTCGGTGTGCAAGGTTCCTGCATGGGTGCGCATGGTGCTGGACATGGGTGACAGGTGACGAGGACAGGGATGAGAAAGTGAGTAGATGGTGGTCAGATAGAGGGAGAGGGGAGGTTGTGAAGTTAGATAGGGAGCATAAACGGGTGAAGACCAGGTCTAATGTGTGTCAGTCTGTGTGGGTGGCTGAGGAGGACCACTGAGTAAGTCCAAAGGTGATGGGATTGGGGTAGCAGCCAGTGGACATACCAGGAAGGAATAGCACGGTGAGGAAGATCAGGAAAGTTGGGTGATGGTCATGGGATTGGGGTAGCAGCCAGCGGACATACCAGGAAGGAATAGCACGGTGAGGAAGATCAGGAAAGTTGGGTGATGGTGATGGGATTGGGGTAGAAGCCAGCGGACATACCTGAGGATGAAGCAGATAAGTTGTCAGATTGATAGCAATAACAAAGCATAGCAAAAATAAAAATAAAAATGAAGCATCTATAGCGGGGGTTATTTTTCTGGCATATTTCTGCTATAATATTTGCTGTTATCCTTTTAGAGACATCCTTCTAGAGACAGACCAAGGAAACTTTTCCTGAAGCAACATAAACAGGAGTATTAACTAGTCTTATGGTCAGTTTGAAAACAGCAAAATTAATTTGCTTTGTAACCCCTTAGTGACTGAGCCAATTTTGACCTTAATGAACAGGTCAATTTTTTCAAATCTAATTAGTATTACTTAATGTGGTAATAACTCTGGAATACTTCAAAGTATCCCAGTGATTCTGAGAATGTTTCTTCGTGACATATTGTAGTTTAGTTAGTGGATGGAAAATTTAGGTTGATGTGTTTTGTGTTTGTGAAAATATCAGAATTTTGAGGAAAATGTAGAAAATATTGCAATTTTAAAACTTAAAATTTTTTATATCCTTAAACCGGTTAGTCATGCTGTACAAAATAACTAATGAATAACACGAATAACATTTCCCATATACTTTACATCTGCATAATTTTTGAAACATCATTTTATTTTGTTAGGATTTTAAAAGGGTTAAAATTTGAGCAGCAATTTCTCACTTTGTCAAGACATTTACAAAACTTGTTTCCTTAGGGGCCTATTAAAATGTAAATGTACTTTGAGGGGCATATATATATTGGAAACTCCCCAAAAGTGATACCATCTTAAAAACCACATCCCTCCAATAGTTCAAAACTATTGTCAGGAAATTGTTTAACCCTTCAGGTGCTGCAGAGGAGTTAAAGTGGTATTCCCATCTCCAAGATCCTATCCCAATATGTAGTAGATGTAATAACAATATTAGCACATGCTTCCAATTAGAAATGTAATATAGTTTTTCTGATTTGATGGGCAGGCATTGCAGGACCTTAGTTTTCCATGGTTATGCGTTGACCACTAGCAACTAGCTAACTGTCACTACATCAGTGGTCGTAGCCTTGCATTTGTAAGGTCCTGAAATGCCTGAACATGAGGAAAGAGACATAGAGAATAAGAAAAACTATAATACATTTCTAATTCAAAGGTATTTGCTAATATTTGTATTTTTACACCTATTACAAATTGGGATAGGATCTTGGAGATGGGAATACCCCTTTAAGTCAAAGTGAAAAAAAAATGATAATTTTTGTCTAAAATGTTGTTTTAGCCTCATTTTTTCACTTTTCCAAGGAATAGTCTTTTTTCCCCAAATTTTTCACTTTTGCAAGAGCGAATATTGAAAAGTAGACCCCACAGTTTGTTACCCACTTTCTTCTGAGCGCGGTGATACCCCACAAGTAGACACAAAGTTCTGTTTGGACACATGGCAGGACTCGGAAGGGAAGAAGTGACATTTAGTATTTGGAATGTAAATTTGGCTGGAATAGATTGCAGACATCATATCTCATTTGCAGAGTCCCTGAGGTACCAAAACAGCAGAAACCCCCACAAATGATCTTATTTTGGAGACTAGACCCATCAAGGAATTCATCTAGGCTATGTTGAGCATAATAAACTCATAGGTGATTCACAGAACTTTTTAAAATGTAGATGTGAAAATGAAAATTACGCTTTTTCTGCTAAAATGTTGTTTTAGGCCCAAATGTGTAATTTTCACAACAGATAATAAGAGAAAACAGATTGTATAATTTGTTATGCAATTTCTCCCAGATGCAATAGTACCCCATCTGTTATCAAAAACTGCTGTTTGGGCACATAGCAAAGCTCGCAAAGGCTAGAGCGCCAATTGATTTTTGGAGCATAAATTTGTACGGAATAGATTGAGAATGTCATGTTGCATTTGCAGAGCCCCTGGCATGCCAAAAAAGCAGAAACTCCCTAAAAGTGGTGCCATTTTGGAAACTAGATCTCTCAAGGAATTCATCTAGTGGTGTACTGAGCAGTTTTAGCCCACAGGTAATTCTCAAAACTATTTAACATTTAGATATGAAAACAAAAAAGTATTTTTTCTATTAAACTATTACTATATACTGTTTTAGCACCAAATTTATAATTTAAATGAGGGGTAATAGGAGAAAATAGACAATTGTTATGCAATTTTTACTGGGTATGGCAGTGCTCCATGTCTGGTTGCTCACTACTGTTGAGCACATGGCAGGGATCGGAAGGGAAGGAGCGCTATTTGGCTTTTAGAATACTGATTCTGTTGGGACAGATTGTGGGCTCCATTAGCTGAGCACCTGAGATGCCTAAACAGCAGAAATTCCCCCACTGATGACTCCATTTTGGAACCAAGACCTTTGAAGGAATTAATCTAGTTTTGTACTGAGTATTTTAAACCTACAGGTGATTTATTAAACTTCAGCTGTGAAAACAAAAAGTACATTTTTTCAACTAAAATACTGTTATAGCACCAAATTTGTAATGGACCCCATAATTTGTTATACAATTTGTACCAAACCTGGCAGTACCCCGTAAGCGGTTGTGCACTACTGCTTGAGCACAAACGAGGGATCTGGGAAGGAGAGCTACTTGCCTTTTAGAATGCAGATTCAGTTTGAATAGATTGTAGGTGCCATTAGCAGAATCCCCGACCCAAGAGACCCCATATTGAAAACTTCACAGCGTAAGGATTTCATCTGGGGTGTAGTGAGTATTTTGAACCCACAGGTGAGTAACAGAATTTTATCACATTGGAACATAGAAGTATTACATTTTAGTGGTAAAAATTATTATTTTTTTGCTACAAATGAGTCAGTTACACAAGGGTTAATAGATGAAGCTGGACCGCACAATTTATTGCGCAATTTTTTCCAAATGCGGTGATGCCCCATATGTCATCAGAAACTACTCTTTGGCCACACATCAGGGCTAACAAGGAAGGAGCGCTATTTTGCTTTTGGAGCACAGAGCAGTGACTATTTTGTAACATCCACAACATGCCTTATTCTGGAGAACTGCAAATATGCCAATTTATTGCCCATACATTGTGCCCAGCTTGTGATTCTGGAGACACGCATCCCGTAAGTTGTTAATTGGGATCTCCACACTACTGGCAAACATGTGGCCACTTACTGCAGTTTTGACATAGTGGGCTTCAGAATAGGGGTCTCTTGGATTTGGAAGAGCAGATTTCACTGGATTTTATTTGAGAGGGTGGGAGCCGTCACTTTTCCATAGTTTTTGTTCTACCAGTAACGTGGGAACCCCTATATTGTCAGTGACAGATGACAAATCTGAGTGGGGGCTGGCATTGTGCAGGATAAGTTAGAGATTCTAATGGTAAAATTTTGGGGTACATAACATTTCTTGATAGCTTTCAGTATATGGCTACATTCACATGTTCAGTATATGGTCAGTAGTTGTAAGCTAAAATCAGAAGTGGAACAATCAGAGGCAAAGTATAATAGAAATATGTGCATCAGTTCTGCATTTTTCACCTACTTTTTTTGGTACTCTTTTGGAGTACATAATGTTTTTTGATCGCTTTTTATTCAGATTTTTCAGACACAGAATGAAGAAAAACCAGAAATTTTTTTATTTTTCTGTGCGGTCTACCGCGTGGTAAAAGTGCTAAGAGCAATTTGTTCTTCCTGTCAGTACGATTACAGATTTATGTATTTTTTTATGCTTTGCTATTTTTACATACTAAAAACAATATTTTTCAAAAATGACCTTGATTTTGCATTGTCATATTCTGAGAGCTGGTCTTTTATTTTTATTCTTTGATCGCTGGTCTCATGCATTGCAATACTCGTGCACTGCAGTGCATGAGACCTTTCAATCACTCAATTACAGAGTCTGGTACATCTTGCTTGCTTATAGCAGGGTCTTCTTATAAGGCACTGTATCCTGGGATGATCATATAACTTTAGGGTACGATGGCAACAATCGGTACCCATGATTAAGATAGGTTGTCGATTCTGTTAAAGAGGGTGTTTTAACCCCCATCTTCACCCTGGACCATTTTCCGTTTTTTTGTTTTTTGCTCCCCTTCTTCCCAGAATCATAACATTTTTATTTTTTCGTCAATATGGCTTGTTTCTTGTGGGATGAGATGTTTTACCATTTAGTGTGCTGGAAAACAGATACAAAATTCCATGTGCGGTGAAATTGCAAAAAAAGTGCAATTCCATAATTTTTTTTTTTTTTTACCCTGTTCTCTAAATGCTAAAACTGACCTGCTTTTATGATTTTCCAGGTCATTACGAGTTCACAGATACCAAACATGTATAGCTTCTTTTTTATTTAAGTGGTAAAAAATCCAAAGTTTGTAAAAAACAAATGGTGCCTTTTCCAAGACCTATAGCACCTCCATTATTAGGGATTTGGGGCTGGGTGAAGACTTATTTTTTGCACCCAAAGCTGACATTCTTATTGATATTATTTTGGGGGTAGATATAATGTTTTGATTGCCTGTTATTGCATTATATTGCAGTGTTGTGGCAACCGTAAAAGCCCTAATTCTGGTGTTTTGATTTTTTCTCATTACGCCGTTTCCCGATCTGATTAATTATATTTATACTTTGATAGATCTGGCTTTTCTGAACGCAGCAATACCAAATGTGTGTAATTTTGATTTTTTTATTGTTTTATTTTGAATGGGGCAAAAGGGGGGTGATTTTAACTTTTATATTTTCTTTATTTTTGTAAATATTTTTTAAAACATTTGTTTTCTACTTCTAACCTTCTTCAATAGTCTCCTTAGAAGACTTAATGCTTTGATCTTCTGATTTCTTGTGCTTTACATAGCATAGCAGGGTTTCAGTGAGTGTCAAAAGAAAGTGTATGGAGCGGGTGTCACGGGGTATGAAGCCGGTGTCAGAGGCTGCAGACAGTCACACAGCATCTGGCTGCAGAAGGTCTCTGCGGTTGGCTTTGCAGATGCCTTGCTAGTCTTTTTTGACTCTTGGACCCAGTGGCAACCTCCTCTCGGCCCTAATTGACACGCCTGGACTGGGTGTTTATAGACTTAACGTCTGCTTCTCGGAGTCACCGGTGATATTTCCATTTTTCCCTGTTGAGGCTTACAGATATAGTAGACGGCTATCTTCCTCTTTGGTGCTGTTGGAGTGTGTCTGTGTTACCTCTCTGAGTCTACTCAAGATAAGTGTTCCCCTTGTTTGTCTATACCAGCTGTCTTTCTCCTTCGCCCCATTGGGGGACACAGACTGTGGGTGTTATGCTGCTGCCACTAGGAGGCTGACACTAAGTGATACAAAGAAAGTTAGCTCCTCCTCTGCAGTATACACCCTCCTGCTGGCTCTCAGCTAACCAGTTCTTGCTTAGTGTCCGTAGGAGGCACACGGACGGGTCTGCTATTCAGTCCCCAAAAACTCTTTTTACCTTTACAATGGACGAATGGGGCGACGGATTCTTTCATGTTCCGATCTCCCCGAACCAACAACAGGCGAGCACGGGAGTGTTACCTCTCCGTATCCTCTCCTGAGCTGATTCTAGGGGCGATGGGCCCCTTCAAGGGCACCGATCTCCCCCTCCCTTATCAGACGAGCACTGGTGTGTCACCCCCAGTATCCTCATCTGCAGCCAGGCCTATTGCCGGACATTCAGCCCTGCCCACCAGGTTTTACCCTCGGCTGTTCAGAGGCACTTTCCAGCGTGGCATCTGTGCAGCCCCCACTGCACCACCACTATTAAGAGCGGATGGTACAAGGAGGCGGACGGTTCCTCTCCTGCTCCAAAGGGACGATGGATTGAGGACTTTTCTTATCCCTGCACCATCCAATCAGCAGCAACAGCACAGGATCTTTTTCTACCTTCTGAGCTGCTGAACAAAGCTGCATGCTGGGGTAAGTCCCGGGACTCGAACGGTTGGAGGGCTCTGCGCATCCGGCATTTTTTTCCCTCATTCAGTGCTGGCTGGCTTAAAAAATTTAGCCCCCGGCTTCGGGTTTGTGTAGGCCGCAACCCGGGACTCTGCCCATGCTAGGCCGTGCTTCAGGCTCCACCCCCCTATTCAGGCACCTCTCATTCAGAACGAGAACTCTATTCTCGGTGGCCATCTTCATCCTCCTGCCATTTCCAGCCACAAGCTCATCCGGAAGTGGCGGTACTCAGTGCTGAAGACAGCGCTATTCCAGACGGGGGACTCAGAATCTCGGTAAGGAGAATCCTCCCTCCGCACCCTCCCCCGCACGCACCCCGGCAGCATAAAGGGACTAGCGTTCCCTATTTTTAATACTTAAGACCTGCAATCTCTGGTTGTCCAGCAAGCTCCGGTCTTAAAGGCATGGGTCTTAAGGGTACATGACAGCATTCCCTGGTCTTAAAGACGCATGCCCAGTAGTCACTGGGCTTATAGGTACATGTCCAGCTTTCCCTGGCCTTTTAAAAAACAAACAAACAGATGACCAGCATTCCCTGGTCTTAAAGGTTCCCTAGTTTAGAAGGGGCACATGACCGGCATTCTCTGCTCTTTAAGTCATGACCAGCCAGAAGCCGGTCACCTTTCCCAGAGTACTTAGTTCAAATGAGCTCAGGAGCCCTCCGCCACCGCCGATCCCGGCTCTTCCCAGAGTACCTAGTTCCCCTCAAGGGGCTTCACCGCTGGCGTAATCCTTGAAAAATGCCCCGGTCTTAAAGGCACATGACCAGCATGCCCTGGTCTTAAAGGCACGTGACCAGTATGCCCTGGTCTTAAAAGCACATGACCAGTATGCCCTGGTCTTACGCACATGGCCAGTATGCCCTAGTCTTAAAGGCACATGACCAGTATGTCCTGGTCTTAAAGGCACATGACCAGTATGTCCTGGTCTTAAAAGCACATGACCAGTATGCCCTGGTCTTAACGGCACATGACCAGTATGTCCTGGTCTTAAAAGCACATGACCAGTATTCCCAGGTCTTACGCACATGGCCAGTATGCCCTGGTCTTAACGGCACATGACCAGTATGCCCTGGTCTTAAAGGCACATGACCAGTATGCCCTGGTCTTAAAGGCACATGACCAGTATGCCCTGGTCTTAAAGGCACATGACCAGTATGCCCTGGTCTTAAAGGCACATGACCAGTATGCCCTGGTCTTAAAGGCACATGACCATTATGCCCTGGTCTTAAAGGCACATGACCAGTATGCCCTGGTCTTAAAGGCACATGACCAGTATGCCCTGGTCTTAAAGGCACATGACCATTATGTCCTGGTCTTAAAAGCACATGACCAATGACCAGTAGGCCCTGGTTCTTAACCCCTTCATGACCCAGCCTATTTTGGCCTTAATGACCTTGCCGTTTTTTGCAATTCTGACCAGTGTCCCTTTATGAGGTAATAACTCAGGAACGCTTCAACGGATCCTAGCGATTCTGAGATTGTTTTTTCGTGACATATTGGGCTTCATGATAGTGGTAAATTTAGGTTGATAATTTCTGAGTTTATTTGTGAAAAAAACGGAAATTTGGCGAAAATTTTGAAAATTTCGCAATTTTCACATTTTGAATTTTTATTCTGTTAAACCAGAGAGTTATGTGACACAAGATAGTTAATAAATAACGTTTCCCACATGTCTACTTTACATCAGCACAATTTTGGAAACAAATTTTTTTTTTGCTAGGAAGTTATAAGGGTGAAAATTTGACCAGTGATTTCTCATTTTTACAACAAAATTTACAAAACCATTTTTTTTAGGGACCACCTCACATTTGAAGTCATTTTGAGGGTTCTATATGGCTGAAAATACCCCAAAGTGACACCATTCTAAAATCTGCACCCCTCAAGGTGCTCAAAACCACATTCAAGAAGTTTATTAACCCTTCAGGTGTTTCACAGCAGCAGAAGCAACATGGAAGTAAAAAATGAACATTTAACTTTTTAGTCACAAAAATGATCTTTTAGCAACAATTTTTTTATTTTCCCAAGGGTAAAAGGAGAAACTGGACCACGGACGTTGTTGTCCAATTTGTCCTGAGTACACTGATACCTCATATGTGGGGGTAAACCACTGTTTGGGCGCACGGCAGGGCTCGGAAGGGAAGGAGCGCCATTTGACTTTTTCAATGAAAAATTGGCTCCAATCTTTAGCGGACACCATGTCGCGTTTGGAGAGCCCCCATGTGCCTAAACATTGGAGCTCCCCCACAAGTGACCCCATTTTGGAAAGTAGACCCCCCAAGGAACTTATCTAGAAGCATAGTGAGCACTTTAAACCCCCAGGTGCTTCACAAATTGATCCGTCAAAATGAAAAAGTACTTTTTTTTCACAAAAAAATTATTTTAGCCTCAATTTTTTCATTTTCACATGGGCAACAGGATAAAATGGATCCTAAATTTTGTTGGGCAATTTCTCCTGAGTACACCAATACCTTACATGTGGGGGTAAACCACTGTTTGGGCACATGGTAAGGCTCGGAAGGGAAGGAGCGCCATTTGACTTTTTGAATGAAAAATTATCTCCATCGTTAGCGGACACCATGTCGCGTTTGGAATGCCCCTGTGTGCCTAAACATTGGAGCTCCTCCACATGTGACCCCATTTTGGAAACTAGACCCCCCAAGGAACTTATCTAGAGGCATAGTGAGCACTTTAAACCCCCAGGTGCTTCACAAATTGATCCGCAAAAATGAAAAAGTACTTTTTTTTCACACAAAATTTCTTTTAGCCTCAATTCTTTCATTTTCACATAAGCAACAGGATAAAATGGATCCTAAAATTTGTTGGGCAATTTCTCCTGAGTACGCCGATACCTCATATGTGGGGGTAAACCACTGTTTGGGTGCACGGCAAGGCTCGGAAGGGGAGGCGTGCCATTTGACTTTTTGAATGGAAAATTAGCTCCAATCGTTAGCGGACACCATGTCGCGTTTGGAGAGCCCCTGTGTGCCTAAACATTGGAGATCCCCTACAAGTGACCCAATTTTGGAAACTAGACCCCCCAAGGAACTTATCTAGATGCATAGTGAGCACTTATAACCCCCAGGTGCTTCACAGAAGTTTATAATGCAGAGCCGTGAAAATAAAAAATAATTTTTCTTTCCTCAAAAATGATTTTTAGCCCAGAATTTTTTATTTTCCCAAGGGTAATAGGAGAAATTGGACCCCAAATGTTGTTGTCCAGTTTGTCCTGAGTACGATGATACCCCATATGTGGGGGTAAACCACTGTTTGGGCGCACGGCAGGGCTCGGAAGGAAAGGCACGCCATTTGGCTTTTTGAATGGAAAATTAGCTCCAATCATTAGCGGACACCATGTCGCGTTTGGAGAGCCCCTGTGTGCCTAAACATTGGAGCTCCCGCACAAGTGACCCCATTTTGGAAACTAGACCTCCCAAGGAACTAATCTAGATGTGTGTTGAGCACTTTGAACCCCCAAGTGCTTCACAGAAGTTTATAACGCAGAGCCATGAAAATAAAAAATAATTTTTCTTTTCTCAAAAATGATTTTTAGCCCACAATTTTTTATTTTCCCAAGGGTAACAGGAGAAATTGGACCCCAAAAGTTGTTTTCCAGTTTCTCCTGAGTACGCTGATACCCCATATGTGGGGGTAAACCACTGTTTTGGCACACGTCGGGGTTCGGAAGGGAAGTAGTGACGTTTTGAAATACAGACTTTGATGGAATGCTCTGCGGGCGTCAGATTGCTTTTGCAGAGCCCCTGATGTGCCTAAACAGTAGGAACTCCCCACAAGTGACTCCATTTTGGAAACTAGACCCCCAAGGGAACTTATCTAGATGTGTGATGAGCACTTTGAACCCCCAAGTGCTTCACAGAAGTTTATAACGCAGAGCCGTGAAAATAATAAATGTGTTTCCTTTCCTCAAAAATATTTTTTAGCCCAGAATTTTTTATTTTTGCAAGAGTAACAGGAGAAATTGGACCCAAAAGTTGTTGTCCAGTTTCTCCTGAGTACGCTGATACCCCATATATGGGGGTAAACCACTGTTTGGGCACATGCCGGGGCTCGGAAGGGAAGTAGTGACGTTTTGGAATGCAGACTTTGATGGAATGGTGTGCGGGCATCATGTTACGTTTGCAGAGCCCCTGATATGCCTAAACAGTAGAAACCCCCCACAAGTGACCCCATTTTGGAAACTAGACCCCCCCAAGGAACTTACCTAGATGTGTGGTGAGCATGTTCAACCCCCAAGTGCTTCACAGAAGTTTACAACGCAGAGCCGTGAAAATAAAAAATCATTTTTCTTTCCTCAAAAAAGATGTTTTAGCAAGCAATTTTTTATTTTCACAAGGGTAGCAGGTGAAATTGGACCCCAATATTTGTTGCTCAGTTTGTTGTGAGTACGCTGATACCCCATATGTGGGGGTAAACCACTGTTTGGGCACACGTCAGGGCTCGGAAGGGAAGTAGTGACATTTGAAATGCAGACTTTGATGGAATGGTCTGCGGGCGTCACATTGCATTTGCAGAGCCCCTGATGTGCCTAAACAGTAGAAACACCCCACAAGTGACCCCATTTTGGAAACTAGACCCCCAAAGGAACTTATCTAGATGTGTGATGAGCACGTTCAACCCCCAAGTGCTTCACAGAAGTTTACAACGCAGAGCCGTGAAAATAAAAAATCATTTTTCTTTCCTCAAAAAAGATGTTTTAGCAAGCAATTTTTTATTTTCACAAGGGTAACAGGAGAAATTGGGCCCCAATATTTGTTGCCCAGTTTGTTGTGAGTGTGCTGGTACCCCATATGTGGGGGTAAGCCACTGTTTGGGCACACGTCAGGGCTCGGAAGGGAAGTAGTGACATTTGAAATGCAGACTGATGGAATGGTCTGCGGGCATCACGTTGCATTTGCAGAGCCCCTGATGTGCCTAAACAGTAGAAACACCCCACAAGTGACCCCATTTTGGAAACTAGACCCCCGAAGGAACTTATCTAGATGTGTGGTGAGCACTTTCAACCCCCAAGTGCTTCACAGAAGTTTATAACGCAGAGCCGTGAAAATAAAAAATAATTGTTCTTTCCTCAAAAATTATGTTTTAGCAAGTAATTTTTTATTTTTGCAAGGGTAACAGGAGAAATTGGACCCCAACAGTTGTTGCCCAGTTTGTCCTGAGTACGCTGGTACCCCAAATGTGGGGGTAAACCACTGTTTGGGCACACGTCGGGGCTTGGAAGGGAGGAAGCACCATTTGACTTTTTGAATGCAAGATTGGCTGGAATCAATGGTGGCGCCATGTTGCGTTTGGAGA
Organism: Ranitomeya variabilis; assembly: GCF_051348905.1. Classification (NCBI taxonomy): domain Eukaryota; kingdom Metazoa; phylum Chordata; class Amphibia; order Anura; family Dendrobatidae; genus Ranitomeya; species Ranitomeya variabilis. Next base: position 283,794,747 of record NC_135232.1, read on the forward strand.
CCCCTGATGTGCCCTAACAGTGGAAACCCCTCATTTCTAACTTCAACACTAACCCCAACACACCCCTAATCCTAATCCCAACTGTAGCCATAACCCTAATCCCAACCCTAACCCCAACACACCCCTAACCACAACCCTAATCGCAACACACCCGTAACCCTAATTCCAACCCTAATCCTAACCCTAATCCCAACCCTAACCCTAATCCCAACCCTAACCACAACTGTAACCCCAACGCACCCCTAACCCTATCCGTAACCCTAACCACAAGCCTAATCTTAACCCTATTTCCAACCCTAGCCCTAATTCCAACCCTAACTCTAATTCCAACCCTAACCCTAAGGCTATGTGCCCACGTTGCGGATTCGTGTGAGATTTTTCCGCATGATTTTTGAAAAATCTGCAGGTAAAAGGCACTGCGTTTTACCTGCGGATTTACAGCAGATTTCCAGTGTTTTTTTGTGCGGATTTCACCTGCGGATTCCTATTGAGGAACAGGTGTAAAACGCTGCGGAATCCGCACAAAGAATTGACATGCTGCGGAAAATACAACGCAGCGTTTCTGCACGGAAATTTCCGCACCATGGGCACAGCGGATTTGGTTTTCCATAGGTGTACATGGTACTGTAAACCTGATGGAAAACTGCTACGAATTCGCAGCGGCCAATCCGCTGCGGATCCGCGGCCAATCCGCTGCGGATCCGCGGCCAATCCGCTGCAGATCCGTGGCCAATCCGCTGCGGATCCGCGGCCAATCCGCTGCGGATCTGCAGCCAAATCCGCACTGAGTGCACATGCCATAACCCTAACCCTACCCGTAACCCTAACCCTACCCCTAACCCTACCCCTAGTTCTAACCCTAGTTCTAACCCTAACCCTAGTGGAAAAAGAAAAAAAAAATATTTTCTTTATTTTATTATTGTCCCTACCTATGGGGGTGATAAAGGGGGGGTTTATTTATTATTTTTTTTTTATTTTGATCGCTGTGATAGAACCTACCACAGCGATCAAAATGTACTTTGTAATGAATCTGCCGGCCGGCAGATTCAGCGGGCGCACTGAGCATGCGCCCGCCATTTTGGAAGATGGCGGCGCCCATGGAGGAGGCGGACGGGCACCGGGAGCCTCGGTAAGTATAAGGGGGGGGAGATCGGGGCACGGGGGGGCGTCGGAGCAAGGGGGGTGACATAGGAGCACGGGGGGAGCGGACAGGAGGACGGGGGAGCGGAGCACAGGACGGAGGGGACTACGGGACAGATCGGTGGCTTGGGGGGGCGATCGGTGGGGTGGGGGGGGGGTCACTTCAGTATTTCCAGCCATGGCCGATGATATTGCAGCATCGGCCATGGCTGGATTGTAATATTTCACCAGTTTTTTAGGTGAAATATTACAAATCGCTCTGATTGGCAGTTTCACTTTCAACAGCCAATCAGAGCGATCGTAGCCACGGGGGGGTGAAGCCACCCCCCCTGGGCTGAAGTACCACTCCCCCTCTCCCTGCAGATCGGGTGAAATCGGAGTTAACCCTTTCACCCGCTCTGCAGCGACGCGATCATTCCATGACGCCACATAGGCGTCATGGGTCAGATTGGCACGGGTTTTCATGACGCCATTACGTCATTACGTGGCGTCATGAGTCGGGAAGGGGTTAAAGGCACATGACCAGTATGCCCTGCTTTTAAAGGCACATAAACAGTATGCACTTCTTCTAAAGGCACAAGACCAGTATTCCTGGTCTTAAAGGCGCACGACCAGTATTCCCTAGTCTTAAAGGCGCATGACCAGTATTCACTGGTCTTAAGGGCACATGATCAATCCGAAGCTGGTCACCCTAACTGAGCTCTGGAGCCCTCCGCCTCTGATCCCAATTTATCCCAGAGTACCTAGTTCCCTCAGTGGACTTCGTCACTAACCGCAACCCATGGTTTCTCTGACCAAGAGATTGAATCCCTCTGTGAACCCTCTGTGGCTCGGAGTGCTCGCAGGACTGATATACATGGTCCCTCTCCTACAATGGGAGCCGTCGGCTAGCAGGGGCCGCAAGTATTCTAGAAAAATGTACAGGCGTCTGATCTCTCCCCTATGATTTGTTGAGAACAACGCTCTGAATATGGATCGGATATTGCCTTGGATTGCCAGAGCTTCAGAAAAAGAGGGACTCGCCTATTTATATCATCAACAAATTGACGAGTGATTCCCTGGACAGAAGCCTCTACATGGGATGCCATACCTGTTCTGATTTTTAAGGGGGACGGGTCCTTTAAAGGGCTCCGATCCCCCCCCACACCATCAGCAGATGAGCACATGCAGTGTCGCCTCCATGTATCCTCTTCTGCATTCAGCAAAGTCAGCCCTTTAAATCATAGTTAAAACTTAACATTTATTAATACACCTAGAATAAAAATATAAATAGAAATTGTGTACATAAAGTGCTCATGATTAACAGTGCACTAGATAAAAAATGGCACAATCTCACCCAAATTTTTAGCTGGGTGGGGAAACGCGTAGGGAAGACACACACTTTTTTTCAGGGTGGCTATATTTACCAGGGGCACCGAAAAATAGACTCACACTTGGGTACTGCCCTTGTAAGGGCGGGAGCTAATTGCAAGGGGCACGACAGGGTAAAGAGGACCCCGTGTTCCCCACTCCCCCCTATGTCGTTTGTTTGGTCTTGATGTCCTTTCTCCCCATCATCTGGTCTCATGGTATATGGAGCAGAAGTCCGAGGGCCAGCTAAAAATTTGGGTGAGATTGTGCCATTTTTTATCTAGTGCACTGTTAATCATGAGCACTTTATGTACACAATTTCTATTTATATTTTTATTCTAGGTGTATTAATAAATGTTAAGTTTTAACTATGATTTAAAGGGCTGACTTTGCTGTATTTGTTTGATATTTTGAGTCAGAGACATTCAGAGTAGACTTTCTGGGTGGTTGTATTGCTTATATTCTTCTGCATTCAGGCCTAACGCCAGACAACCTGCCCTGGCGTCCGAGCACCCCCCTTTGTATCACCACTATTTAGCGGCTGATGCAAGAAAGCGGACGATTCCTCTCCATGTCCCTGTTAAAGAGGATGGTGGATCGAGGGTTCCTAATTTTCTACTCTGCACGACGATGGCAAGAGACGTTTTTTTTCCTGACCTGCTGGATGCAGCCCCGCATTCTGCCACTTGGTAGACTAACCGGGTAGAATTTCTTGTGGTATACCTACCAGTATCCCTGCCCAATGTATCATCAATTAAAATACCACAGACGGTCGGATAGCAAATCTGGTTCGTTCCGTCTTGTGGCTTCGGGTTCAGCGCTCTACCCTTCCTTAGCCGCCACATGGGTTGCTGGACCAATTATCTCCTGGTCAGAGACCTTAACTACCTCGATTCACACAAGTAACCTTTCCCCAAAGACAGTACAGCTGGCCAATCAAATCTTTTGAGCGGGAGACTAACAAGGGATGGTATCTTTTCTACAGACCCAACCAGCAGTGGAAGCGTTGTCCAGGACAGTCTAGATCTAAGGGATCTTGGTTCCAAAAAGGGGGAATGAAAAGTAAGACCGATCCTGGACCTCAAACTTCTAACAACCTTTGACAAGGTCCTCCTTTTTCAGATGGAGTTCCTCCACTCAGCCATTCCTTCAACAGAAAAAGGTGGAGTTTCCGGCATCCATTGACATCTGGGATTCTTACCCCCACATTCCTATTTTTCCCCTCTACAATAATCCCTTCGCCTTTCCATTCGCGAACAGCATTTTCAAGTCACGACCTTGCCCTTAGGCCTGGCTACCGCACCAGAGTGGTCGCAAGGGTCATGACGGTTGTCGTGTGCCTCTTGCACCCTAGAAGCATGGTCGTCCTGCCATATTTGGTCGACTTTCTAGCTGCTCTTCCAGGACTACGCTGAGTCGTCTATATCACTTGCAATACCCTCTCACTTGGGCTAGCAGCTAAACTTAGACAAGTTTTTTCCTCATTCCCAGCCCAGCAGATCCTTTTTGAGGATGATCCTGCACAAGAAGGATGGTAATTCTCTCTCGAGTCAAGGTCGTGGCCCTTCAACAGGGAGCTTGTGCACTTGATCACTCATTCCGTCGGTTCATTCAATTCGCTAGGAGGGTTCTGAGGAAAAAGATGACAATGGAAGCAGTTTCTTTTGCTCCGCTCATTTTCAGCAAGTCAATCAGGCTTTCAAAGGGTAGTCTCTGAGCTCCTTCCTCATTCAGAGCCTTCTCCTGGTACAATGGTTATTAGGGAATACAAATGCCAGTCTTCTTCTCCCGATCATTGCTCGCTCTGGGGATCCGAACGGTACGCTAATCCTACAGCAGGTCCACTGCCTTCAGGTGGGTCAACCATCCGTCTTCAATTGGATAATGCCACGGCTGTGCCATACGTCAACCATCTAGCAGGTACCCACAGTCAAGCGCCATGGCCGAGGTACCTCGCACTTTCTGATGGGCCGAGATCTATCATTCGGTGATCTCAGCAGTACATATTCCTGGAGTAGAACACTGGGCGGCAGACATATTCAGCCATCAGTGTTTCTCCTCAAGTGAGTGGGAACTTCACTCGGAAGTCTTCCATCAGATCTGCCTTCACTGGAGTACTCCAAATGTAGGTCAGATGGCGTCTAAACTGAACACCAATGTACTCCAGTTCATGGTTTGGCCTCGAGATCCAAGACTGTTGTGAATTTGCTTTTTGCTCCCTCTAGTGGTTACTAGTTTTTTGACTCTGGTTTTTCTGTCATTCCTTTTATCCGCACCTGGGTCGTTAGTTAGGGGTGTTGCTATATAAGCTCCCTGGACCTTCAGTTCAATGCCTGGCAACGTAGTTATCAGAGCTAGTCTGCTGTGCTCTTGTCTACTGATCCTGGTTCCAGTTATATCAGCTAAGTCTGCCTTTTGCTTTTTGCTATTTGTTTTGGTTTTGTATTTTTGTCCAGCTTGTTCCAAATCTATATCCTGACCTTTGCTGGAAGCTCTAGGGGGCTGGTGTTCTCCCCCCGGACCGTTAGACGGTTCGGGGGTTCTTGAATTTCCAGTGTGGATTTTGATAGGGTTTTTGTTGACCATATAAGTTACCTTTCTTTATTCTGCTATCAGTAAGCGGGCCTCTCTGTACTAAACCTGGTTCATTTCTGTGTTTGTCATTTCCTCTTACCTCACCGTCATTATTTGTGGGGGGCTTCTATCCAGCTTTGGGGTCCCCTTCTCTGGAGGCAAGAAAGGTCTTTGTTTTCCTCTACTAGGGGTAGCTAGATTCTCCGGCTGGCGCGTGTCATCTAGAATCAACGTAGGAATGATCCCCGGCTACTTCTAGTGTTGGCGTTAGGAGTAGATATATGGTCAACCCAGTTACCACTGCCCTATGAGCTGGATTTTTGTATTCTGCAGACTTCCACGTTCCTCTGAGACCCTCGCCATTGGGGTCATAACAGTTTGCCAGGCCAGTATTAAATGTTTAATGCATTGCAGAAGAGGGATTATAAGAAAGAAGATTCTGAGGTTTTTTTTTCTCCTTCCCCTTTACCTCAGAGTGGCTATGCTTGCTGCAGACATGAATGTCCAGACCTTGATTACAAGTGTGGACCAGCTGGCTACTCGTGTGCAGGGCATACAAGACTATGTTATCAGAAATCCTAGGTCAGAACCTAAAATACCGATTCCTGAACTGTTTTCCGGAGACAGGTTTAAGTTTAGGAATTTCGTGAATAATTGTAAATTGTTTTTGTCCCTGAGACCCTGTTCATCAGGAGATTCTGCTCAGCAAGTAAAAATTGTTATTTCGTTCTTACGGGGCGACCCTCAGGATTGGGCTTTTTCGCTGGCGCCAGGAGATCCGGCATTGGCTGATCTTGATGCGTTTTTTCTGGCGCTCGGTTTACTTTATGAGGAACCCAATCTTGAGATTCAGGCAGAAAAGGCCTTGCTGTCTATGTCTCAGGGGCAGGACGAGGCTGAAGTGTATTGCCAAAAATTTCGGAAATGGTCCGTGCTGACACATTGGAACGAGTGTGCACTGGCCGCTAATTTTAGAAATGGCCTTTCTGAAGCCATTAAGAATGTTATGGTGGGTTTTCCCATTCCCACAGGTCTGAATGATACTATGGCACTGGCTATTCAAATTGACCGGCGGTTGCGGGAGCGCAAAACCGCAAATTCCCTCACGGTGTTGTCTGAACAGACACCTAATTCGGTGCAATGTGATAGAAAAACCGCAAATTCCCTCATGGTGTTGTCTGAACAGACACCTGATTTAATGCAATGTGATAGAATCCTGACTAGAAATGAGCGGAAAATTCATAGACGCCGGAATGGCTTGTGCTACTACTGTGGTGATTCTACACATGTTATCTCAGCATGCTCTAAACGTATAGCTAAGGTTGTTAGTCCTGTCACCGTTGGTAATTTGCAACCTAAATTTATTCTGTCTGTAACTTTGATTTGCTCACTGTCATCTTATCCTGTCATGGCGTTTGTAGATTCAGGTGCTGCCCTGAGTCTCATGGATCTCTCATTTGCTAAGCGCTGTGGATTTACTCTTGAACCATTAGAAAATCCTATTCCTCTTAGGGGTATTGATGCTACACCATTGGCAGCAAATAAACCGCAGTATTGGACTCAGGTTACCATGTGCATGACTCCTGAACACCGCGAGGTGATACGTTTCCTGGTTTTACATAAAATGCATGATTTGGTCGTTTTAGGGCTGCCATGGTTACAGACCCATAATCCAGTCCTGGACTGGAAGGCTATGTCAGTCTCAAGTTGGGGCTGTCGTGGTATTCATGAGGATTCCCTGCCTGTGTCTATTGCTTCTTCTACGCCTTCGGAAGTTCCGGAGTATTTGTCTGATTATCAGGATGTCTTCAGTGAGTCTGAGTCCAGTGCACTGCCTCCTCATAGGGACTGTGACTGTGCTATAGATTTGATCCCAGGCAGTACATTTCCTAAGGGAAGACTGTTTAATCTGTCGGTACCTGAACATACCGCTATGCGTTCATATATCAAGGAGTCTCTGGAAAAAGGACATATTCGTCCGTCTTCTTCCCCTCTTGGTGCGGGATTCTTTTTTGTGGCAAAAAAGGACGGATCTTTGAGACCTTGTATTGATTATCGGCTTTTAAATAAGATCACTGTCAAATTTCAGTATCCTTTACCGCTGTTGTCTGACTTGTTTGCCCGGATTAAGGGTGCCAAGTGGTTCACCAAGATAGACCTTCGTGGTGCGTACAACCTTGTGCGCATTAAGCAAGGTGATGAATGGAAAACCGCATTCAATACGCCCGAAGGTCATTTTGAGTACTTGGTGATGCCTTTTGGGCTCTCCAATGCGCCTTCAGTTTTTCAGTCCTTTATGCATGACATTTTCCGGAAGTATCTGGATAAATTTTTGATTGTTTATCTGGATGATATTTTGGTTTTTTCTGATAATTGGGATTCGCATGTGGAGCAGGTCAGGTTGGTCTTTAAAATTTTGCGTGAAAATTCTTTGTTTGTCAAGGGCTCAAAGTGTCTCTTTGGTGTACAGAAGGTTCCCTTTTTGGGGTTCATTTTTTCCCCTTCTGCTGTGGAGATGGACCCAGTCAAGGTCCGAGCTATTCTTGATTGGACTCAGCCCTCGTCAGTTAAGAGTCTTCAGAAGTTCTTGGGCTTCGCTAACTTCTACCGTCGTTTTATCGCTAATTTTTCTAGCATTGTGAAACCTTTGACGGATATGACCAAGAAGGGCTCCGATGTAGCTAACTGGGCTCCTGCTGCCGTGGAGGCTTTCCAGGAGTTGAAACGCCGGTTTACTTCGGCGCCTGTTTTGTGCCAGCCTGACGTCTCACTTCCCTTTCAGGTTGAGGTGGATGCTTCGGAGATTGGGGCAGGGGCCGTTTTGTCGCAGAGAGGCCCTGGTTGCTCTGTTATGAAGCCTTGTGCCTTTTTCTCTAGGAAATTTTCGCCTGCCGAGCGAAATTATGATGTGGGCAATCGGGAGTTGTTGGCCATGAAATGGGCATTTGAGGAGTGGCGTCATTGGCTCGAGGGTGCTAAGCATCGTGTGGTGGTCTTGACTGATCACAAAAATCTGATGTATCTCGAGTCTGCTAAACGCCTTAATCCGAGACAGGCCCGCTGGTCATTGTTTTTCTCCCGCTTTGATTTTGTTGTCTCGTATTTACCAGGTTCAAAGAATGTGAAGGCCGATGCTCTTTCTAGGAGCTTTGTGCCTGATGCTCCTGGAGTCGCTGATCCTGTTGGTATTCTTAAAGATGGAGTTATCTTGTCAGCTATTTCTCCGGATCTGCGACGTGTGTTGCAGAGATTTCAGGCTGATAGGCCTGAGTCTTGTCCACCTGACAGACTGTTTGTCCCGGATAAGTGGACCAGCAGAGTCATTTCCGAGGTTCATTCCTCGGTGTTGGCAGGTCACCCGGGAATTTTTGGCACCAGAGATCTGGTGGCCAGGTCCTTTTGGTGGCCTTCCTTGTCAAGGGATGTGCGGTCATTTGTGCAGTCCTGTGGGACTTGTGCTCGAGCTAAGCCTTGCTGTTCTCGTGCCAGCGGTTTGCTCTTGCCCTTGCCTGTCCCGAAGAGACCTTGGACACATATCTCCATGGATTTCATTTCTGATCTTCCGCTATCTCAGGGCATGTCCGTTATCTGGGTGATATGTGATCGCTTCTCCAAGATGGTCCATTTGGTTCCTTTGCCTAAGCTGCCTTCCTCTTCCGATCTGGTTCCTGTGTTTTTCCAGAACGTGGTTCGTTTGCACGGCATCCCTGAGAATATTGTGTCAGACAGAGGATCCCAGTTCGTTTCCAGGTTCTGGCGATCCTTTTGTAGTAGGATGGGCATTGATTTGTCGTTTTCGTCTGCTTTCCATCCTCAGACTAATGGACAGACGGAGCGAACCAATCAGACTTTGGAGGCTTATTTGAGGTGTTTTGTCTCTGCTGATCAGGACGATTGGGTGACATTCTTGCCGTTGGCTGAGTTTGCCCTTAATAATCGGGCTAGTTCCGCCACCTTGGTTTCGCCTTTTTTCTGCAACTCTGGTTTCCATCCTCGCTTTTCTTTGGGTCATGTGGAGCCTTCTGACTGTCCTGGGGTGGATTCTGTGGTGGATAGGTTGCAGCAGATCTGGAATCATGTGGTGGACAACTTGAAGTTGTCACAGGAGAAGGCTCAGCGCTTTGCCAACCGCCGCCGCGGTGTGGGTCCCCGACTACGCGTTGGGGATTTGGTGTGGCTTTCTTCCCGCTTTGTTCCTATGAAGGTCTCCTCTCCCAAATTTAAACCTCGTTTTATTGGGCCTTACAAGATATTGGAAATCCTTAATCCTGTATCTTTTCGTCTGGATCTTCCTGTGTCGTTTGCTATTCACAATGTATTTCATAGGTCCTTGTTGCGGCGGTACATTGTGCCTGTAGTTCCTTCTGCTGAGCCTCCTGCTCCGGTGTTGGTTGAGGGCGAGTTGGAGTACGTGGTGGAGAAGATCTTGGATTCTCGCCTCTCCAGGCGGAGGCTTCAGTACCTGGTCAAGTGGAAGGGCTATGGTCAGGAGGATAATTCCTGGGTGGTCGCCTCTGATGTTCATGCGGCCGATTTAGTTCGTGCCTTTCATGCCGCTCATCCTGATCGCCCTGGTGGTCGTGGTGAGGGTTCGGTGACCCCTCACTAAGGGGGGGGTACTGTTGTGAATTTGCTTTTTGCTCCCTCTAGTGGTTACTAGTTTTTTGACTCTGGTTTTTCTGTCATTCCTTTTATCCGCACCTGGGTCGTTAGTTAGGGGTGTTGCTATATAAGCTCCCTGGACCTTCAGTTCAATGCCTGGCAACGTAGTTATCAGAGCTAGTCTGCTGTGCTCTTGTCTACTGATCCTGGTTCCAGTTATATCAGCTAAGTCTGCCTTTTGCTTTTTGCTATTTGTTTTGGTTTTGTATTTTTGTCCAGCTTGTTCCAAATCTATATCCTGACCTTTGCTGGAAGCTCTAGGGGGCTGGTGTTCTCCCCCCGGACCGTTAGACGGTTCGGGGGTTCTTGAATTTCCAGTGTGGATTTTGATAGGGTTTTTGTTGACCATATAAGTTACCTTTCTTTATTCTGCTATCAGTAAGCGGGCCTCTCTGTGCTAAACCTGGTTAATTTCTGTGTTTGTCATTTCCTCTTACCTCACCGTCATTATTTGTGGGGGGCTTCTATCCAGCTTTGGGGTCCCCTTCTCTGGAGGCAAGAAAGGTCTTTGTTTTCCTCTACTAGGGGTAGCTAGATTCTCCGGCTGGCGCGTGTCATCTAGAATCAACGTAGGAATGATCCCCGGCTACTTCTAGTGTTGGCGTTAGGAGTAGATATATGGTCAACCCAGTTACCACTGCCCTATGAGCTGGATTTTTGTATTCTGCAGACTTCCACGTTCCTCTGAGACCCTCGCCATTGGGGTCATAACACAAGACCATCGCAGTGCATGCTCTGTTCTTCCATGGTACCAATTTCCATAACCCCTCTTCCACTACTTCTGAGATCTTTTTGGAAGCAGGAAGGGCCCCAGTGATCCCGGGAGACCCGCACTGACCATGTCAGGTTTTCTCGCTTGCGATACTAGTATTTTTCCGTCTTATTGCGACAAAACTGCAAATATGGACTTTCTCGCAGGGAGTCTTCACCTGTAGTTCTTCCCTACTGCGTACCGTTATATCTGTGGGACCTTAATGGTCCTGTGGATCTTACAGTAGACTCCCTTTTTGATCGGGACAGACTTTACTATCAGGGAAGGTTGCTCCCCTTTTTTCTCTGCGTTTCCTGTCATCCTGATGAGTCTTCAGAGCTCGCCGCTCTGTTGTTTCAGACTTTTTTCCTTACTACCATCAAGGCAAGGTTGCCCTCAGGCCATCTCCTTCCCTCGTTACCAAGGTGGTATTGTATTCCCACTGTTGCAGGGGCATCGTCCTTCTCTCATCTATTTCGGCTTAAGTCCACAAAACGGAATGGGTTCTCCATAATCTGGAAGAAGTGAGTGCTCCGAGTGGGTACGTATCGAGGACAGCATCCTTCCGAAGGCTGGACACTTTACTTGGGCTTCTCGATGGTAAGAAGGCTTTCTGACGGTCACAGGAAGGGTTTAGCCATTTCATCAGCCATGTTAGCCTGGTGAATTCTTTTCACCATCCAGGAGTCCTTCCGTGCTAGATAACATCCTATCTCCCTGTCTGAGGGCTCTAGGCACCAGACGTCGGCAAGCACGGCCGCAAGCTTGCGAATTCCTCCAGCCGCATACATTCTTGAAGCACTATAATTTCCACACTTCCACAGATGTGTCTGGGCAGGCGGACTCTGCAGGCCGCGGTGACGCACTTGTAAGTAGCAGTTACACTGGCCTGATCTGATGTTGTCCCCACCCAGGGACTGCTTTGGGACGTCCCACGGTCTGTGTCCCCCAATGAGGCGAAGGAGAAATAAGGATTTTTGTGTACTCACCGTAAAATCCTTTTCTCCGAGCCATTCATTGGGGGACACAGCTCCCTCCCTATTATTAGTTTGTGCTTGTTTTATAATTTGACATGCTATACTCTCATATAAAATGTGACATGCTATACGCTCATATGTTGTTATTGATCTTCTACTGCTTTTGCACCGAACTGGTTAGCTGAGAGCCAGCAGAAGGGTGTATACTGCAGGGGAGGAGCTAACTTTCTTTTTATCACTTAGTGTCAGCCTCCTAGTGGCAGCAGCATACACCCACGGTCTGTGTCCCCCAATGAATGGCTCGGAGAAAAGGATTTTACGGTGAATACACAAAAATTCTTATTTAGTTGTAGTGGGGATTGACTAGTGCTTATCTCGTCCTTCCTTAAGCAGGGCTTATTACCAGAGTCAGGCAGGGATTAGGTTCCTGCTCGGCCATAGGTGCAGAACCTATATAGGGACGTTTAGGGCAGACAGTGTGACTTTAGATCTCTTTAGGAGTCCCCTCTCCCCCCTTGCCTAGTGTTAGGCTCCCTTCCCCTCATCCCATCGTGTTGCACTTAGTCTTCCCACACTGTGCATTACAGCGGGCTCACGAGGTGAACTTGCCCCATACCCAGCAGATAATGGCTGTGTGTTACAGCCAAGGCCTGCCTTAACCTGCGATTGTTATCCTGTTAAATGCTGCTGTCAGACTCTGGCAGTGGCATTTTCAACGCGTCGACACGGAGGTCCATCAGTCTATGAGCTCATTGGTACGCATGGAACGTGATCATGAGTCCCTGATGGGTGGTATGACAGTCATGTAGACCTCCATGTTTGTCATTACAAAGCTTCCTTGAAATCCTGCCTGTGGCCAGGCTTCATAGGAGACAGCGATTTTTACTATATACTGCAATGCTGTGGTAATGCTGTATATAGCACAAGTGATCAGACAATCGCATCATCAAGTCCCCTAAGAGAACTAAGAAGTACAGCGAAAAGTTAAAAAAAGTTTTGAAAAAAATTAAAAAAACCATTAAAGTTCAAATCACCCTCCTTTTTCCCCCATTAAAAATAAAAAAACACATTTGTGGTATTGCCACATTTAGAAAAGTCCGATTTATCAAAATGTAAAAGTAATTAATCCAATCGGTAAACAGAGTAAGCAGAAAAAATTCAACATTGTCAAAATTAAGTTTTTTTGTCATTACAATACTTCAAAATGGTATCAATAAAACCATCATCTTTCCCCTCAATAAATAAGCCATTACACAGCTCCACCGACTTCAATATTCAGACTCACCCTAAACATATGCTTTTTTAAAGTCATTTCCTAGCTAATGATTGAGTGTTTGCATTTTACATCTACATGGGCATATACAGTGGCATTTTTTTGGCCTAAAATACAAAGGAAATGTGTCATCTTTAACTTTAGCCCTTTTAGAGATTATTTCATCCTTCACCATTTCAATTTGCTTAACTGTTCACAATAACAGTGATTTTGATCAGGGGTGCACAAACTTTTACATGTCACTGTATCTATTAAACCTATTATGATATTTACGTCTGTGCAGAAAGCAGAGCATTCTATTTTGTACTATAAAATACTCTCTGTTTAATGGGGATTGAACTGTTGCATTATTTGCTTGCTGAAATAACTTGGGATCAATTAATTGTCTATAGAAACGTAGAAGAACATAAAGCTCCATTCAGAGCCAGTGAAAACATGCCTTTCTGGGAAAGGTTAAAGCAGTACACTTCATGGGCTTATTTTTCCAGGAGTGTTTTTTTTTCTTTAATAAGACAAAATAATGCTTACCCAATCGAAAAAGAATTTGTCTGTAAACTGAAGTTAAGAAAAATATAGAATTTTGGAAAGGTTACGCAACCACACACGTTATCAATTTGGTCTCACAAAAAAGTGGATACAAACAGTTATAAAAATCAAGCTGGAGGTTTGTTTAATCACTATTCTTCATGTGCCAAGAAAAGTTTCTAGTTTCCTAGTTGAAGACACTTTTCTTTGTTTGTGTGCTTGTGTTTCTTCATGTTTGTTTCTTTGTCTGGTATCTCCTTGGTGACATGAGTTAAAGGAGCTGAGTATTTCATATAAACCTGTCTACTGTAGAAAAACTATCAAAATAAGAACATAGGCTATTACATTGTAAGTAATGCTCCAGATATAAATTGTCAGGTTAATATTTTACCTTCTCTTTGATCGCAGTGGAGTCATCAGACACGACCGGCGTTGTGACCCTCCCAGAAATGTGCACATACTTAGTTTGCCTTCCATGGCATTTCGAGACTTGACTGCTCAATCTACTAACCGAAAGTCATTTTCTATTTTCAGGTACAGATTTTATAACTAGTGTTGACATCTATGAGCCCCTTCCTCAATCTTCCACCTGCAAAATAAGCAGACAGACATAGCATAAGGTGATTTCTAGTACTTATTTCCCATCCTATGGCATTCCAAACATTGCAAGTTATCACCTATCTGCAGAGAACTGGGCTTTGAATTGCAGGGCATAGAGTAGTAGCTGTGAATGTGCACCACCGCTCATTCTTTGTCTATGGAACTGCTGAAGAAAACCAAGAACAGCATTTTAGAACCCAGTTCTTGGGATTGATGGAAGTCTCAGCAGTTGGACTCCCTCCAATCAGCAAGATGTCATTCATTCTGTGCATATGTGATAACTTGCCATGTTCGGAATAACCCTTTAAGACAATTTTATTGTAAATGCTCTTGTGAGAGTCAATAATTCTCAGGACACCTATGTGTGCATTGATTTCAATTCATATTCTGCATGGTCATCGCATGATTATTACATATAGCAAGTTTTGCCATTTTTTGGGGGGAGTCACCTATTTACCACTGATTTTTTTTTAAGACTGTACTAAACCCAATTCATATACACCACCGCCAACATCATTACATAGGTATTAACTTTGCCATAATTGCCATAAAAAAATACTGTTTTCCTAGCAAATGGAACTCACCATAAATGGTGGCTTGCACCACGTAGTGGTGCCATTTTTCAGATAATCCTTTTTATTGTGTCCATGAAACATGCCCACAGAGTAATTTCTTCTTCAGTGGAAAATCTAAATATTTAATACACTGCTGATTTAGCAATTTTTCCCCATCTACAAAGAATGGAAAGGTCTATAATTTTTATTGTAGGTACACTTCTAGGTACACAACTGTGAGAGACAAAATCTTAAAGAAAAACTCCAGAAAATCACATTGTATGATTTTTACATAATTAATTTGCATTTTATTGCATTAAATAAGTATTTGATACAATAGAAAAAGAGAACTTAATATTTGGTGTTGAATCCTTTGCAATTACAGAGGTCAGATGTTTCTTGTAGTTCTTGACTAAGTTTGCATACACTGAGCAGGGATCTTGGTGCACTCCTCCATACATATCTTCTCCAGATCTTTCAGGTTTCGGGGTTGTCGCTGGACAACTTTGAGTTTCAGCTTCCTCTAAAGATTTTCTATTCCCCACGGCGCTCACTCTAACATCAGAAAGGTGAAGTGAGTTCATTGGCTGTGAACTCTCAGGACCTTTCTGATGAGAACTTTCTCACCCTCGCGGTGACGTGAGACAAGTCCTACCAGTTCACCGTGAGATACTGGGCAGCAGTAACAGATGCTGCTCGGTATCTTTACCGGATGACAGGCTGTATGTACGCATCATGCAACCATGCAGCCTGCCATCTAGATGTAGCAGAGCTAGACCTGTCATGGAACAAATGAGTTAGCAGCATCTCTGCGGAAAAGTGAGGAATATTGTTCTTTTTTTAACTCTTTTGCAGATGATGAGGGCATCGGGGGAATGGGAGAGGTCGTAAGTATGATTTAATTAAGATTATTAAAGTAGTCTGTCATTCTTTCAATTAAAGGACTTTATTCCGGGTGTCAGTGTTTTTATACAATATGACTAAAGGGTTAGTAATGGTAACGTCTTTTTGATGTCTCTCCATTACTAACCTCGGGGCTTGATGTAACCTGACAATACAAAGGTGACACAAAGGTGTATGTAATCCATCTCTTCTATCCTGTCCACTCCTGTAATGATTTTACACTCAGCGTCTGCTGAATTGCCAGCCTTTCTTCTGTCTATCTATTTATGTAATATATATATATACTGTATATATATATATATATATATATATATATATGTGTGTGTGTGTGCCACAGATATCTATATATACCTATTCTATTTGTACTTACAATTATTTTCCTTTTACCAAATTGTAGCGACTATTTCCGATTTCAGCAAAAATGCTTGTGTTACCGATCACAAATCTGAATGTGCCATATTCGTGCCGAATTTATGTTTGGCTATCGTTTTCCGAACAAATTCGCTCATCTCTACACATGAGAACACAGAATCTGGAATGTTGAAATCTGACATACACAATCCTCGTTGCCCCCAACATTTGCTATCAGAGGTGAGTTGGCACATTCTCATACACATAATACAGATGTGCAGAAGGTTTGGTTAACTTTGCTCTTATGTGCATCAACATTTTAAATAGAGACACATCTGAGATAAGTGGACAATGAAAGTAAATTACCTAGATTTGGTTAATTTTACTTTTGTTTGAACTTAAGTTTTCTTAGATGACATGACTATAATCACTAAAAGACTCGACTTTAAATAACTTTCCTGCCTTGTGCAACCTCAGCCATTTAATACCTGGAGAAGCATTGTATAAAGTATTATGCCAAATCCCCACATAACACTAGTCCCGAAATCTCAGGCTACATTGGAATGGGATTGCTAAAACTACTTGGATTGAAACTGATTAACAAAAGATTGAATTATAATTATTATTATTTATTTATTTATATAGCACCATTAATTCCATGATGCTGTACATGAGAAGGGGTTACTTTAAAATACAAATATCACTTACAGTAAACAAAACTAACAATGACAGACTGATACAGAGGGAAGATGACCCTGCCCTTGCGGGCTTACATTGAACAGGATTATGGGGGAGGAGACAGTAGGTCGGGGGTTGCAGTAGCTCCGATGGTGTTGAGGTGGCCATGTGGTCATTACAGGTTGTAAGCTTTTTTGAAGGTGTGGGCTATCAGGTTCCGTTTGAAGGATCCAAATGTGGTGGATAACCGAATGTGTTGGGGCACAGAATTCCAGAGGATGGGGGATATTCGGGAGAAGTCTTGGAGGCGATTGGGCGAGGAGCAAATAAGCGTGGAGGAGAGAAGGAGGTCTTGCGAGGACCGGAGATTACATGAGGGAAGAAATGGGGGGAGATTAGTTTGTAAATATACAATGCCTTGTATATAACCATTACCAAGTTGCCATTCAGGAAAGAGTTCATTTTTGAATGATGGTCTCCCTCACTGAACTGTGAAACATGTGGTCCTGGCAAAGCAGCAACATCGGTTACAGGCAGCCTGCATGAGCATAGGATAAAATACAGTCCTTTGATATACTCTATATACAAACTATTTGTTATATATCAGGGTTAACATTGTATAAGATATGGCTTGGGTTTCAGAGGCTGTGATAGCATATGTTGATGCTGTTATTTATCAGGACAACATAGTCCCTTGGTATACTTTATATACAAACTATTTGCTATATGTTAAATTTCATATTGTACAAAGATTCTTTTGTTAGTTATTTCATCTTTCTAAGAATATCTGATAAATGCAGCATATGTCAGGACATCATAAAGACCTTTTCTATATCATCAGAAAGGATCATTTGGTTAGAACCTCACATGTAAAGCGCCATGGAATAAATGGCGCTATAATAATAATAAATAATAATAATAACCCAGCTACTATCTATGTCTATGTTTTGGGCGCTCAGGGACAGCGCCAAGGAGCGGGGGCGCCATTTCTCATCTACATTTAAAGTGCCAACCTCCACTGACAGGCGGGAACCAGGTTAGGGGAAGACTCAGTAATTTAATAGGCTTAGACTTACATTTGTATGTCTTTTGTCTATTCATTTTTAAGAATACATCTAATACAATTTTAAGTTTTTAGTTTTTTCATGTTTTTGCTCAAATAAGACTATATGTATAGATTATTTACATATTATGTCTTAATATAAATATAAAATGCTGTTTCTTCAGTGCATTGTGAATGTGGCTCAAATTGTAAATCATTACTTGTCGTCACCTGCATTGTGGCGCTATTCCACGGAAACCACTAAACCGGTTGTAAAAATGTAGTATAGCTTGTGTGTACTGCTATTATTATGCTTCTTGCTTTTCATTGACCACTTGCATTAATATACAGCATGTCTAGTGCATTGCTGGCTAATGAAATAATAGAACGCGACAATATCGTTTAGTAAGCAGCTAAAGCCATCTTCTCTGCACAGTTAAGCAATGTTAAGCAAAGCCAACTATCTTGCCTGTGAGAGTCTACTTATCCAATGACTTGTATAACAAGGCCAAACATAATTATAATGATTGGAGTCAGACCATGGTTAATAATTGAAAAATAATTAGTAGCAATACCCAGGTGGCATTTTAAGGAAAAATAGCCTTAAAAAGGTCTTTAGCAGCTGTTAAAATATTCTTCATAAAAAGTACCTTTTACACCCATTAAAGATAATTGAATTCCCTTTTCAGCTTCATAGTTGTGTTTCACAGTAACGGTAAAAAATACATTCTGTAATATGTGATGTTAATTCATGTATTCCTCTACTCAGTTCTCACTTTTCTTAGGGAGCAATCACATTGCATTCTGTTTTCCCACTGGGGCATCCATCCTACCTCTTCCCCCGGACACATGCGCAGAGAGAGAGGGGGGAGAGAGAGAGAGAGAGACCTTTTTCCCGGACTTGAAAATCCTTCCGGGCATGCTCAGAGGGGAAAAACTGGATCCATCGCTGCAGATCCTGCGTCCATAAGCTTCCATTTTACTGAACGACGTATGACGCAGGATCCGACGCTACACGTTTTCCCGACGCAGACAAAAAACGTTACATTGAACGTTTTTTCCAGACAATGGTCCGCCAAAACACGACGGTCCACCAAAACACGACGGATCCGTCGCTAATACAAGTCTATGGGAAAATGCAGGATCCTGCTAATTTTTTTGCAGGATCCTGCATTCTCAAAAAACAATGGATTGTGACGGGAGCTGAAAGACGGAAGTGTGAAAGTAGCCTTATAGTATGTCCCAGTAAATGAAGACTGTGGTAATATACATCAGTAGTGCTTTACGACACTATAACATGCCTTAAGGTACCGTCACACTAAACGATATCGCTAGCGATCCGTGACGTTGCAGCGTCCTGGATAGCGATATCGTTGTGTTTGACACGCAGCAGTGATCAGGATCCTGCTGTGATATCGCTGGTCGTTGATTAAAGTTCAGAACTTTATTTGGTCGTCAGATCGCCGTGTATCGTTGTGTTTGACAGCAAAAGCAACGATACCAGCGATGTTTTACAATGGTAACCAGGGTAAATATCGGGTTACTAAGCGCAGGGCCGCGCTTAGTAACCCGATGTTTACCCTGGTTACCAGTGTAAAATGTAAAAAAACAAACAGTACATACTCACCTTCGCGTCCCCCGGCGTCCCAGGACCCAGGGACCTCGGCATCGTTGGTCGCTGGAGAGCGGTCTGTGTGACAGCTCTCCAGCGACCAAACAGCGACGCTGCAGCGATCGGCATCGTTGTCTGTATCGCTGCAGCGTCGCTTAGTGTGACGGTACCTTTATTGCAAACAAATTGACATTATGCTAATAAAGTAGAACAAACAGGTGCTGATTACTGCCACATTTTATCTGTCATTCACTGATACTGGATATTAACATGTAAACGCAAGTGTGTAATTGATTGATTGACTGATATGGATACTAACAATGATTCTAGATGTAAAAAAGGAAAAAGGAACATAGAAAAAATATTTTTCTATTGAAAATATGCAAGAACATCATCTGGCCATGACAACTACATTGGTTTTATATAGTTATCAGTCCATGACCGACCATTGCCATGTGCATTTTTATCCTAGTGGAGAGAGATATATTACCCACTGCCTAAAATTCATCATGGCCAATCCTTGTATCTACTAATATTCGTGGGGATTGTACACATTGGACTAATGATCTATCTCCTTGACTTTGATCTAAAATGTACTTAGCTTCCAAACCACGGAGTGATACCTTCTACTTCTCAATTCTTCTGATAAATAATTAGTTTTTTCATCTCTTAAAGTTAACCAATTCCATTTAATTTTTGCCGAATTTATTGTATTGGGCCACACCATGAAATTTTATGCTTTCAATATTATTTTGCCTTGGTCAATTGTAATGTTGGTGACAAGTTCATCATCCAAGAAGATTATGGCTTTGTTCAGGCCCTTTTTTGTAATTGTTAGAATACCTCTCATTTAAAAAGCCAAAGGTCATGAGTCTTGTTGGATGAGTAGGGCTCAGGTGTTGTGCCTTAGCCCGGACAGCAGGGGTGCCGCCAAAAGGATTATCCATAGGATTAAATTTGTGGATTAGTGTGAGAGCCCTGCCTCCCACCTTCTGCCTCCCTACTCAGCTTCCCAATACACAATATAATGACCTAATCAATAAAATGACGCACTAAACTGTTAACCTGACCATCCAAGTCCTTACCAGTTAGGGAGACTAGGGCTCTGAATTTCCATTTTACGTAACAACATTTGGACCCCTATGTATCTCCTTTAAAGCCAATGTTTGCAAAGTTCAATGGAACTCCCAGTGTAAAGTTCCCCTTAGTTTAATGGAAATTGAGTGAATACCAGTTGCTGCTGGTGTCCTCCTGGTAAATCATAGGCTTTTTGTTCTCGGCTTGAAAGGCAGGGTATTTGAAAAGTCATTAAGTAATGATAATTGGCTTAATCAGTATGTCTTAAGCACTGGGCAATTGCAGGAGGGGAGGGGGACTTCTCATTCTTGATTTGTGACCTTAGCAGGCCCGCAGTTAACATTTTCTTTACACAAACAATCTGATTGACAGCTTAGTGAAAGTCACCTTTCTTGAGATCTTTTTTTTACTCCTCTTTTTAAAGGACGATTTCTCTCATGTGGTTCACTGTCATTGAGAAATAAAGCAAGCCTATACTTAGGTCTAGTCCCTTTCCAAATAATATATGGCCCCAGGATAGGACAAGTAGTGATAGGCCAGATAATTAAGGTATTTTATCTCAATTTGAGGTGTTAAGAAGTATCCTTTTTTAGTGATTTATAGAATTAGGACCTGGCGAGAAGACTTAACCAGGGTCTAGTAAGGCAGGCATGGAATGTTCCCAGTGAGACCCCAGTAGGCATATTACACAGGACATAATAGTGGCTGCCTCAGTCTTTCAGCACTTAAAGGCTGTTTGTCTTTGATTGGCTAATGCGTATCAAATGCAATACTGTTTCCCACTGGCTTCCCTGATGGCCTCCTAAAGCTTCTCTTTGACTGATAATACCGAGCTTCAATGACATTTCTGATTTCATGCTTATGCAAAAAAAAAAAGGCTTTAAGGAAAAAAGTAAACCTAACTCAGTGAAAATGCAGAAATACTTTGCAAACAATTTCTCATTAGCCCAGCATTACAGCCCGACGTTAGCTTATAAAGACAAGTTTAATGCGCTTATACACAACCAAGGACAAAATGGACCTGTAGCGACATCTGAAAACTTATCTGGGTTTGTAGAGTGTTTTGTAGACCTGAAACGTGCACTTTATCTTATTACGCTGCAAGACTTGTAAGATTGTATTTTCTATATTGATGAGAACGGGGGTCAGCTGCTTGTTACGGCCTCACAGGCTAAGGCTTTCTACACACAATGGCTATGCTTAAATGGTAACATCTTTTCAGGAGGGAGAATCTGGGTGGGCAAGGAATGCACAGCATGAACAGGCTTAACCACTAGGATTTCCATTCAGAAATCTGCTTTGACCTTATGCGTGTGGTTTTTTTTTAAACACAATATTCATCCATTTTTCTCACCCTCATTAGCCATTTGCAGAAGGTTAGAGCTCTCAGATGAAACAGAAAAAAATACAGTATTGTATGCTTAATTAGATTTGGAGAGGAATACATTTAAAGCCGATAAAATGTACTTGTAATGATTGGTCACTATTGAGTAATTCCGGTAATTTGATTTTTGAAACCGTTGAAAGGGATTTTCCACTTATATAGTAAAGTACGGGAGATTGTGTACATTATTAAGGCATTTTCAATTAGCGGTGAGACCACTGCATCTTTTTAAAGAAATATGCAAGGATTGTCTTACCATATTGAAAATGATTTAAGTTTGCCTCCCAGCAACCCATTTAACAGCTGATTTTGCCATGTAAAGTTACTGGTAGCCAAATAATTTCTAAGCAGTGACCTCTGCATAGGAGATTTAACATTGATTGCTAGACATTCAAATCAATAGCTGCATATGTAACACAAGCAGCTCAAGAAATGCTGTAATATTGACTCCTCTAGTTCATTGGAGGAGTTCTGAGTAGGGGGGGTCACCAACTATGATTTTTTTTAGCTCTGACAGGACACACAGATGGCAGTTTTTCTTATGAGTACAGCTTGTATAACTGTGAAGACCACCACTGATTTCCTCTAAAATTCCAATCTGCCAAAGGGGTATTCGTGCTCTATAGAGCCCTTTTGTTCAGTATATCAGTGGTGGTCTAAGATCACAAACTTCACAATGTGATCACTTGTATGTACAACTTTTAGCAAATCATTATAGTGGAATTTCCCATTTCATGCCATTTGATACTAACAGAGTGATATTACACTTGCCAATATTTCTACAGTATTTCATGGTAAGATGTCAGCCATCATCCTGAATTTAAACACTTTGGTTTTGTTGTTATACTAAAATGAAAAAGTAAAATCTGTTTAGGGTAAAAAAAAAAAGGAAAAACTGTCTTCTTGCATGACTGTTGAGTTCACAGTTGCATTGGAGACTTCTATCACAAATTCCATCACAAATAAATCTGATCGGCTTCTGGACCGGGGTAAGGCTATGAATAATATCTATCTAGGCTTTTCTAAAGCATTTGATACAGTGACACTTAAAATGATGGTGCATAAAATCAGAACAATGATGGGACTAGGCTAAGAAAATATGTGTAATTGGATCAACAAATGTTTCAGTGATAAGAAGCTAAAGGGGGATATTAATGGAATGGTTTACTGCTGAGAGTGAGATGCCACAGGGGTAAGTATTGGGCTCTCTTCTTTTTAATATATTTTTTTATGACTTTGTAGAGAGCATGAAGCGTATATTAGAATGTCAATATCTGCAGATGAAACTAAGCTCTGCAAAGTAGTCAACAGATATAAGAATTGTTAAATATTACAGAGGGATTTGAGGAAGCTGGATTCCTAGGCTGAGAAATGGCAATTGAGATTTAAGATAGATGAATGTAAAGGGAACTTGTCATGTAAAAGACACTATTAACCTGAAGATAGGTTAAAGGGGTGGTCCGAAGGCAAAGCATTTTCTCCTAATTTCCTATCTATTTAGTCCCATAATTTTAGGCTATTTTGTAATTTACTTGCTTTAAAAAATCCCTACAATTCCATAAATACACTATCTAAATGCTTTTGTATTTTTTTTCCTATTTCCTGTCGGATGATGATATGTTTGAGTATCACTATTGCATTCTGGGATAGTGAAATGGAGCATGATCAGGGGCGCAGAGGCTGCAGTCACTGTCACAGCCTCTGCCCCCTCCCTTAAATGAAGCATCATCAGCGACGTTCGTTTAAGGGGCGTGCTGTCCCTGCTGTGTTCCTGGGTGTCTCCCTTGTGCAGTGTCTCCCCCTGTATGCATTCTCCCCCAGTACCCTAGTGCCCTGTACAATAAGCACAGCATTCAGTCTGTTTGTATAAATGACTAGTAATAAGTCGGCAGTAGAATGGTGTGGGGGAGTCTTTATTCAAGTAAAGTTATTTTTTTCTGTGTTTTTATTTTTTATTACTGGGTTAGTAATGGAGGTGTCTGATAGACACCTCTCCATTACCAACCCTAAGAGTTGATGGCAGTTGTGGTTTTTGACAAATCACAGCTTTTATAAACCCCAGCTACCATTACCCTGATTGCCAACACACTAGGGCAATGGGAAACAGCCAGGCAAAGCGCCAGAATTGGGGCATATCATGTGATGCGCCAATTCTGGGGTGGCTGAGGGCTTGTATTTTTAGACTGGGAAGGGCACAATAACCATGAACCTTTCCAGCCTAATAATATAAGCCCGCAGTTGTCTCTCTTTACCTTGGTTGGTTATCAAAAATAGGGGTGACCCCATGACATTTTTTAAATGATTTATTTATTAAAACAAGGCTAAAAACACGTGTAAAAGCACTTACATTGCACATGCTTTTATTTATCTGCAGATTTAACCCATTTTATAAGACACACTGATGTGATGCGGCTGGCCAATCACAGTAATGCCAGTAACCAACATGGCTATGGCATTACCGTGTATGGCAGGCAAATCCCACATGTTTATTGGCTGTCCAACAGCCGCGAATCATGCTGGGCGTATACTCGATCATGTCGAGTACTGAATTTTGGACATGTGTCGTTGATGTTGGCAACTAGTTTTTTGCCATATGTGTAATTGAGAAATAATTTTTCCCATAACATGGGGCAATTAACATCTGCCTCATGGGATTTTTGCTTTGTTATGGTTCAAAATGTTAGGGTTTAGCTTGTACTTGATGGACTTGTGTCTACTTTCAAACTTAAAAATCTAAAACTATAAGATCTTTCAGGAAGATCAAAATGGCAGAAAAAAATGACAGAAGGCCCCAAGTCAGGAAAAAGCTGACACTCATTGCTACTCATTGCCCTGCAATTATGTGTTCAATGTGCCCTGCAATCACAGTTCGGCCGGAGTCACACTACCGTATAATACGGACGAGTGCTATGCTATAAAAAGATTGCATAGCACTCGGACCAATGTTAATTTGTGGGGCAGCTCCCATCACCTGTTTTTTTCTCGGACGTATTATACGTGCGTGTGAAATTGCAACATGCTGCGATCTGCACCGTAAATCATCGGAGACTCGCCAATGAAAGTCTATGGGTGCGAAAAAAACTTACACACCACATGGACCATCAGTGTGACTTGCGAGAAATAAGCACCGGGGTGCTTTAGAAAAGCCGGCAATTCAGGGCGCTGTATTGTAAAATCACACTGACAGGCTAAAGTAGAATAGATAAAATAAATGTCTACACATAGTATAGGTATATATATATATATATATATATATATATATATATATATATATATACTATGTACTGTAAATCCGCAGTGGCCATGCTGTGGAAAATACAGCGCGGAAACGCTGCAGTTTATTTTTCACAGCATGTCAATTCTTTGTGCGGATTCGGCAGCGTTTTACACCTGCTCCTCAATTGGAATCCGCACAAAAACCGCAGGAAATCCACGGTAAATCCGCTGATTTTTTAAAAAACTTAGCGGAAAAATCCGCACAGAAATCCGCAACGTGGGCACACACCGGAGCCCGCATCGAAGAAGGGGTTCTGCCATCGGACGTATTATTCCATCCGATGGCAGAAAGAAGGTAAAAAAGGATTGTGGCTGTGAACGCTTTAAATGTGGCAAGGCAAAAATAAATTGAAATTTTGGATATAAGAATAGTTTCTGTCAGTAAAAGGAATAAAGGGAACCTATCAGCTAATTCATCTTGAACTACAGGCAGGATGAATCAGGGATCTGCTGTGTTATGCAGCAGTGTAAATTTTACTGCGGTATTTGAGAGAAAACATATTTTGAAAGCAAGCCAGGGACTATGTATCTCAAATTGCTGGTCCAAGAAAGGTTCTCCCTTAGCTTCTCACAGCCCTGCTCCAAATGACTGACACACACATAAAGATCTATCAGTAATGGGAAGCAGGGCAGGGGAAAGTCATTGCAGACCCGCCTTGAACTAGTAATACAAGTCACCCACACCTCAAATGGATTTTTTAAATTATAGCTTCTCTGAAACGCCATGCCATTTTGAGTTAAACGTCAGCTTGGCATGCAAAAAATTAGCCCTCACCCAGCGCCAGATCACGAAAAATGGAGACGCTACAGGTCTCAGAAAATGGCGCCTTTTTTTATTAACAAATTTTGGATTATTTTTCAGCACTTAAATAAAAAAAGAACCTATACATGTTTGGTGTCTGTAAACTCGTAATGACCTGGAAAATCATAATGGCAGGTCAGCTTTAGCATTTAGTGAAGATGGTAAAAAAAAGCAACAACTATGAAATTGCACTCTTTTTGCAATTTCACCGCACTTGGAATTTTTTTCCCATTTTCCAGTACACTATATGGTAAAACCAATGGTGTCGTTCAAAAGTACAACTCGTCCCGCAAAAAACAAGCCCTCACATAGCCATATTGACATAAAATTAAAAAAGTTATGGCTCTGGGAAGAAGGGAGCAAAAATGGAAAATGGTCCAGTGTTGTGAACTCTATTTTTGGGCTCCCTCTAGTGGTCACAAGCGGTACTGTGTAGTGTTGTCTTTCTGCAGGTTGGCAGCATCAGCTGGTTCGTTATCCTTGGCTGGTTTCCTATTTAGCTCACCTGGATACTCAGTTCCTTGCCTGCTATCAATGTATTCAGTGCTCTTCAGATTCCTTGTGACTACCTTGCTCCCAGTCTCTCCAAGACAAGCTAAGTTTTTGTTTGTTCATTTTTTGATTATCAGCATTCATCATGTTTCTTGTCCAGCTTGCTAAAATGTGATTTCCTCGCTTGCTGGTTGCTCTAGGGGACTGAGTTTCTCCCCCCACACCGTTAGTTGGTGCGGGGGTTCTGGAAATCTCAGTGTGGATATTTTGTAAGGGTTTTTTACTGACCGCACAGACCCCTTTTCTATTTTCTGCTATCTAGTATTAGTGGGCCTCATTTGCTGAATCTGCTTTCACCCCTGTGTATGTGCCTTCCTCTTACCTCACCGTTATTATTTGTTGGGGGCTTCTATATCTTTGGGGATTATTTCTCTGGAGGCAAGTGAGGTCTTTCTCTCTCTCTAGGGGTAGTTAGTTCCTCAGGCTGGCTCGAGACGTCTAGGATTTTAGACACGTTCACCGGCTACTTCTAGTGTGTTTGGATAGGTTCAGATTTGCGGTCAGTCCAGTTTGCCACCTCCCTAGAGCTTGTCCTATGTTTGTTACTTAGCTGGAGTAATTTGTGGTCCTCAACCACTAAGGATCATAACAGTATAGCAGGCCAAAAAGTGTTTAATGCATCGCAGAAGTGGGATAAAAAGAAGACCTGAGTACATTTTTTTTTTCTCCTCCCGCTTTTCCTTTGCTGCAGTCTGTTTAGCTTCTTTCATCCCCTTGAACTCTGGGTGGTTTTGAGCTCAGCTGCAGATATGAATGTTCAGACTCTGACTTCTAGTGTGGATCATCTTACTGCACGGGTGCAAAGTATTCAGGATTTTGTTGTTCATAGCCCTATGTCAGAACCAAAGATACCCATTCCTGAGTTGTTTTCTGGAGATAGATCTAGGTTTCTAAATTTTAAGAATAATTGTAAGTTATTTCTATCTCTGAGACCTCGTTCCTCTGGTGATTCCGCTCAGCAAGTTAAAATTGTTATCTCCTTGTTGCGTGGCGACCCTCAAGATTGGGCTTTCTCTCTGGCGCCAGGAGATCCTGCATTGCTTAATGTAGATGCATTTTTTCTGGCTCTTGGACTGCTTTATGAGGAGCCTAATCTTGAGAATCAGGCAGAAAAAGCGTTGCTGGCTATCTCTCAAGGTCAGGATGAAGCAGAGGTGTATTGTAAAAAATTTCGGAAATGGTCGGTGCTTACTCAATGGAATGAGTGTGCCCTGGCTGCAAATTTCAGAGAAGGTCTTTCTGAGGCCGTTAAGAATGTTATGGTGGGGTTTCCCACCCCTACAAGTCTGAGTGATTCTATGGCTTTAGCCATTCAGGTTGATCGGCGTTTGCGGGAGCGCAAATCTGCTCATCCTTTGGCGGTATTTTCTGAACAGAGACCTGAGTCTATGCAATGTGACCGAACTCTGACCAGAATTGAGCAACAAAGTCATAGACGTCAAAATGGGTTGTGCTTTTACTGTGGTGATTCTACTCATGTTATCTCAGCATGCTCTAAACGCTTAAAAAAATTCGCTAAACCTGTCACCATTGGTACTATACAGCCTAAATTTATTTTGTCTGTTACTTTGATTTGTTCTTTGTCGTCCTACCTGGTTATGGCTTTTGTGGATTCGGGTGCTGCCCTGAATCTGATGGATTTGTCGTTTGCCAGGCGCTGTGGTTTTGTCCTGGAGCCTTTGGAATTTCCTATTCCTCTGAGGGGAATTGATGCTACGCCATTGGCTGAGAATAAGCCTCAGTATTGGACGCAAATGACCATGTGCATGACTCCCGTACATCAGGAGGTGATTCGCTTTCTTGT
The DNA here is from genome assembly GCF_051348905.1 of Ranitomeya variabilis. NCBI lineage: Eukaryota > Metazoa > Chordata > Amphibia > Anura > Dendrobatidae > Ranitomeya > Ranitomeya variabilis. Next base: position 283,822,634 of record NC_135232.1, read on the forward strand.
TTTGTATAATTTGCATGATGTTGTCGTTTTGGGTCTGCCATGGCTGCAGGCTCATAATCCAGTTTTAGATTGGAAAGCTATGTCTGTGTCAAGTTGGGGTTGTCAGGGAATTCATGGCAATACTCCGTTGGTGTCTATTGCTTCTTCCACTCCTTCTGAGGTCCCTGAGTTTTTGTCTGACTACCAGGATGTATTTGATGAGCCCAGGTCCAGTGCCCTGCCCCCTCATAGGGATTGTGACTGTGCTATAAATTTAATTCCTGGTAGTAAATTTCCTAAGGGACGACTTTTTAATTTGTCTATACCAGAGCATGCCGCGATGCGGAGTTATATAAAGGAGTCTTTGGAGAAGGGACATATTCGCCCATCCTCTTCCCCTCTTGGTGCAGGATTTTTTTTTGTGGCCAAGAAGGACGGTTCTTTGAGACCTTGTATAGATTATCGTCTTCTGAATAAAATCACAGTCAAATTTCAGTATCCTTTGCCACTATTGTCTGATTTGTTTGCTCGGATTAAGGGTGCCAGTTGGCTCACCAAGATAGATCTCCGTGGTGCGTATAACCTTGTGCGCATTAAGCAGGGAGATGAATGGAAAACAGCATTTAATACGCCCGAAGGCCATTTTGAGTACTTGGTGATGCCTTTTGGACTTTCTAATGCTCCTTCTGTGTTTCAGTCCTTCATGCATGACATCTTCCGAGAATATCTGGATAAATTTATGATTGTTTATCTGGATGACATTTTGGTCTTTTCTGATGATTGGGAGTCCCATGTGAAGCAGGTCAGGATGGTGTTTCAGGTCTTGCGTGCTAATGCTTTATTTGTGAAGGGCTCAAAATGTCTCTTCGGAGTACAGAAGGTCTCCTTTTTGGGTTTTATTTTTTCTCCTTCTACTGTGGAGATGGACCCAGTCAAGGTCCAGGCTATTCATGACTGGACTCAGCCCACGTCTGTTAAGAGTCTTCAGAAGTTCTTGGGTTTTGCTAATTTTTACCGTCGTTTCATCGCTAATTTTTCTAGCGTGGTTAAACCTTTGACGGATTTGACCAAGAAGGGTTCTGATGTGACTAATTGGTCTCCTGCGGCCATGGAGGCCTTTCGGGAGCTGAAGCACCGGTTTTCTTCAGCTCCAGTCTTATGTCAGCCAGATGTCTCTCTCCCCTTCCAGGTCGAGGTTGATGCTTCTGAGATTGGAGCAGGGGCTGTTTTGTCGCAGAGAAGCTCTGATGGCTCGGTGATGAAGCCATGTGCTTTCTTTTCAAGAAAGTTTTCGCCTGCCGAGCGGAATTATGATGTTGGTAATCGGGAGTTGTTGGCTATGAAGTGGGCATTTGAGGAGTGGCGACATTGGCTCGAAGGAGCTAAACATCGTGTGGTGGTCTTGACTGATCACAAGAATCTGATTTATCTTGAATCTGCCAAGCGCCTGAATCCTAGACAGGCTCGTTGGACGTTGTTTTTCTCCTGTTTCAACTTCGTGGTCTCATACCTGCCTGGTTCGAAGAACGTGAAAGCTGATGCACTTTCTAGAAGTTTTGTGCCTGACTCTCCGGGAGTTTCTGAGCCGGCTGGTGTTCTCAGAGAGGGAGTGATTTTGTCTGCCATTTCCCCAGATTTGCAACAAGTGCTGCAGAAATTTCAGGCGGATAGACCTGACCGTTGTCCACCAGAGAGACTGTTTGTCCTGGATAGATGGACCAGCAGAGTTATTTCCGAGGTCCATTCTTCGGTGTTGGCGGGTCATCCTGGGATTTTTGGTACCAGAGATTTGGTGGCTAGGTCCTTCTGGTGGCCTTCCTTGTCGCGGGATGTGCGTTCCTTTGTGCAGTCTTGTGGGATTTGTGCTCGGGCTAAGCCTTGCTGTTCTCGTGCCAGCGGTTTGCTTTTGCCTTTGCCTGTTCCGAAGAGGCCTTGGACGCACATTTCCATGGATTTTATTTCGGATCTTCCAGTATCTCAGAAGATGTCTGTCATCTGGGTGGTGTGTGATCGTTTTTCCAAGATGGTCCATTTGGTGCCCTTGCCTAAGTTGCCTTCTTCCTCCGATTTGGTTTCTCTATTTTTTCAGAATGTGGTTCGCTTGCACAGTATTCCTGAAAATATTGTTGTTGTGAATTTGGATTCTGGGCTCCCCCGGTGGCCGCTTGTGGAATTGGACTTGTCATCCTCTTTCCTGTTTCACCTGGTTCCATCAGTAGTGGGTGTCGCTATTTAAGCTCATTTCTCTGGTGGTTTCTTGCCGGTCAACAATGTTATCTGATGCCTCTCAGTGCTTGTTCCTGCTTCTAGACAACTACTAGATAAGTTGGACTTTTGTCCATGTTTTGTTTTGCCTATTTGTTCCAGTTCACAGCTGAAGTTTTGTTACTGTGTCTGGAAAGCTCTCGTTGATCAGGGATTGCTACTCTGGCGTTATGAGTTAATGCCAGAGTTTAAGGTAATCTCTGGATGGTGTTTTGTTAGTGTTTTTCTGCTGACCATGAAAGTATACTATCTGTCTTCTGCTATCTAGTAAGCGGACCTCAAATTTGCTAAGACTATTTTCCTGCTGCGTTTGTAGTTTCATCTGAACTCACCGTCATTATATGTGGGGGGCTACTGTCTTCTTTGGAATATTTCTCTAGAGGTGAGCTAGGTCTTATATTTCCCTCTGCTAGCTATTTAGGTCTTAGGCCAGAGCTGGGCATCTAGCGATAAATAGGAAATGCTACCTGGCTATTTCTAGTTGCGCGGCAGGCTTAGTTCATGGTCAGTATAGTTCCATCTTCCGAGAGCTTGTCCCTCTATAGGCTTGCTATGATCTCTGCCTGCAGAGATCATGACAGTTTGACCGGCCAATAAAGTGTTAAAGACCCAGGTTGAGAAAGGAGAGTTATAAGAAGTCTGCTGGAATTTTTTTTTTTTTTTTTTTTTTTTCCTCCAGTCTGCCTTGCTGCAGTCTTTTTTCTCTCTCTCCTCCTAATCTCTGTATGCTCTGTGTGCACCTGACAATAATGGATCTCCAGAGTGTAACTGCGGGTTTGAATAATCTCATCACGAAAGTACAAAATTTACAAGATTTTGTGGTACATGCTCCGGTATTTGAGCCGAGAATTCCTTTGCCGGAGTTCTTCACAGGGAATAGAGCTAGCTTCCAGAATTTCCGAAATAATTGTAAGCTTTATTTGTCCCTGAAGTCTCGTTCAGCTGGAGACCCTGCTCAGCAGGTTAGGATTGTGATTTCCTTGCTCAGGGGTGACCCTCAAGATTGGGCCTTCTCATTGCCAGCAGGGGATCCTGCGTTACGCGATGTGGATGCGTTTTTTCTGGCCTTGGGCTTGCTTTATGAGGAACCTCATTTGGAACTTCAGGCAGAAAAAACTTTGATGGCACTATCTCAGGGGCAAGACGAAGCTGAAGTTTTCTGCCAAAAATTCCGTAAATGGTCTGTGCTTACTCGGTGGAATGAGTGCGCCTTGGCGGCAACTTTCAGAGAAGGTCTCTCTGATGCCGTTAAGGATGTTATGGTGGGGTTCCCTTTGCCTGCAGGTCTGAATGAGTCCATGACAATGGCTATTCAGATTGATAGGCGTCTGCGGGAGCGCAAACCGGTGCACCATCTGGCGGTGTCTATGGAAAAGACGCCAGAAAGTATGCAGTGTGATAGAATTCTGTCCAGGAGCGAGCGACAGAATTTTAGACGGAAGAATGGATTGTGTTTCTATTGTGGGGATTCTGCTCATGTTATATCAGCATGCTCTAGGCGTACAAAGAAGCTTGATAAGTCTGTTTCCATTGGCACCATTCAGTCTAAGTTTATTTTGTCTGTAACCCTGATTTGCTCTTTGTCATCCATTGCCACGGACGCCTATGTTGACTCTGGCGCCGCTCTGAGTCTTATGGATTGGTCCTTTGCCAATCGTTGTGGTTTTAATTTAGAGCCTTTGGAGACTCTTATTCCTCTGAAGGGGATTGACTCCACCCCATTGGCTAATAATAAACCACAATACTGGACACAAGTAACCATGCGTATCAATCCGGATCACCAGGAGATTATTCGTTTCCTGGTGCTGTATAATTTACATGACGATTTGGTACTGGGATTGCCATGGTTGCAGTCTCACAACCCAGTCTTGGACTGGAGAGCAGTGTCTGTGTTGAGCTGGGGATGTAAGGGTATTCATGGGGACGTACCTTTGGTTTCTATTTCGTCGTCCATTCCCTCTGAAGTCCCTGAGTTCCTCTCTGATTATCAAGACGTCTTTGACGAACCCAAGCTTGGGTCGTTACCTCCGCACCGTGAGTGCGATTGTGCCATAGATTTGATACCGGGTTGTAAATATCCAAAGGGTCGTTTGTTTAATTTGTCTGTGCCGGAACATGCTGCTATGCGGGAATATATAAAGGAGTCTTTGGAAAAGGGACATATTCGTCCATCTTCTTCTCCCTTGGGAGCTGGGTTTTTCTTTGTCTCAAAAAAAGACGGCTCTTTGAGACCATGTATTGATTATCGGCTTCTGAATAAGATCACTGTTAAGTATCAATACCCATTGCCATTGCTTACTGATTTGTTTGCTCGTATAGAGGGTGCTAAGTGGTTCTCTAAAATTGATCTTCGTGGGGCGTATAATTTGGTGCGGATCAGGCAGGGGGATGAGTGGAAGACCGCATTTAATACGCCCGAGGGCCACTTTGAGTATTTGGTCATGCCTTTTGGTCTTTCTAATGCCCCTTCAGTTTTCCAGTCTTTTATGCATGATATTTTCCGCGATTTTCTGGATAAGTTTATGATAATATATCTGGATGATATTCTGATTTTTTCTGATGACTGGGACTCTCATGTCCAGCAGGTCAGGAGAGTTTTTCAGGTTCTGCGGTCTAATTCTTTATGTGTGAAGGGGTCTAAGTGCGTTTTTGGGGTCCAGAAAATTTCCTTTTTGGGGTATATTTTTTCTCCCTCTTCCATTGAGATGGATCCCGTCAAGGTGCAAGCTATTTGTGACTGGACTCAGCCCTCCTCTCTTAAGGGTCTTCAGAGATTTTTGGGCTTTGCCAACTTTTACCGCCGATTTATTGCTGGTTTTTCGGATGTCGTTAAACCACTGACTGATTTGACCAGACAAGGCGCTGATGTTGCTAATTGGTCCCCTCATGCTGTAGAGGCCTTTCAGGAGCTTAAGCGCCGTTTTGCCTCTGCCCCTGTGTTGCGTCAGCCTGATGTGAATCTGCCTTTTCAGGTTGAGGTTGACGCTTCGGAGATCGGAGCTGGGGCAGTGTTGTCGCAGAAAGGTTCCGACTGCTCCGTCATTAGGCCTTGTGCCTTCTTTTCTCGCAAATTTTCGCCCGCAGAGCGGAATTATGATGTTGGGAATCGGGAGCTTTTGGCCATGAAGTGGGCGTTTGAGGAGTGGCGCCATTGGCTCGAGGGGGCTAGGCATCAGGTGGTGGTATTGACTGACCACAAAAATTTGATTTATCTTGAGACTGCCAGACGCCTGAATCCTAGACAGGCGCGCTGGTCTTTATTTTTTTCTCGCTTTGATTTTGTGGTGTCATACCTACCGGGTTCTAAGAATGTTAAGGCAGATGCCCTTTCTAGGAGTTTTGACCCGGACTCTCCTGGTAATTCTGAACCCACAGGTATCCTTAGGGAGGGAGTAATTTTGTCGGCCGTTTCTCCTGATCTGCGGCGGTCCTTGCAAGAGTTTCAGGCGGATAGACCGGATCGTTGTCCGCCTGATAGACTGTTTGTTCCGGATGATTGGACCAGCAGAGTCATCTCTGAGGTACATTCTTCTGCATTGGCAGGTCATCCCGGAATTTTTGGTACCAGGGATTTGGTGGCAAGATCCTTCTGGTGGCCTTCCCTGTCACGAGATGTGCGAGTCTTTGTGCAGTCATGTGACGTTTGTGCTCGGGCCAAGTCTTGTAGTTCTCGGGCTAGCGGACTGCTGTTGCCCTTGCCTATTCCTAAGAGGCCTTGGACACACATCTCGATGGATTTTATTTCAGATCTGCCTGTTTCCCAGAAGATGTCTGTCATCTGGGTGGTCTGTGACCGTTTCTCTAAAATGGTCCATTTGGTTCCTCTGCCCAAGTTGCCTTCTTCTTCTGAGTTGGTTCCTCTGTTTTTTCAGAATGTTGTCCGATTGCACGGTATTCCTGAGAATATTGTTTCTGACAGAGGTACCCAATTTGTGTCTAGATTTTGGCGGGCATTCTGTGCTAGGATGGGCATAGATTTGTCTTTTTCATCTGCTTTTCACCCTCAGACTAATGGCCAGACCGAGCGGACTAATCAGACCCTTGAGACATATCTGAGGTGTTTTGTCTCTGCTGACCAGGATGATTGGGTTGCTTTTTTGCCATTGGCAGAGTTCGCCCTCAATAATCGGGCCAGTTCTTCCACCTTGGTGTCCCCGTTTTTCTGTAATTCGGGGTTTCACCCTCGATTTTCCTCCGGTCAGGTGGAGTCCTCGGATTGTCCTGGAGTGGATGCGGTGGTGGAGAGATTGCATCACATCTGGGGGCAGGTTATGGACAATTTGAAGTTGTCCCAGGAGAAGACTCAGCGTTTTGCCAACCGTCATCGTCGTGTTGGTTCTCGGCTTTGTGTTGGAGATTTAGTGTGGTTGTCTTCTCGTTTTGTCCCTATGAGGGTCTCTTCTCCTAAGTTTAAACCTCGGTTCATCGGCCCTTATAGAATATTGGAGATTCTTAATCCTGTTTCTTTCCGTTTGGACCTCCCTGCGTCCTTTTCCATTCATAACGTTTTTCATCGGTCGTTATTGCGCAGGTATGAGGTACCTGTTGTACCTTCAGTTGAGCCTCCTGCTCCGGTGTTGGTTGAGGGTGAGTTGGAGTACGTTGTGGAGAAAATTTTGGACTCTCGTGTTTCCAGACGGAAACTCCAGTATCTGGTCAACTGGAAGGGTTACGGCCAGGAGGATAATTCTTGGGTCAATGCATCTGATGTTCATGCTTCTGATCTTGTTCGTGCCTTCCATAGGGCTCATCCTGGTCGCCCTGGTGGATCTGGTGAGGGTTCGGTGCCCCCTCCTTGAGGGGGGGGTACTGTTGTGAATTTGGATTCTGGGCTCCCCCGGTGGCCGCTTGTGGAATTGGACTTGTCATCCTCTTTCCTGTTTCACCTGGTTCCATCAGTAGTGGGTGTCGCTATTTAAGCTCATTTCTCTGGTGGTTTCTTGCCGGTCAACAATGTTATCTGATGCCTCTCAGTGCTTGTTCCTGCTTCTAGACAACTACTAGATAAGTTGGACTTTTGTCCATGTTTTGTTTTGCCTATTTGTTCCAGTTCACAGCTGAAGTTTTGTTACTGTGTCTGGAAAGCTCTCGTTGATCAGGGATTGCTACTCTGGCGTTATGAGTTAATGCCAGAGTTTAAGGTAATCTCTGGATGGTGTTTTGTTAGTGTTTTTCTGCTGACCATGAAAGTATACTATCTGTCTTCTGCTATCTAGTAAGCGGACCTCAAATTTGCTAAGACTATTTTCCTGCTGCGTTTGTAGTTTCATCTGAACTCACCGTCATTATATGTGGGGGGCTACTGTCTTCTTTGGAATATTTCTCTAGAGGTGAGCTAGGTCTTATATTTCCCTCTGCTAGCTATTTAGGTCTTAGGCCAGAGCTGGGCATCTAGCGATAAATAGGAAATGCTACCTGGCTATTTCTAGTTGCGCGGCAGGCTTAGTTCATGGTCAGTATAGTTCCATCTTCCGAGAGCTTGTCCCTCTATAGGCTTGCTATGATCTCTGCCTGCAGAGATCATGACATATTGTGTCTGATAGAGGATCCCAGTTTGTGTCCAGGTTTTGGCGGACTTTTTGTGCTAAGATGGGCATTGATTTGTCTTTTTCGTCGGCCTTCCATCCTCAGACTAATGGCCAAACCGAGCGAACTAATCAGACGTTGGAAACTTATTTGAGATGTTTTGTTTCTGCTGATCAGGATGATTGGGTGACTTTTTTGCCATTGGCCGAGTTTGTCCTTAATAATCGGGCTAGTTCTGCTACCTTGGTTTCGCCTTTTTTCTGCAATTCTGGTTTCCATCCTCGTTTTTCCTTGGGTCAGGTTGAGCCTTCTGACTGTCCTGGGGTGGATTCTGTGGTGGATAGGTTGCAGCAGATTTGGAACCATGTGGTGGACAATTTGAGGTTGTCACAGGAGAAGGCTCAGCGCTTTGCCAACCGCCGCCGCGGTGTGGGTCCCCGACTTCATGTTGGGGATTTGGTGTGGCTGTCTTCTCGGTATGTTCCTATGAAGGTCTCCTCTCCTAAATTCAAGCCTCGCTTCATCGGTCCTTATAAGATCTTGGAAATCCTTAACCCGGTGTCTTTTCGTTTGGATCTCCCAGCATCGTTTGCCATTCATAATGTGTTCCATAGGTCTTTGTTGCGGAGGTATGTGGTACCTGTGGTTCCTTCTGTTGAGCCTCCTGCTCCGGTGCTGGTCGAGGGCGAATTGGAGTACATGGTGGAGAAGATTTTGGATTCTCGTATCTCTAGACGGAGGCTTCAGTATTTGGTTAAGTGGAAGGGTTATGGTCAGGAAGATAATTCCTGGGTTGTCGCCTCTGATGTTCATGCGGCCGATTTGGTTCGTGCCTTCCACGTGGCTCATCCTGATCGCCCTGGGGGTCTTGATGAGGGTTCGGTGACCCCTCCTCAAGGGGGGGGTACTGTTGTGAACTCTATTTTTGGGCTCCTTCTAGTGGTCACAAGCGGTACTGTGTAGTGTTGTCTTTCTACAGGTTGGCAGCATCAGCTGGTTCGTTATCCTTGGCTGGTTTCCTATTTAGCTCACCTGGATACTCAGTTCCTTGCCTGCTATCAATGTATTCAGTGCTCTTCAGATTCCTTGTGACTACCTTGCTCCCAGTCTCTCCAAGACAAGCTAAGTTTTTGTTTGTTCATTTTTTGATTATCAGCATTCATCATGTTTCTTGTCCAGCTTGCTAAAATGTGATTTCCTCTCTTGCTGGTTGCTCTAGGGGACTGAGTTTCTCCCCCCACACCGTTAGTTGGTGCGGGGGTTCTGGAAATCTCAGTGTGGATATTTTGTAAGGGTTTTTTACTGACCGCACAGACCCCTTTTCTATTTTCTGCTATCTAGTATTAGTGGGCCTCATTTGCTGAATCTGCTTTCACCCCTGTGTATGTGCCTTCCTCTTACCTCACCGTTATTATTTGTTGGGGGCTTCTATATCTTTGGGGATTATTTCTCTGGAGGCAAGTGAGGTCTTTCTCTCTCTCTAGGGGTAGTTAGTTCCTCAGGCTGGCTCGAGACGTCTAGGATTTTAGACACGTTCACCGGCTACTTCTAGTGTGTTTGGATAGGTTCAGATTTGCGGTCAGTCCAGTTTGCCACCTCCCTAGAGCTTGTCCTATGTTTGTTACTTAGCTGGAGTAATTTGTGATCCTCAACCACTAAGGATCATAACAGTCCAGGGGCTTAAGGGATTAAATTACTAACTTTGCAGAATGCTATTGCTCTGTTCCCTTATGGATATATTTTCTGAATATGTTCAGTTTTGGGTGTTCCTTCATAGAAATTGTAGGAAAACATATTCTTGACTAAAGGTGACAGAAAAATGGGGCAAAAACTGTAAAAACATGCCACTGGCACCAATATTGGTGTATAGTATCTGGTGGAATGAGGGCCTACATAATGAATGTGTGAACAGTAAACAAAGCCTTAAAGGGAACCTGTCACCCCCAAAATTGAAGGTGAGCTAAGCACACTGGCATCAAGGGCTTATCTACAGCATTCTGTAATGCTGTAGATAAGCCCCCAATGTATCCTGAAAGGTAAGAAAAAGAGGTTATATTATACTCACCTGGGGGGGGCGGTCCGATCCAATGGGCGTCGCTGTCCGGTCCGGAGCCTCCTATCTTCATAGGATGACATCTTCTTCTCGTCTTCACGCTGCGGCTCCGGCACAGGCGTACTTTGTCTGCCCCGTTGAGGGCAGAGCAAAGTACTGCAGTGCGCAGGCGCTGGCCCTCTCTGACCTTTCCTGGCGCCTGCGCACTGCAGTACTTTGCTCTGCCCTCAACAGGGCAGACAAAGTACGCCTGCGCTGGAGCGTGAAGACAAGAAGATGATGCAATCGTAAGAAGATGGGAGGCCCCGGACCGAGCTGCGATGCCCATCGGACCGGACCACAGCGGGACCGCCCCTGGGTGAGTATAATCTAAGCTCTTTTTCTCATCTTTCAGGATAGATCGGGGGCTTATCTAAAGCATTACAGAATGCTGTAGATAAGCCCCTGATGCTGGTGGGCTTAGCTCACCTTCGATTTTGGGGGTGACAGGTTCCCTTTAAAGGATCACTTTTGTGAAAAGATTTATCTTTTCCTCTTTTTGATCAGTAGGTTCTGTATATGTGTTAAAACCCCCATACACATTAGACTAATGCCGGCCGAGCCCACCAATATCGATGGGTTGGACGGAGAATCTAAAATGTATAGAAGCCCTGACAACTGATGTTGGTAGATATAAGGCTTGACTTGCGATTGATTATCCATTTGTTCTCTAAGAGATAAGCCACTGTCAGAGATGTGTGGCAGCAGCTCTCTCATACAGAGCACAAGTATACTTCCCAGAGTGAGATCTCCAGTTTATGGGAGATCCAGATGAGATAGCTGCTGGGAAAAGGAACAGCCGAAAAATCATTTAGCCAACATCTATCTAAAGGGTATAGAGGCTCTAGCCATCTCACTGATCACTGCTTCTATCATTATCAGATCTATCTTGCTCCTTAAGGCCCCGTCTCACTAAGCGATTTACCAACGATCACGACCAGCGATATGACCTGGCCGTGATCGTTGGTAAGTCGCTGTGTGGTCGCTGGGGAGCTGTCACACAGACAGCTCTCCCCAGCGACCAACGATCAGGGGAACGACTTCGGCATCGTTGAAACTGTCTTCAACGATGCCGAAGTCCCCCTGCAGCACCCGGGTAACCAGGGTAAACATCGGGTTACTAAGCGCAGGGCAGCGCTTAGTAACCCGATGTTTACCCTGGTTACCAAAAAAAACAAACAGTACATACTCGCCTTTCGGTGTCCGTCAGGTCCCTTGCCGTCTGCTTCCTGCTCTGACTGAGCCGCCGTACACTGAGAGCAGAGCGCAGCGGTGACGTCACTGCTGTGCTCTCACTTCTCACTGTACGGCCGGCAGTCAGTGAGAGCAGGAAGCAGACGGCAAGGGACCTGGACACCGAAAGGCGAGTATGTACTGTTTGTTTTTTTTTACATTTACGCTGGTAACCAGGGTAAACATCGGGTTACTAAGCGCGGCCCTGCGCTTAGTAACCCGATGTTTACCCTGGTTACCAGTAAAGACATCGCTGGATCGGTGTCACACACACCGATTCAGCGATGTCAGCGGGGCCTCAACGACCAAAAAAAGGTCCAGGCCATTCCGACACGACCAGCGATCTCGCAGCAGGGGCCTGATCGCTGGTACGTGTCACACATAGCGAGATCGCTATGGAGGTCGCTGTTCTTTTTGATTATGGTTTTAAAAGGTGTGGGAACCTAACCTTAGCACCACCACCTTCCAGTAGTGCACACGGCAATTTTGTAAGTTTAGTTGTACCATGTGACCCACACTCTAATTATCTAGATCACATATCCTTTTCAGTGTGAATTAAAGTCACTAGTCCTATACAAGCCTTTATGATGCAAATTGGGGTAATGGGTAACATATGTTACAAACCAATTCGGGGGCCCTTGTATACATTTTTAAATTTGGTGGCCTTGAATTTTAAATCCAACAGATTAGAACACCTGGAAAACCAACGCTTATCCAAACTCTATTTCTGCCACTTAATAATAAATAAAATAATAATCTTTATTTTTATTGTTTGCGCTAACATATTCCGCAGCTCACAATCTAAATTCCCTATCAGTATGTCTTTGGATTGTGGGAGGAATCCAGAGTACCCGGAGGAAACCCACGCAATCACGGGGAGAACATACAAAGTCCTAGCAGATGTTGTCATTGGTGGGATTTAAAACCCAGGACTCCAGCACTGCAGGGCTGCAGTGCTATCCACTGAGCCACCGTGCTGCCACTGGAGTCCTGAAACGCATTTAGAGATGATTTTTTTTCAACCATTTTTCTGGTCCTCATCCATCTTTTGAGCCCAAGACTGTAGATTTCCTTGCAGCTCTGTTTAGCATTGCTTAGCTGTGGGACGGACTCCGTGGCAGAACCATGGACTTTTGATCTGACCTTCAGTGGAGTTGTGCCCAACATAGCAAACCAAATATACGGTGAGTACCTACACACTCAAATTCACCCCTCCATCCTGTACCTTCACATACTCATCCTATGTGCACTTATTTGGGGGTTTTCTTCTTCTATATCTGTCTGAGATGCTTTAGTGAATCCAGCATTGAGCAGGGGGTTGGACACGATGACCCTGGAGGTCCCTTCCAACTCTAAGGGTACCGTCACACAGTGCCATTTTGATCGCTACGACGGCACGATCCGTGACGTCGCAGCGTCGTATGATTATCGCTCCAGCGTCGTAGACTGCGGTCACACTTTGCAATCACGGCGCTGGAGCGATGCCGAAGTCCCCGGGTAACCAGGGTAAACATCGGGTTACTAAGCGCAGGGCCGCGCTTAGAAACCCGATGTTTACCCTGGTTACCAGCGTAAACGTAAAAAAACAAACAGTACATACTTACATTCCGGTGTCTGTCCCCCGGCGTTCTGCTTCTCTGCACTGTGTAAGCACCATAGCCGGAAAGCAGAGCGGTGACGTCACCGCTGTGCTCGCTTTTCGGCCGGCAGGCGCTCACAGTGCAGAGAAGCTGAGACGCCGGAGGACAGACACCGGAATGTGAGTATGTACTGTTTGTTTTTTTTACGTTTACGCTGGTAACCAGGGTAAACATCGGGTTACTAAGCGCGGCCCTGCCCTGGTTACAAGCGAACACATCGCTGGATCGGTGTCACACACAACGATCCAGCGATGTCAGCGGGTGATCAAGCGACGAAAGAAAGTTCCAAACGATCTGCTACGATGTACGATTCTCAGCAGGGTCCCTGATCGCTGCTGCGTGTCAGACACAACGATATCGTAACGATATCGCTAGAACGTCACAAATCGTACCGTCGTAGCGATGAAAATGGCACTGTGTGACGGTACCCTAACATTCTATGATTCTATGATTCTGTATGCTTCATCTTTGGAATTTTAAATGATGCCTCTAGTGATAAGACTATAAGCTTGTAATGTATGGATGTGCATTATCCCATAGAGAGTCATTCTTGCAATCTGTTGTATTAGTGAAGTTACAACCTTATTTTCTACTATAAACACTTCTATTATTATGGATTAACATTCTGTTGGATCCTTTTTTTTCTCAAAATGACATTTTGTTAAAATGAAAATGTCTGAGATAAACCGCCACCTGCATTCGGAGTCTGTTATATATCTTATGCAGACAGTCTATCTTTACGTTAAACTACGCAACATGAGTTTATGGAATTAGGACTTCATCATGGGAAAAGGAGTGTTAGCATGTTTCCAAAATCTGAATCTGTGAATTGGACGTAAAGTTTTCTTGGATCAGGCATTTTCCAATTTCATTCATGTCTTAATTCCCTTGTGGATGTTTGTATTTGACAGAATGGTGCTTAAATAATGATTTATGGAGGAAAGGCCCAACACACATCACACAATGTCCTCAGATTATTGTGAGTCACTTGTTTTGGCCAGTTTGATTTCATGTATGATGTCTTATGTAATTAATAAGCGATAATGAATGACAAATGAGAAGTCTGAACATGATTATAATGAAAAGCTTGTGAGCTATCCACAAAGTAACATTACTTTTATTACATTTGAAAATGATTGCCATAAATATAGAACTATCCTGGACCTTTTTGGATGTTTAGTTTAGATATCTCATTTTCAGATACCCTATTCAGGAGTCCTGATTTTATAGAGATGGATCTTTTATTTATTGGATTCCTCAGAAACCACATCTATAACCAGGGAGGAGCTGTACGGTCCTGTATTACACAGACAAAACATTGATTTAAGTGGACTCTGTGTAATGCTGACTTAGCCCTATAGGGGTGCTAATGAGAAATAGAACAACTACTTCCAGGTTTCCTCATAGGTTATATCTGATTGCTGGATGTTCCAGCAGAAGGACACTCTGTGATCCAATCATTGTCAAGACAACCTTGTAAGAAGTAAGAATTATCATAAGAAAACATTCTATTTTCTCAAGTTGCTAATAGGGAATGTGTCATCAGAAACTGGTCTATTGTTTAAAAAGGTTTTTAGTGTTACATGTATTTATAAAATAATTGTTGGCAATAATTTACGAATCCCAATCTAGATTACAAAACACAATTACCGTAGTAATTTTGCAATTTGGGTAGAGGTGTGACTTTGACTCCTTGGACCCTGTGCAAAATGTATAATAGGGCTCCACCCTATCAGGTTTTTATGCTAATATACATGTGGACTAAAGGGAATCTGTTACCATGTTTTTGCTAAATAGTCTGAGAGCAGTGTGATGTAGGGGCAGAAAGCCTTATTCCAGTGATGTGTCATCTACTGAGCTACTTGCTGTAGTCTTGATAAAATCACTGTTTTATCAGCAGGACATCACTAGAGTACGAATAAATCTACAACAATGTAGTCCTCTATATTTATGAGCTCTGTATAACCCTGCCCCACCACTAGCAACTTTGTGCCTATGCACAATGTACACAGAAATCTGCATTGGTTACAAAGATATTGGCATTCATTTTTTTTGTTGTAGAGGACATTTTTGAAAAAGTGACAGGAAGTGATGTCAGCTATTTCAATGTTACAATGTTAGATTAATTGTCACTTTTGAAATAGCTTTACCGCAATTAATAATAAATTGTCAATATATGATCAAGTTCTATCAAAAACAAATACACAGTTTACCATAAGTTTGTGAAATACTACAACAATATAGAAAATGTCAATATCTATGGATTTTATTATACTATATTAGGTGGTGGGGTCATGGATACATTTTGTACTTGTCACAAGATATTAACGCTATCCTACTGGGTGCAGTATCTGTAACTGTACTATTCTGTACCTATATACTGAGATGTATACGTTTTCATACCGAGAAAAAATGTAACAGCTCTTGTTTTTGATAGAAAACTACAGTTGGGGGTGTACCTATCTTCCTAAAATTTAAGTTATCAGAGAAGTGGTAAGATGGGATTCAGTTACTTTATGTGCTCATTGACCATTCTTATCCTAGTCCCAGAAGCTACTGGGGGGGGTAGAGAGGACTGTCGCCCCAGGCCTCGTCACTTGAAGGGGCCCACCGGGAGTCACTGCCACTTCTGAGATGAGGCATAACACAGCACAGGAGGAAATTCTTGCTGCCCTGTCTGACGGAGACTCTGCAAGCTGGCTAGCACAGTTGCCAGTTGCAGAGTCTCCCTCCTGCAGTGTTAAGTGCAGGCTTTACTGACCTGAAGAGCTTTTGCCAGGATGCAGTTTTGTGCATGCTCGGATTGGCTCAGGCATCCTGTGTCCTAGTGCCAACCTTACATTTCTCTCAGACACTTCCTGGTCCTGCCTCACTGCCTGCAAACTTGGTAAGAGGGGATATAATTTATTTGATTGATTACATGAAGGCATTTCATGGTCACTGGGGGTGAATGTGAGAGGATAGGGGTATTGTTGGGGATGGGTGACAAGTCACTGGGGGGTGAATTTGAGAGGATAGGGTATTGTGGGGGCTGAAGGGGGGAGGGGAAAGGGAACTGGGCAGTGAATGTGAGAGGATGGGGGTATTGTGGGGGCTGAAGTAGGGGAGGGGAACAGGGCACTGGGGGGTGAATGTGAGAGGATGGGGTAATGTATTTGACTGAAGTGTGGGAAGGGGGACAGGGCACTGGATGGTGAATGTGAGAGGATGGGGTATTGTGAGGGAGGGGGACAGGGCACTGGGGGCTGATTATTATAAT
The DNA here is from genome assembly GCF_051348905.1 of Ranitomeya variabilis. Taxonomy (NCBI): domain Eukaryota; kingdom Metazoa; phylum Chordata; class Amphibia; order Anura; family Dendrobatidae; genus Ranitomeya; species Ranitomeya variabilis. The sequence goes on from NC_135232.1 coordinate 283,838,628, forward strand.
GTTTTGTTAGGAGATTATATGCACTCTATTAATGTAATAGTTGCTGTCTGGGGGCCGGAGACGGGGAGGTAGGGGGCTTTTGATACTTACTAGCTGGGTCTTTTATGAGTATTAGTATAAGCAGCCCTCATATATTAACCACGAGCTGCATCACATTTAAGGGGAATCTGTCACCCCCGGGACGTAAATGACCTATTAATATGGGCATACAGGTAATAGAAATGTTACACTAGTGATACCTGTATGCCTTATATTAATGGTCTTCTTGATGAGAAATGTATTCTTTATGTTAATGATTTCTTCCAGTCTCCGGGGCGTTCGGTACCTGGAAGAAATTCCTGCCTCCTGTCTTCAATGTAATACTACCCTTCTCCAATGCAAGTTAGTTATGGGCCCGGAATCCCGTGTCTGCGCCCTGCACAGCCTCAGAAATACATACCTCATCTTCCCTTCTGTGGGCGCTGCATTCAGGCATCTTCTGCGCAGGCGCCGGCAACTTCCACTCAAGTGACATCCAGGGTGCTCGCCAATAAGGTGCTCTCCCCACTTCCTCCCTTCATAGTCATTGTAAGCAGGTTGCAGGATTCAGTGACTGACAGGAGGCAGATCAAGGTTCAACAGATTTTAAACAGGGTCTTACTCCACGCAGTGAGATAGGGAAAACATGAGGTAAAATGTAGGCAGAATAGGGAAAACATGAGGTAAAATGTAGGCAGAATAGGGAAAACGTGAGGTAAAATACAGGCAGAATAGGGAAAACATGAGATACAATGCAGGTAAAACAAAGAAAGTCGTTCTTAATAAAGTCACATTCATCAGGCGTCTTCCTAACAGGAATGGTTCCTGAGTAGATAATGGCGCCAATAGCCATCGACGCAATGTGGATCCGATGTGGTCATGGGAAGATGGCGTCCTGGATCCTGGCGGTGAACTCAATAGTGCCGGCAACGGCTGGCGCAGTGTCTTTACTAATGGAGTTCAGCAAATGACAATACTCTGTCTTCTGGTGACAGTGCTTGGTCTCCGATACCTTCCACTGCCCCTAGTCCATATACTGTAGTGGCTACTTAATGGTGAGGGCAACAGTCCAGTATGAGCCCAGCGTGGCTCTGCTAACATACGCTGGTGAAGTCAGATCACAAGTCTCTGGGCCGACATTCACTAGTACAGGCGGGATGTAATAATGGTCATGCTCCCGGTCTCCTTCAGGCATCACGCGCACCGTACTCACGATCCTGAAAAGTCTGGCACCTGGCTTTATAACGGTCACCTGGCACACACTGCCGTCTCTCTCTCTTTAGTTCCTGCTGTTGACGGGAGCAACAGCGATCACAGGTCTGTGTGGCTCTGATGATCCCAGGACTGAGCACTCCTCTCTCTGGCTGCTGCAGCAACTGGCTTGGCTCTGCTCTGCATGGCTCTGCTCTGCAGGAGACGGAGGCTCCTTCTTTATGGCCCGTTGCCACACCGATACTCTCTGATGAGGGAAGCAGAGCGCGCCGCTCACCATTCTGTGCGCTGCTCCCTACGCTGCCCTCCTTACTGCTCTGAGCCGGATCCTGACAGACTTGCTTTGTGTGCTTTCTCTCTTTTTCCTCACAGTACTACACGTGCTCTTTCGGCTCTTCCACTTCTGTCAGCAGGAAGCTCCGTCTCTCTCCTTCCCACCAGCAGCAGGGGAAGATTCGCCTGTGTAAAGCTTCCATCCTGAAACAGAGGATGCAGCCCTCTCATTTCCAGACCCGGCATGCAAGTGCCCGCGGTCCTGTCTATCTCCTTACGGTCATCACCATGAACACATGGTTCCTAGCAATGACTGTGCAGGGAGGAAGTGGGGAGAGCACCTTATTGGCGCACACACCGGAGGTCACAGTGACTCTCTGTCGCCTACACAGAAGATTCCTGAATGCAGTGCCCAGAGAAGGGAGGATGAGGAGATGCTGATTGGAGAAGGGTAGTATTGTAATGAGGATCGGAGACAGGGATTTCTTACAGCATCGCACCCCCCGGAGCCTGGAGGAAATGTTTAACATAAGGAAAGAATATAACATTTCTCCACAACAAGACCATTAATATGAGGCATACAGGTAGGAGCAGTGTAACATTTCTATAACATGTATGCCCATATTAATAGGTCATACACATCCCGAAGGGTGACAGATTCCTTTTAAAGCATCACCCCAGCATTTTTTTTTATTTCACCACTGGAGGGGGCCTTAAAATCCAAGACTTCTACCCACTGTCTGGTAGTCACCTTAGGGCATTTTCATCTGTTTTCGCCTCCGCTTGGCTCCATCTCCTGCAGTTTGTACCCTGTCCGCTGCTCCACTGTTTCATAGAGCGGTGCAGAGTTCTCTAATCAATGTAAGTCTATGAGAGCCTCTTTCTGGCCTCGCTCTCGCCTCCTTCTGCCTCTCATAGACTTACATTGAGCACTTGTGACGTAGCTTCTAACTTCCGGCCAGTCAGAAGCTGCGCTCACAAGTTTGAGCCGCGGGACTGGAGCGGTGTCAAAAAATGGTGAATACGCTGGAGGATGAGTATATGACTGGTGCAGAGGACTTAAAGCACCGCTCCAGCGGTGAAAAAATAAAACCCTGCTGGAGTGGTGCTTTAATAATTTAATAATAAGCTATTTATTATTATAATGTTAATTATAATGTCAATAGAAGAGAATTGAGAGAAGCCGAAAGAGTCATCACATGACAGCCAGCTCGAATCTGTGATACTAGGGCCATTGTTACTGTACATGGGGGAACTCAGGGGACATTATTAAATGTTAAGTGAACACTTAAGAAGCATTATGTTATAGGTGCACTTATAGTAATTTAACCATTAAAGTTGCATATGGGGTATTATTACTTTTTAGGCACAAAATGTGGAGGGCACTAGCACAGGGCATTGATATTTTTTAGGGGAGAAATTTTCCAACTAGAGAGCACAAAGGTGGCATTATTACTGTGTAAGGAGCACAGTGGTGGCAGCATTATGTGGGGGGTAAGAGGAGCCATTATTGTACCACACAGCAGGTGCAGTAATAAGGACACATACGGCAGCAGGGGATCAATATTGGGGTATCAGCAGAATGAGTAGCTCAGGTTGGGCATAGATATGGATGGTGCAGGAAATGTGAGAAGTCAGATTTGTTGTTGTTATAATCTCTGCAGACGAGTCCTGGCTGGAGAAGTTGTCATGTTGGTCTGGGCCAAATGGAAAAGATGGGAAAATGAATGACTCCACCAGAAAGAATGTCAGCTGTAAGTTACAATATATAACTGTACTGTAATCTCTTATATGGTCTGCAGGACTGGTATCTACCACAATATGGTCTCCATATAATAATATCAGTGTTCGTTTTTGTATATAGATTTATTTTCAATCATATTCACAATAAGGGTGTACCACGTAGCTGTAATCAGGATTACCTGGTTAGGGGCCCACTCAGTTTTTTCGTCCCCCCCCAAGCTGAAACCCTAGTCTGATTCTCCATCTATCTTCTCAGTCTATTGTCAGTTTTCGATGAGCTCATAATAATGCTTCCTCTATATTGGGCCATCAAAACAGGCTGGCAGTCATCATAATTTATTACCAAAAATGCTCGATTGTTGGGTTTGATGATTTTTATCCAACTTAAAAATCATTGTTCTGGGCAGCACATCATCCTGTGTAAACAGGATATGTGCTGCTGAGAACAATGATATTCTATGCCCAGAAAACAATCACAGTAGTAATTGTTTTTTAGGCATTAGAATTTTGGTCAGCTTGTCTAAACAGGACATTAAATAGCTGCCGATTTGCTGCCATATACAGAAGCTGATCGGTGGTCATGTAATGACCTCTGTCAATACATGTAAACCAAGCATTAGGTGTACTGCACACAGTATAGAATAGTCTCTGAAGCAATAATCTCGCTTCCTAAAGCAAAGTTTAGTTATTATTCCATTGAAAGAAATTCTCAATACAAGCCCTTCATTAGTAGAATGGTTGACCCCCATCCCCTGAGCAGATGTTTCCAGATTAAAATGCTTTTTTCACCAGTTACTACCTACTGGTCACAACAATTGTCCTTGCTTAACAATCCCTCCTATCTTTTACTACCTCTAGGCAGTGTCTGATTTTGTAGTGCTTCTTTTCTCTTTATTGTCTTCCCTCTTTGATAAGATACAGTGAGGAACACTCCAATGTTGTTCTAGACACAAGTCAGTACTTTTTTTTAATCTATGCAGATGCCAAAGGATGTAGTCAACCTCTGAATATGAACTACCAGCTACCAGTCTTGGTGGGCAGTGGGGTAGGAAGTGGCTGTGCAAGACTTTTCAGCCCGAAAGTCATATATCCTTATAAACTCGCATAAAATGGAATAAAATTGATACTAACAGTAGGTTTTCAATAAAAAATTGTCTTCAATTTCTCACACCCAAGCTAATAGCTGCTTGTGTTACACCCTAAGTAGAATATGACCTGTTACATAAAAATTATGTCAAGAAACACTTTGCTGATTTAATATGAGCAGTTTTCTGAAGAGATTGGGTGGAGTTGATGTGATGAAATGTTTAAATGTCAGAAGTTTTAATAGGATTTGGAAAGTGAGGATATTTTTAGTCCGACCATATTTTCTCTGTCGCTGTTTGAGAAAAAACGCGTACGAGGCAACACAACTATGATTTTTATAGAATGGATGATAAATTATCAAATGATTGAAGACACAGGGATGTGAAGAAATACAAGTACAGTGTGTAAATGGAACACTATTTAGGAACTTAAAAGTAAATTTCAAATAAACACAGATTTTCCTAAATAAGTGAAATAATTGTCTCTATGTGTCCTGCATTTAGTTTATTGTTTTCGGCATGTTTACACCATTTCTGAGATACGTTGGATTATAAGTGACGTTCTGTTTGTGTTTATTACACTGAATGGTACGGACTATAAATAATCCATCATTCTACTCTATATTGTTTAGCTAAAACATGTTATTATGTGACTCAACTTGGTGATTGATTGAATATCTTGGAAGATATTGATTTGGTTTATAAGAACTATTCTGTCAAATATATCTCATCAATATTATATGCCTTGCATTTTATTTTCTGCTTCCTAAAACATGTTGCGATTAATCTTTGCTAAAGAAAATCACTTGTATATATATTTTTTGTGACCCATATCAATGACTACAACAGGGGCAGCATGGTGGCTCAGTGGTTAGCACAGCAGCCTTGCAGCGCTGGGGTCCTGGGTGCAAATCCCACCCTGGACAACATCTGCAAGGAGTTTGTATGTGCTCCCCATGTTTGCGTGGGTTTCCTCCGGGTACTCCGGTTTCCTCCCACATTCCAAAGACATACTGGTAGGGAATTTAGATTGTGAGCCCCATCGGGGACAGCGATGATTACGGTATGTGTGCAAACTGTAAAATAAAGATTATTATTATTATTACAACCAATTGTATATGACTTTCTTATAAGTGCTCTTAACTAGAGCATCAAAAGTTATTTCGTCTGGCTTCTAATAATACATTGTCTAATGGCCTAATAGAAAGTCCAAAACAATTATTCCTTAAAGGTATATACCATCCCATTTTGTAGATTGGCTGCAGAGGCATTTAACAGATCCACTGACATCCTTAAAAAAGATCTAGCAGTGGACCATGCAATCTGAAGTCAATGGTGGAGTACATCCAAAAACATACTGATAGGGAATTTATATTGTGAGCCCCATTGGGGACAGTGATGATAATGTATGTAATATCAAACAAAAAAGAGAAAAAAAGCCAGCTCACCGATAGATGCAAAAGGCACGGAACTTCGTCCTGACACGACGTATTAGAATCCCAACAACAAAGAAAAATTGTTCCAGCTTCTTCATAAAATTTGATACTTTAATCCAACATATTAAAATAGAAAAGGACACACTCCTGGGACAATGCCATAGCACATGTGAAGAGAGCTACGCGTTTCGACCTTGCGGTCTTTGTCACAGCTGATCTATTAGGTAGCCCCTCTGATATAAGAAGGACTACTACACCAATGGAAAGGTGAGAAAAAGTCACCTGACCCGAAGGTTCTATGCAATATAAAATATAAAATATTATTAAATTGCTATGTGTATACAATCGAAAAAATGGGCTCTGCTCACACAGGAAGCCTTTTGGATTTTCAATTTAGGCACAAGATTTCCGTTTGGTCTTAATAAAAAAAGTGAACTCATGTTTCACTATTAACATAGATAATAGCAGGATTTTGGTGTATATAACAACTATTGACATGGATAACAGCAGTACTTTGATGTATATATTCATATATATTTTTATGTTTGTTTTTTTTTTTTCTTCGTTTATTTCTGTCTGTTTATGGATTCTTTGTATTTTATTGAATTTTTTCAATTGTATACACATAGCAATTTAATAATATTTTATATTTTATATTGCATAGAACCTTCGGGTCAGGTGACTTTTTCTCACCTTTCCATTGGTGTAGTAGTCCTTCTTATATCAGAGGGGCTACCTAATAGATCAGCTGTGACAAAGACCGCAAGGTCGAAACGCGTAGCTCTCTTCACATGTGCTATGGCATTGTCCCAGGAGTGTGTCCTTTTCTATTTTAATATGTTGGATTAAAGTATCAAATTTTATGAAGAAGCTGGAACAATTTTTCTTTGTTGTTGGGATAATGTATGTAAAGTGCTGCGGAATATGATATGCTATATAAGTAAAGCAGAATAAATAAATAATCATATATCACAATACTAAAGGCTAATGATTCCCCAGTGATCCAAAGCCTATCCCTTACATGACAGCCAACGACTGCAATCTAATGATGGCAAGCAGCCCATAATTAATGCTTAACAATCTAGACCACTAGGCCACAAAAACAAAAAAAACTCATAAAACTATAAAATATTGCAGTCGTGGCCAAAAGTTTTGAGATTGCTACATGGCTGTCAGGAGATGAAAATTTAGCTCTATCATTAGTTCTCTGTCATGTCAACAGTAAAGCATTCTAAGACTATATATGTAGGGTTGCTTTTTATCCAAGGGAGGGGGTCATTCACAATTTTTGTCTGAGAATATTGCCATAGTATCTACATATCCTCCAAGAGCAACTTCAATAAATCAGGAACAGTTTGGTGGCTTTTCAAAAATGGTGCAGCACCTGGTCACAAGGCAAAAGTGATAATTAAGTGGTTCAGTGTTCAAAACATTGACATTTTGAGTCCATGGCCAGACAGCTCTCCAGATCTCAATCCCTTTGAGAACCTGTTGTCAATTCTCAAAAAACTGGTGAACACACAAAAAACTGAAACCCAAACACTGATTAAGCAATAATGGGTTTCCATCAGTCAAAATCTGGCTGAAAATCTGATATCCAGCTGGCCAGAAAGTCTTGAAAAATGAGGATCAACACTGTAAATATTGAATCCTTGAATAAATTAGTTGTATTTGTTAAAAAAATGCAAAAACGTGCATCATAGTTACTCTTTGCAAATGGAATGTTCCTTATTATGGTCTGGGGTCACTTGAAACTCTAGAACGTAATAAATGTAGGATGTAAAGCAAAAAACAAAACCTCAACGCTCACCTATCCTGCCGTCCACTTAGCCCACTGTATGACCCTTTGCGTCTTTTCTTTTCATCTTCCCCATAGCACACATCCCTCTTCAGCAGTGGCTCACTCTTAAGGTACCGTGACATTAAGCGACGCTGCAGCGATATCGACAACGATGCCGATCGCTCAGCGTCGCTGTGTGGTCGCTGGAGAGCTGTCACACAGACAGCTCTCCAGCGACCAACGATGCTGAGGTCCCCGGGTAACCAGGGTAAACATCGGGTTACTAAGCGCAGGGTCGCGCTTAGTAACCCGATGTTTACCCTGGTTACCAGTGTAAACGTAAAAAAAACCCAGTACATACTCACCTTCTGATGTCCGTCAGGTCCCTGGCCGTCTGCTTCCCGCACTGACTGTGAGCGCCGTCCGGCCGTAAAGTAAAAGCAGAGCACAGCGGTGACGTCACCGCTGTGCTGTGCTTTACGGCCGGCCTGTGCGCATAGTCAGTGCGGGAAGCAGACGGCCAGGGACCTGATGGACATCAGAAGGTGAGTATGTACTGTTTTTTTTTTACATTTACAATGGTAACCAGGGTAAATATCAGGTTACTAAGCGCGGCCCTGCGCTTAGTAACCCGATATTTACCTTGGTTACCATTATAAAACATCGCTGGTATCGTTGCTTTTGCTGTCAAACACGACGATACACGCCGATCTGATGACCAAATAAAGTTCTGGACTTTCAGCAACGACCAGCGATATCACAGCAGGATCCAGATCGCTGCTGCGTGTCAAACACAACGATATCGCTATCCAGGACGCTGCAACGTCACGGATCGCTATCGTTATCGTTGCAAAGTCGTTTAGTGTGAAGGTACCTTTACTGAGCCTCTGACATCACTGCATGGTGTGCCTTTGTGGCACATGCAGTCATATAATGATGTTACTGCATATGTTGCTCGAGGCCCAGTTAGCACCTCAGGGGACATAGCGCAAACAACATCAAAGGCTTACTCAGAACTAGAAGCTCGAATTTTATGAATCCCTGCTGAGCAAATTGCAAAAAAATTGAGAATTCAATTCTACTGTATCAAATTTGCTCATCACTAGTATATACTAATTGCTGCATATCAGAAATTTTGCACAAGACTTGGTATTTTGGAAATGATATGCCCAGATCTTTAAACTTGCACATTTTTCTTCTTCAACACATTAACTTCAAGAACTCATTGTTCACTTGCCACCTAAAAAAATCCAATTCTAAAGGTACCTTCACACTAAACAACTTTCCAACGAAAACGACAACGATCCGTGACGTTGCAGCATCCTGGATAGCGATCTCGTTGAGTTTGACATGCAGCAGCGATCTGGATCCCGCTGTTATATCACTGGTCGGAGCTAGAAGTCTGGAACTTTATTTGGTCGCTAGATCGGCGTGTATCGTCATGTTTGACAGCAAAAGCAACGATGTCAGCAATGTTTTTACATGGAGCGTGAACGATAAGTGAGTCGCCGTTACGTCACTGGATCGCTCCTGCATCGTTCTGGAGTTGCTGTGTTTGACGTCTCTACAGCGACCTAACAGCGACGCTCCAGCGATCTAGTTTAGGTCGGATCATTGTCTATATCGCTGGAGCGTCGCTTAGTGTAACGGTACCTTTAGACTAGAGTTCCTTGCCTACCAAGGATGTACCACTAGTCACCAGTACATCAACATCAATATACAATTGGTCACCAGGGACCAGATACTGAATATACCTCTTAAGATAGTGTACCATATGGTAACTTTAACCCCTTAATGACCAGAGGTATTTTTGGTTTTGCATTTACAGTACATCATTTTTTGCTCCCCTTATTCCCAGAGCCATAACTTTTTTCTTTTTAGGTCAAAATTGTCATGTGATAGCTTGCTTTTTGCGGGACGAGTTGTACTTTTGAACACCACCATTAGTTTTACCATGTCGTGTACTAGAAAAAGGGAAAAAAATTCCAAGTGCTGTGAAATTGCAAAAAAATGGAATCCCACCGTTGTTTTTTTTTATCATGTTTACTAAATGCTAAAACTGACCTACCATTATGATTCTTCAGGTCATTACGAGTCCGTAGACACCAAACATGTCTAGGTTCTTTTTTATTTAAGTGGTGAAAAAAATTTCCAAAGTTTGTTAAAAAAAGGTGCCATTTTCCGATACCTGTAGCGTCTCCATTTTTCATGATCTCGGGTTTAGTGAGAGCTTATTTTTTACGTGTCGAGCTGATGTTTTTAATTGTACCATTTTTGTGCAGATCCAATCTTTTGATCGCCCATTATTGCATTTTAATGCAATGTTGTAGCGACCAAAAAAAGTAATTCTGATGTTTTGACTTTTTTTCTCGTTACGCCGTTTATCAATCGGCTTAGTTCTTTTTTTATTTTGATAGATCGGGAGATTCTGAACTCAACGATACCAAATATGTGTATATTTAATTTTTGTTTTATTGTTTTATTTTGAATGGAGCAAAATGAGGGTGGTTTAAACTTTTATATATTTTTTATTTTTTTTTAATATTTTAAAATTTTTTTTTTTTTACTCTTGGCATGCTTTAATAGTCTCCATGGGAGACCAGAAACTGCCATAATCCGATCAGGTCTGCTACATACAGGCGATGATCAGATCGCCTGTATGTAGCAGAATTGTTAATTTGCTATGAGCAATGACCACTAGGCAGCGCTCATAGCAATCTGGCAGTGACAACCACAGAGGTCTCCAGGAGACCTCTGGTTGTCATGCCAACCCATCGGTGACCCACGATCACGTGACACGGTCACCGATGGGCAGGATATCCGGCACACTTGTCGGAACCGTGAGTTAAATGCCGCTGTCAGAGATTGACAGGGGCATTTTACTAGTTAATAGCTGTGGGTGGATCGTGATTCCACCTGCGGCTCTTAGAGGCACATGTCTGCTGTTCAAAACAGCTGACATGTGCCAGAAAAGATGTGGGCTCAGCGCTGGAGACCACATCAAAGGGAAGGAATCTAACATTGGAGTACATCTACGCCCGATGTTAGAAAAGGGTTAAAGGAGTTGTCCCTCTTTACAGCGCACACAGTATAGATTTGTCATGATTTCTGATGCATAGCTTTTCTCAATTCTCTTGTATTGAATGAGGCCTGCGCATGTCTAGTTGGAATGTTGCCGGGAGTATGCATATCACATACTTGTGGTGACATGACCACAAGCACTGGAGAATGCTGTGCACACTGTGAGGATTCACAAGTCTGCAGTCACATGAAGTAAATGGAGACTTTTGTGCCAAACCTGGACCACCCTTTAAAGAAAGTGCAAATAGTCAGCTCACCTATGTGTTACTTATTGCTGCTTGAGGATCTGTACATGGAGGACTCAATGGTATCCAGCAATAGAGCAAGTCATCAGGAAACAGGTAATCAAGCAATAGGAATCCATTTAAAACCTTTCTTTCTTTATTATATACAATTATATACATATACAGTATAAAGCTCTGTTAAAAATTAAGAGACCACCACATCAAAATCCTGTCATGGGCAGCCCAATCTCCAGACCTGAACCCCATTGAAAACCTCTGGAATGTAATCAAGAGGATGATGGATAGTCACAAGCCATCAAACAAAGAACCGCTTAAATTTTAGCGCCAGGAGCAGTGTGAAAGACTGGTGGAAAGCATGCCAAGACGCATGAAAGCTGTGTTTAAAAAATCATGGTTGTTCCAGAAAATTTTGATTTCTGAACTCTTCCTGAGTTAAAACATTAGTATTGTTATTTTTTATTGTTTTTACCATTTCTCCTTTTCAGAAAATAAATACAAAATGTATTGCTTGGAACTTCGGAGACATGTCAGTAGTTAATGTCAGTAGTTAATAGAATAAAAGAACAATTCAAATTTTGCCCAAAAATATACCTTATATACTTGAGTATAAGCCGAGATTTTCAGCCCATTTTTTTAGGCTGAAAGTGTCCCTCTCGGCTTATACTCGAGTCATTGTCCCAGGGGTCGCGAGGGGAGGGGGAGCGGCAGCTGTCACATCATACTCACCTGCTCCTGACACGGTCCCTGATTCTCAATGATAAATGGTCTTTTATTGACATGGAGGCGATCAGTCTGTGGTGCTGCTGAGGTGTTATGGAAGCCCAGGTTGCTTTGATAGCAGCCTTCACCTTGTCTGCATTGTTGGATCTGGTGTCTCTTATTTTCCTCTTGACAATACCCCATAGACTCTCTATGTGGTTAAGGTCAGGTGAGTTTTCTGGCCAATCAAGCACAGTGATACTGTTGTTTCTAAACCAGTTATTGGTACTTTTGGCAGTGTGGACAGGTGGCAAGTCCTGCTGCAAAATTAAATTTCCATGTCCAAAAAGCTTGTCGGCCGACGAAAGCATGAAGTGCTCTAAAATTTCCTGGTAGACGGCTGCGCTGAGTTTGGTCTTGATAAAACACAGTGGACCTACACCAGCAGATGACATGACTTCACACCAGACCTCAAGCAGCTTGGATTTTGTGCCTCTCTGTCATGGTTTCCAATGGCAGGGACTCAGGCAAAAACAGACTAGCTCTAGGAATGATGGAATCTCAGATGACCGCGACGCTGAACCTAACACGCAACTAATAGTAGCCAGGGGGTGTGCCTACGATTATCCCTAGACACCTCGCACCAGCCGGAGATCTAGTTACCCCCTAGTAGAGGAATACACAGACCTGGCTTGCCTCCAGGGAAACCCCAAAAGTGATAGTAGCCCCCCACATATAATAACGGTTAGGTAAGAGGAAAACACGTACGCAGTATGAATATAGATTCAGCAAAGAGAGGCCCTCTGACTAGATAGCAGAAAATACAAAAGAGGACTTAGCGGTCACCTCAAAACCCTAAACAGCCATCCTGAAATTACTTTAACTCCGTTATCAACTCATGACACCGGAGTAGTAATTTCAGATCACTAGAGCTTCCAGCAGCAAGAGAAATATAAATGCATGCTGGACAAACAAACACAAAAAATGCCAAAGATCCAACTTAGCTGAATTGCAGACTTGGAGCAGGTAGCAAGCAACAGAGGTGCTCTGGTAACATTGATTGCCGGCACTAGAATGACTGAGAAGCCAGACTAAATAGGAAACTCCCAGTTTCCTGATGGGAACAGGTGCAAGACAAAAGTCAGCCAGTACCACCAGTAACCACCAGAGGGAGCCCAAAAACAGAATTCACAACACCTCTCCACTCTTCCTCCAGACTCTGGGACCTTGATTTCCATATTAAATGCAAATTTAACTTTCCTTGTGGAGTGTGTCAATGACTGCCTTCTGGACATCTGTCAAGTCAGCAGTCTTCTCCATGATTGTGGAGACTACTGAAACAGACTAAGGGACCTTTTTAAACACTAAGGAAGCCTTTGCAAGTGTTTTTTGTTAATTTTTCAAATTTACTGAGATAATTACTTTTAAGTTTTCATTGGCTGTAAGCCATAATCATCAACATTAACAGAAAAACATTTGAAATAGATCACTCTGTTTATAATGACTCTATATAATATATGAGTTGCACATTTTGTATGGAAGAACTGAAATAAGTTAACTTTTTGATGATATTCTAATTTTGTGAGAAGCACCTGTATTTATATACAGCTTTGGCAAAAACTAAGAGACCACCACATCAAAACCCTGTCATGGGCAGCCTAATCTCCAGACCTGAACCCCATTGAAAACCTCTGGAATATAATCAAGAGGATGATGGATAGTCACAAGCCATCAAATAAAGAAGAGCTGCTTAAAGCACTGTTTTTTTAAAAAAAATTTGACCATCTCTCATTTTCAGAAAAAAATACAAAATTTATTGCTTGGAAATTTGGAGACATGTTGTCAGAAGTTTATAGTATAAATTAACAATTTACATTTTACTCAAAAATATACCTATGAAGAGAAAAATCAAACTGAACATTTTACAGTGGTCTTTTTATTTTTGCCAGAGCTATATATAAATATATATATATATATATATATATATATATATATATATATATATATATATATATTTATATATATATATATATATATAATCTTCATCTTCCCCACGTGTCATATGAAGTGTAACACTCTATGCCTTTTGGATTACGTCATCGTGATACTGTCACGAGGAAAATATCTGTATTATATATTATGCAATCTGTTTTAATCACATAAAATAGAGAAATACATTTTTAGAATGAATTTCTGTTGCTGGATACCTGCAGGGCCATTTTTGTCACTAGGCACTTGAAGGCACGTCCCTAGGGCGGGACGATGCGGGGGGCGGCACCTGAGCAAGTTTTTTGTTCTGTTCTTTTTTTTTTTTAAATTTAAGTCCAGGGTCTTCTCCCCGCTTGCGCCCACCCGCCTACCACCTCACAACCACCCCCACTTGAGGACGTCATACTCACCCACTCCAGCAATGCCTGGTCCCAGCGCCTCGTCCTGTGTGAGCGGTCACGTGATACCGCTCATTAAGGTGATGAATATGGACGCATATTCATCACCTTAATGAGCGGTACCACGTGAACGCTCACGCAGGAAGAAGCTGCCGCGCCGGGACAGAGCTGGGTTCGGCCCGTTGTGGAAAGGTGAGTATGACAGCCAGGGAGGACTGGGGGGAGGATGAAGGAGGGAGGATGGGGAAGCGAGCCATGCGTGCAAGATGGGAGCAGGAGCCGGGGAAAGCTGAGCCATTCATACAAGGGGGAGAGCAGAGCCATTCATACAAGGGGAGGAAACTGAGCCATTCATACAAGGGGGAAAGCTGGGCCATTCATATAAGGGGGGGGGGAAACTGAGCCAGTCATACAAGGGCAGGAAACAGCCATTCATACAAGGGGGAAAGCTGAGCCATTCATACAAGGGGAGGAAAGCTGAGCCATTCATACAAGGGGGAGGAAAGCTGAGCTATTCATACAAGGGGGAAAGCTGAGCCATTCATACAAGAGGGAGGAAACCTGAGCCATTCATGCAAGGGGGAGGAAACAGCCATTCATACAAAGGGGGGGAAACTGAGCCATTCATACAAGGGGGGGAAGCTGGGCCATTCATACAAGGGGACGGAAACTGAGCCATTCATACAAGGGGGAGAAAACTGAGCCATTCATACAAGGGGGAGGAAAGCTGAGCCATTTATACAAGGGGAGGAAAGCTGAGCCATTCATACAAGGGGGAGGAAAGCTGAGCCTTTCATACAAGGGGGGAAAGCTGAGCCATTCATACAAGAGGGAGGAAAGCTGACCCATTCATGCAAGGGGGGGAGAGCCGAGCCATTCATACAAGGGGGGAAGCTGGGCCATTCATACAAGGGGGGGAAAGCTGAGCCATTCATACAAGGGGGGAGAGCTGGGCCATTCATACAAGGGGGGAAGCTGAGCCATTCATAAAAGATGGGAGGGGGGAAGCTGAGCCATTCATACAAGATGGGAGGGGGGGAACAATTTGAGTGGGGATTGGGGGATTTATTATGTGTATGGTGAGTTTGAGTGGGGATGAGGGGATTTATTATGTGTGGGGACAATTGGAGTGGGGATGGAAGGGTTTATTGCGTGTGGGGACAATTTGAGTGAGGATAGGGGGATTTATTATGTGTGGGGAGAATTGGAGTGGGGAAGGGGGATTTAATGTGTGGGGGGATATTTGAGGACACAAAATGAAGAGCAAAGGGGGAGATGGGGAATGGGGGGCATGTATGAGGAAACAGTACTGGGGAATGGGGGCATATATGAGGAAACCGTACTGGGGAATGGGGGGCATGTATGAGAAAGCAGTACTAGGCAATGGGGGGCATGTATGAGGAAACAGTACGGGGAATGGGGGCATGTATGAGGAAACAGTACTAGGCAATGGGGGGCATGTATGGGGAAACAGTACGGGGGAATGGGGGCATGTATGAGGAAACAGTACTGGGGAATGGGGGGCATGTATGGGCAATGGGGGCATGTATGAGGAAACAGTACGGGGGGATGGGTGCAAACAGTATGGGGAGAGAACGGGGGAATGTATGCAGGCACAGTATGAGTAGTGATGTGAAAAATGTATGTGGACAGAGTATGGGGAGTGAGGGTGATGGGATGTGTGCAGACACAGTATGGGGAGTCAGGTGCATAGGCAGTATATAAAGCGAGGGGGTAAATATGAGGAGACAGTATGGTGAACAGGAGGGATGTGAGAGGAGACAGTATGAGGAGGGAGAGGAATAGTGTGAGGAGACAGTATGGGGGGAGAAAAGTGAGTGGGCACAGAATAGAAACTGAGTAGTGGGTTTGTAGCATGGGGAACAGTGTAAGGACACAACCAGGAGCGGACAGTATACCAAAGAGGGGAAGTGTGATGAGAGAGTACAGTATAAATACTGGGCCCTATAGGGGGGACACAGTGTGAATGGACAGTGTGAAGAGGGGGCTGGTATGGAAAGGAGAGGTCAGTGTAAAGAGCATGTACCATAAGAGGGACAGTGTGGGGGTCATATTTTGTGCAGACAATATAGTGAGGGGCAATTTTTTATTCAGGAGCATTATAATGGCACTTGTATCTTTAAGGGCATCATGTGGAGATTTTCTGCTAAAGAGCGGAGAAGATGGAGATCTGCAGAGACGGCTGTGGATGAGAAAACTCATCATGGGGTCTGGACAAGATGAAGAAAAGAAGGAGAACAGCTCCAGAGGCGATGTAATCTATCAGGTACCTGGATGTAAATGTTATTTGTGATACTGACTAACTCTCATGTTTTATTTATGTTCGGAGCATTAAAGGGGATGTCCAGGTTTGTAATGAGTCTGCAGTCATTCTTTGTGACTGCAGACTTCTGACTTCTCACAGTGCGCACTGCACGCTGTCAGGATTCTCTCGTGCTGGCAATTTACATACATGCGGTCACGTGTTGACTAGACATGTGTGACCTCACTATATGTAAATGAACTGAGCGAGGCCAGGCACGTCTAGTCGGAATGTGGTCAGAAGTATACTAATCAAATGCTTGTGCTGACATGACTGTCCACCGGCAAGGGAGAATCCTAAAAGTGTGCAGTGCATGCGCTGTGAGAATTCAGAAGCCTGTGATGTCAGGATTCAGCTCTGCAGGTTCCAGTAGTCATCACATGGACACTTCACTCATATGCGACTTTTACACTTATGGTCCTGTGACATCGAGCTTCTCTTCTGCTTCTCTCTGTTTTTCACTGAACATTGAGAGTATTAGGAAGAGAACCTCGTCGGTACATGACTAAGTGTACAAATCGCATGTGTGCTGGGGGGCGCCAAAATGAATTCTTTCCCCGGGTGCCAGAAAACCGACATATACCTCTGCTGGTATGCTACTGCGAGCGGTGGTTACAGGGTCCGGTGGAGGGATATCTGTGCACAGTGCAGCACTGGCAGTGAGGCAGGGACTGAGGGTGTGCACAGCGAGAGAATGGAGACCCGGAGACTGCCCGTCCCAGTCTACGACGTAGCCTGGAGCCCTCATTATCAGAGGAATATGTCAGTTAATACATTGTTTTTCTAAAGCTTTATAGCTATATATTACTTGTTAATCACTGATTTAACACAATTGATTGAGCAGAGTCCTGCCCATTCATAATACAAGCGTATGTAGTTAATTGGCACTGGTGGTCTGTTTTGTTTTCCATCTTTTTGCACTTTATATATCCTATTCTATCTTTTGTACAATTTATATCTTATGTAATTAATAAAATTATACTATTTTTACATTCAACTCCTTTCTTCTCCTTTTTCATCAATTATTTTGGAGTTGGTTTTCTCCCTGGTTTTGGGACTTCATTCTGCAATTTAGTGCAATCTTTTCCAGTAATGAATACGCTACCTGGTATTGTTCTCAAATTAATGTACCAGTATGTTTTAAGAATGCTAGAAGAACCAGAGAACCTGGAGAAAGCCCATACAAACCCCAGGAGAACATACTACTCTATGTAAATTGGTGAGAAATGGTGAGAAGTACACTTTATATTGTTTTAATTGTAGAGTTGGATTGGTCTGCAATGTACCAAGCCAAAAGGCAATAGTCAAAATGTCCTTGGATTCTTAATAGCAATACAATTGATTACATGCTCAATATGCTTATTACACGACAAGCATCACTGGTCACTTTGAGAATTATTGTCCCTATTACCCTGGCATATGCTAAACAAAATCTTATCAGACTTGTCAAATGTCTTTGTTTCAAGGCCTCACAGGAGGTTAAATCCTTAAAAGGAAGAATTTGATGGCAAATATGCACCTGAATAGGGAGCAGAAGACAGTCAGCTGTCAGAGGACAGTGATTTAATTATGTGGAGGACCCCCAGTTCAGTTTCTGTGAGCGCTGCTCTTTTTAACCTGCTCTTTTTCACTTGCAAAGACATAATCCTGTTTGTCCAAGAAATTACTACACAGGGGGTAAATTACAAAAGATGTCCCTCCATGCTAGCTTGTCAGATCTGAGCTTGCCACTATTTTGTTTAATCAACTGTAGATGGGACAGAGGTGAACTCAAATGTAGCAAGTTCGTTAAAGGCCACCAATATAGATTGTTGGATACAATCGAAGCAGTGATTGGTAGCCAATATTTTAAGCAAGGTATGTACCTAGTATTTTTGTATCATTGGTATATAATAATAATAATAATAATTTTATTTATATAGCGCCAACATATTATCTGCGTATATCAACGTATATCTGTTCCTTTTACAAGCTGAAACATTTCTGATGGTGTTTATACAATATGTTGTCCTCCTGGAAATATGATTTCTTCGCATACCCCCAAAACAAATTGAGTATTTAGTTTTCTATGAAATTAGATGCAGAAATATTACACTGGCACAAATGCTACAATAAAAAGAATGTAAAACATATAGACCCTATTATAGTTAGCCATATTAGGATCAAGAAGTGTTACTAAACCACAATATTAAAGCAATAAGTTTATTTATTCAACAACAATATATATTGCAAGACAAGTAAAACAGATTGGTGCCTCAGACCAAACAAACAGAGGCTAGCAAAGTGTGGGACAACGCAAAATTACAGGATGAAAAAATCTATCCACTATAACAATTGAGATCTTTTGGTAATGTTGGAGTACATATACAAACAGCAGAAATGTTGCATATTCTCAATTAAGAGATAATAATCCAGTATTTGCAACTAAATCAGTCTGTGTTACTGGTGTGACAAATGTGAGCGATATGGAGGCATGTCCACCACTCCAAAACAAGTACTAGGGGCACGGTTCAGCCAGCAATAGATAAACACATAGCCACTACATTTGCATCGTCCCTTCATATATCCATGCACACATAAACAGCACAGTGCCCATTCCGCCACATATTACCTAGATACGTGTCCACCAAAAAGTTCACTGTCAAGTGACAGGCTGAGCCTCCGGACCGCGACTCACGTTTGGCTGAACCGTGCCCCTAGTACTTGTTTTGGAGTGGTGGACATGCCTCCTTATCTCTCACATTGCCAAAAGATCTCAATTGTTATAGTGTATAGATTTTTTCATCCTGTAATTTTGCGTTGTCCTACACTTTGCTGGCCTCTGTTTGGTCTGAGGCACCAATCTGTTTTACTTGTCTTGCAATATATATTGTTGTTTGTTGTTGAATAAATAAACTTATTGTTTTAATATTGTGGTTTAGTAACACTTCTTGATCCCAATATGGCTAACTATAATAGGATCTATATGTTTTATACTTTTTATGGATTGTTGCCTATTCTCCTTTACAGTTATGTGCATGGGTAGTGTGCTTATTAATAAAAGAATTTATGAAAAAAATTAAAGAATTTGACCACTTTCTTTTGCCAGTACTGCTTTCTTCACAAATTGACCAGCACTTCTGTCCATCGAATGGCTGCTGGTGGAGGAGCATGTAAACAGACCAGCCCATCAGCATCCTCATACATCTCTGGCAAAAATTAAAGGGAATCTGTCACCTACCTTTTTGTATATAAGCTTTGGCCACTGCCATCAGGGGCTTATCTACAGCATTCTGTGTCTGGGGCTCAGTGATGGACAGCTCTGTCATCCTATCCTGTGCTGGGGCATGTTGAGCTGTCCGTGCTTTGATTGACAGCTCAGTTGAACTATCTGAGACTCGGAGGGGCAGAGATTTCTTCAGGTGCTCCCTGTTCTTAGTAATTGCCCTGCTATTTAGGTAAGCTGTCTGGCCAGATCACTGTCTGTCAAAACTTCTGCTCTTTGGTGTGTGCTTGTCTGATTCCTGTGCTGTGAGTTGTGATCTACTGCTGCCTGACCTTTGGACTGTGTTCTGACTACCCATTTGATTTTGGGCCCTTTGCCTTTGTCTTTTCCCTTAGTTTACTATGTGCTCTCTTAATATTGACCCCAGAGCGACCTGTCTGAGCAGTGACTACCATCACATTTTGACTGGCCCGTATGAGATTTTGGAGGTAGTCAATCTGGTTGCCTTTAGATTAAAGGTACCGTCACACTAAGCGACGCTGCAGCGATAGCGACAGCAATGCCGATCGCTGCAGCGTCGCTGTGTGGTCGCTGGAGAGCTGTCACACAGACCGCTCTCCAGCGACCAGCGATGCCGAGGTCCCCGGGTAACCAGGGTAAACATCGGGTTGCTAAGCGCAGGGCCGCGCTTAGTAACCCGATGTTTACCCTGGTTACCAGCGTAAAAGTTAAAAAAACAAACAGTACATGCTCACCTGCGCGTCCCCCAGCCTCTGCATCCTGACGCTGACTGAGCTCCGGCCCTAACAGCAGAGCGGTGACGTCACCGCTGTTGCTTTCACTTTCAGTTTAGGGCCGGCGCTTTAGTGTCAGGAAGCAGAGGCTGGGGGACGCGCAGGTGAGTATGTACTGTTTGTTTTTTTTAACTTTTACGCTGGTAACCAGGGTAAACATCGGGTTACTAAGCGCGGCCCTGCGCTTAGTAACCCGATGTTTACCCTGGTTACCAGTGTAAAATATCGCTGGTATCGTCGCTTTTGCTGTCAAACACGGCGATACACGGCGACCTAGCGACCAAATAATGTGCAGACCTTCTAGCAGCGACCAGCAATTTCACAGCGGGATCCAGATCGCTGCTGCGTGTCAAATACAGCGATATCGCCATCCAGGTCGCTGCAACGTCACGGATTGCTGGCGATATCGCCTAGTGTGACGGTACCTTAAAGCTTCTGCAGACTGTTAAAGAAGTTTCCTTCCATGATTCTGTCTCTACCCCACCACCTCCAGTGTCTGTTGATGGAAGTTTGGATTACGAGGTGCAGAGGATCATGGAATCTTGGAGGGTCCAAACTTCCCTCCAATATCTGGCTCAATGGATGAGGATAAGGACCCGAGGAGAGATCCGTGAAGGTGAAGGCTGATTGTTTGGTCAGTGTTATTCATCATAGGTTTCCTGGGAAACCTGGGGTCCGGTTGCTCTCCACATGAGAGGGGCACTGTCCTGATTCTTCCGCTCAATGTGTCATCCTATCCTGGGGAATGCTGAGCTGTCGGTGATTTGATTGACCGCTTAGCTGACATATCTGAGACTGGAAAGTGCACAGATTTCTGCAGGTGCTCCCTGTTCCTAGCAATTGCCCTTCTATTTAGGTGAGCTGTCTGGCCCAGATCACTTCATTCACAGCTTCTGCTCTCTGGTGTGTGTTTGCTTGTTTCCTGTGCTGTGAGTTTTGATCTAACCCGATCTCCAGAAACCATTCTTCATAGAGGTGGATGCTTCAGAGGTTGGGGTAGGGGCTGTTTTGTCTCAAGGTTCCAAAACTCTGACCAACTTGTGACCACGTTCATTTTTCTCCAGGAAATTTTCAACTGCTGAGAAAAAATTATGATGTTGGCAATTGCGATCTACTCGCTGTCTGAAACTACAATGTGCACATTCCATATGGCAAAGGAAAACCATTGTATGAATAGGTATGTCCAAACGTTTGATCGGTATTGTACCTTTCATAGTATTTTCATGGTATTCTGTTATTTTTGAAAGATTTAAGGAGATCCTATAAAGAATAACTTTAATAAACACAGTCCAGTGAGAATTTGCTGTTGGGACCATCTAATTGAGTTTGAAAATGGGGTTGTCCAGGCACCATTCTTGATATAAAGGTGTCACATGTGCCCAGTCTGTCTCCAATTATCACTATGTGAGATTTCGAAATAAAGGAAGTTCAGGAATTTACACTGTAGAAAAAAAATAGGTCAACAGCATTGCACATCTGTGCAAAGTATAAGAAAAGTTTGGGGTCTAATTTTTGAGTAATTTGTATGATGTGGATTGTTTATTCACCCAAATTCCTTTGTATGAGAAGGCTGATACTGAAAAAATGAATATAGCACTTGTCTCGTTTGAGGTGCATTATATTTAGAGACACATGGGAAACATGAATCTCAATGTTTATGTCATCAGGCCCACCAAAGATGTTAGGCAACACTGAACTACATCAAATACAGCAGGTCCTGTGGGTATTTCTGCAATATTTATAAGAACGTGTTTATTTTTTATATGTAGTCTTCCTTTATCGGCACACGACACAAATGTAATGTAAACCAACTTAGGTATCCGAGTGTGCTAATGAATTGCACAAGTGTTCCACCTGCAAGTCCATTTCAATCCATAGTCTATAAGAGCAGGAAGGATATCCAAATAATTGTCTGTATAAGTCACGATGAAGAGAGAGTCTTGTGAGGTCTCAAGTAACACTTGTATACTAATGAAATAATCATGTGCCTAAAAGCTACGCTCTACACAGACTCACTTAGCTAGTCAAATAAATAGACATTGTCTTTCATTTCCTCCTTTTCATCCTGATCTTGTGTTTCAGTGCGCAATCTTCCACCAGCTTTCAATTTTGTAGAAATATTCATGTGAAACATTTTGTTGATGGTTCTTCTTAAAATATACAACTTCTGGTCCAATTCATCAGTGATCAGTGAACCTTTGTAATTGCCATTACATACTTTCCTCATGAGATTTACAATACATGACCAAGAATGTGTTGTTTGCTGCAGTTAACCAAAGACCAGAGAAGGGTGTGATTCACATTTCAACAACAGGTTCCCTATTCAGCTGACAAAAACTTTAATGCTAGGTACCTGTGGTAAAATGACCCCCCCCAAAAAAAAAAAAAAAAAAAAAAAATATTCGCAAATTAGTAATTTAATGAGCTTGGTGCAAAATTCCATATATACTGGTATATTAAACCCTAGGAGTAAAATGACTTATATGTAAGTCATCTCTGAAGCATATTTCCCCACAGATGTATTGGGTTTGCACTTGCAGAGGTGCTGTGCTCGTGCGATTACCGTGTAGCCTGTCAAGCCTAGCTTCAGCTGTAATGGATGGAGATAACTCCAATCATGGCTGCTTAATGCAATAGATGTAATGCCTCCACAAATAACAACCATTACATCCAACAGTTAGATGAATGGAGAAGTGGGCTGCTTTGGCAGCCATGTTATTGACCATCACCACAACTTTTTCAAGGTCTAATAGAATGCCTGTTAATGTCATGTTGACAGACCTAATTGCAGTATTTTCTAAGAGCAACCAGTCCTACCTAAAATGAAAAAAACAACAACTTATAGTTGTATTCTGAAATTATTAAAATTGCTGTAACTAGTTACACAGTATGAAAATAATCAAGTGTGCGATTGGCTAGCTTTTTTATCTGCTGTCATTCTGCTACAAGGAGAGCTGTTATCGAACATGGTATACAAATTTTTTCCATGGAGCCCATGTGAGTGTGTCCAGTAGTTACATTGCAAGAGATACATTAACTCCTTACATCCTAGTTAGCTCTCTACAGCCCATTGTTTACTATACAGCATTTAGCTGATTAACACCCTGCCCTTCCCTCTCTGCTCCAGATGAGCTGCTCTTATCAGTCCAGTATCCTCTCAATCCAAGTTCACCCACCACCATGGCATTTACTGTCCAGAGCTGTGTGCTTGATCAAATGCACTGTTATCTTTATATGCAAATGTAGTTATAGCAGTGTACACTACAGAAAAAAAACACTGATAGTGGAATGTGTTACAGTAGAACTTGTGTGGAGCTTTAAAGTTCTACTAACATTACAGCTCTGCTACTCACTAGAATTGTCAATCAAGGAGTAGTGCCCATGTTCTGACCATCCCTTTGTCTTGTCCTTCAGCTTTTGATCCGCTATTTCTTGTTATTGACCTTGGACTGTGACCTGACTTACGCCTTCGTCTTTTCCCTTGGTTATCTAAGTATTGTCTCGGTATTGACATCTGACTCTTCTGCCTCCTGGTCTGTCCGTGAGTAGTGACTAGCATCACACTATCCATCTATAATGACCATAAACAAGATAAAGATTCCCACCTCACATCAGGAATACAAAATCCCAGGTACTTTCAGCTGCATCATATCTAATGTAATGTGCTTAACTATATGTACCAAATGCCAACTGGGGGTCTGTATGTAGGGGAGATATGACAAAAACATAGAACAAGGATAAATTGTCATCACCACACAATAAAAGAAAAAAAAGAATAGATCTATCTGTGGCCAAACATTTTTATATCCTAGATCACTGCATCATGGACATGAAATTACAGGTAATTAAAGGTAACTTAAAATCTCAGAGAGACAGAAAAATTTGGGAGTACAAACTTATGACAAACTTTGACACACCAGTGCAGGAATGAATATGCTGCATGGATTTAGGTTTCTCTACATCAACGAAGGAATGTACTCTTTACACAATTTGGGAGCATCGCTACCATGGACCAGACCTCAATCACAGGTCAATAAAACTTTAATACTCCTTATCTATGAACTGCTCCAATATTTATGGCCACAACTGTTTTCTCCCCTTCCCACGCTGATAATTTTGCTTACGTCATTTGTCTTATCTATTGCATTATTCCTGTATGCTCTTATGCATAAATATGTGATTCTAAAGATTTTGTGTTATTTTATGTCTGATGAAGAGACCTGAGTAATCTTGAAAGCCTTCAATTTGTTACCTTCTTTTCAGTTAGCCATTAAAATGGTATGTACCACTGAGGACTCTCAAATTTAAATTTTTGCTTGAGTCACAGAACAAACTCATCAATGCAAGTCTCTGGGTACATGCAAAAATCAGACAGCACTCAGATGCAATCTGTGTGCAATCTGTGTGCTGTTTGCTTGTATGATAGAAGCTTGAGATGGTAAGAACTGAAATATTGATCAAACACTCATGAAAGTCTACTCCAAAACACTGATGAAATCAGTCCTTTTCTGTAAATCAATGACTTCTCAATGACTACTTAAACAGAGATATTTTACCCTAGCAGATGCATATAAAAACCTAGAACTATACTAATACATCACAATTTAAAGGGAACCTGTCACCATGAAAATTCAGTCTGATCTGTGGGCATCATGTTACAGATCAGGTGTAGCGGAGTAGATTGATACTTAGTTTGCAAAAAAAAGATTCAGTATAACCTGTGTTTGAACCATTTAATCATCTGCTCTTTCTGGGATTTTCAGTCCAGTGGGCTGTACTATCAGTGATTGACAGCTATATCTGTATGCACACTTATACAAGGAAAACTGTTAGCCACTAACAGGACAGCCCACAGGATTGAAAATCCCAGAAAGAGCCAAGGTTTAAATGATGAAAATATCGGTGATGTTGAATCTTCTCAAAAAACTATATATCAATCTGCTCAGCTCCTCCTGCTCTATCACATGGTGCCTGCATGGTGCTTGAAGATTGGACAGCATTTTCATGGTGACAGGATCCCTTTCACCCCTTCACCCCGAAGCCTGTTTTCACCTTCCTGACAGGCCAAGTTTTACAATTCTTACCACTTTGTGTGCTAATAACTCTGGAACACTTGATAGAATCAGTGATTCTGAGACTGTTTTTAGTGGCACATTGTATTTTATGTTAGTGGTAAATGTAGGTAGATTTTTTTTGCGTTTGTTTGTGAAAATATTGAAATTTTGCCAACAATTTAGAAAATGTCACAATTTTCAAACTTTCAATTTTTATATCCTTAACCCCTTCCCGACATTTGACGTACTATCCCGTCGAGGTGGGGTGGGCCCGTATGACCGCCGACGGGATAGTACGTCATCATCGATCAGCGGCGCTCACGGGGGGAGCGCGGCCGATCGCGGCCGGGTGTCAGCTGCATATCGCAGCTGACATCCGGCACTATGTGCCAGGAGCGGTCACGGACCGCCCCCGGCACATTAACCCCCGGCACACCGCGATCAAACATGATCGCAGTGTACCGGCGGTATAGGGAAGCATCGCGCAGGGAGGGGGCTCCCTGCGGGCTTCCCTGAGACCCCCGGAGCAACGCGATGTGATCGCGTTGCTCTGAGGGTCTCCTACCTCCCTCCTTGCCGCAGGTCCCGGATCCAAGATGGCCGTGGCATCCGGGTCCTGCAGGGAGGGAGGTGGCTTACCGAGTGTCTGCTCAGAGCAGACACTTGGAAAGCCTGCAGCCCTGCACAGCAGATCGTCGATCTGGCAGAGTGCTGTGCACACTGCCAGATCAATGATCTGTGATGTCCCCCCCTGGGACAAAGTAAAAAAGTAAAAAAAAAATTTTTCCACATGTGTAAAAAAAAAAAAAAAAAAAAATTCCTAAATAAATAATAATAAAAAAAATATATTATTCCCATAAATACATTTCTTTATCTAAATAAAAAAAACAAAACAATAAAAGTACACATATTTAGTATCGCCGCGTCCGTAACGACCCAACCTATAAAACTGCCCCACTAGTTAACCCCTTCAGTAAACACCGTAAGAAAAAAAAAAAAAAAACGAGGCAAAAAACAACGCTTTATTACCATACCGCCGAACAAAAAGTGGAATAACACACGATCAAAAAGACGCATATAAATAACCATGGTACCGCTGAAAACGTCATCTTGTCCCGCAAAAAAAAAGCCGCCATACAGCATCATCAGCAAAAAAATAAAAAAGTTATAGTCCTGAGAATAAAGCGATACCAAAATAATTATTTTTTCTATATTTTAGTTTTTATCGTATAAAAGCGCCAAAACATAAAAAAATGATATAAATGAGATATCGCTGTAATCGTACTGACCCGACGAATAAAACTGCTTTATCAATTTTACCAAACGCGGAACGGTATAAACGCCTCTCCCAAAAGAAATTCATGAATAGCAGGTTTTTGGTCATTCTGCCTCACAAAAATCGGAATAAAAAGCGATCAAAAATGGTCACGTGTCCGAAAATGTTACCAATAAAAACGTCAACTCGTCCCGCAAAAAACAAGACCTCACATGACTCTGTGGAGCAAAATGTGGAAAAATTATAGGTCTCAAAATGTGGAGACGCAAAAACTTTTTTGCTATAAAAAGCGTCGCTGGTTTCACACTTGCGTTTTTGTCTGCAGCGTTTTTTGCACAAAAAAACGCATGCGTTTTTTCCCTATATTTGACATTGAAAACGCATGCGGTTTTTTTGTACGCGTTTGGTCGCGTTTTCAAACGCATGCGGTTTTTTTCTGCATGCGTTCATTTTCAGAAATACAACCTGCAGTATTTTCTTGCGTTTTTAAGCACATGCGTTTGTTTGCGTTAAAAACGCATGCATTTTTATCGAAAAAAAACAGAAAACACACTGAAAAGCCACCCACCACCATCAAGGTGATAAAGGGATCCAAACCCTAACCCTAACTCTACCCCTAACCTCACCCCTAACCGTTTAATGAACATTTTCTGACAGTCATAGTGCCACGTATTTCAGTGCCACGTATTTCAGTGCCACGTATTTCTGTGCCACGTATTTCTGTGCCACGTATCACGTATTTCAGTGCCACGTATTTCAGTGCCACGTATCACGTATTTCAGTGCCACATATTTTAGTACCACGTATTTCAGTGCCACGTATTTCAGTGCCACGTATTTCAGTGCCACGTATTTCAGTGCCACGTATTTCAGTGCCACGTATCACGTATTTCAGTGCCACATATTTTAGTACCACGTATTTCAGTGCCACGTATTTCAGTGCCACGTATTTCAGTGCCACGTATTTCAGTGCCACGTATTTCAGTGCCACGTGTTTCAGTGCCACGTGTTTCAGTGCCACGTATCACATATTTCAGTGCCACGTATTTCAGTGCCACGTATTTCAGTGCCACGTATTTCAGTGCCACGTATTTCAGTGCCACGTATTTCAGTGCCACGTATTTCAGTGCCATGTATCACATATTTCAGTGCCACGTATTTAAGTGCCACGTATTTCAGTGCCACATATTTCAGTGCCACGTATCACGTATTTCAGTGCCACGTGTTTCAGTGCCACGTATTTCAGTGCCACGTATTTCAGTGCCACATATTTCAGTGCCACGTATTTCAGTGCCACGTATTTCAGGGCCACGTATTTCAGTGCCACGTATTTCAGTGCCACGTGTTTCAGTGCCACGTGTTTCAGTGCCACGTGTTTCAGTGCCACGTATTTAAGTGCCACGTATCACATATTTCAGTGCCACGTATTTAAGTGCCACGTATTTCAGTGCCACGTATTTCAGTGCCACGTATTTCAGTGCCACGTATCACGTATTTCAGTGCCACGTGTTTCAGTGCCACGTATTTAAGTGCCACGTATCACGTATTTCAGTGCCACGTATTTCAGTGCCACGTATTTCAGTGCCACGTATTTCAGTGCCACGTATTTTAGTGACACGTATTTTAGTGACACGTATTTCAGTCACGTTTAGGGTTAGGGTGAGGGGTAGGGTTAGGGTTAGGGCTAGGGTTGGAGGTAAAGTTAGGGTTAGGGTTTGGATTACATTTACGTTTGGATTAGGGTTGGGATTAGAATTATGGGTGTGTCAGGGCTAGGGGTGTGGTTAGGGTTACCGTTGGGATTAGGGTTAGGGGTGTGTTTGGGTTAGGGTTTCAGGTAGAATTGGGGAGTTTCCACTGTCCAGGCACATCAGGGGCTCTCCAAGCGCGACATGGCGTCCAATCTCAATTCCAGCCAATTCTGCGTTGAAAAAGTAAAACAGTGCTCCTTCCCTTCCGAGCTCTCCCGTGCGCCCAAAAAGGGGTTTACCCCAACATATGTGTTATCAGCGTACTCGGGACAAATTGAACAACAACTTCTGGGGTCCAAGTTCTCTTGTTATCCTTAGGAAAATAAAAATTTGGGGGGCTAAAAATCATTTTTGTGGGAAAAAAAAGATGTTTTATTTTCACGGCTCTGCGTTATAAACTGTAGTGAAACACTTGGGGGTTCAAAGTTCTCACAACACATCTAGATAAGTTCCTTGGGAGGTCTAGTTTCCAATATGGGGTCACTTGTGGGGGGTTTGTACTGTTTGGGTACATCAGGGGCTCTGCAAATGCAACGTGACGCCTGCAGACCAATCCATTTAAGGCTGCATTCCAAATGGCGCTCCTTCCCTTCCGAGCTCTGTCATGCACCCAAACAGTGGTTCCCCCCCACATATGGGGTATCAGCGTACTCAGGACAAATTGGACAACAACTTTTGGGGTCTAATTTATCCTGTTACCCTTGTAAAAATACAAAACTGGGGGCTAAAAAATCATTTTTGTGAAAAAAAAAAAGAATTTTTATTTTCACGGCTTTGCGCTATAAACTTTAGTGAAACACTTGGGGGTTCAAAGTTCTCAAAACACATCTAGATAAGTTCCTTGGGAGGTCTAGTTTCCAATATGGGGTCACTTGTGGGGGGTTTGTACTGTTTGGGTACATCAGGGGCTCTGCAAATGCAACGTGACAGCTGCTGACCAATCCATTTAAGTCTGCATTCCAAATGGCGCTCCTTCCCTTCCGAGCTCTGTCATGCGCCCAAACAGTGGTTCCCCCCCACATATGGGGTATCAGCGTACTCAGGACAAATTGGAAAACAAATTTTGGGGTCCAATTTTTTCTGTTACCCTTGTAAAAATACAAAGCTGGGTGCTAAAAAATCATTTTTGAGAAAAAAAATAAAAATTATTTTCACGGCTCTGCGTTATAATCTGTAGTGAAACACTTGGGGGTTCAAAGCTCTCAAAACACATCTAGATAAGATCCTTAGGGGGTCTACTTTCCAAAATGGTGTCACTTGTAGGGAGTTTCAATGTTTAGGCACATCAGGGGCTCTCCAAACGCAACATGGCGTCCCATCTCAATTCCAGTCAATTTTGCATTGAAAAGTCAAATGGCGCTCCTTCCCTTCCAAGCTCTGCCATGCGCCCAAACAATGGTTTACACCCACATATGGGGTATCATCGTACTCAGGACAAATTGGCCAACATTTTTTGGGGTCCAATTTCTTCTCTTACCCTTGGGAAAATAAAAAATTGGGGGCGAAAAGATCATTTTTGTGAAAAAATATGATTTTTTATTTTTACGGCTCTGCATTATAAACTTCTGTGAAGCACTTGGTGGGTCAAAGTGCTCACCACACATCTAGATAAGTTCCTTAGGGGGTCTACTTTCCAAAATGGTGTCACTTGTAGGGAGTTTCAATGTTTAGGCACATCAGGGGCTCTCCAAACGCAACATGGCGTCCCATCTCAATTCCAGTCAATTTTGCATTGAAAAGTCAAATGGCGCTCCTTCCCTTCCAAGCTCTGCCATGCGCCCAAACAATGGTTTACACCCACATATGGGGTATCATCGTACTCAGGACAAATTGGCCAACATTTTTTGGGGTCCAATTTCTTCTCTTACCCTTGGGAAAATAAAAAATTGGGGGCGAAAAGATCATTTTTGTGAAAAAATATGATATTTTATTTTTACGGCTCTGCATTATAAACTTCTGTGAAGCACTTGGTGGGTCAAAGTGCTCACCACACATCTAGATAAGTTCCTTAGGGGGTCTACTTTCCAAAATGGTGTCACTTGTAGGGAGTTTCAATGTTTAGGCACATCAGGGGCTCTCCAAACGCAACATGGCGTCCCATCTCAATTCCAGTCAATTTTGCATTGAAAAGTCAAATGGCGCTCCTTCCCTTCCAAGCTCTGCCATGCGCCCAAACAATGGTTTACACCCACATATGGGGTATCATCGTACTCAGGACAAATTGCACAACATTTTTTGGGGTCCAATTTCTTCTCTTACCCTTGGGAAAATAAAAAATTGGGGGCGAAAAGATCATTTTTGTGAAACAATATGATTTTTTATTTTTACGGCTCTGCATTATAAACTTCTGTGAAGCACTTGGTGGGTCAAAGTGCTCACCACACATCAAGATAAGTTCCTTAGGGGGTCTACTTTCCAAAATGGTGTCACTTGTAGGGGGTTTCAGTGTTTAGGCACATCAGGGGCTCTCCAAACGCAACATGGCGTCCCATCTCAATTCCAGTCAATTTTGCATTGAAAAGTCAAATGGCGCTCCTTTCCTTCCGAGCTCTGCCATACGCCCAAACAGTGGTTTACCCCCACATATGGGGTATCAGCGTACTCAGGACAAATTGTACAACAACTTTGGGGGTCCATTTTCTCCTGTTACCCTTGGTAAAATAAAACAAATTGGAGCTGAAATAAATTTTGTGTGAAAAAAAGTTAAATGTTCATTTTTATTTAAACATTCCAAAAATTCCTGTGAAACACCTGAAGGGTTAATAAACTTCTTGAATGTGGTTTTGAGCACCTTGAGGGGTGCAGTTTTTAGAATGGTGTCACACTTGGGTATTTTCTATCATATAGACCCCTCAAAATGACTTCAAATGAGATGTGGTCCCTAAAAAAAAATGGTGTTGTAAAAATGAGAAATTGCTGGTCAACTTTTAACCCTTATAACTCCGTCACAAAAAAAAATTTTGGTTCCAAAATTGTACTGATGTAAAGTAGACATGTGGGAAATGTTACTTATTAAGTATTTTGCGTGACATATGTCTGTGATTTAAGGGCATAAAAATTCAAAGTTGGAAAATTGCAAAATTTTCAAAATTTTCGCCAAATTTCCATTTTTTTCACAAATAAACGCAAGTTATATCGAATAAATTTTACCACTAACATGAAGTACAATATGTCACGAGAAAACAATGTCAGAATCGCCAAGATCCGTCAAAGCGTTCCAGAGTTATAGCCTCATAAAGGGACAGTGGTCAGAATTGTAAAAATTGGCCCGGTCATTAACGTGCAAACCACCCTTGGGGGTGAAGGGGTTAAATTAGTTATTCATGCTGTACAAAATAATTTATAAATAACATTTTCCATATGTCTACTTTACACCTGCATCAAATTTGAAACATTTTTTTTTTATAGGAAGTTAGATGGGTTAAAAGCTTGTCAGCAATTTCACATTTTTCCAACAAAATTTGACAAAACCATTATTTATCAACCACATAATGTTTGAAGTGACTTTGAGGGGCCTATATGACAGAAAATACTTAAAAGTGACACCATTTAAAAAACTGCACCCCTCAGTGTGTCAAAATCACATTCAACAAGTTTACTAAACGTTTAGGTGCTTCACAGGAATTAATCAATGTGGAAAGAAAAAAATTAACTATGACTTAGTCACTACTCATGGAAAGACCATGAGGCTGAGAAGTCAGATGTTCCGGGGTCAGTGCCAAGAGAGCATATAGAAAATAAAAAAATCAAGGGGAAAGACACAGGCATAAGTCAGGTCACAGTCCGGGATCAAAATACCAGGAGATAGTGGATCAAAGTAAAAGGACAAGACAAAGGGATAGTCAGACCACAGCCAAAGGGTAAGGCAGCAGATGATTAGAACTCAGCATAACAGAATCAGGCTCTCACTAGGAAGCACAAACTATGTCTGGTAGTGATCAGAGGCAGACAGTTCAGTTAATTAGCTTTGCAATTTCCAGAAAAAATAACACCTGGAGAAAAGCCCAGTGCCTCCCAGTCACAGATTGGACGGCCGAGCTGTGAAAGTACTGACAGCTCAGCACGCCCATCACAAGATTGCAAGGCCCGGCTATCAATGAAAACACCAACAACTCAGCATGAGTCAGATTCCATAGGGTATCAAAACAGTCAATCACTGAGCACAGGAATCATAACATGAGCATTTTAATTTTTTCACACAAAAATGTTCACTTGGCCCCAAGTTTAAAAGGGATGATAGGAGAAACAGGACATATAATTTATTACCCAATTTCTCCTGAATACAGTGAAACCTCATACTTGGTCAAAAACTACTTGCCACATTGCAAAGCTCAAAAGGGAATGAACACCATATTGTAGTGCACATTTTGCTGGAATGGATTGAGTGTGCTGTTTCATATTAGCAGAGCAGCTGAGGTGGCAGAATCCCCCATAAGTGACTTAATTTTACAAACTACACTTCTCAATCAATTCATCTACGAG
The DNA here is from genome assembly GCF_051348905.1 of Ranitomeya variabilis. Classification (NCBI taxonomy): domain Eukaryota; kingdom Metazoa; phylum Chordata; class Amphibia; order Anura; family Dendrobatidae; genus Ranitomeya; species Ranitomeya variabilis. Next base: position 283,871,471 of record NC_135232.1, read on the forward strand.
TGCAAAGATCATATTGATACCACAGGTGTGTCACAAAAATTCTATACCATTAGGTAATCCTCAATTTTTGCAAGTCTGGCAAAGAGAATCAATAGCGTCCTCGTGTAGGTTCATGAAAATTCTGATTGAAGAAGAGAAAATATATTTTGAACGCACTAGGAAAACACTAGGAGAACTCATAGAAAAAGCTCTGGTATTTAAGTCAGATCCTGAATTCACGAGGAGGGAGTCTCTGCTACAGACCTCTGTGGAGAAATTTCAAGCTAATATTAAAGATAGAAAACATTTCCAATTCACGAGAGATTACACTGAATTTAAAGAGAACAGGGCATATAATTTTTTGAATTCCCAACGAGGTAATCGCACTGATATTTCATCATCAGAAACAGATAATTCTGACAGAGATAGATCCAATTCAAGAGGTAGGTGGAGACAAAGGGGGAGAACACGGGGCAGGGGACAAAGACGTAGATGGCAAAATCACAACGCATTTACGAATGCCCCTATGGGGCCCACATTGGGCACACAGACACAGGGAGGTTCCCATACAAACAATCTTGCCAACAATACAGGCGAGCCATCCCTACCAATGCCAGTGTCTATGCATTCATCTCCCTCACCTTCCTCGTCTTTTTTGGAACAAAGGGCCCCACTCGGATATCCACTGAGAAACAGAATGGCTTAAATCCTGTGGGGTCCAGTCAGATTATCAATCTCAGTAACTATAAACTATCATATGATGAATACAAGGTGTTATTGAAGGGCCTTAATTTTGTTCCCACAACTAGATTTGATGCATTTGGCTGGGTCAAAGATGTTAACCTGTTTGCACGCAAACTCAAATGGCATAAGTTTTATCTACAGAAGGATAAGGAAAGGTGTGAGAATTTGGGTATCCCGATGGAGGATCTTGAGGCTGTTGATATTCTGACAGACTTGTTGGGGGATAATGAACGCAATGATGGATCGGGTCCTTTCACGTCTCTTAAATGCAAAAGTACCAGAATGCCCCCGGGGGGGGACTAGATTCTGTGGACATCTTTCTCAAGGTTGTGGAGGAGGAGCTATTAAGGATCAAACCCTATGCCATGGGGTGTGACCCACCATCTAATCTCACGGGATCGGAACTTACAGCCTTGACTGGGCTAGAGAACAACAGAGAGATCATTATTAAGCCCTCCGATAAGGGGGGCAACTTGGTAATAATGAATCATGATCAGTATATGAGTATGTGTCAACTGATATTAAATGATAAAGAGACATATGAAATTCTTAAAAAAGATCCAACCCCACAGTATATGGACACCCTAATGGACATCCTAGCCAGAGGCCTTGACCTCAGATTAATAACCAAGGATGAGTTTGATTTTCTCTCCCCCTCCCTCCCTCTGGTGCCTGCTTTTTATTGCCTCCCTAAGATACACAAGGGACTTGTTCCCTTGAAAGGACGCCCCATAGTGTCAGGTATTGACTCCGTGGGCCAAAATGTGGGGATCTACTTTGATAGAATTCTCCGTCCATTTGTGGTCTCATTACCTTCATATTTGAGGGACACCATGGATTTACTTACTAAACTTGAGGATAGGGATATTGGGACTGATACTTACCTAGCATCTATTGATGTAGAGTCATTATACAGTAACATTCCACATAAGGCAGGCATCAGGGGGATGGAATTTTTCCTGAATACACGGGCTACCCACTGTACCCCACATAACAACTTTGTGGTTGAACTCATGGCATACATTTTGAATCACAACTGTTTCCTTTTCTTTGGGAGGACCTACCACCAGCTCAGGGGGACTGCGATGGGGAGTCCTTGTGCCCCATCGTATGCTAACCTCTTCCTGGGCTGGTGGGAGGAGACCATTATTTTTGTGGAGGAAGCCTGGTGGTTCCCTAGGATTCTGTTCTGGTCGAGATTTATCGACGATGTGTTTGTGTTGTGGACCGGCACTGTTGATGAATTTAATCGCTTTATTTTGTGTATTAATGAGAATGAAATCAACATGAGGTTCACATCGGAGATACATGAGGAGTCTATTAATTTTCTTGACCTCAACATCAGTAAGAATCATAGGGGTGGCATTTCCACCAGGACTTTTAGGAAGCCAACATCCACCAATGGTCTCCTCAGGTGGGATAGTTTCCATCCAGGTACATTACGCAAGGGTATCCCCAAGGGTCAATTTCTGCGCATTAGGAGAAACTGTTCTGATAACCATGAGTTCACTACACAGGCCCATGACCTCAAGTGTAGATTTGGCCAGAGGGGGTACCCGGGAGTGGTCCTTGATGGAGCGTGGAGGCATGCAGCAGGTTGCACTCGCCATGATCTACTTCACCCACCACCCAAGGTGAATGCACCTGAGATCCCGAGAATTATTGGCATGTTTGATAACAAATCTAGTGTGGTACAGAATATCTTGAAAAAACATTGGGGGATTTTGAGAGCCGACCCCGATCTTAAAGACTTCATTCCACCCACCCCGAAAATTACATATAGAAAGAGGAGGTCCATCAGGGATCGACTAGTCCATAGTTTCTATGACCGACCAAAACCACCTGGCACTTGGTTAGATCGGAAACCCTGTGGTACCTTCAAGTGTGGAGATTGTAAATTTTGCTCGTGGGTGAGAAAGGAAAAAACCTTTAAGAGTACCACACTAGCTAGAATTTACTATATGAGGGATTTTGCGAATTGCAAAACAGAGGGAGTGGTATACATGGCCACCTGCGTATGTCCTCTTAATTACATTGGGAAAACCAAAAGGGAGTTGCGGAGACGCATTGGCGAGCATTTGGGTGACATAAAGCACAAGCGGGATACACCGGTGGCTAAGCATATCAGGTTGACCCACCTAAATGACAATAGAGCTATCTCTTTTTGCGTCCTTGAAGTTGTGCGGCACAATCCACGGGGTGGCAATCTAAACAAATTACTTCTTCAAAAGGAGTGTCAATGGATTTTCAAACTGCGAACTCTTGTACCGGATGGTCTGAATGAACAGCAAAATTTTTGCTGTTTTCTATGATTCAGTAATCCACTATTACTAGCCAGACCCTTTAACCGAGTTACTTTATCTCGGTTCCCTTTATCATTTATTTTTTGTATTTTATCATATGTTGTATATGTATTCAATTGTAGTGCCCCGTACTGGGTCTTAACTTTTCATATGCTCTTGAACAGGATGCTGTTAATATAATAGTCCGTTTTGGGTAACCAGAATTTAATATTGTGTAGACGGCTTATTTTCTTTCATCTGGCACCCTACGCTAATACACGCTTCTATCTATGTATTTTCCTGTTTTACCTAATAATACGTCGCATTTTTTGCGATGTCTCCTGCTTTTTGGTGTTATATTTTCTGAACACGTTTATATATTATCTTATTACGTCCAATTTTGGCAGTGCTTGCATTATATACCATAGCTCTTTCTTTATATATGGCTGCTGTGCGTTTGCGCTTCGGTTTATCCTTTCCTTGCGCATTTGCTTTATGAGGGTACTTGCGTGCGCGTTATATGAATTTTCTTTTTTCACAGGTGAGCTTGTCGCGCGTGCGCTTTAGTTACCTGCCGTCTCACCAGCCCTTCAGCAATCAGCGCATGCGCTTTGCCAGACGGCTGTGTTCCGTACTTCCGCCGTTTACGGCGGCTAGTGCATGTTAGTATCTTGTTCTATTCATGGGTGCATGTGCGGACTTCATTATCATGGCGATGCCTTGGCAGGTATTCTGCTTTTGTAATCTCTCTGCAGGATAATGAAGACGGAGGTATGATGTATCATTAAACAGGAAGTCAGTGTATGTGAGCGCGGATATTTAAGTGGGACCCATAGGTAATTAAATGCAGCCCTATTTTCGTGGACAACTCCATACTGCCATATCTTTATCCAGTCTCTCCTGATGAACCCAGCTATGTGGGGGAAACGCGTCGAGAGTGTTTTTGAAGGTTTCTTCGTTTACTAACCGGTGTTTGAGCCACGGTATCTGGACTGGCTATCCATCTAGGGACCATGAATACAGCAGATGAGTATACTACCAATCTAGTTTGTATCTATAATTATGGTATTGGGTTACTCTGCTGTGTCTAGCCATTATCTTTTCTAGATAGGCGTGGTGGCACCTTAGTATATATATGGTAAATATATCTCTTATACTATATTAGATTATCAGTCAGCTTTATATTAGGATTAGGTGCATAATCCGTTTTCAGTTCTGCTTTACCCTTATTGTGGTTGCTATACTGAGTATATATAGTATCCCTATTTCTTTGTCTTACAGCACATTGGAGGGGGAGGGCCTGAGACGCTATGTAGTTTAACTCACATACTGCTGCAAGTTATTAACAGCCATCTGGCCTTCTGTTTCTGCCCTATTGCCTTATAGGGAAGAGGTAGGAGATCAGGAGTAGCCATCGCACGAGCGGGGGCGCCATTCTCGCTACCTCTTAGGGTGCCAACCTCCGCACCTAGGCAGATTGAATTTTAGGGTATTTTTTGCAGATTGGAGGGATACTCCACGTATATCTATACACCCTTCTAGCAAGTATTAGTTATCACGTGTGTTAATCACCGTCAATTTGTGATATTTACGTGTGATGTGCACTGCCTAATTACATATTTATTATCTTTGTAGGGGGGTTATTCACTCCCCCTCTTTTTGAGCTGACTTTTTTTGATAGGGTTTTGTCTCTTTTATATGTGGGTATTTTTGATAATTCAATAAAGTATCATAGTTTTATATGGGGGGGTTTTTCTTTGTGAAACTGGTAATTTTCCCTTGATTTATATATTTCTATAGTAAACCGTTTACCACAGGTGTGTCACAAAAATTCTATACCATTAGGCGGGGAAGAAAAAATAATTAAATTTTTACCACAAAAATGTTTTAGCCCCACGCATTATATTGTCACACGAAGAACTGGGTAAAAATTGCAGCAAAGTTTGTCACACAATTTCTGCTGAACGTGGCAATGTGGCTTTATAGTACTGTTTAGCCACATGGTGAGACAGGGGAAGGGACCGAGCGCTAATTCACTCTTGGAGAACAAGTTATCCTAGAATAGTTTGTGGATTCCATATACAGAGCCTATAAGTGCCAGAAGAGCAGAATACCAACTCAATTGACCCTATTTTGGAAATGACACCCCTCTGGGAATTTATCTACAGGTGCAGTGACAATTTTGACTCCATAGGAGTTTGCCGGAAACAAGCAGCAGTGAATGTTTCTTAGTGAAAATTGCAAATCTGCCATTGTAGTGCCCGTGCATTGTAGTGCTCATATGTTTTAGTGCCCACATATTGCTCCCAGTTTGTGCTTCTCGAGACATGGACCCCATGTCCATGGGGACCATCTGATTTTTTATCTCAAAAGTCTATCTGATAAGACCCTTTTTTGCACTTATCTCTCCTTTAAGTTCTCTGGTTATTAGGCCAAAATTACCAGGGTATGTGAACTTTTGTTCAGGGTCATTTGGATATTTTGGGTTGTCATTATGATTTAAAAAGACAAAACACAGTAGTTTGACAATAAATGGCTTCACCCAACCACTAACCACGAGTGGAGAAAAAGTTTTGGTGTTATCATTCATATTCTCTGAAAAAAGGCCAAGTAAGCAAAAATACTGCCGGGTATGTAAACTTTTGAGCAGAACTGTGTGTATATTACAAATCAGAAAAGGTTTTTAGACAATTCTCACAGCACTGTATGTAAGACGTTTATCAATCAAAACTTAGGAGCATTAATATTATTTAGATGGAAACATTCAGAATGTGTCGACTACTGATTGGATCCAATTTTCCATATGACGTTCACATAGCGATTATACACACCAATGGAAATTTTGGTTGTGTAAATGAATCCTTACATGGGTGCAGTGGTCAGATTTATTTTGCAGTCGATCAATGGTAAGTAGATTTGTGCTTAGCTTGGATCATTCATGGTGCATTGCCAGTTATAAAAGGCTATGTTCTAACTTTAGGAATGCCCTGGTAGCGTTCTCCAAAATGTGAATCATTTATAAAATAAGTCATATTTCATTTTAATACACCTTAATGAGACGACAGTTTCTAACTACTTAGAGCTTCCCACCTTAATTTATATTAACTTTGCTACAATTTATACTTTTGGACAGATCTTGGAACCACATTATTCCGCCAAAAAATCCCTTTTTTTTATGCCAGCCAGACCTCTGCGCTCTGCAGTGGGGGAGTGGCAATTAACAGGCACTTCTTGGTGTCGATGTGTTTTTCTTCCCATAGCAACAGCACAGTCTTAAATGCAGCAGCTTTTCGTAAGCGGTCCAGCCTAGCACAGTAAATCTTTCTTTCACCACACTCAAGGGAGTGATTAACATTTTACATGTCAGTACACTCATAACCAACTACTCAGCGAGATGGCTACAGTTCAGTTATTCCCTTTGCCCTAAAGACGATTTGGCAAGACATGGAGCTGTTGTTAATCCCATCATCAAGATTAAATAATGGAACAGTATAGTCAAACTGGAAAGATAGAAACACTTCAATTTGGTGTTATGATGGACTGCGCTGTAATCTGAGTGAGTGATAGGCTTCACGGCGTGTTACTGGGTCAAACAGCAGATGAGATTGATTAAATTATCTCAAAAATAGTTTATCCAAGAAATGTGCGTAAACTGTATATGTTAGAGGAGTTTGGAAAATTCAATAACTTCACTATATCACCTTTCTGTTTATCACAAGGTTTCCAGTTCCTCTTCCAGAAATATTCCACTTTCCAAAGCAGCAATGTGCGTACTCTGGGTATAATTACTAGCTAACTCTGCATGAATGATCTGCACACACACATCCTTTCATTGAAGATTTTAAGGGCATATTCTTAGGAAAATTATTTGGTTTTATGTGCAGTAAATTCACCATCAGGATAATGGTTGCCCATATACTATATCAGTTAGCTGTAGATAATATAATCAGTGTATAGATCTGTTCTCATTCTAGAAGACTCTGCCGTATTATCTACTGTCATGCTACACAAAACAACTACCAATTATCTTACTCTCTTATATAGCGCCAATAATTCCATGACACTTTACACGGTAACGTTTCTCCTTGCGGAGAGTGACATACCAGCCCTGGCATGCCAATAAAAGGAGGCTTATATGCCACACAATGCTCTTCTGAAAAATGTAATATGAAAATTGCCTCAACAGAGAGGAAGAGGACTTGGACTCTATAGCGCCACCTTTTGGAAGCAGCAATCCTAATAAACCCCTTTCTGACATTGGACGTACTATCCCATCGAGGTGGGGTGGGCCCGTATGACCACCGACGGGATAGTACGTCCAGCGCGAAAGGCCGCGCACATGGGGGGAGCGCGGCCGATCGCGGCCGGGTGTCAGCTCACTATCGCAGCTGACATCCGGCACTATGTGCCAAGAGTGGTCACAGACCGCCCCCGGCACATTAACCCCCGGCACACTGCGATCAAACATGATCGCAGTGTGCCGGCGGTATAGGGAAGCATCGCACAGGAAGGGGGCTCCCTGCGTGCTTCCCTGAGACCCCCGGAGCAACGCGATGTGATCGCGTTGCTTCGAGGGTCTCTTACCTCTTCCTCCCTGCGGCAGGCCCGGATCCAAGATGGCCACGGCATCCGGGTCCTGCAGGGAGGTGGCTTCACTGTGCCTGCTCAGAGCAGGCGCCGGGAAGCCTCCAGGATCTGTGCACTTCAGATCGCCGATCTGACACAGTGCACAGCAAAGTGTCAAATTGGCGATCTTACACTATGACATCATGCAATGTTATAGTGTAAAAAAAAAAAAAATTCACATGTGTAAAAAAAAAAAATATATATATTGTTCCTATAAATACATTTCTTTATCCAAATAAAAAAACAATAAAAGTACACATATTTATTATCGCCGCGTCCATATAGACCCGACCTATAAAACTGTCCCACTAGTTAACCCCTTCAGTTAGCACCGTAAAAAAAAAAAACGAGGCAAAAAACGCTTTATTATCATACCACCAAATAAAAAGTGGAATAACGCGCGATTAAAAAGATGTATATAAATATCCATGGTACCGCTGAAAACGTCATCTTGTCCCGCAAAAAACAAAATGCCATACAGCATCATCAAAGAAAAAAGAAAAAAGTTATAGTCCTCAGAATAAAGCAATGCAAAAATAATTATTTTTTCTATAAAATAGTTTTTATCGTATAAAAGCGCCAAAACATTAAAAAAATGATATAAATGAGGTATCGCTGTAATTGTACTGACCCGAAGAATAAAACTGCTTTATCCATTTTACCAAACGCGGAACGGTATAAGCACCTCCCCTAAAAGAAATTCATGAATAGCTGTTTTTTGGTCATTCTGCCTCACAAAAACCGGAATAAAAAGCGATCAAAAAATGTCACATGCCCGAAAATGTTACCAATAAAAACGTCAACTCGTCCCACAAAAAAGAAGACCTCACATGACTCTGTGGACCAAAATATGGAAAAATTATAGCTCTCAAAATGTGGTAATGCAAAAATATTTTTTGCAATAAAAAGCGTCTTTCAGTGTGTGACTGCTGCCAATCATAAAAATCTGCTAAAAAACCCGCTATAAAAGTAAATCAAACCCCCCTTCATCACCCCCTTAGTTAGAGAAAAATTAAACAATTAAAAAAATGAATTTATTTCCATTTTCCCATTAAGGTTAGGGTTAGGGCTACGGTTAGGGCTAGGGTTAGGGCTAGGGTTAGGGCTAGGGTTAGGGTTAGGGCTAGGGTTAGGGTTAGGGTTAGGGTTGGGGCTAGGGTTAAGGCTACAGTTAGGTTTGGGGCTAAAGTTAGGGTTAGAGTTTGGATTACATTTACGGTTGGCAATAGGGTTGGGATTAGGGATAGGTGTGTGTCAGGGTTAGGGGTGTGGTTAGGGTTACCGTTGGGATTAGGGTTAGGGATGTGTTTGGATTAGGGTTTCTGTTTTAATTGGGGTTTTTCACTGTTTAGGCACATCAAGGGCTCTCCAAACACAACATGGCATCCGATCTCAATTCCAGCCAATTCTGCGTTGAAAAAGTAAAACAGTGCTCCTTCCCTTCCGAGCTCTCCCGTGCGCCCAAACAGGGGTTTACCCCAACATATGGGGTATCAGCGTACTCAGGACACATTGGACAACAGCTTTTGGGGTCCAATTTCTCCTGTTACCCTTGGGAAAATACAAAACTGGGGGCTAAAAAATAATTTTTGTGGAAAAAAAAAGGATTTTTTATTTTCACGGCTCTGCGTTATAAACTGTAGTGAAACACTTGGGGATTCAAAGTTCTCACCGCACATCTAGATAAGTTCCTTGGGGGATCTAGTTTCCAATATGGGGTCACTTGTGGGGGGTTTCTACTGTTTAGATACATTAGGGGCTCAGCAAACGCAATGTGACGCCTGCAGACCAATCCATCTAAGTCTGCATTCCAAATGACGCTCCCTCCATTCCGAGCTCTTCCATGCGCTCAAACGGTGGTTCCTGTTGTGAATTCCGTTCTGGAGCTCCCTCCTGTGGTTGCTTTCTGCCATCTCCCCTGATTTGCGGCGGGTACTTCAGGAGTTTCAGGCTGATAAACCTGACCGCTGTCCAGTGGGGAAACTGTTTGTTCCTGATAGATGGACTAGCAGGGTAATTTCTGAGGTTCATTGTTCGGTGTTGGCTGGTCACCCTGGGATTTTCGGTACCAGAGATTTGGTGGCTAGGTCCTTTTGGTGGCCTTCCTTGTCGCGGGATGTGCGTTCGTTTGTGCAGTCCTGTGGGACCTGTGCTCGGGCTAAGCCTTGCTGTTCCCGTGCCAGTGGGTTGCTTTTGCCTTTGCCTATTCCTGAGAGGCCCTGGACGCATATTTCCATGGATTTTATTTCTGATCTTCCTGTTTCTCAGAAGATGTCTGTCATCTGGGTGGTTTGTGACCGGTTTTCTAAGATGGTCCATTTGGTACCGTTGCCTAAGTTGCCTTCCTCCTCTGATTTGGTTCCATTACTTTTTCAGCATGTGGTCCGTTTGCATGGTATTCCGGAGAATATTGTGTCTGACAGAGGTTCCCAGTTAGTTTCTAGGTTTTGGCGGTCCTTTTGTGCTAGAATGGGCATTGATTTGTCTTTTTCTTCAGCATTCCATCCTCAGACAAATGGCCAAACGGAGCGAACCAATCAGACCTTGGAAACCTATTTGAGATGCTTCGTGTCTGCTGATCAGGATGATTGGGTGACCTTTTTGCCGTTGGCCGAGTTTGCCCTTAATAATCGAGCTAGTTCTGCTACCTTGGTTTTGCCTTTTTTTTGTAACTTTGGTTTTCATCCTCGTTTTTCTTCAGGGCAGCTTGAGCCTTCTGACTGTCCTGGTGTGGATTCTGTGGTGGACAGGTTGCAGCAAATTTGGACTCATGTGGTGGACAATTTGACGTTGTCTCAGGAAAAGGCTCAACGTTTTGCTAACCGTCGTCGGTGTGTTGGTCCCCGGCTTCGAGTGGGGGATTTGGTCTGGTTGTCTTCTCGTCATGTTCCTATGAAGGTTTCTTCCCCTAAGTTCAAGCCTCGCTTTATTGGGCCTTATAAGATTTCTGAAATTATCAATCCGGTGTCTTTTCGTTTGGCCCTTCCAGCTTCTTTTTCCATTCATAATGTGTTCCATAGATCCTTGTTGCGGAGATATGTGGTACCTATGGTTCCCTCCGTTGATCCTCCTGCTCCGGTGTTGGTTAAGGGGGAATTGGATTATGTGGTGGAGAAGATTTTGGATTCTCGTTTTTCGAGACGGAAGCTTCAGTATCTGGTCAAGTGGAAGGGTTATGGCCAGGAGGATAATTCTTGGGTTGTTGCCTCCGATATTCATGCTGCCGATTTGGTTCGTGCTTTCCATTTGGCTCGTCCTGATTGGCCTGGGAGCTCTGGTGAGGGTTCGGTGACCCCTCCTCAAGGGGGGGGGGTACTGTTGTGAATTCCGTTCTGGAGCTCCCTCCTGTGGTTGCTAATGGTATTTTTGTGAGTTCTGCCCTTGGGCTCCCTCTGGTGGTTTCGAGTGGAACTGCTGCTCCGTTAGGTAGCTGTAGCAGCTGCCATCACTGGTCGCCTTGCCTGGGTTTGTTATTTAAACCTGCTCTGGGCTTTAGTTCATGCCAGCTGTCAATGTCTTAGGTTGGATTTGGTTCTCTCCTTGCATTTCTCATATGGCCTGTCCTTGTCAGCAAAAGATAAGTTCTGCTAGTTCTTGTTCGTCCATTTGCTTTGGATATTATTGCTTTGCAAATATGTCTCTTTTTGTCCAGCTTGTCACTATGTCATATTCAGGCTAGCTGGAAGCTCTGGGAAGCAGATTTGCCCCTCCACACCGTGAGTCAGTGTGGAGTTCATTTTTTGTAAACTCTGCGTGGATTTTTGTAGTTTTTAATACTGACCGCACAGTATCCTTTTCTCTCTGTCTATCAAGTTTAGTATTGGCCTCCTTTGCTGAAAACTGATTTCATTTCTGTGTACGTCATTTCCCTCTCCACTCACAGCCAATATTTGTGGGGGGCTATCTTTCCTTTTGGGGTTTTCTCTGAGGCAAGATAGCTTTCTATTTCCTTCTTTAGGGGTAGTTAATTCTTAGGCTGTGAAGAGGTGTCTAGGGAGAGTCAGGAACATCTCACGTCTATTACTAGTGTTGTTGTTAGGATTAGGGATTGCGGTCAGTAGAGATACCACCTCCTCAGAGCTCGTCCCATGTTGCGTTTTAGCCACCAGGTCATATCGGTGTGGCCTCTTAACCACCAGGTCATAACAGGTTTCCCCCCACATATGGGGTGTCAGCGTACTCAGGACAAATTGCACAACAACTTTTGGGGTCTAATTTCAACTGTTACCCTTGGAAAAATAGAAAACTGGGGGCTAAAAAATAATTTTTGTGGAAAAAAAAGGATTTTTTATTTTCACGGCTCTGCGTTATAAACTGTAGTGAAACACTTGGGGGTTCAAAGTTCTCACTACACATCTAGATAAGTTCCTTGGGGGATCTAGTTTCCAATATGGGGTCACTTGTGGGGGTTTCTACTGTTTAGGTACATTAGGGGCTCTGCAAACGCAATGTGATGCCTGCAGACCAATCCATCTAAGTCTGCATTCCAAATGACGCTCCTTCCCTTCCGAGCTCTTCCATGCGCTCAACCGGTGGTTCCCCCCCACATATGGGGTATCAGCGTACTCCGGACAAATTGGACAACAACTTTTGGCGTCTAATTTCAATTGTTACCCTTAGAAAAATACAAAACTGGGGGCTAAAAAATAATTTTTGTGGAAAATTTTTTATTTTTATTTTCATGGCTCTGCGTTATGAACTGTAGTGAAACACTTGGGGGTTCAAAGCTCTCACATCACATCTAGATGAGTTCCTTAGGGGGTCTACTTTCCAAAATGGTGTCACTTGTGGTGGGTTTCAATGTTTAGGCACATCAGTGGCTCTCCAAACGCAACATGGCGTCCCATCTCAATTCCTGTCAATTTTGCATTGAAAAGTCAAACGGTGCTCCTTCCCTTCCGAGCTCTCCCATGCACCCAAACAGTGGTTTACCCCCAGCGTACTCAGGACAAATTGTACAACAACTTTTGGGGTCCAATTCCTTCTCTTACCCTTGGGAAAATAAAAAATTGGGGGCGAAAAGATCATTTTTGTGAAAAAATATGATTTTTTATTTTTACGGCTCTGCATTATAAACTTCTGTGAATCACTTAATGGGTCAAAGTGCTCACCACATATCTAGATAAGTTCCTTAGAGGGTCTACTTTCCAAAATGGTGTCACTTGTGGGGGGTTTCAATGTTTAGGCACATCAGGGGCTCTCCAAACGCAACATGGCGTCCCATCTCAATTCCAGTCAATTTTGCATTGAAAAGTCAAATGGCGGTCCTTCCCTTCCGAGCTCTACCATGCGCCCAAACAGTGGTTTACCCCCACATATGGGGTATTGGCGTACTCAGGACAAATTGTACAACATCTTTTGGGGTCCATTTTCTCCAGTTACCCTTGGTAAAATAAAACACATTGGAGCTGAATTAAATTTTTTGTGAAAAAAAGTTAAATGTTCATTTTTATTTAAAAATTCCAAAAATTCATGTGAAACACCTGAAGGGTTAATAAACTTCTTGAATGTGGTTTTGAGCACCTTGAGGGGTGCAGTTTTTAGAATGGTGTCACACTTGGTTATTTTCTATCATATAGACCCCTCAAAATGACTTCAAATGAGATGTGGTCCCTAAAAAAAAATGGTGTTGTAAAAATGAGAAATTGCTAGTCAAATTTTAACCCTTATAACGCCCTAACAAAAAAATTTTGGTTCCAAAATTGTGCTGATGTAAAGTAGACATGTGGGAAATGTTACTTATTAAGTGTTTTGTGTGACATATCTCTGTGATTTTATTGCTTAAAAATTCAAAGTTGGAAAATTGCAAAATTTTCTAAATTTTCACCAAATTTCAGTTTTTTTCACAAATAAATGCAGGTAATATCAAAGAAATTTTATCACTATCATGAAGTACAATATATCTCGAGAAAACAATGTTAGAATCACCGGGATCCGTTGAAGCATTCCAAAGTTATAACCTCATAAAGGGACAGTGGTCAGAATTTTAAAAATTGGCCCGGTCATTAACGTGCAAACCACCCTTGGGGGTAAAGGGGTTAATGGGTTAATAGTGACTTGTAGGAATGTTATTTCCAACAGGTGGCGCTACAGAGTTCAAGTCCTCTTCCTCTCTGATGAGGCAATTTGCATTGCACGGCGAATAAGCCTCCTTACCTTGGCATGCCAGGGCTGGTATGTCACTCTCCAACAGGAGAAACGTTACCCCTTAGCCTCAGTCCAGAGCCTCTCACTAAGCCAAATCAGTTCTCATACTTTGGACTGATGAGATGCAAAACCCCAAAACACTGTGTCTGCAAATTGAGATTCTGATTTGGCTTTTATTCTCAGTCATGTTGCAAGACTCATTAAAGGGTCAATAGTGACTTGTAGGATTGCAAGTATTGCTGAGATCTCATCTCCTGAGATCTTGGTGCAGAGATCTCCATCTGCGCATGCGTCGCCCCCAGGAACCATTTTCCCAGAGTCCACTGCATAGTAAACCATGTAAGTGTGGGGGCTCTGGGTTTTCACAAAATGTTGGCAGAGCCCCCGCACCACCAAACATCCGCAGCAGTGCACATCCGAACATCCCCTAATCCCAGCCTGCACCCTGCAGCAACACTCCACTCTTACCTCCTCCAGCAGCGACCCTGGGACCCTGCTCCACCGTGGCTGGTAAGGTATATCTGCATTATAAGACGCACCCCCATTTCCCTCCCTAAATTTTTGGGGAAAAATGCGTCTTATCCAAATAATACCTCTTTTTGCAGTGGTTTTGAAAGCGCCATGATTGGGTCGGCTTCCAGGATACATATGTTTTAACCCCTTAAGCCCGTATGACGTACTATACCGTCGAGGTGGGGTGGGCCTTAATTCCCGGTGACGGGATAGTACGTCATACGCGATCGGCCGCGCTCACGGGGGGAGCGCGGCCGATCGCGGCCGGGTGTCGGCTGCATATCGCAGCTGACATCTGGCACTATGTGCCAGGAGCGGTCACGGACCGCCCCCGGCACATTAACCCCCGGCACACCGCGATCAAACATGATCGCGGTGTGCCGGCGGTACAGGGAAGCATCGCGCAGGGAGGGGGCTCCCTGCGTGCTTCCCTGAGACGATCAGTACAAGGTGATGTACTCACCTCGTACCGAACGTCTTCTCCCTGCAGGCCCCGGATCCAAAATGGCCGAGGGGCTGTATCCGGGTCCTGCAGGGAGCACTTCCGGGTCGGAGCAGGCTGCAGATGAAAGCTGCAGCCTGCTCCGATGAAAGTATGATCGCGGATCTGATAGAGTGCTGTGCACACTATCAGATCTGCGATCTGTGATGTCCCCCCCTGGGACAAAGTAAAAAAGTAAAAAAAAAAATTTCCACATGTGTAAAAAAAAAAATAAAAAAATTCCTAGATAAATAATAATAAAAAAAAAATTATTATTCCCATAAATACATTTCTTTATCTAAAAAAAACAAACAAAAACAATAAAAGTACACATATTTAGTATCGCCGCGTCCGTAACGACCCAACCTATAAAACTGGCCCACTAGTTAACCCCTTCAGTAAACACCGTAAGAAAAAAAAAAAAAAAACGAGGCAAAAAACAACGCTTTATTACCATACCGCCGAACAAAAAGTGGAATAACACGCGATCAAAAAGACGGATATAAAAAACCATGTTACCGCTGAAAACGTCATCTTGTCCCGCAAAAAACAAGCCGCCATACAGCATCATCAGCAAAAAAATAAAAAAGTTATAGTCCTCAGAATAAAGCGATGCCAAAATAATTATTTTTTCTATAAAATAGTTTTTATCGTATAAAAGCGTCAAAACATAAAAAAATGATATAAATGAGGTATCGCTGTAATCATACTGACCCGACGAATAAAACTGCTTTATCAATTTTACCAAGCGCAGAACGGTATAAACGCCTCTCCCAAAAGAAATTCATGAATAGCTGGTTTTTGGTTATTCTGCCTCACAAAAATCGGAATAAAAAGTGATAAAAAATGGTCACGTGTCCGAAAATGTTACCAATAAAAACGTCAACTCGTCCCGCAAAAAACAAGACCTCACATGACTCTGTGGACCAAAATGTGGAAAAATTATAGGTCTCAAAATTTGGAGACACAAAAACTTTTTTGCTATAAAAAGCGTCTTTTAGTCTGGTTTCACACTTGCGTTTTTATCTGCATGCGTTTTTAAAAAAAACCGCATGTGTGAAAAAATGCATGTAAACGCGGTAAAACGCATGCGTTTTTATAGAAAAACACAAGAAAACAAGAAAAAAACAAAAAACCCTAACCCTACCCCTAACCTGAAATACGTGGCACTGAAATACGTGGCACTGAAATATACGTTTATATACGTATATACGTATATAAGTGCCACGATATTTCAGTGGCCACGTATATAAGTGCCACGTATTTAAGTGCCACGTATTTAAGTGCCACGTATTTAAGTGCCACGTATTTAAGTGCCACGTATTTCAGTGCCACGTATTTACGTGCCACGTATTTTTCAGTGCCTGAAATACGTGGCACTGAAATATGTGGCACTGAAATACGTGGCACTGAAATATCGTGGCACTGAAATATCGTGGCACTGAAGTATTTACGTGCCACGTATTTTTCAGTGCCTGAAATACGTGGCACTGAAATATGTGGCACTGAAATACGTGGCACTGAAATATCGTGGCACTGAAATATCGTGGCACTTAAATACGTGGCACTTAAATACGTGGCACTTAAATACGTGGCTCTTAAATACGTGGCACTTATATACGTGGCACTTATATACGTGGCACTTATGACTGTCAGAAAATGTTCAGTAAACGGTTAGGGGTGAGGTTAGGGGTAGGGTTTCAGGTAGAATTGGGGAGTTTCCACTGTTTTGGCACATCAGGGGCTCTCCAAACGCGACATGGCGTCCAATCTCAATTCCAGCCAATTCTGCGTTGAAAAAGTAAAACAGTGCTCCTTCCCTTCCGAGCTCTCCCGTGCGTCCAAAAAGGGGTTTACCCCAACATATGGGGTATCAGCGTACTAGGGACAAATTGAATAACAACTTCTGGGGTCCAAGTTCTCTTGTTATCCTTGGGAAAATAAAAATTTGGGGGGCTAAAAATCATTTTTGTGGGAAAAAAAATATGTTTTATTTTCACGGCTCTGCGTTGTAAACTGTAGTGAAACACTTGGGGGTTCAAAGTTCTCACAACACATCTAGATAAGTTCCTTGGGAGGTCTAGTTTCCAATATGGGGTCACTTGTGGGGGGTTTGTACTGTTTGGGTACATCAGGGGCTCTGCAAATGCAACGTGACGCCTGCAGACCAATCCATTTAAGTCTGCATTCCAAATGGCGCTCCTTCCCTTCCGAGCTCTGTTATGCGCCCAAACAGTGGTTCCCCCCCACATAGGGGGTATCAGCGTACTCAGGACAAATTGGACAACAACTTTTAGGGTCCAATTTATCCTGATACCCTTGTGAAAATACAAAACTGGGGGCTAAATTTCATTTTTGTGAAAAAAAAAAAAAATTATTTTCACGGCTCTGCGTTATAAACTGTAGTGAAACACTTGGGGGTTCAAAGTTCTCACAACACATCTAGATAAGTTCCTTGGGGGTCTAGTTTCCAATATGGGGTCACTTGTGGGGGGTTTGTACTGTTTGGGTACATCAGGGGCTCTGCAAATGCAACGTGACGCCTGCAGACCAATCCATTTAAGTCTGCATTCCAAATGGCGCTCCTTCCCTTCCGAGCTCTGTCATGCGCCCAAACAGTGGTTCCCCCCCACATAGGGGGTATCAGCGTACTCAGGACAAATTGGACAACAACTTTTAGGGTCCAATTTATCCTGATACCCTTGTGAAAATACAAAACTGGGGGCTAAATTTCATTTTTGTGAAAAAAAAAAAAAAAAAATTATTTTCACGGCTCTGCGTTATAAACTGTAGTGAAACACTTGGGGGTTCAAAGTTCTCACAACACATCTAGATAAGTTCCTTGGGGGGTCTAGTTTCCAATATGGGGTCACTTGTGGGGGGTTTGTACTGTTTGGGTACATCAGGGGCTCTGCAAATGCAACGTGACGCCTGCAGACCAATCCATTTAAGTCTGCATTCCAAATGGCGCTCCTTCCCTTCCGAGCTCTGTCATGCGCCCAAACAGTGGTCCCCCCCCACAAATGGGGTATCAGCGTACTCCAGACAAATTGGACAACAACTTTTGGGGTCCAATTTATCCTGATACCCTTGTGAAAATACAAAACTGGGGGCTAAAAAATCATTTTTGTGAAAAAAAAAAATAATTTTTATTTTCACGGCTCTGCGTTATAAACTGTAGTGAAACACTTGGGGGTTCAAAGCTCTCAAAACACATCTAGATAAGTTCCTTAGGGGGTCTACTTTCCAAAATGGTGTCAATTGTGGGGGGGTTTAATGTTTAGGCACATCAGGGGCTCTCCAAACGCAACATGGCATCCCATCTTAATTCCAGTCAATTTTGCATTGAAAAGTAAAATAGCGCTTCTTCCCTTCTGAGCTCTGCTATGCGCCCAAACAATGGTTTACACCCACATATGGGGTATCGTCGTACTCAGGACAAATTGCACAACAACTTTTGTGGTCTAATTTCTTCTCTTACCCTTGGGGAAATAAAAAAATGGGGGTGAAAAGATCATTTTTGTGAAAAAATATGATTTTTTATTTTTACGGCTCTGCATTATAAACTTCTGTGAAGCACTTGTTGGGTCAAAGTGCTCACCACACATCTAGATAAGTTCCTTAAGGGGTCTACTTTCCAAAATGGTGTCACTCGTGGGGGGTTTCAATGTTTAGGCACATTAGGGGCTCTCCAAACGCAACATGGCGTCCCATCTCAATTCCAGTCAATTTTGCATTGAAAAGTCAAATGGCGCTCCTTCCCTTCTGAGCTCTGCCCTGCGCCCAAACAATGGTTTACACCCACATATGGGGTATCAGTGTACTCAGGACAAATTGCACAACAATTTTTGGGGTCCAATTTCTTCTCTTACCCTTGGGAAAATAAAAAATTGGGGGTGAAAAGATCATTTTTGTGAAAAAATATGATTTTTTATTTTTACGGCTCTGCATTATAAACTTCTGTAAAGCACTTGTTGGGTCAAAGTGCTCACCACACATCTAGATAAGTTCCTTAGGGGGTCTACTTTCCAAAATGGTGTCACTTTTTAGGGGTTTCAATGTTTAGGCACATCAAGGGCTCTCTAAATGCAACATGGCGTCCCATCTCAATTCCAGTCAATTTTGCATTGAAAAGTCAAATGGCACTCCTTCCCTTCCGAGCTCTGCCCTGCGCCCAAACAATGGTTTACACCCACATATGGGGTATCAGCGTACTCAGGACAAATTGCACAACAATTTTTGGGGTCCAATTTCTTCTCTCACCCTTGGGAAAATAAAAAATTGGGGGTGAAAAGATCATTTTTGTGAAAAAATATGATTTTTTATTTTTACGGCTCTGCATTATAAACTTCTGTAAAGCACTTGTTGGGTCAAAGTGCTCACCACACATCTAGATAAGTTCCTTAGGGGGTCTACTTTCCAAAATGGTGTCACTTGTTAGGGGTTTCAATGTTTAGGCACATCAGGGGCTCTCCAAATGCAACATGGCGTCCCATCTCAATTCCAGTCAATTTTGCATTGAAAAGTCAAATGGCGCTCCTTTGATTCCAAGCTCTGCCATGCGCCCAAACTGTGGTTTACCCCCACATATGGGGTATCAGCGTACTCAGGACAAATTGTACAACAACTTTTGGGGTCTATTTTCTCCTGTTACCCTTGGTAAAATAAAACAAATTGGAGCTGAAATAAATTTTGTGTGAAAAAAAGTTAAATGTTCATTTTTATTTAAACATTCCAAAAATTCCTGTGAAACACCTGAAGGGTTAATAAACTTCTTGAAAGTGGTTTTGAGTACCTTGAGGGGTGCAGTTTTTAGAATGGTGTCACACTTGGGTATTTTCTATCATATAGACCCCTCAAAATGACTTCAAATGAGATGTGGTCCCTAAAAAAAAATGGTGTTGTAAAAATGAGAAATTGCTGGTCAACTTTTAACCCTTATAACTCCGTCACAAAAAAAATTTTGGTTCCAAAATTGTGCTGATGTAAAGTAGACATGTGGGAAATGTTATTTATTAAGTATTTTGTGTGACATATGTCTGTGATTTAAGGGCATAAAAATTCAAAGTTGGAAAATTGCGAAATTTTCCAAATTTTCGCCAAATATTCGTTTTTTTCACAAATAAACGCAAGTTATATCGAAGAAATTTTACCACTAACATGAAGTACGATATATCACGAGAAAACAGTGTCAGAATCGCCAAGATCCGTTGAAGCGTTCCAGAGTTATAACCTCATAAAAGAACAGTGGTCAGAATTGTAAAAATTGGCCTGGTCATTAACGTGCAAACCACCCTCGGGGCTTAAGGGGTTAAACTAGCCTTAGGTTATGTGCATATTAAGTTTTTTAGGCATTCAAAAACAACAATTTTTTATATGGAAATTGCTTTAGAAAACTTTGTTTCTTTGGGGATTTTTTTGTGGAGTTTCTCTTTTACTGAAACTTTTCCTGAAATGGTTTTGAAGAGTTTTTGAAATATTTTGGATTTTTTTTCCCTTAAGAGTTTTTGTTTCTGAATCTGAACCTTTCATTTGGAGATGACTGTATCAGCAGTAAAGAAGTGACATATGCTTTGATTTTTTTTATGGAACGATGTGTTTTAAAAACTTGAAGTGGTAAGAACACTCAAAACATGAACAGCAAAGTAGTTTTGCAATAGTCTTTCAAGCATTTTTTAAAGTGTTCTTTGGAGTGGACCCACTATGTGCACACAGATTATTTATTGGACTTTCTCCAAAATCCTCCTTATAAACTCCTTCAAAAGCTCTTCCAAATTAATTTCTGTTTGAAATCCACTTTTGTTGTTTTGGGGATTTTTTTTTCCTGAAGAGGTTTTAAAAAATACTGGGAACAAAAAAGACAGTGCATGTCACTTTGTTGTAATGGATCCGTAAGGCTGCAAAAATGATTTATTTATAAAAAAAACTCTTTTCCAAAACTCTTCAGAACTGTTTGAGAAAAGGCTTCAGGAAAAGAAAAACGTTTTTAAAAAG
Organism: Ranitomeya variabilis; assembly: GCF_051348905.1. Lineage (NCBI taxonomy): Eukaryota > Metazoa > Chordata > Amphibia > Anura > Dendrobatidae > Ranitomeya > Ranitomeya variabilis. Next base: position 283,892,237 of record NC_135232.1, read on the forward strand.
TTACTCAAAAAAAGATCAGAGGTTTTTGATTAAAAAAAAACTTGTGTTTTTTGAACGCATCATAAAACTTAGTGTGAACACAACCTAACAGTCCAAATGTATTACTAGAAGTTTTTAACTGCGTCAGTACCATTATCTATCTTAAATTAAACTCTGGTTAAAATTGTGTTAAACGTTTTGTAGGGTCTGAGATGATGGTACATGAAACAAGAATTCAAAGAACACCAAAAAATCCCTTGTTCATACATTGTCCCATCAGGCTCATTGGGCTACAAATATTTCATTATTAAAGAAATATTGGATGACACAGTATTGGCATATCGAGCCTCCAATGCCGTTCTAGCCCTAGTCAAGCAGAATGCAACAGAATTACCATGGTAATATTCTTACGTTTAGCAGGACATGATTCATTATTTTGCCATAGAAATCTTTACAAAGTTTATGGTGCAGATGTGAATTAGCTTAATTTTTAATGTATATAATTAAAGGCTTAGGTTACCCTCAAACATCATGTGTAGGAGACCAGGCTATAGGATCAGCAGCCAAGCCATAGAGTTTTATGAATAATATAATACGTAAATGAGAACAGAAATTATTCAATTCCTGTTATCTAAGGCTGGGCGCCAACTCGCACCCTGTCTCTTGGCGCAAGAAGACTTGTTTCACTTATAACCATTCAAGAAACCATGTACATGTATTTCCCAAAGTGCTACAGATGGTTTTCCAATACACTGGTTTTGTTCAGGAAGTGTAACAGCCTTTGGGTAACTGGCAACATCTGTAAACCAAGTCTACCAATATCAGTAAAAAAGGAAGACAGAAATAGCCCAAAGTAGCACAATGAAGTGATCACAAGGATCCTAATCTAACTTTTAGACGCCGGTATCCCCTGAACAGTAAAAATCACATTAGTACTAATTAGAATCATGAAAAATACAAATTACATTGTTGGTCTATTCAAGAGGTTAATAAGACAAAAACCTAAATATTTAAAAAATTAAAAGTGACGTTTTTTGATTCTTAGGAGAACATCTCAGTGCAGAATTATTGGGCAACTCTTATTGTGCAGAACTATTATGCAACTAATTGAAGAATGTAATTTTTCCCATCTCAATTGTTTAGTTTCTTCTGTTATAGTGAGAATAATAACCAAACAACTCAAAATGTCGAGGTGGCATGGGCCCATATGACCACCGACGGGATAGTACGTCATATGCGATCAACCGCGCTCACATGGGGAGCGCGGTCAATTGCGGCCGGGTGTCAGCTGATTATCACAGCTGACATCCGGCACTATGTGCCAGGAGCGGTCACATACCGCTCCCGGCAGATTAACCCCCGGAACACTGCAATCAAAACTAGGCTAAAAACAATGCTTTATTATCATACCGCCGAACAAAAAGTGGAATAACACGTGATCAAAAAGACAGATATAAATAAACATGGTACCGCTGAAAACGTCATCTTGTCCCGCAAAAAATGAGCTGCCATAGAGCATCAGCAGCGAAAAAAAAGTTATAGCCCTCAGAATAAAGCGATGCAAAAATACCTATTGTTTATATAAAATATTTTTTATTGTATAAAAGCGCCAAAACATAAAAAAATTATATAAATGAGGTATCGCTGTAATCGTACTGACCCGAAGAATAAAACTGCTTTATTAATTTTACCAAACGCGGAACGGTATAAACGCCCCCTGCAAAAGAATTTCATGAATTGCTGGTTTTTGTTCATTCTGCCTCACAAAAATCGGAATAAAAAGCGATCAAAATATGTCATGTGCTCGAAAATGTTACAAATAAAACCAACAACTCGTCCCGCAAAAAACAAGACCTCACATGACTCTGTGGGCCAAAATATAGAAAAATTATAGCTCTGAAAATGTGGTGACGCAAAAACTAATTTTTGCAATAAAAAGCGTCTTTTAGTGTGTGACAGCTGCCAAACATAAAAACCCACTATAAAAACCCAGTATAAATAGTAAATCAAACCCCCCTTTATCACCCCCTTAGTTAGGGAAAAATAATAACATAAAAAAATGTTTTAGGGTTGGAGTTAGAATTGGGGGGTTTCCACTGTTTAGACACATCAGGGGCTCTGCAAACGCAACATGACGCCCACAGACCATTCCCTCAAAGTCTGCATTCCAAAACGCCAGTTCTTCCCTTCCAAGCCCCAACGTGCACCCAAACAGTGGTTTACCCCCACATATGGGGTGTCAGCGTACTCAGGACCAATTGGACAACAACATTAGTGGTCCAATTTCTCCTGTTACCCTTGGGAAAATAAAAATTTGGGGGCTAATAAATGATTTTTGTGGGAAAAAAATGATTTTTTATTTTCACGGCTCTGCGTTATAAACTTTAGTGAAACACTTGGGGGTTCAAAGTTCTCATAACACATCTAGATAAGTTCCTTTTGGGGTCTAGTTTCCAATATGGGGTCACTTGTGGGAGGTTTCTACTGTTTTGGTACATCAGGTGCTCTGCAAATGCAACGTGACGCCTGCAGACCATTCCATCAAAGTCTGCATTCCAAACTCCACTTCTTCCCTTCCGATCCCCAACGTGTGCCCAAACAGTAGTTTTCTTCCGCATATGGGGTATGAGCGTTCTCAGCACAAACTGGACAACAACGTTTGGGGTCCAATTCCTCCTGTTACCCTTGGGAAAATAGAAATTTGGGGGCTAAAAAATCATTTTTGTGGCAAAAAAATGATTTTTTATCTTCACGGCTCAGCGTTATAAACTTTAGTCAAACACTTGGGGGTTAAAAGTTCTCATGACACATCTAGATAAGTTCCTTTGGTGGTCTAGTTTCCAATATGGGGTCACTTGTGGGGGGTTTCTACTTTTTATGTACATCGGGGCTCTGCAAACGCAACGTGACGCCCGCAGACCATTCCATCAAAGTCTGCAATCCAAATCGGCGCTCCTTCCCTTCCGAGCTCTGCCATGCACCCAAACAGTGGTTCCCTCTCACATATGGGGTATCAGGGTACTCAGGACAAAATGCACTACAACCTTTGGGGTCCAGTTTCTCCGGATACCCTTGGGAAAAGAAAAAATTGGGGTTCAAAGTTCTCACCACACATCTAGATAAGTTCCTTAGGGGGTCTACTTTCCAAAATGGGGTCACTTGTGGGGAGTTTCCACTGTTTAGGCACATCAGGGCTCTCCAAACGCGACATGGCGTCCTATCTCAATTCAATTTTGCATTGAAAAGTCAAATGGCGCTCCTTCCCTTCCGAGCTCTGCCATGCGCCCAAACAGTGGTTTACCCCCACATATGGGGTATCGGCGTACTCAAGACAAATTGTACAACGACTTTTGGGGTCCAATTTCTCCTGTTACCCTTGGTAAAACAAAACAAATTGGATCTGAAATAATTTTTTTGTAAAAAAAAGTTACATGTTAATTGTTTTTTTTTTCAACATTCCAAAAATTCCCGTGAAGCACCTGAAGGGTTAATAAACTTCTTAAATGTGGTTTTGAGCACCTTGAGGGGTGCAGTTTTTAGAATGGTGTCACTTTTTGGTATTTTCTATCATATAGACCCCTCAAAGTGACTTCAAATGTGATGTGGTCCCTAAAAAAATGGTCAATTTTTAACCCTTATAACTCCCTAACAAAAAAAATGTTGGTTCCAAACTTGTGCTGATGTAAAGTAGACATGTGGGAAATGTTACTTATTAAGTATTTTGTGTAACATATCTCTGTGATTTAAGGGCATGAAAATTCAAAGTTAGAAAATTGTGAAATTTTCAAAATTTTCACCAAATTTCCGTTTTTTTCATAAATAAACACAAGTAATATCAAATACATTTTACAACTATCATGAAGTACAATATGTCATGAGAAATCTTTGTCAGAATCACCAGGATCCGTTGAAGCATTCCAGAGTTATAACCTCATAAAGGGACAGTGGTCAGAATTGTAAAAATTAGCCGGGTCATTAACGTGCAAACCACCCTTGGGGGTAAAGGGGTTAAAAAAAATCTGACTAATATAGCTGCCCTATTTTTCAATAAAAAATAGGCAATCCCCACATGTGTTCAAGCTGTCTAGCAGCCGCAAATCATGCAGCTGCGTCGACATAAACTAAATCTCCGAGCACGCCGAAATACTCGGAGACCTCCTGAGCATGCTCAGGAAATCTCGAGTAATGAGTATACTCGCTCATAACTAGTGGACTGTTTTCCTTCATTGTAAATCTCCCATTAAAGTAGGGCCCGCAAGTTCTCAATAGGATTTAGGTCAAAAGAGGAAGGGACCATTTCATTATTGTTCCATCATTAAGGCCGTTACTGGTAGCCAAGTAGTGGAGACTATGATGCATGCGATGGAGCATTATGGTGCCTAAAAATCATGGTTTTCGGGAAGGATGCAGACTTTTACCTGTACTACTGCTTGAAGAAAATGTGTTCTGAAATCTTGCAGTAAGTTTAGAAGCTGATTTTGTGTCAATCTTCAACCCAATAAAGGACCAACTAGCTTGTCTTCAATAATACCAGCCCACAGCAGTATGCCACCTCCACCTTGCTGGCACCTAAGTCAAAGCCTGTGTCCATCACTGATCCAGTCACAAATCCATCTGTTATGATCCCAGTGGCTGGGGATCACAGGAAATACTAGCTAAGTAACTAAACATAGACACGAGCTCTAGGGAGGTGGTAACTGGACTGACCGCAAAACCTGATCCTATCCAAACACACTAAAGGTAGCCGGTGAACATGCCTAAAATCCTGGACGTCTCAACGCAGCCTGAGAAACTGACTACCCCTAAAGAGAAAGCAAGACCTCACTTGCCTCAAGAGAAATAATCCCAAAGATATAGGAAGCCCCCAACAAATAATAACGGTGAGGTAAGGAGAAAAGACACACGTAGGAATGAAAACAGATTCAGCAAATGAGGCCCGCTAATACTAGATAACAGAAGACAGATAGCGAACTGTGCGGTCAGTAAAAAACCCTACCAAAATATCCACGCTGAGAATTCAAGAACCCCCACACCAACTAACGGTGTGGGGGGAGAAACTCAGCCCCCCACAGCTACCAGCAAGCTGGGAAATCACATAATAGCAAGCTGGACAAGAAACATATAGAACACTGATGATCAAAAAATGAACAAAACGGAAACTTAGCTTCTCTTGAAGAGACTGGGAGCAAGGTAGTCAGAAGGAATCAGAATAGCACTGAATACATTGACAGCAGGCATAGACTGAGGGTACCGTCACACAGTGCCATTTTCATCGCTACGACGGCACGATTCGTGACGTTGCAGCGTCGTATGATTATCGCTCCAGCGTCGTAGACTGAGGTCACACGTTGCAATACACGGCGCTGGAGCGATAATTTCATGACGTATTTGCGATGTAGAAGCCGTTGGTTACTGTGCGCACATCGTATACAACCTGTGTCACACGATGCAATCATGCCGCCACAGCGGGACACTAGATGACGAAAGAAAGTTTCAAACGATCTGCTACGATGTACGATTCTCAGCGGGGATCCGGATCGCAGTAGCGTGTCAGACACAGCGATATCGTAAGTATATCGCTGGAACGTCACGAATCGTGCCGTCGTAGCGATGAAAATGGCACTGTGTGACGGTACCCTGAGAGTCCAAGTGAGCTTAAATAGAAAACCAGCCCACAGATAACGAGACAGCTGATGCCAGTCACAAACCTGCAGAAAGACAGCACTCACACAGTACCACTTGTGACCACAAGAGGGAGCCCAGAAATAGAGTTCACAACATCCATCCATCCATCAGCTTCATCAAGAGTCGCTTTCATCAGTCCATGAAACAGTTACAAATCATTGTCTTCAGATATTTCTTGGCTCAGTCTTGACATTGCAACTTATGTGTCTTGTATAGTGGTGGTCAGGTTTTCAGGCTTCCTTATCTTGGCCATGTATCTGAGCATTGAACGCCTTGTACTTCTGGGCACTCCAGGGAGGCAGCAGATCTAGATTATGACAGCACTGAAAGATAATGGATTTCTGGTTTCATCACGTTTGATTCTTCTCAAATCTTTGCAGTTAATATTTGTCTTTTTTTCTCAACACGTTTTTTCGTGACCCTGTTGTTTATTTTTTTAAAAAAGGGTTGTTTTTCTGAGATCACGCCCCATTATTTTAGCAATTTCAAAAGTGCTGCATCCTTCAGTAAGACACATTTTGATTTTCCAGAGTCAGATAAATCTCTTTTGTGGGCCCATTTTGCCTGAGGAAAACAAATTGCCTAAGAATTCTACACACCTTGATAAAGGGTGTTGTTTCCTTAGTAGTCATGAGCGAGCATGCTCTGATACGGTGTTATCCGATCACGCTCGTGTGCTAATAGATTATCTTCGGTGTGCTCCAATAATATGTTCGAGTCACTGTGGCTGCATGTCTTGCAGCTGTTCAACATTTGCAACATTTGGTTAACAAACAGGCAATCCTTGCATGTGTTGCGGCTGTTGTCGCGAGACAAGCAACCACAACGACTCAAACATAGTTTTTGAGCACACTAAAGATATTCTATTAGCACAAGAGCGTGCTCGGATAACCCGCTCATCACTATTCCTTAGGCTGGATTCACACTGCGTCTGTGGCGTCCTTTAGATGGTCTATGTTACACCACGACATAACACGGTGTAACGTAGCCTGTCAACGCCTCCATTAAGTTCTATGTCGGGCGCATCACTAGCGCACGCCCACAATGGGTGTGCGCTAGCCATGTGCCGTCATTGAGTAACGGACCCTGGGAGGCAGGCTGCAGCGTTTCCGGGTCCGTCACTGCTAGCGCAGATAGAGCTAGCAGATGCTCTATCTGTGCTAGCGATGTGACAAGTCGGCACTTGCGTTAACAGCAGCACGGTAACATATGTGTTGAACGGGCTGCTGTTAATGCAGTGCGAACCTAGCCTTAGGCCTCTCATTACACAAATATACATCATCTAATCTGCTTTATCCAATAACCATTCAAGGTTATACAGCTTGAAGTGGAGAATATGCATAAAAATAATGATATGGTCAAAAGACTCACTTAATAATTCTGCACACAGTGTAGCGATGTTAATAAAAATGTTAGCAATAGTATTGATGGAAAGATTGACTGGATGTCTGGCTCCTCACCTAGGCACAGAGGTATTTGCTGTTGTGCTGGATGTCTTTAGGTATGTATATACTTGTTTAGTTTAGTGTTTATGTAAAATGATTATTATTTGTTTTCTGTCGAGCAGCAACAAAATGGAATTTCACCTAGACTACTCCAAATCCCCTAGACAGCTCAGTTTCTCAGGCTTTATTTACTGGAAAACAAACAATTGAAGAACACACGAATCCCGCAGTCATTTGATATTAAGATAAACACCCTGGCAGCTGAAATATAGATGTGTAGGAGAGTTCCGTCTGTTGCCCTGTGCCATACACACCGGCCACGTAGCTCATTATTGTACAATGTGCTATGTACTATATACAAACTCCGATCACATGGCCGATGATTGCATAACTCCGTAATGAAGTGCTTTCCCAACAGCTGTCACACTGTGGCAATGGTTTTATGGAGATGCGATCCAGATTGTTTTGAATGGAAAAGCAGTGTGACCTTGGTTTCCTGTTCAGCACTCAGGTATAGGAAGCAATTGTTGCTTGTTAAACCAAAAATAACTTGTATTTAGGCCAGATTGTTACAGACTCATTTAGCTTTAGAAGTACTTCTATATACCGCGGCCTCCACATCTTTGAAAATCATCAGGTATTACTTTGATTAAAGCAATTTAGATGAAGCTAAATAACACACAGACATAAGCTGTTTGCACTCAGGCCCTTGTTAACCAATCAGGGAACAGACGCAGATAAAAACTTGGACCTGGAACAAAATAAATGCCACAAATGAACTTTATGAAGTTAAAGCAAACAGTGCAAATGATCATAAAAGTCGAAGGAAGCAAATATCTGGCCAATGTGCTCTGCTTGGCTCTAAACCATTTCCACAGGTTAGGCCATAATTCACACAGGTGTGTTTGCCTGAGCATTATTATTTCAGATATTCTCATTTTCATAGCCCCTCATAATCTGCAGGATTTGGCTTAAGCCAAAAACGCTACAAAGACAAGTTGTAGAAGCACAAATGTCTGCGTACTGTGCGAGAACGCCATTGCCCTGTAATGTGTTGTATTAGGTTACCTCCAGCACGATCGCCCATGCACATGTCCTCTTACAAACTTCATTATTGTGCTCAAGCAAGCAAAAATGAATAGAAAGCAATACATTTACTGGATAATGACTCTCTAGCGTTCTCTGAACTTGTTCTCTTATGATCATGAGTCACTGCCCTCTGTGATAGAGTTAGTAGAGCAGCCATGCAGCCTATGTACTGCATAGTTATCTAGATTTCCATGGCTGATCTTATAATAACCATACACATTGGATAGGAGCCTCAGAGCAGTTTTTATACATTTATAATAGGAAGCTAGAAAAATGTGACTGTCATGAAAACACTTAATAGCACTAATTATACACAGTTTTATGCTATGTTAATTCTTATGTTGTGCTGTAGGCAAAGTGGATGCAGAAATTCTTTTGAAGGGGAATCTGTCATCAGGGTTTTTATTATCCCGTCTAAGAGCAGCATAATAAAGGGCAAAGTCCCTGATTCCAGTGATGTGTCACTAACTGAGTTTATTGTTGTCATTTTTATAAAATAACTGTTGTATCTGCTGCAGATCTAGCAATTCTCTGAATTGGCAGCTTTCTGATTGGCAGCTTTCTACCTATGCACAGTGTACACAGAAAGCTGCCAATCAGTGGTGGGCTATACAAAACGCATGCCTTTGCTTGACTGCCTGACAACAGTTTTACGACTCCTTTAATGATATTAAGTGATGGGAGAACCTGTGAATGTTCAGGTCTGGCGGGATAGGCCGAACATTTAAAAAATAGTTTAGTCACCCGGACCCCATTCAGATGAATGAGGGGCCCGAACACCTGTTGTTTGCCACACTGTCAACTGCATGATAGTGCGGCCAACACAGACTCTGATCTAACTACGGTATTAGTAATAGGGGCATCTTATAGATGTCTGTCCATTACTAACCTGTGGGCTTGATGTCAGCGGCCATAAAACAGCTGACATCAACCTCACAACCATTACCCCAATGCCACTACACCAGGGCAAGTGTGAAGAGCCTGGCAAAGCACCAGAATTGGTGCATCTAACAGATATGCCTTTTCTGGGGCAGATGCAGGCTGCTATTTTTAGGCTGTAATATCATATCCATGGCCCTTACCAGTCTGAGAATAACAGCCCCCAGCTTTTTGTTTTAGCTTGGCTGGTTGTCAAAAATGGGGGAAACCAACACCATTTTTTTTAAGAAAAAAAAAAACAGTGTGGGGCCCCTCTATTCTTGATAACCAGTCATGATAATGCCGACAGCTGAGAGTTGCAGCCCCCACCTGTCAGTTTTAGCAAAAATAAGAGACCCACTAGTCATTTTTTTTACATTTTATTTTTATTTATTTTTAGCACAGGTGCCAGCTGATAAATATTCCCATCAGTACTCTCTCATCAGCCAACTTGTGTGACTGGAGTTAACCTTTTTACCGCTGGTCACAGCTGCTGGCTCTTGCTGCCATCTGACAACTAGGGAACCACAGCTGTCTGACTAGATCAGAGGCAGTGTGTCATGGGGTTACCACCACAGTGTGGAGCCAGAAGACCACAGCATCTGATTGCTCCTACTTCGGCACTGAGAAGAGGCACGTCTTCATTTTAATGGTGTTTATTCCTTCTGGCAGAACAAGGGTTAATTGGTCATGTTGGAAATCGCTGAGCTCAGTTAGCTACTCCTTTTCCCTTTATAATCTGGGCTCTGATGCAAATCCTTGTCAGAGCTAGCATTTGCTGCATGGCTAACGGAGGGAGAGGTGTTCATATAAGAAGGAGAGTTGGAAGAGTTATCTGTGGCTGTTGCTTGGTTTGCTTGTGTGGTAATTCCCTATCCTTCTCTATTTTGCTTTAGTCCCCTACCTCCATGACCTGTGCATTCCTCTGTTATATGTGAGTGAATATTTTGTATTTTGTTATGTTTTCTGATAACCCATGTTTGTGTTGCCTTGTTTGTTGGGTTGGTGTACTATGGTGCACAGTAATGCCCCTCTTCTTTCGGTGAGGGAAGAGAACAGATGGAGGGCTGACTCAGGAAATAAGGCAAGGGTGGAGTCCCCAGCATCTTCACCTTCAGAAGTATCCCAGGGAAAAGTGCGCCTCCTAATGTTAGGGACAGGGAAGGAGCCCCTGATCCTGGGTCACCCAACAGCTGTATTGTGACATTAGCTCTGATCGTAACCATTTTTTCAGATTAATTTCTTTGCTGCTCTAACAGGGTAACTGTGGCAGTTCAGTCTGGAGGTGTCGTATTTATACATGGTGGTTTTTCAGCACCCTAATACAACAGGCAAACCATAGTGGAGCCCAATATCGATTTGCCTGACAGGTTGTCTGGGGGCGTGACAAGTTTGCTGTGTTCCAGAAGGCCTGTAAACTGTACTTCAGGCTACATCCAGCTTCCTCAGGTACAGAGGAGCAACATGTGGGGATAAGCAAGGGGGACAAGCAAGCATGGGCATTTTCTCTCCTGTCTGACTTTCAGTAGCTTCAGTCGGTGGAGGAATTTTTTCTGGCACTGGGTCTTATATATGATGACCCCAATCTCATCTCCTTAGCTGAGTCCACACTGAGCCAACTTCTGCAAAGAGATCAGCCGGTGGAGGAGTATTGCTCTGAGTTTTGGATGTGGGCCACGGACACTGAGTGTAAGGACCCATCACTCCATAGTCAGTTCTGTAAGGGGCTTACAGTAAGGGTGAAGTATGCTTGAGCCCTGTGTGAGACTCCAGTCTCCCTTGAGGCAGACTTGTCTCTGGCGATCGGGGTTGATCGGCGTCTTTGCCAGAGACATAGGGAGTCACCTCTGTGTGAGGGAGATCCGGGGACAAGGGAGATCTGTACTAGGCCTACTGAGGAACCCATGTGGGTGGGTGTGACACCTCACTCTGGTAAACCTCCTGTTGTTCTGCGTAAAGGGGTAGGGTGTTTCCATTGTTGTAAAAAGGGCATGTATCCATCCTGATCACATAGTAAACAACTGCCAGGAAAACTAGGTGGCCTGGGTTGTGGGGAGGTTAGCAACCTGAGTGTCCTCATCACTTCCATGGATAGGACACAATTTTTCCTACCAGCTGCACATCACCACAGGAACCCTTACACCCCGGACCCACAGCTCGGACTGGGACAGCAACCCTTTTCTAATCCCTACCATACCTCTGCATACAACGCCACTAGCTCTGTCCAGGAGCCTTTCTCAAATCAGTACTTGCCTACTGCGGTGCCTCTTCACTTTTCCACTGCGATATGTCCTCTCTTTATTGACTCCACAACAAGTGAGGTTTGATAAAGGCCCATTACGGGGTCGAAACGTTACCTCAACATCCTTATGCTACTGTGGTGAATAAAATAAAATGTAATTTAATTTTTGCATTTGAAAATCTACACCAGAGTGCTGCTGTTTGTTACTTATTTAAAGGTCATATCAGACCATCCTCATCCCCCGTTGCAACGGGGTTCTTTTTTGTGAAGAAAAAAGATGGGGGGTTATGCCCATGCCTGTATTTTCGCGAACTTAATACAATCACTGTCCGTGATCCTTATCCGCTCCGTCTCATTCCCAATCTTTTTAATCAGATTGTAGGGGCAAAGTGGTTTTCAAAGATAGATCTGAGGGGGGCATATAACCTCATTCAATACACCTGAAGTACACTATGAGAACCTGGTGATGCCTTTTGGGTTGACAAATGCGCCCGCCGTCTTTCAACACTATAAATGATGTCTTTAGTCACCTTGTAGGCATGTTCGTGGTAATCTATCTGGATGACATATTAATTTATTAACCTGTCCTTGAGACACATCAGGTACATGTCAGGCAGGCCTTGCATATACTCAGAGACAATAAGTTATATGTGAAACCCGAGAAGTGTATGTTCTTGGATGAGGAAATCTCTTTCCTAGGATATGTGTTCTTGTCCACTGGTTTTCACACGGATCTAGCAAAAGTCCGGGCGGTATTGGATTGGGATCGTCCAGAGGTTTTTTATGGTGTTAATGTTTTTAGGTTTCTCTAACTACTACCATAGGTTCATAAAAAAACTTTTCGGTAGTAGCCAAACCTCTTACGGATATGACCAGGAAGGGGACGGACTTCTCCAAGTGGTCCAGTCAAACCAGGGAGGCATTTAATATGTTGAAGAGGTGTTTTTCATCTGCCCCAATCCTTATTCAGCCTGATGCCTCTCATCCTTTTATCATTGAGGTCAATGTGTCTGACGTGGGAGTAGGAGCTGTATTATTGCAGGGTGCGTTTCCTGGTAAATGGTAACCATGTGCCTATTTTTCACCTGCTGAGAAAAATTATGGCATTGGTAACAGGGAACTCTTAGCAATCAAATGGGCTTTTGAAGAGTGGCGTCATTTTTTGGAGGGAGTGGTTCATCCGGTTATGGCAATTATGGATCACAAGAATCTGGTATATTCGAAATCGGCGAAACATCTTACACCTCGACAGGCAAGGTGGGCATTGTTCTTTACCAGGTTTAACTTTTTTGTCACATATAGGCCAGGGAACAAAAACATTAAGGCCGATGCCTTTTCTTGTTGTTTTCGGGGGGAGGAAATAAGTGTAAACCGGTACCTATTCTTCAAAAAGGGATGATTATGGCGTCTATATGCTCCAATGGAAAGAGAGGTTGTTGACAGTTAGGAGGATGCCCCTGCTGCCTGCCCACTTGGTAAACAATGTGTTCCCATTAACCCCTTCATGACCTTGGGATTTTCCATTTTTCCGTGTCCGTTTTTCGCTCCCCTCCTTCCCAGAGCCATAACTTTTTTATTTTTCCGTCAATTTGGCCATGTGAGGGCTTATTTTTTGTGAAACAAGTTGTACTTTTGAACTACATCATTGGTTTTAGCATGTTGTGTACTAGAAAACAGGAAAAAAATTCCAAGTGCGGTGAAATTGCAAAAAAAGTGCTTTCCCACACTTGTTTTTTGTTTGGCTTTTTTGCCAGGTTCACTAAATGCTAAAACTGGCCTGCCATTATGATTCTCCAGGTCAGTACGAGTTTATAGACACCTAACATGACTAGTTTATTTTTTATCTAAGTGGTGAAAAAAAATTCCAAACTTTGCTAAAAAAAACAAACAAATTGCGCCATTTTCCGATACTCGTAGCGTCTCCATTTTTCATGATCTGGGGTCGGTTGAGGGCTTACTTTTTGCATGCCGAGCTGGCGTTTTTAATGATACCATTTTGGTGCAGATACATTCTTTTGATCACCCGTTATTGCATTTTAATGCAATGTCACGGCAACCAAAAAAATGTAATTCTGGCGTTTCAAATTTTTTTATCGCTACGCCTTTTAGCGATCAGGTTCATGCTTTTTTTATTGATAGATTGGGCGATTCTGAACGCGGCGATACCAAATTTGTGTAGGTTTGATTTTTTTTTATTGATTTATTTTGAATGGTTGTTTAAACTTTTATACTTTTTTTTATTATTTTCACATTTTTTTTACTTTTTTTTTACTTTTTCCATGCTTCAATAGCCTCCATAGGAGGCTAGAAGCTGGCACAACGCGATCGGATCTGCTATATAGCAGCGATCATCAGATCGCTGCTATGCAGCAGAAATGCAGGTGTGCTATGAGCGCCGACCACAGGGTGGCACTCACAGCTAACGGCGATCAGTAACCATAGAGGTCTCAAGGAACTTTATGGTTACTCTGCAGAAGCATCGCCGACCCCTGATCATGTGACGGGGGTCGGAGATGCGCTCATTTCCGACCGCCCGGCCGGAAGCGCCGGTTAAATGCCGCTGTCTGCATCTGACAGCGGTATTTAACTAGTTAATAGCGGTAGGTGAATCGCGATTTCACCCACCGCTATTACGGGCACATGTCAGCTGTTCAAAACAGCTGGCATGTCCCGGCTTTGATGCGGGCTCACCGCCGGAGCCCTGCATCAAAGCGTGGGTTCTGACCTCGGACGTACTATCCCTTCCGAGGTCAGAAAGGGGTTAATCTTCATCTTAGAGTCCTTAGTGAACATCACGATTCAGTGTTAGCTGGACATCATGGTAATAAAGCCACTGCTGATCTTCTTACTCAGCATTTTTGGTTTTCAGGTTCTCATCAGGATGTCCGGAAGTATGTAGAAGCCTGGAGTGTCTGTACGCGTTCTAAGACATAGTTACATAGTTATTAAGGTTGAAGGAAGACTTTAAGGCCATGTGCACACGTTCAGGATTTTTCGCATTTTTTTCGCGTTTTTTCGCTATAAAAACGTGATAAAAACGCGAAAAAAACGCTTACATATGCCTCCTATTATTTACAGGGTATTCCGCATTTTTTGTGCAAATGTTGCATTTTTTTCCGCGAAAAAATCGCATCGCGGAAAAAAAAGCAACATGTTCATTAAAAATGCGGAATTGCGGGGATTCCGCACACCTAGGAGTGCATTGATCTGCTTACTTCCCACATGGGGCTATGCCCACCATGCGGGAAGTAAGCAGATTATGTGCGGTTGGTACCCAGGGTGGAGGAGAGGAGACTCTCCTCCATGGACTGGGCACCATATAATTGGTAAAAAAAAAAGAATTAAAATAAAAAATAGTGATATACTCACCCTCTGATGGCCCCCGAAGTGTTCCCGCCTCTCCGGTGCATGCTTTCTCTTCCGTTCCTATAGATGGTGTGGTTCAGGACCTGTGATGTCGTCGCTGTCTTGTGATTGGTCGCGTGACCGCTCATGTGACTCACGCGACCAATCACAAGCCGCGACGTCATCGAAGGTCCTGAACCACTCTGGCATCTATAGTAAAAAGTTGGTCACACTTGTCAAACAGTATGTTTGACAAGTGTGACCAACCTGTCAGTCAGTTTTCCAAGCGATGCTACAGATCGCTTGGAAAACTTTAGCATTCTGCAAGCTAATTACGCTTGCAGAATGCTAAAAAAAACCGCGAAAAAAACGGAAAAAAAACGCAAAAAAAAAGTGCGGATTTCTTGCAGAAAATTTCCGGTTTTCTTCAGGAAATTTCTGCAAGAAATCCGGACGTGTGCACATACCCTAAGTCCATCTAGTTCAATTCATAGCCTAACTTAACATGCCCTAACATGTTGATCCAGAGGAAGGCAAAAAAACCCATGTGGCAAAGAGTAAGCTCCACATTGGGGAAAAAAATTCCTTCCCGACTCCACATACGGCAATCAGACTAGTTCCCCGGATCAACGCCCCATCAAGGAATCTAGTGTATATACTCTGTAACATTATACTTTTCCAGAAAGGTATCCAGTCCCCTCTTAAATTTAAGTAATGAATCACTCATTACAACATCATACTGCAGAGAGTTCCATAGTCTCACTGCTCTTACAGTAAAGAATCTGCATCTGTTATTATGCTCTTATACTTGTCTGTCGGGGGCCCTCCAGCCATTGAAGATTCCCAGTAGACCTTGGACTCACTTGTCAGTCGATGTCATCATGGATCTTCTCATGTTGGCAGGGAATACTGTAATTATGGTGGTGGTAGACAGATTCAGTAAAATGTCTCATATAATCGCTTTACCAAATGCCAAATCCTTGGTGCAAATTTTTGTCAAGGAAATAATTAGATTACATGGGATCCTGACCGATATTGTTTCTGACCGGGGGGGTGCAGTTTGTCTCCAAGGTTTGGAGGGCATTTTGCACCCATCTGGGGATTCAATTGTCATTTTTTTCCGCATATCACCCACAGTCTAATGGTCAGACCGAACGGGTTAACCAGACTCTGGAGACGTATCTCAGGTGTTTTGTGTCTGAGAATCAGGGGGACTGGGTTACCTATTTACTATTAGCCGAATTAGCTGTAAATAATCATTGTCAGGAATCAACTGGTAAGTCTCCGTTTTTTGTGGTATATGCATTGCATCCTCAGTTTAGTTCATGTAATAGAAATCGCCCTTCTGGATTACTGGAAGAGGAACAGTTTTCATCTTCTATTACTACCATATGGCAGGGGGTTATCGATAATTTGAGAAAGATGGGATCCAACAAGAGTGTGGCTGATCGGAGATGTTTGGTGGGTTCGGACGTGTGTTGGTGACTTGGTGTGGCTGTCCTGAAGGAACATTAAGCTGAAGGTTCCGTCTTGGAAACCGGGTCCCAGGTTTATCGGTCCTTATAGGATTGTGGCCATCATCAATCCTGTAGCATTCCGCCTTGCTTTACTGCCTACCGATAGGATCAATAGTGTATTTCGTCGATCCCTCCTCAAAAAATATGTTGCATCATCAGTACCATCTCCACTACCACCATTTTCTGTCATTGCCAAAGGAAACTTAGAGTTTTAGATAGTGAAGATCTTGGATTCTCATTTTGTTCATCTGTCGGTTCACTATCTGGTACTTTGGAGGGGTTACGGTCCTGAGGAGAGGATGTGGGTACCAGCATCTGATGTGGTGGCCAGACTTGTCAAGTCTTTTCACATGGCACACCCCGATAAGCTTGGTCCTGAGGTTCCGGAGGTCCCTCATAGAAGAGGGGGTACTGTCACGGGGTTACTGTGACAGTGTGGAGCCAGAAGACCGGTGCATCTTATTGCTCCTACTCACATCTTGAAATTAACATGTGGCGGTCTGGGAAGACGTACCGCATGTCCGTGTGAGCCGTGAATGTCTCTGGACGCACAGTGGGCATGGGATTTCTTGAAAACCTATCCACTATGCTGTAACATTTGGACGCTGCACAAGTACACAGCGTCCAACCCACAGTATTTACTGATCATGTGCACATGCCCTAACATAGATGTCCTGGAGAAGTCCGTGCCCAAAGACTAGGTATTCGGTATGGAATCAAAACTTTACTGTTTGGGTTCGCCCATCCCTAATGATAATCTGCTACTGGTAAAAAGTGGTATTAGGGTTTCTATATTATGCTGAAAGCATAAAAGGTAATGTTGGCACACTGCCATTGCAGTTAGTGAGGATGCAGTAATAAGAATTAAAGTACCTTTTCATTTAGGATTTCAAATGAATGTTTTTATCTCTCCTGGTTCCATTGTTGTGTCACGGACACTGTCTGGTGCCATCTATATTACAAGTGCTACATCCTGCACCATTGGGCTTAATAGTCATGTTAGCGCCAAAATTCCTACCAATTTTTTTGTACTTTAGGTTGCTCTCAGATTAGGTGGCAAAAGCCTGGTGACAGATTCCCTTTAACCTAGCATTTAATGGATTTGCATGAGATTTTTTCAAGCCCTGCTATTGTTTGTAGGTTGTTTCTAGAATTACATCTCAACCACATTAAAGTAATACCAACCACAACCTATGGACAGGAGTGCACTGTTTCTGAAAATAAAAGAAAGAGGAAAAGCTAGATAATCTAATAAGCTGATACCTTTTTTTTTTTTGCTGTTTCACATTATTGGGAAATATTACACAATACCTCCTATTTTCTATGATTATGCAAACAAAATGCAGTAAGACTTGTTCACACCGGTTCGCAACACACTGATGTATCTAAGGAAGACTTGTTGACTCTTGATTTTTCTGCAAGGACTTCTATATAAAAAACAGTAGTGGATTCCCAGTTAAATCTTTAAGTAAAATTACATCAGAATTTATAGTTTGGACACTAACAGAAAAAAGCAAATATGCTTTTTCACAATCAGTGAAATCCTGACATAACAGAACTGCTTCTGTGTAGACTCACTTTAGGGCTCCTTCTCACTTGTGAGAAATACGTCCGAGTCTCGCATGTTAAAACCAAGCTCTGGTGGCGGCACTTGGTAGCGGAGCGTGCAACTCCATGTATTACTATGCAGCCGCACGCTCCGCTCTGGAGTGCCGGCGCCAGAGCTTGGTTTTAACCTGCGAGACTATTTCTTGCAGGTGAAAAGGAGCCCTTAGTCTTATGGCTGCAGTTGGCATTTTTGTGACCGTCTTCATTTGGTTTTGCCGGTGCTGCTGTGAAAGATGCATTAGTGGTATGAAAAGAGCAAGGTGGCAAATGTATGACGAAGGGCGGTTATCAGAAACGTGCCAGAAGTTTTTAATGTATTACTTGAACTAGTTTGTGGTTTTATGGATTTTCAATTAAGACCTTTTACTTTTATCTACTTCCATTTGGATGTGCCGAATTTCTCAAATATTGTCTCCAAGGTGGCAAATCCTTTCCTTGAAACTATCCTGAAGATGATGGACCTTCAGGGTATGAGACCATAACGTCTTTTAGATGCAGGTGTCCCCGCATATTATTGCTACAATATGATGCTTCAGCTGAATGTGGGCTGTGTTATCAATTCACCTATAGGATAGTGGCAGTTTCCAAGCAGAAGCCATCAGAAGAATGGAAAAGTCACTTTTTGTGAAGCTTGAAGTGCTTAAAAGAAATGACAATAGATGAAACATGTTCACAACAAATCGTTTTGACATTGTTGTGCAAATGTTCATTCTAGGTTGTTTTCCGTGCTTTTTCAGGCTGGTTCCAGGCAGAATTCACCTGAAAAAGACATTGTTTGCACCTACACTAAATTTTTCGTACATTTTTTTTTATATTGATACATTGAGATGTACCTATTAGTGTTGAGCGATACCTTCCGATATCCAGAAGTATCGGTATCGGATTGGATCAGCCGATATTAAAAAAAAATATTTGATATCGCCGATACCAATGCAAGTCAATGGGACAAAAATAACGGAATTAACATAAACCCTTTCTTTCCTTGTAGATTAATTCTACATGAAGGAAAACAACTAAGAATAATGTAGGATGTACTGGGGGAGGTGGAGGAGACATTAAAGGCATACAGAGACACAGAGACCGTGCAGACAGCCGTGCAAGGCCAAAAAAAACTCCTCTATGTAATCCTATATAGTAAAGGAAAATATACACTGGCGCTGCACCAACAGGAAAAAAATTAGGGGAAATGAATGGATGTATACGATAGGGGGGGAGGGGGCTAAAGAAATCAAAGCTGCTGGTGATGTGACAGAGTCTGTGCTGAACTCTGTCTGAAGTTAAACAAGGAACGTAATAAATATGAATCACCTGCGCTGGTTGATGGTGTAGATAGTGTAGGACCTGTAGTGATAGTTCTACTGTAAGAAAACTAGAAAAGGGCTAAGTATAATGGATTGGCAGAACGCCAAATGCTAAATGTTCGTTGCACCAGTGCACAAAAATATATTAAGATCGGGGTGAATTACAGCTAGACGCGATTAGTTAGGTTAACCTGCTTATAGGTATAAACACATGCACTTACTAGATACTGTGCCTCAATGGTCCCGAAACAGTAGAAGATAGCGGTCCTCCTTGCAAGTTGGTGCCTGCAGACTGCACCGTGAGATTGCGAGGAAATGACAGGACTGACTGGACTACGAACGTTGTGGATAGCGCGGTGCAGCAGTGAGCAGATGCCGCCAGCTCCTGGCGTGCTCCGGCCGGAAGCTACGCCGGAGCAGTGGCGGAGTGTGTAGGGGACGTGCTACCTGTTGTGACGTCACAAGGTTGAGAGGCGGGCGCGTGTCAGGGGCAACCAATCCGACGCGTTTCGAAGGATACACTCCTTCTTCGTCAGGGCTGGAGTTCCCTGTGTAGCCCGGCCTTATATAGTGAACGCCCCCTTCGCTCAAAAACTGCCTATGTAGCCCATATGTGAGAAATTGTACACAGTATAGGTATCATGATAAATGTTGGTTTAACTTTGAATCTGACATACAGAATCTTTAATATAGGTAACGGACCTGAATTAATAGGGAGAATAACACTTAATTATTACTTTAAGAGAGACCATTGAGGGTGTCAGCTCGATTTGTTGCTGGATACTATATGGATATCTAAAGGCATGATTTAAAAAAAAGGGAGAAAAAGAGAGGGGACATATGTGACAATAATTACAACTATAAGTTTATTCAAATTTATACTAAAATACATACACATTAAAAAGCCATACTCGGGTATATCTATTTGCCTCATGATAATAATCATGAGAAAAATAATCAAATTAAAATAAGATAATGAAACTACAGTGGAATATAAAAAATGGATATATAAAAATGTGTAAAGTGCATCCTCTTATGTGCGTGTGTAAAATGTATATATAAAATACATACAGTTATCTGTATTTAGATATTTATAAAAAAAAAAAAAAAATGTTTTTATAGTCCTCTACTATTTATCATGAACTATATATCTGTCAGGGGTGATCAATAAATGGGTCCAGGATCATAAACCCCTAGTATTGTTACTATAGTTGAATCAGATCGCGTATATAACAAATCGTGTGTTGGACTAATTCGAAAGAATAAAAATAGTAAATAGATAAAATTGTATTGCATTAAAACGCATATAGCTCTATCTCTTGATTAAGCCCTTTGGGGGCCAGGCTATCTAGTATAAAAATCCACTTGGATTCAACCTTGGACATCTTTTTTAGGAAATCACCTCCCCTAGGGTTTTGTCGAACTATTTGGATCCCACAGAAGGAGACATTCTTGCATGATTGACTGTGTGTCTCCACAAAATGGCGGGAAAGGGGGTGCCCTTTAAATCCTTTCTGGATATTGTCAAGATGTTCTTTTATCCTGACCTTTAGGGGTCTTTTTGTTCGACCCACATAGATTTTATTGCATGGGCATGTAAGTATATAAATAACCCCTGACGTGTCACAGGAGATCTTGTTTTTGATAGAAAAACTTTTGGTACCGCTTGAGTCCAAAAATGTGGTTTGGACGCATCTATTGCGGGACGTCCGTTTGCAGCACGCACAATGACCACATGACGTGAAACCCAAATTGCGGGGGTTTAATAATGTTGTACATTTTTTATCCCTTAACAAGACCGATTTCGTAGTTGGCGCTAAAAGGAGACCTAGATTTTGCGCTTTTGTGTAGACAAATTTGGGATTCCTGGGCAAAAGGTTCCCAATGCATTTGTCCCCCTGTAAGATTGGCCAGTGTTTTCTGATTATATTTGTAAATTTTTTATAACCTGAATGAAATTGTGTCACTATAGGTAGGTTATTTATTTGCTGTTGAATATCTGGGGGGGGATTGTTTGGACTTTCCTTATGAATCAAGTTGTCTCTAGATATTTGGCTTACTGATTGTTTGGCTCGATCCAAAGTTTGTGGATCATATCCCTTGGCCTCGAACTGTTTAGTGATGTGTGCCGCTTCATCATTATAATCCCCCAAATCCGTACAATTCCTCCTGATACGAGTAAATTGACCCTTGGGAATATTTGTTAACCAAATGGGTAAGTGACAGCTCGTTAAATGTATGAAGCTGTTAGAATTCACTTCTTTATGGAAACATTTGGTTTTTAATGTATTATTTTGCACATAAATAGTCAGGTCTAAAAAATTTACTCTGGTGTTACTAATAGTGGGGGTGAATTCCAGACCAAACTGATTAATATTTAAGTTGGAGATGAATGAGTTGAGCTCAGTTGGCGTGCCTTCCCAAATAAATAAGATGACATCAATAAAGCGACGCCAAAGTTTAAGGCCTGTATGGAGTGAACCTGACTTGAAGATGTGTTGTTGCTCCCAGTTACCTACGTACAAATTAGCGTAACTGGGAGCAAAACGTGTGCCCATTGCGGTACCCCACGTTTGCAGGTAGTACTGATCCTCATATTGGAAGTAGTTGTGTTTGAGTATGAATTCCATGCTTTCCAGGAGGAAATGGATTTGACATTCTTTATATATGCCTAACGTACGTAAGAATAGTTGTGCTGATTCGCATCCTTTCTCATGGTTAATTACGGTGTATAACGATTTAATATCAAGAGTACCTAAGATATAGTTACTCTGCCAAATAATAGATTCCAAGGTTTGTATAGTGTGAGTGGTATCCTTTAAATAAGCCGGGATCAGTGGCATACACTTTTGCAAGTGCAGATCCACATACTTGGAAAGATTAGCAGTAAGACAATTTATGCCCGATATAATTGGGCGACCGGGCGGGTTTGTGATGCTTTTGTGAATCTTTGGGATATGATAGAAGATGGCTATTGATGGGGTCCGATTATTAATAAAATGAAATTCTTTTTTATTTAGGATTCCCAAAGATTTACCCTTCAAAGCCAGACAATTAAGTTTTTTGATATAATTGTCAGTGGGATTAGACTTTAATTTTTTATATGTTATGGTATCGCCAAGGAGTCTTAATGATTCATTATGATATGAAAGACAGTCTAACACAACGATACCACCCCCCTTGTCTGCAGGTCGGATGACAATGTTGTGATTGGACTGGAGATCAATAATTGCCTTCTTTTCACTTGTATTGAGATTATGTGGCGTGTATTTAGAGTTATTAACTTTCATCTTTTTAATATCTGTTGTGACTAAGGTTTCAAAGGTCCGGAAAGAACTGGAATATTCATTGATTGGGTTGAAAGTAGATTTAAGCGCCAAATTGGTATGGATATAGTTAGTGGTTACATTAGAATGAATGCTGTTTGTGCTAACCGTTTTTTTTTTTAAATATTTTTTTAAAGCCAAATTACGCATGAATTTTTTGATGCTAATATATAGATTGAATGGATTAGCTTTAATAGTGGGGGCAAATTTGAGACCTTTCTGTAAAAGGTTCTCCTCAATCTTGGTTAGTTGGTGTGTACTCAGGTTAAAATTTTTTAACACAACAGGTAGCACGCCCCCTACACACTCCGCCACTGCTCCGGCGTAGCTTCCGGCCGGAGCACGCCAGGAGCTGGCGGCATCTGCTCACTGCTGCACCGCGCTATCCACAACGTTCGTAGTCCAGTCAGTCCTGTCATTTGCTCGCAATCTCACGGTGCAGTCTGCAGGCACCAACTTGCAAGGAGGACCGCTATCTTCTACTGTTTCGGGACCATTGAGGCACAGTATCTAGTAAGTGCATGTGTTTATACCTATAAGCAGGTTAACCTAACTAATCACGTCTAGCTGTAATTCACCCCGATCTTAATATATTTTTGTGCACTGGTGCAACGAACATTTAGCATTTGGCGTTCTGCCAATCCATTATACTTAGCCCTTTTCTAGTTTTCTTACAGTAGAACTATCACTACAGGTCCTACACTATCTACACCATCAACCAGCGCAGGTGATTCATATTTATTACGTTCCTTGTTTAACTTCAGACAGAGTTCAGCACAGACTCTGTCACATCACCAGCAGCTTTGATTTCTTTAGCCCCCTCCCCCCCTATCGTATACATCCATTCATTTCCCCTAATTTTTTTCCTGTTGGTGCAGCGCCAGTGTATATTTTCCTTTTCTTTATTCCATATCTGTGCATTCTACACTTAGGCAGCTGCACTATGACATTAGATACATTGAAAGATGACAGGGATTTCAGACGGAGATACATTCAAACTCAATTTTCTTACCAGAAATTGTCAGTAAACGAATCTGATCAAGTGAAAACTTTGTTAAGATCATTAGAAAAATTGTTAATTAATGAAATGAGAAATTTATGGGAGATTGCCTCATTAGAGAAATACGTTGAAGCAGGCATCGTCCCTAGAGGTCTTGTCATACAAAAAACTCTTGCAGGGGACTTTGGGGACCCTGAAATTCAAAATCAATGGGAATCCATGTTCAGAACTTTTTCCAATCAAGCCCTTCATTTTATAATTGATAAACGCCGCGCCAATTTGGCTAAAATTAACCAATCAATCATGGAATTATTTGACCAACTCAATGCGTATAATCATATTGAAGATATGCATAACCTTATCCCTAAAATCATGTATAGAATAAAAGAAAAGGAAAAAGAAATTATTAACAAAAAAAATGAAAAAATTCGCAAGAGATAATGTACCCTTTTCTAATATCTCATCTAGTAATTGTCCTATAGAATTAACATCCTCTTCCAATAATCAGTTCGTAACTCTGGATGAATATCATTCATCCCCGCCAAACAATTTGGAAGATATATCCCTGGTTTTTTCTACGTATACCAATACTAATTCTACACAATATACTCCTATGACCACCCGAATTAGGGACAATGGTGGTGAGGTACAAATGAACTCCCTAGACATTAGAGATACCCCTGATGCCCATACTACCAGGGCCAGCCCTCCACCCATAATGCCTCATATTGAAGAGAGCATCCAAATTCCTATTTCTAATCAATTCTCCCATCTACCCATTATGGGGGACGATGTAGAAACAACCACGGAGTGGGAAGATCCTATTCCTTCTACAAGTACAAATATCCATGTACCTTATCAACCGTTAATGCCCAAATCTAATGGAGCTATTAATTCCAATACAAATTCAAAAAGGGTCCCAAGCAGGTTAATTAATAAAAATAAAAACTACATAACTAATAGAAAAGGCGTAAAACCCATTGTGCACTCCACAATTAAACGGGATTTTTTCCACCCCCAAAATTCAAAACCAAAAGAGGTAAGAGGGGTGGGAAACTCGCCAAAAAGAAAAACAAAAGTGTAAATAAAGCTATCTTATCACATGAATATACCCAAAAAATTTTTAACCTGAGTACACACCAACTAACCAAGATTGAGGAGAACCTTTTACAGAAAGGTCTCAAATTTGCCCCCACTATTAAAGCTAATCCATTCAATCTATATATTAGCATCAAAAAATTCATGCGTAATTTGGCTTTAAAAAAATATTTTTTTAAAAAAACGGTTAGCACAAACAGCATTCATTCTAATGTAACCACTAACTATATCCATACCAATTTGGCGCTTAAATCTACTTTCAACCCAATCAATGAATATTCCAGTTCTTTCCGGACCTTTGAAACCTTAGTCACAACAGATATTAAAAAGATGAAAGTTAATAACTCTAAATACACGCCACATAATCTCAATACAAGTGAAAAGAAGGCAATTATTGATCTCCAGTCCAATCACAACATTGTCATCCGCCCTGCAGACAAGGGGGGTGGTATCGTTGTGTTAGACTGTCTTTCATATCATAATGAATCATTAAGACTCCTTGGCGATACCATAACATATAAAAAATTAAAGTCTAATCCCACTGACAATTATATCAAAAAACTTAATTGTCTGGCTTTGAAGGGTAAATCTTTGGGAATCCTAAATAAAAAAGAATTTCATTTTATTACTAATCGGACCCCATCAATAGCCATCTTCTATCATATCCCAAAGATTCACAAAAGCATCACAAACCCGCCCGGTCGCCCAATTATATCGGGCATAAATTGTCTTACTGCTAATCTTTCCAAGTATGTGGATCTGCACTTGCAAAAGTGTATGCCACTGATCCCGGCTTATTTAAAGGATACCACTCACACTATACAAACCTTGGAATCTATTATTTGGCAGAGTAACTATATCTTAGGTACTCTTGATATTAAATCGTTATACACCATAATTAACCATGAGAAAGGATGCGAAACAGCACAACTATTCTTACGTACGTTAGGCATATATAAAGAATGTCAAATCCATTTCCTCCTGGAAAGCATGGAATTCATACTCAAACACAACTACTTCCAATATGAGGATCAGTACTACCTGCAAACGTGGGGTACCGCAATGGGCACACGTTTTGCTCCCAGTTACGCTAATTTGTACGTAGGTAACTGGGAGCAACAACACATCTTCAAGTCAGGTTCACTCCATACAGGCCTTAAACTTTGGCGTCGCTTTATTGATGACATCTTATTTATTTGGGAAGGCACGCCAACTGAGCTCAACTCATTCATCTCCAACTTAAATATTAATCAGTTTGGTCTGGAATTCACCCCCACTATTAGTAACACCAGAGTAAATTTTTTAGACCTGACTATTTATGTGCAAAATAATACATTAAAAACCAAATGTTTCCATAAAGAAGTGAATTCTAACAGCTTCATACATTTAACGAGCTGTCACTTACCCATTTGGTTAACAAATATTCCCAGGGGTCAATTTACTCGTATCAGGAGGAATTGTACGGATTTGGGGGATTATAATGATGAAGCGGCACACATCACTAAACAGTTCGAGGCCAAGGGATATGATCCACAAACTTTGGATCGAGCCAAACAATCAGTAAGCCAAATATCTAGAGACAACTTGATTCATAAGGAAAGTCCAAACAATCCCCCCCCAGATATTCAACAGCAAATAAATAACCTACCTATAGTGACACAATTTCATTCAGGTTATAAAAAATTTACAAATATAATCAGAAAACACTGGCCAATCTTACAGGGGGACAAATGCATTGGGAACCTTTTGCCCAGGAATCCCAAATTTGTCTACACAAAAGCGCAAAATCTAGGTCTCCTTTTAGCGCCAACTACGAAATCGGTCTTGTTAAGGGATAAAAAATGTACAACATTATTAAACCCCCGCAATTTGGGTTTCACGTCATGTGGTCATTGTGCGTGCTGCAAACGGACGTCCCGCAATAGATGCGTCCAAACCACATTTTTGGACTCAAGCGGTACCAAAAGTTTTTCTATCAAAAACAAGATCTCCTGTGACACATCAGGGGTTATTTATATACTTACATGCCCATGCAATAAAATCTATGTGGGTCGAACAAAAAGACCCCTAAAGGTCAGGATAAAAGAACATCTTGACAATATCCAGAAAGGATTTAAAGGGCACCCCCTTTCCCGCCATTTTGTGGAGACACACAGTCAATCATGCAAGAATGTCTCCTTCTGTGGGATCCAAATAGTTCGACAAAACCCTAGGGGAGGTGATTTCCTAAAAAAGATGTCCAAGGTTGAATCCAAGTGGATTTTTATACTAGATAGCCTGGCCCCCAAAGGGCTTAATCAAGAGATAGAGCTATATGCGTTTTAATGCAATACAATTTTATCTATTTGCTATTTTTATTCTTTCGAATTAGTCCAACACACGATTTGTTATATACGCGATCTGATTCAACTATAGTAACAATACTAGGGGTTTATGATCCTGGACCCATTTATTGATCACCCCTGACAGATATATAGTTCATGATAAATAGTAGAGGACTATAAAAACATTTTTTTTTTTTTTTTTTATAAATATCTAAATACAGATAACTGTATGTATTTTATATATACATTTTACACACGCACATAAGAGGATGCACTTTACACATTTTTATATATCCATTTTTTATATTCCACTGTAGTTTCATTATCTTATTTTAATTTGATTATTTTTCTCATGATTATTATCATGAGGCAAATAGATATACCCGAGTATGGCTTTTTAATGTGTATGTATTTTAGTATAAATTTGAATAAACTTATAGTTTTAATTATTGTCACATATGTCCCCTCTCTTTTTCTCCCTTTTTTTTAAATCATGCCTTTAGATATCCATATAGTATCCAGCAACAAATCGAGCTGACACCCTCAATGGTCTCTCTTAAAGTAATCATTAAGTGTTGTTCTCCCTATTAATTCAGGTCCGTTACCTATATTAAAGATTCTGTATGTCAGATTCAAAGTTAAACCAACATTTATCATGATACCTATACTGTGTACAATTTCTCACATATGGGCTACATAGGCAGTTTTTGAGCGAAGGGGGCGTTCACTATATAAGGCCGGGCTACACAGGGAACTCCAGCCCTGACGAAGAAGGAGTGTATCCTTCGAAACGCGTCGGATTGGTTGCCCCTGACACGCGCCCGCCTCTCAACCTTGTGACGTCACAACAGGTAGCACGCCCCCTACACACTCCGCCACTGCTCCGGCGTAGCTTCCGGCCGGAGCACGCCAGGAGCTGGCGGCATCTGCTCACTGCTGCACCGCGCTATCCACAACGTTCGTAGTCCAGTCAGTCCTGTCATTTCCTCGCAATCTCACGGTGCAGTCTGCAGGCACCAACTTGCAAGGAGGACCGCTATCTTCTACTGTTTCGGGACCATTGAGGCACAGTATCTAGTAAGTGCATGTGTTTATACCTATAAGCAGGTTAACCTAACTAATCGCGTCTAGCTGTAATTCACCCCGATCTTAATATATTTTTGTGCACTGGTGCAACGAACATTTAGCATTTGGCGTTCTGCCAATCCATTATACTTAGCCCTTTTCTAGTTTTCTTACAGTAGAACTATCACTACAGGTCCTACACTATCTACACCATCAACCAGCGCAGGTGATTCATATTTATTACAATCCTATATAGTGTTTTTCCACAATCTAGCAGGATACGGATGGAAAGCCACTAATAGGATACATTTGAAAAAATGTGCAGCAGGCTGTACTAATTGAAAAAAGGACAATGGAGCAGTATGAGGCAGTGACGAACGCTGAGCTGACTACAACCAGCAGTGGCTGCAGACCAGACTACAGAGTGAGCTGCACTCACACACAGACCTTGCAGACAGCCATGAACAGCGCTGCAAGGCAAAAACAAGGTTCTCACACAGCGGTTGCTAAATTAGCCTGGGTAAAGCACAATGAAGCAAATCGCTATCTCAAAACTGTCCCTCAATCAGAACAGCAGCGTCCTGTCCCTAACTGAATTCACAGCAGAGTGAACCCAAAATGGTGGCAGCGACTTTTATAGTGCATCATGACATCATTTCAGCAGCCAATCACAGCCATGCCCTTACTTACATGCCTAACAGTGCACGAGTTTATCTATCTATTCTTACTTACATGCCTAACATGCAGAACAGGATGTGCCCACATTTCTAATGATTCCTCATTGGCTGAATTCTGGCTCTTTGACTTATGGGAACTTCCAATTCCGGTATCCGATATACTGAAAGTATCGGAACTCGGTATCGGAATTCCGATACCGCGAATATCGGCCGATACCCGATACTTGCGGTATCGGAATGCTCAACACTAGTACCTATAGAAAATGCAGAAATACTTGATACACTGGGCTATGTGGCCTCTGCCACAAAAAAGGACACCAGTATAATAAATAGCACATGGTAGTTGGGTATGGGTCATAGATTAGGCATGTGTACACATGTGTTGAAAACAATACATTGTAAAATAGATCCTAAGGAAAAAAAATCAAGTATAAAGGTGCACTTAAACTGGACAATTAATGTTTCACACAAGTCTAAAACACTCATCCATCAGGTGAAATGATTGTTTGGTTCACACAAAAAAATTGTTAACAGGACCTGCACCGCTGAGAATAATGGCAACCAATGCACATTGAATGATCTGTTACAGATGGTTCAGTGCTCCTCTGAAGCGCTGTCTGCCTATATGAACGGGCTTTTAAACTGTCGTATAATACAGAAAAATAGGTAAATGTAACCACCCCTGTTACTATCTGCAACCATTCTAATTATGCTCTCACCGTATGTCACGATTCCTCCTGAGTGTCTGGACGTAGTGAATGACAGTTCTGCCATCCAATTGGATGCTGAGGCATGATGAGTTGTCAGTGTCTGGAGTGACAGTCTAGCCATCCAATCAGGACGAGGGTGTGGTGGGGCTTCATCTGTCTCTTGTACAGAGTAATTACCTGGCTATTTAACCAGCTCTCTGCCTTTGTTTTCTGCAATTGTAACTTTGCTCATGATGTGTGTGCTTGCTCTGTGCTCCTTGTCTGGTCTACTGATCTTTGCTGCTCAACCTTGGATTTGTCTTGAGCATCTGTTTGCCTAGCCCTTTTGTTATGATCTTCAACTTTCTTGGAATATTGACCACAGACTGTTTCCTGACTACTTTGCCTTTGTCTCACCCAATCTGTATTTGACTTAGGCTACTTTCACACTAGCGTTAACTGCATTCCGTCTCAAAACGTCTTTTTTCAGAAAAAACGCATCCTGCAAAAGTGTTTGCAGGATGCGTTTTTTCCCCATAGACTTGTATTGGCGACGTTTTGCGATGGATTGGCATACGTCGTGTACGTCGTACGACGGATGCGTCGAAATTTGTCGATACGTCGTCGGCAAAAAACGTTGCTTGTAGCGTTTTTTGTCTCCGCCTAAAAAACGTGTCGCGACGCATCCTGCGGCATGCGTCGTTGGCTATAATGGAAGCCTATGAGCGACGGATGCGTCGGGACACGTCGTACGACGCAATGCAGCGCTGCAATACGTTTTTTTACAGTGAGCATGCTCAGAAGCTGGATTTTGTTGCCAATTGGCCAGACACCCCCAAATCTATATAAACCTGGCCTGGGCCTTCAACCCCACATATATGGCCACGTATATACGTGGCACTTATATACGTGGCACTTATATAAGTGCCACGTATTTAAGTGCCACGTATTTAAGTGCCACATAGTTAAGTGCCACGTACTTAAGTGCCACGTATTTAAGTGCCACGTATTTAAGTGCCACGTTTTTAAGTGCCACATAGTTAAGTGCCACGTACTTAAGTGCCACGTATTTAAGTGCCACGCATTTAAGTGCCACGTATTTAAGTGCCACATAGTTAAGTGTCACGTACTTAAGTGCCACGTATTTAAGTGCCACGTAGTTAAGTGCCACGTACTTAAGTGCCACGTATTTAAGTGCCACATAGTTAAGTGCCACGTATTTAAGTGCCACGTATTTAAGTGCCACGTATATAAGTGCCACGTATATAAGTGCCACGTACATAAGTGTCACGTACTTAAGTGCCACGTACATAAGTTCCACGTATTTAAGTGCCACGTATTTCACGAAAATGCCACGATTTTTCAGTGCCACGTATAACCACGTAGTTATAGTATTTATAGTACGTGGCACTGAAATACGTGGCACTATGACTGTCAGAAAATGTTCATTAAACGGTTAGGTGTGAGGTTAGGGGTAGGGTTAGGGTTTGGATCCCTTTATCATCATCCGTAGTTCATTAATCGGATGAATCCACAGTCGTCTCCGTCTCCGTTGCTGCAGAAGCATCCTACGTCTTTCCGCTGCCGCCTCCTTCTCCCGCACTATGATATCCAGGCGATTCGTCTCAAAGATAACGTCGGTAACCAAACTAGCAATCCTCACAAGAACACCTTCCATCGCTGCCACAAAACTAAAACCCTCAAAGATGGGCTGTAAAAACAGTAACTATATAGTTTTCCATATTTTCCAGTAGCCAATCAAATTTGGGAGCCTCCCATTTTAAAAACGGATCCGTCGTAAAAACGGATGCAACGGATGGTAAAAACGGATGCAACGTATGCAACGCATCCAGTATTTTCGACGGAAACGTTTAGCGGATTTGCGACGGATCCGTCGAAATGCTGTATGCGTTGCATATGTTTTTCACTTTTTTTGATGCATCCGTTTTTTCGGCAAAAAACGGATTTGCGACGTAATGCAGTTAACGCTAGTGTGAAAGTAGCCTTAGTCTCATTTTTTCAGTTTTAGACAGAGTTGTCTTGGAAAGGAATCATCCACTAGCTCACCATCCACTATTGCTCAGTAATAAGAAGCCATAGGGACTCTTGGTCTCAATACAGCCATAGTGTACACATTTTGCCACTAGACCTTATCACAACTCATTCGCCTTTGGAAAGATTACTTGGAGTGACTGTTACTGTTGGAAATCTGAGAACACTGGGTAGCCTATAAATGTAATCTTTTTTCTTAAAGTTTCAAATAAACACCATGTTGCATGATGCTGAGCCTCAGATAGGAAAGTATAATTCAGTAAAGAGAATAGATAGTAGTGAATGCTGTTTTATAGTGGTACTGAAAAAGTATCTGGATATAAAAATCAGACTTTCTTTAATCCCTTTACCCCCAATGGTGGTTTGCACATTAATGACCGAGCCAATTTTTACAATTCTGACCAATGTCCCTTTATGAGGTTATAACTCTGGAACGCTTCAACGGATCCTGATGATTCTGACATTGTTTTCTCGTGACATATTGTACTTCATGATAGTGGTAAAATTTATTTAATATTACCTGCATTTACTTGTTAAAAAAACGGAAATTTAGCGAAAATTTAGAAAATGTCGCAATTTTTCAACTTTCAATTTTTATGCCCTTAAATCACAGAGATATGTCACACAAAATACTTAATAAGTAACATTTCCCACATGTCTAGTTTATATCAGCACAATTATGGAACCAAAATTTTTTTTGTTAGAGAGTTATAAGGGTTAAAAGTTGACCAGCAATTTCTAATTTTTACAACACCATTTTTTTTAGGGACCACATCACATTTGAACCAAAGTAGAAAATGAACAGCGCTCCAGCCGAGTGTAGTAGTAGCGTAGAAAAGATATTTATTCAGCCATGTTAGAGCGACGTTTCGACCGACATCCGATCTTTTTCAAGCATACAAAATGGTGCAACTGGCTGGCTTAAGTAGTGTGGATACCACGCAGGGCACCAATCACAGTCAAGTCACAGCCCACAATAAAATACAATACATAAATATAATACATAACAGACATCAGACATATGTGTAACAACAGATCACCAATAAATAGATAATGATCATAAAGGACAGTCAAATAATCTATGTATAAATACAAATCCATACTTTGTTTATCCTATAACCAACGAATCTTCTCAATGCATCTTCGTTGCTATGGAGAGCTTCACCCAATGGATCCTTTTCACTATAAACCTCCTGGTCATTCAGACCCAATGGGAAATAACGGCGCCAAAAACATAAGCAACCTATCACTCTATACCACATAATTTAATGCCTCTCAGGCAGCCAATCCGGCATATCATTACAGATTTAGTGTGTCTGCATCATCGCTAAGCATCCATACCTGGATCTCATCTCTATGTCGCGGATCATTACCGAGGCCCCAGCATCAGAGCGCAGGCGCACAATGTCACAGCCGCGCCCCATCACATGATCAGGACGGGGGCACACCCAGACATGACGCGCACCTACATCACATCGCTGCGGTCCCACATGATCGCAATACCGGCTGGTTACCCGGGAGACGTCCGCAAACAATGAATGCAAGATTCACAACATAGAAAGAATCTAGAAAGCGTGAGACACTTAAAAAGAAAGCATACTGCATAGAAACAAGGCTGCAATATGAAGTAATGGCACCGAGTAATGTAAAAGAGCCTGTTAGATAAAAAGTGGAAAAGATCCTGTTGGCTAAACAAACATAATAAGTATAATGGGACAGTCGGATATCAGACGGAAGGCAACATATACAGCATATCCATGTTTTTAAAAATAATGTATTCAATGTGCCAAATATGCACAAATCCACATCTGGAATCGTCCTGCATCCTCCGTCTTCCGACTGTCACATTCTTTATCTATATATGATGGAGCACAAACATATATTAAAAAACACATAAATCCACCCGTGTCATAAAAGTAAAATAAAATCAAAACAATGACGACACCATCCCCAAGAGAGGAACCTTCATATTAAGGGGTACATATTTGTAGATTAAAGTCTATATTTAAACCCCTAGGTTGCAATGAACCCAGGGTGTATATCCATCTCATTTCTTTAGTTTTAAGAATCTGTAATCTATCTCCTCCCCTCCTTAAGGTTGGAACACTGTCTATGACTCTAAATCTAAGTTGATTTACTGAATGTTTATTCTCTATGAAGTGCTTAGGGACCGGCAATTCCGTAAGTCCCGTCCTGATGGTACTTTTGTGTTTACTAATGCAGGCCCTCACTTCCATAGTGGTTTCCCCCACATATGTAAGACCACACGGACAAGTAATCATGTAAACAACGAAACTCGATGTACAGGTATATCTCTCCTTCAAATAAATCTTTTTCCCAGTAAGGGGATGACAGAAATATTCTCCTTTCAACATGTTATTGCAGCAGGCGCAAACCAAGGCATGGGAAATTCCCTTTTCTTGGTGCGCTCAAAGTCTGTTGATATGAGACCTTCGATGTACAGATATCTGATCTCACCAATTTGTCTCCCAAATTCCTTCCCCTCCTATATGACATCATAGGAAGAGATTTAAAACCTGTAACACAAGGTAGACCATGTTGCAAAAGGGCCCAATGTTTTTTTATAATCCCACTAATACGATTGCTAGCCGAATTATATGTTGACACAAAAGGAATACGTTCGCAAGATCGTTTCATAGAGGCTTTTTTACGAATACTTTCACGTGAATAGTTATGGGCCTTTATTTTAAACTTATTCACTCCTTCCTTAGGGTAACCCCTTGCTATAAATTTGGAGCACATATCTTTTAACTGTTGATCTACCCTCTCTTCATCAGACACTATTCTCCGCACTCTCAGTAATTGACTCCAAGGAAGTGAATCCACCATCTTCCTTGGATGATTACTGTCGAACAGCAACAAACTGTTCCTATCAGTCTCTTTTATAAAAATATCAGTTTTCAATCTATTTCCATCTTTATAGACAAGAGTATCCAAGAATTGTACCTGAACTGTCGACTGTGTCAACGTAAATTGTAACTCTGAATATACTCCATTGAGATAATCATGAAAGGACCCCAATTCTGTCAAGTTACCATCCCATATCACAAAAATGTCATCAATATAGCGCCACCAGGCTCTGACGTGGTGCCAGAGGCTGGAACTGTACACAAACCTGTCCTCAAATACCGCCATGTAGATGTTTGCATACGTGGGGGCCACATTGGACCCCATGGCGGTACCTCTCAACTGCAGGTAATACTCATCCCCAAAGAGGAAATAATTCCTCCTGAGGATGAGCTCCAGCAGTGTGAGGACAAGCTGTGCACACTCTGGGGCCACATCAGAGTCCGATAGCGCACTGGAAACAGCCTCAAGGCCCTTATTGTGTTCAATCGATGTGTATAGGGATGTCACATCAAACAATGCCAAAATAGAGGTTTCGGAAATAATCACATCATCGATTTTATCAAGAAAATAATTCGTGTCCCTGATAAAGGACCGTGCTGACATAGCAAAGGGACGCAAAACTCGATCCAAGAAAATAGCAGTTTTATTAAACAGTGAACCCCTACCCGAAACGATCGGTCTACCCGGGGGGTTAAACAAATCCTTGTGGATTTTAGGTAACGTATACAGCACAGGTGTAACTGGTGCATCAACAGTCAAAAACTCAGACAGCTTGTGGTCAATGAGTCCCATGGCTAGGGAGTCACTGACCACAAGCTGTAACTCCCTCTGAAAACGCAAGGTTGGATTACAAGTAGTGTTGAGCGATACCGTCCGATACTTGAAAGTATCGGTATCGGAAAGTATCGGCCGATACCGGCAAAGTATCGGATCTAATCCGATACCGATACCCGATACCAATACAAGTCAATGGGACTCAAGTATCGGACGGTATCACTGATGGTTCCCAGGGTCTGAAGGAGAGGAAACTCTCCTTCAGGCCCTGGGATCCATATCAATGTGTAAAATAAAGAATTAAAATAAAAAATATTGCTATACTCACCTCTCCGACGCAGCCTGGACCTTACCGAGGGAACTGGGAGCCTTCTTTGCTTAAAATGCGCGCTTTTACTTCCTTCCGCGACGTCACGGCTTCTGATTGGTCGCGTGCCGCCCATGTGGCCGCGACGCGACCAATCACAGCAAGCCGTGACGTAATTTTCAGGTCCTCAATGCCTAATTCTAGGCATTCAGGATTTTAAAATTACGATCCGGCTTGTGATTGGTCGCGTCGCGGTCACATGGGCGACGCGACCAATCACAAGCCGTGACGTCACGGGAGGCAGGAAACGCGCGCATTTTTAAAATTACGTCACGGCTTGTGATTGGTTGCGTGCCGCCCATGTGACCGCGACGCGACCAATCACAAGCCGGATCGTAATTTTAAAATCCTGAATGCCTAGAATTAGGCATTGAGGACCTGAAAATTACGTCACGGCTTGCTGTGATTGGTCGCGTCGCGGCCACATGGGCGGCACGCGACCAATCAGAAGCCGTGACGTCGCGGAAGGAAGTAAAAGCGCGCATTTTAAGCAAAGAAGGCTCCCGGTTCCCTCGGTAAGGTCCAGGCTGCGTCGGAGAGGTGAGTATAGCAATATTTTTTATTTTAATTCTTTGTTTTACACATTAATGTTGTTTCGATACCGATACCCGATACCACAAAAGTATCGGATCTCGGTATCGGAATTCCGATACCCGCAAGTATCGGCCGATACCCGATACTTGCGGTATCGGAATGCTCAACACTAATTACAAGATAATTTCTCATATACAAGGTGATCATCCAATTGTCTAAGTATCTCTGCTTTATATTTGGAACTGTCCATAATGACCACCGCCCCACCTTTATCGGCTCGTTTAATAGTTAATGCAGTGTTTTCCGCCAATGTGCTTAAGGTTTTCCTTTCAATTAATGTCATATTTTGATGTACTGGAGGTTTAAAAGTATCCCTCAGTTTTTCAACTTCACTCTGTACCAGTGCAATATATGATTCGACGAAATGATTTCTATTAGGTGGCTGAAACATACTTTTGTTGTATAATCCTAATTCTTTTAAAGAGAAGCCTTGTGTAGTGTTCCTCACATCTACATCTGCAATACTGGTTTTATCAGAGAAATAGGATGATAAACTCAGCCTCCTGAAAAATGATTGTAAATCCATCTCTATCCCAAACCAATCTGGGTTATTCTATGGGCAAAAAGACAGTCCCTTGGAAAGTATCTTAAGCTCAATCTCAGATAACGTGACAGAAGAAATATTTACCACCAATTCTCTGTTATTTGTCAATTGTTCTTCATATTCCTTGTCTTCATTGTAGCTGTCCTCACTTGTCTCTGTTCTCTGGGATGACCTTTGGTTCCTGTGTCTACAGCCCCCTCTCCGACCACGCTTCTTGGGGTAGTTTTGTCCATTCTCTCTTTCTCTAAAAAATGAGCCCCCTGTGCTCCACCCTTGGTAGAATCATCTGTGGAGTCAGATTCGGCTGTGGTAAAACCAAAATTTTAATATTTCCTCTCTTGAGGCTTCTTGCGTCTCCTCTTTTGTCTATACACATCACATTTGAAGTCATTTTGAGGGGTCTATATGATAGAAAATATCCAAGTGTGGCACCATTCTAAAAACTGCACATCTCAAGGTACTCAAAACCACATTCAAGAAGTTTATTAACCCTAGGTGTTTCACAGGAATGTTTGGAATGTTTAATAAAAATGAACATTTCACTTTTTTTCACAAACAATTTACTTCAGCTCCAATTTGTTTTATTTTACCAA
The DNA here is from genome assembly GCF_051348905.1 of Ranitomeya variabilis. Taxonomy (NCBI): domain Eukaryota; kingdom Metazoa; phylum Chordata; class Amphibia; order Anura; family Dendrobatidae; genus Ranitomeya; species Ranitomeya variabilis. Next base: position 283,929,340 of record NC_135232.1, read on the forward strand.
GGGTAACAGGAGAAATTGGACCCCAAAAGTTGTTGTCCAATTTGTCCTGAGTATGCTGATACCCTATATGTGGGGGTAAACCACTGTTTGGGTGCATGGCAGAGCTCGGAAGGGAAGGAGCGCCATTTGACTTTTCAATGCAAAACTGACTGGAATTGAGATGGGAGGCCATGTCGCGTTTGGAGAGCCCCTGATGTGCCTAAACATTGAAACCCCCCACAAGTGACACCATTTTGGAAAGTAGACCACCTAAGGAACTTATCTAGATGTGTGGTGAGCACTTTGACCCACCAAGTGCTTCACAGAAGTTTATGATGTAGAGCCGTAAAAATAAAAAATCATATTTTTTCACAAAAATGATCTTTTAGCTACTATTTTTTTATTTTCCCAAGGGTAACAGAAGAAACTGGACCTCAAAAGTTGTTGTGCAATTTGTCCTGAGTACGCTGATACCCCACATGTTGGGGTGAACCACTGTTTGGGCGCATGGCAGAGCTCTGAAGGGAAGGAGCGCCATTTGACACATTAAACAGTAGAAACCCCCCACAAGTGACCCCATATTGGATACTAGACCCCCAAAGGAACTTATCTAGATGTGTTGTGAGAACTTTGCACCCCCAAGTGTTTCACGACAGTTTATAACGCAGAGCCGTGAAAATAAAAATTCTTTTTTCCACAAAAATTATTTTTTAGCTCCCAGTTTTGTATTTTCCCAAGGGTAACAGGAGAAATTGGACCCCAAAAGTCATTGTCCAATTTGTCCTGAGTACGCTGATACCCCATATGTTGGGGTAAACCCCTGTTTGGCACACAGGAGAGCTCGGAAAGGAAGGAGCACTGTTTTACTTTTTCAACGCAGAATTGGCTGGAATTGAGATCGGATGCCATGTCACGTTTGGAGAGCCCATGATGTGCCTAAACAGTGGAAACCCCCCAATTCTAACTGAAACCCTAACCCAAGCACACCCCTAACCCTAATCCCAACCATAACCCTGACCACACCCCTAACTCTAATCCCAACCCTAATCCGAACAGTAAATGTAATCCAAACCCTAACTTTAGCCCCAACCCTAACCCTAACTTTAGCCCCAACCCTAACCCTAACTTTAGCCCCAACCCTAACTTTAGCCCCAACCCTAACCCCAACCCTAACCCCAACCCTAACTTAAGCCCCAACCCTAACTTTAGCCCCAACCCTAACCCTAACTTTAACCCCAACCCTAACCCTACCTTTAGCCCCCACCCTAATCCTAACTTTAGCCCTAACCCTAACCCTAACTTTAGCCCCAACCCTAACCCTAACCCTAATGGGAAAATGGAAATAAATACATTTTTTTAAAATTTTATTATTTTTCCCTAACTAAGGGGGTGATGAAGGGGGGTTTGATTTACTTTTTTATTTTTCCATCAATATGGCCAAGTCTTGGCTTGTTTTTTGCAGAATAAGTTGTACTTTTGAACAACACCATTGATTTTACCATATTGTGTACTGGAAAACGGAAAAAAATCCAAGTGCAGTGAAATTGCAAAAATTCAATTCCACAAATTTTTTTTTACCATGTTTACCAAATGCTAAAACTGACCTGCCATTATGATTATCAAGGTCATTACAAGTTCCTAGATACCAGACATGTATAGGTTCTTTTTATTTTAAGTGGTGAAAAAAAATTCCAAAGTTTGTAAAAAAAATTTTTTTTCCTGAGATCTGTAGCATCTCCATTTTTCGGGACCTGGGGCTTGGTGAGAGCTTATTTTTTTGCGCTCCAAGCTGAAATTTTTATTGATATCATTTTGGGGGTAGATATGATGTTTTGATCACCTGTTATTGCATTTTATTTCTGGCATCTACATTTTTTTCTTGTTACCAATCAGATTAATTATTTTTATATTTTGATAGATTAGGCCTTTCTGAACTCAGCGATACTAAATATGTGTATTTTTTATTTTTTCATTGTCTTATTTTGAATGGGGCACAGGGGGGTGATTTAAATTTTTATATTTTGTAACTTTTTTTTTACAATTTTTACTTGCATCAATAATCTTCGTAGGACTTCTGATCACTGATCATCATCTGCTATGAAAGTGAATAGCAGGGCCCTCACTACTCTTGGCTTTGGCAAAACTGTATTGATACAGTTTTGTGTGGATTATATGCATTTTTACCGTACCTTTAACATGGTAACAGGCCCAGGCAACTAAATTATGTACTAAAGCAAAAAACGCAGCTTGTTCACAGGGCCGAAGATCGGTACAATAATGAGTGTCTGCAGGCACCAGTGAAGTATGGTGGAGGTTCCTTGCAAGTTTGGAGCTGTATTTAAGCAAAAGGAGTTGGGGATTTAGTCTGGATTTATGGTGTCTTCGATGCTGTGAAATATAGGTATGAAATACATGATACTGATCTATCATACAATACTAACATGGAGGCGTCTGTATCTAAATATATTCTGCAGCAGGACAGCAACCCCCAAACAAACAGCCAGTGTCATTAAGAAGTATCTTCAGCTTATAGAAAAGTTCTGGAGGTGATAAATATAAGCCCCCTACCTGAGACCTGATCAATATCATTGAATTTGTCTGGGATCACATGAAGAAACACAAGGATGAACACAAGCCTACATCCACTGAAGATATGTGGTTAGTTCTATAAGATGTTTGGGACAGCCTCCATGCCGAGTTGCTTCCAAAACTGTGTGCAAGTGTACATAGAAGAATTGATGCTGTTTTGAAAGCAAAGGTTGGTGGTTTCACCAAATTTTGATTTAGATTTCTCCTTTGTACTTTCACATTGCCTTTTGTTGATTAAAAAACTTATTAACACTTCTGTTTTTGAAAGCATTCTTAATTTGCAGCATTTCATCTAAAACGTTTGCACAATATTGTATATTTCAAACCAAGGATAGAAAAGGATGACATATTATATAAGTATTACAGGTTATCCTTGTGCACTTAGAGCAGCTTTCCTCAGCAACAAAAACACTCCTATTCTAAAAATGGTGGCTAATTGAAGAGCATGTGACCAGACTTGTTCATCAGCTTCCTCCTATTGAAAAACATCTTTCCCGAGTGCAGTGTTTTTCAATTGGATGAGGCTGGAGGTCAGATCTGGTTACATGTTTCTCAGCAGCCATCCTGAGAACATGAGAGCTCCATAGTGTGGGAAAGAAGCCCAAACAATTGAAGGAGAACCCGTAAGGCCATTTGCATATGGTCAGCATTTTACATCAGTACTTGTAAGCTAAAACCAGGAGTGTGTAATAAATGCAGAAATGGTGACGTGTTCCTATGATACTTTTCCTCTGATTGCCCCACTCCTGATTTCGGCTGAGGGTATGTTTACACGGTCAGTATTGGCAGCGCTTTGGACGCAGCACATGTCCGCTCCGTCCAAAGCGCTGGTGGCTTATGTACGCGCGGTGATTCCGCATGTGTTCATTGAACCATGCAGAATCACCGCATCCTATACATTGGACTGTGATATTTATCTTGCAGAGATGGAGCGTCTCAGCAAGATAAATTGATATGCTGCGGTCTAGAAAGACGCGTCGCATGTGCGTATACGCAGGGAAGTCGGAGGCGTCCCTGCACTCATAGTGGAGATGGGATTTCTTCAAACCCATCCATAATGTTATAACATCTGGCCGCTGCGGATTGGACACTGCAGCTGTACGCAGCGTCCTATCTGCAGCGTTTACCGACCGTGGAAACATACCCTTACAAATACTGGGCTAAAATGCGGACCAAATACTGATAGTGTGAACGTAGCCTTACAATTATACAGTATATCAGTAAGTTCCACAAAATCCTGTTCCGGACACATCTGTTAAAATATAATTAAAGCATTCAACCGCTTTAATAATTACATTTACAACTAAATGTATTTAGCTTGAATCTTTGTACAATAATATATGATGTCAACCTGGTCAGTTCTACTTTCCTTTGCCTTTAATATATGCTTGGTGAACATTACCATCCGTAACAATATAGGACAATAGGAACGGGATGGAAAGCAGTCTTGTGATTCCTGCAGATACAGAAACTGTG